>NC_138984.1:34574634-35297008 GCF_964341445.2 Mesoplodon mirus
CATTTTGAGTTTATTTTTGTGTATGGTGTTAGGGAGTGTTCTAATTTCATTCTTTTACATGTAGCTGTCCAGTTTTCCCAGCACCACTTATTGAAGAGGCTGTCTTTTCTCCATTGTATATCTTTGCCTCCTTTGTCAAAGATTAGTTGACCATAGGTGCACGCGTTTATCTCTGGGTTTTCTCTCTTGTTCCATTGATCTATGTTTCTGTTCTTGTGCTAGTACCATATTGTCTTGATTACTGTAGCTTTGTAGTATAGTCTGAAGTCAGGGAGTCTGACTCCTCCAGCTCTGTTTTTCCCTCAAGACTGCTTTGGCTATTCGGGGTCTTTTGTGTCTCAGTACAACTTTTGAGATGATTTGTTCTAGTTCTGTAAAAAATGCCACTGGTAATTTGATAGGGATTGGATTGAATCTGTAGATTGCTTTGGGTAGTATAGTCATTTTCACAATATTGATTCTTCCAATCCAAGAACATGGTATATCTCTCCATCTGTTGGTATCATCTTTAATTTCTTTCATCAGTGTCTTACAGTTTTCTGCATACAGGTCTTTTGTCTCCCTAGGTAGGTTTATTCCCAGGTATTTTATTCTTTTGGTTGCAGTGGTAAATGGGAGTGTTTCCTAAATTTCTCTTTCAGATTTTTCATCATTAGTGTATAGGAATGCAAGAGATTTCTGTGCATTAATTTTGTATCCTGCAACTTTACCAAATTCATTGATTAGCTCTAGTAGTTTTCTGGTGGCATTTTTAGGATTCTCTATATATAGTATCATGTCATCTGCAAACAGTGACAGTTTTACTTCTTCTTTTCCTATTTGTATCCTTTTATTTCTTTCTTTTTCTCTGATTGCCATGGCTAGGGCTTCCAAAACTATGTTGAATGATAGTGGCGAGAGTGGACATCCTTGTCTTGTTCTTGATCTTAGGGGAAATGCTTTCAGTTTTTCACCATTGAGAATGATGTTTGCTGTGGGTTTGTCATACATGGCCTGTATTATGTTGAGGTAGGTTCCCTCTATGCCCACTTTCTGGAGAGTTTTTATCATAGATGGGTGTTGAATTTTGTCAAAAGCTTTTTCTGCATCTATTGAGATGATCATATGGTTTTTATTCTTCAACTTGTTAATATGGTGTATCACATTGATTGATTTGCATATATTGAAGAATCCTTGCATCCCTGGGATAAATCCTGCTTGATCATGGTGTATGTTCCTTTTAACGTGTTGTTGGATTCTGTTTGCTAGTATTTTGTTGAGGATTTTTGCATCTATATTCATCAGTGATATTGGTCTGTAATTTTCTGTTTTTGTAGTATCTTTGTCTGGTTTTGGTATCGGGGTGATGATGGCCTCATACAATGAGTTTGGGAGTGTTCCTTCCTCCACAATTTTTTGGAGAGTTTGAGAAGGATGGATGTTAGCTCTTCTCTAAATGTTTGATAGAATTCACCTGTGAAGCCGTCTGGTCCGGGACTTCTGTTTGTTGGAAGATATTTAATCACAGTTTCAATATCATTACTTATGATTGGTCTGTTCCTATCTTCTGTTTCTTCCTGGTTCAGCCTTGGAAGGTTATACCTTTCTAAGAATTTGTCCATTTCTTCCAGGTTGTCCATTTTATTGGCATAGAGCTGCTTGTCATAGTCTCTTAGGATGCTTTGTATTTCTGTGGTGTCTTTTGTAACTTCTCCTTTTTCATTTCTAATTTTATTGATTTGAGTCCTCTCCCTCTTTTTCTTGATGAGTCTGGCTAATGGTTTATCAATTTTGTTTATCTTCTCAAAGAACCAGCTTTTAGTTGTATTGAACTTTGCTATTGTTTTCTTTCTTTCTATTTTATTTATTTGTGCTCTGATATTTATGATTTCTTTTCTTCTCCTAACTTTGGGTTTTGTGTGTTCTTGTTTCTCTAGTTCCTTTAGGTGTAAGTTTAGATTGTTTATTTGAGATTTTTCTTATTTCTTAAGGTAGGTTTGTATAGCTATAAACCTCCCTCTTAGAACTGCTTTTGCTGCATCCCATAGGTTTTGGATTGTCGTGTTTTCATTGTCATGTGTCTCTAGGTATGTTCTGATTTCCTCTTTGATATCTTCAGTGATCTCTTGGTTATTTAGTAACATATTGTTTAGCCTCCATGTGTTCGTGTTTTTTACGTTTTTTCCCCTGTAATTCATTTCTAATCTCATAACATTGTGGTCAGAAAAGATGCTTGATATGATTTCAATTTTCTTAAATTTACTGAGACTTGATTTGTGACCCAAGATGTGATCTATCCTGGAGAATGTTCTGTGTGCACTTGAGAAGAAAGTGTAATCTGCTGTTTTTGGATGGAATGTCCTATAAATATCAATTAAATCTATCTGGCTTATTGTGTCATTTAAAGCTTGTGTTTCCTTATTTATTTTCATTTTGGATGATCTGTCCATTGGTGTAAGTGAGGTGTTAAAGTCCCCCACTATTACTGTGTTACTGTCGATTTCCTGTTTTATAGCTGTTAGCAGTTGCCTTATGTATTGAGGTGTGCCTATGTTGGGTGCATATATATTTATAATTGTTATATCTTCTTGGATTGCTCCGCTTATCATTATGTAGTATCCTTCCTTGTCTCTTGTAACATTCTTTATTTTAAAGTCTATTTTATCTGATATGAGTATTGCTACTCCAGCTTTCTTTTGATTTGCATTTGCATGGAATATCTTCTTCCATGCCCTCACTTTCAGTCTGAATGTGTCCCTAGGTCTGAAGTGGGTCTCTTGTAGACAGCATATATATGGGTCTTGTTTTTGTATCCATTCAGCAAGCCTGTGTCTTTTGGTTGGAGCATTTAATCCATTCATGTTTAGGGTAATTATTGATATGTATGTTCCTATGACCATTTTCTTAATTGCTTTGGGTTTGTTTTTGTAGGTCCTTTTCTTCTCTTGTGTTTCCCACTTAGAGAAGTTCCTTTAGCATTTGTTGTAGAGCTGGTTTGGTGGTGCTGAATTCTCTTAGCTTTTGCTTGTCTGTATAGTTTTTGATTTCTCCATCAAATCTGAATGAGATCCTTGCCGGATAGAGTAATCTTGGTTGTAGCTTCTTCCCTTTCATCACTTTTAG
The DNA here is from genome assembly GCF_964341445.2 of Mesoplodon mirus. Taxonomy (NCBI): domain Eukaryota; kingdom Metazoa; phylum Chordata; class Mammalia; order Artiodactyla; family Ziphiidae; genus Mesoplodon; species Mesoplodon mirus. The sequence goes on from NC_138984.1 coordinate 34,577,737, forward strand.
TATATCATGCCACTCCCTTCTGGCTTGTAGAGTTGCTGCTGGGAAATCAGCTGTTAATCTTATTGGAGTTCCCTTGTATGTTATTTGTCGTTTTTCCCTTGCTGCTTTTAATAATTTTTCTTTGTCTTTAATTTTTGCGAATTTGATTACTATGTGTCTTGGCATGTTTCTCCTTGGGTTTACCCTGTATGGGACTCTCTGCGCTTCCTGGACTTGGGTGGCTATTTCCTTTCCCATGATAGGGAAGTTTTCAACTATACTCTCTTCAAATATTTTCTCTGGTCCTTTCTCTCTCTCTTCTCCTTCTAGGACCCCTATAATGCAAATGTTGTTGCGTTTAATGTTGTCCCAGAGGTCTCTTGGCTGTCTTCATTTCTTTTCATTCTTTTTTCTTTATTCTGTTTGCAGCAGTGAATTCCACCATTCTGTCTCCCAGGTCACTTATCCATTCTTCTGCCTGAGTTATTCTGCTATTGATTCCTTCTAGTGTAGTTTTCATTTCAATTATTGTCTTGTTCATCTCTGTTTGTTTGTTCTTTAATTTTTCTAGGTCTTTGTTAAACATTTCTTGCATCTTCTTGATCTTTGCTTCCATTCTTTTTCCGAGGTCCTGGATCATCTTCACTATCATTATTCTGAATTCTTTTTCTTGAAGGTTGCCTATCTCCACTTGATTTAGTTGTTTTTCTGGGGTTTTATCTTGTTCCTTCATCTGGTACATAGCCCTCTGCCTTTTCCTCTTGTCTGTCTTTCTGTGAATGTGGTTTTTGTTCCACAGGCTGCAGCATTGTAGTCAAGAAATCTTATTTTTAGATGAGAAGAATCAACGTTGCAAAAATGCCATTTCTCCTAGATTATTAAATCAGTAGAGTGTAAATTCAGTACAATCCCCAAATATTCCAATAGAATATTTACAACCTAATAAAATGATTCCCAAAATTATTCTAGGAGAATAAACATAGGAGTTGCCACATAAATTCTGAAAAAGAACAGAAAGGAAGAGTAAGAATTAGCCTTATAAAATATATTATAAAACTACAAACAGATTATTATAACAGAAATATACCTGTAGAATTGAAATAGACCCAAGTGTATGTGAGAATTTATTCTATGATAAAAAGTGGGCATTTCAAATCAGGTGAAAAAACAAGACTGAGTGCTCAGTAAGTACTGTTAGAACCACTGGCTTCTATTTACAGAAGAAAATTAAGATAACTTTACATATTCTAATTCCATATGGAGTAAAGATGTAGATTTTAGAAATAAAACCTTACAGGTGTAAGAACACAGTTAGGTGATTTTTTTTTCCAGTAATCTTAGGAGTAGAAAAAGACATGACATGAAAACCAGAAATTAGAAAGTGAAGGTGATATGTTTGTCTCCGTAATAATTCAGCAGTCCCACACAGCAAAAACTAAAACACAAACCAAAAAAACCCCATAAACTAAATTAAGATACATAACATATGGGAAAAAAAATTTGTAACATATATGACTGTGTTATTACCTGATCCATAAAGAAAAATTGTGAAAGGACATTTGTATTTCATTCATAGAAGAAAAAATAGAAATGGCCAGCAACAAATGAAAAGATGGTCAACTACTCAGTAAGCAAATTTAAATTAAAACAAAATTTTCTCACCTATCATGTTAGCAAGTATTGCATTTAGTACTAAGTGTTGGTGAGAGTGTGGGGAAAAGGTACACGCAGTGCTGGTGGGAATGGAATGTACACTGGACTTCGCTGGAAGACAGTTTGTCAGTATGTATCAAAAATCAGAAAGTGTGTGTTCATTGACCCAGAGTTCTTTGCCTAGGAACTTATCTTAAGGAAATATATACACTAATATATATACCCAAGGGTTTTTTTTTGTGTGTGTGTGTGGTATGCGGGCCTCTCTCCACTGTGGCCTCTCCTGTTGTGGAGCACAGGCTCCAGACACGCAGGCTCAGTGGCCATGGCTCACGGGCCCAGCCGCTCTGCGGCATGTGGGATCCTCCCAGACCGGGGCATGAACCTGTGTCCCCTGCATCGGCAGGTGGGCTCTCAACCACTGCGCCACCAGGGAAGCCCTATCCAAGGATTTTTAATGTAATTTTTATATTAAATAATTGGAAAGAAATTATTAACAGATGTACTTACTTCATTAGGTAATTGATTAAACTACACCCACAGTGGAATTTTATGTAGTTATTATAAATGATATTGTAGCTCTATACTTGTTGCCCTAGAAAAATGTCAATGCAGAGCATTACATAAAAAACATCAGGTCACAAAACAGCATTGATAGTAGAGTCCCATTTTGTATATTCATTATATCTAGTAGACATTGAAATTTCTGGAATTATACTGATATATGTGTATGTTCCTAAAACAAGGTGGTATCAGTAGTTATCTCTAAGTGGTTGATTCATCAGTGGTTTTCACTTTCTTTTTATTTCTTCGTACTGTCACAGTCTTGTACAGTGATCATGAATTGCTTTTATAATCAGAATAAACAAAACCATTTTCATTAAACATAGGCATTGCAATCTGGTTGTTTTTTGTCTGTAGTGGAGCATAGGTATTTGTGTGTCTCCTACAGCAACTCTTCGTGTATAAAAAGGCTCTCTAGTCATTCCATAGTGCTATCCACAGAGTAAAGAATCATGATTACTTTTTCTTCATGGTACTTACCTTTTTAAAAAAAAAATCGCTTTCTTTGTAAGAGGCAGTATAGGATAGTTCCTGGCATTAAATCCTGGCCCTGCTGCTTACAAATTTGTGACCTCCCTGGGCCAATTTCCTTATTAAAAAAAGGGTTCTTGTGATAATGAAACATTAATTAATACACAGAAAGTATATTCAGAACAACGCCTGGCAGGTAATAACCCCCCCAAAATATTAGTTACTGTTATTATTAGTCCTTGGAGTGTGTCTTAACTATGTACTCTATCTCCCCATTATCTCAGTCTTGTTTTAAAGTGAATTTTCTTAATATTTTTAATTCTAAAGAGTGGAAAGACTAGTATAAGTAATTTGTGTGTAACTGTTGGTATATATATGTTATTATAAAAGTTCAGAATTGACATGGAAACTCAGAGTCACATCTCTTACCTACTTTCCTGTTGTTTTCTAATAGGTTTACTCATGGGGTAGCAATACCTTTGGTCAACTTGGGCATTCCGATTTTCCAACAACAGTTCCTCGTCTTGTAAAGGTACTTTAGTGAATTTGATAACTTTTATAGCAACTTATTCCAGAATTCTAAGTTAGAACACTTTATATTTCTCCATTTTTTGTTTTATAAAATTAGGAGAATTGTATACTTGTAACCTAAGTTTGTTATGATGTACATTAAAATTAAAAAAAAAAAGTGAAGCCACTTGTTTTCAGGCTAAATGTTTCCTTTTTTTTTGATGTGTTAGTTTATATTTCTTTTCTTCTTGGCTTCATTGAGCATTCATAGTTTTTTTTTTTTAAGTAAAAATGAACAAGTTCATTCTTTTAAAGCAAATGTTTCTAGCACTGTGATGTTGACTTTTGAGCTTTATACTACCAAATAATGCCTACTCTTTGACTTCTCGCCTAAGTTTGACTTTTATTTTAAGTGTGACTTTTATATAACATTATTTGATGGTTTGTTTAGTTTTGTTTGTTTTGTTTTTACATACATAGTAGTAAAACCTTTTTGTAACCCTTTTAATTTTCTATAGGGAAGCTAAAAGCATAGATAATTTCCTCACTGCTGTGTGAATTGGTTTTAGTTTATGTAATGCTATTCAGAGATTGGTAACTTCTAGTCCCTTTGGTGCAGTTTTAGAGGACTGTTTCTCAACCTTTTTTTCTGCCACAACGTCCTGCAGAAATACAAAATTCATCAATAGTATTGACTCCTTATATAAGATTTGTTTGTTTTGGGGGATGTTGTTGACAGGGAGTAGGCATGCTGCTAGCCTGGTAGGCTAACAGAATGGAATGTGGAGCTCATGTATTCATAGTTTGATTCTGATATCTCCCCTATCCCAACACATGCTCTCTCCACTGAGAGTAATAGAGACTAAAAAAGTATAGTTACTTCAGTTTCAGGAACATCATTCACTAAGCTGTAGTTAATACATATTCTGCTGATCCATGTATTCAGTGTACACTATGCATCCATCACTATATAAGACCTTTACATGCTGCCTTTCCTTCCAGTGAACTTAATTTTACTGGGAAGAAAAGACTTAAATAAAACATTAGGGAACAGTTGTTAATTCTAGCTCCAATCTTAAATATTTTCAGCATAAAACATTTTAGTAGTAAGCTATTCAATTTCTGATATTTTATCACAAATAAAAATATGGTAACTCACTGTTCCTTGTTTTCTGTTATTTGAATAAAGTAGAATATGCATCTATTCATACTAAGGAAACTTGTAATATAGCATGGAGACGCTGGAAATACAATTTTTATTTAAAATTTTAGAGTCAGACAAGAGAGAATAGAATTTGTTATAAGGTTTTAGTTTCATTACTCTTTAACTGTGTGTATGAAAATACAACATCATTATTTTGGTTTTTATTTGGGGGAAGGGTGAGAAAAACATTTTGAAGTCATTTTAATTAATATGTGAATTAAAGTCAAGGCAGAGTGAGATCTGAATTAGTTTTGATTAGAGATTAAGAAGACGACTCTTTCCTCCTCCAAAAATTTTAATTCATTCTTTGCAAAACCAACAGGAAGTCAGTTATTTGGATAGCCTGAATTTGAGAAGATAATGTCATGCTGGAAGAGGATAACTATAAAGTAGTGGAGACGTGTGTGTGCAAGCTCACACACACACACATTCACCTAATCACCTAGGATTTGAACCCTATCTAGACACAGAGAATCTAACAGATTAGAAGTTTTTTGCTTATTGTTATATGAGTCATGGCTGAAGCTGGGTCTGCAGGTTGGGGCAGTAGTTTTCATTAGCAGAACACTTCCTTCAAATGAAACCTTATGCAGAATCCCCTACATAAAACAGGTAACCGTGGAACTATTTTAGTTGAAGGATGGAGGTGGGTTGGGGGCAAAACCCTGGTACCTGCCTTTCCATGGTGGCTTCTGAATCACTGTGTGGAATCCTAAGGTTTGAAAACCATTGATTTAAGGCAGTGGTTTTCAAACTTTTGCATACATCAGAATCACCTGGAGAGCTTGTCAAAGCAGGTTGCCCGGTCGGACCCCCCAGTAGCAATGTGGCCTGAGTGTGCATTTCTCACATGTTCCTCGATGATTGCTGCTGCTGCTGCTGCAAAGACTACTCGTTGAGCACCACTGGTCTAGGGGATCCATGTAGATGGGCTTCTAAGGGGTCCTGCCTGTTTCAACATCCTGGGACACAGTGAAGTCACATCAGAGAGGTAGTGAGTTCCAAGTGGGAAAACAACTTTAGCACCCACGGGTTTAGTTGGCCAGGATGGAATTTAGCCTTGTTAGATTTTCTTTTCACCTTGATTTTTGTGCACATAGCAGAATATGTATGGACAAAGATGTGTCCTAGCTGTCAGAATAGGGCTCTAGAAGTTTCTGGGCCTTTGTAATACAAGCTGAGTCTGTGGCAACTTCCAAAAATAACAATGAAAAAATCAAGTCTATGGTTTTATCTTTTTAAATTTCCATTTCTCAGTTTTTTATGAAACAATCCAGTTCTAAATTTACAGGCTGAACAAGGGTTCCTTCTCACTCCTGCATCTGTTCTGCAGTTAATCGGGTACATTGCTGGGTGAGTTTTGCCATCTTGAGATGTGGCTGACTTTGTACTCCACCTGTTCAAGTAACTTAACATTCCATTTCCCGTGGATTTGGAGTTCCATCAGATTCCTTCATCTCGGACAGACAATGTCCTCCTGTCGTTGCAGGTGAACAGTGAAAATGGAGTCTGGAGTGTAGCTGCAGGCCAGGATTATTCCCTGTTTTTAGTGGATACCGAAGACTTCCAGCCTGGATTATGTTACAGTGGCCGGCAGGACCCGACAGAAGGTGACAACCTTCCAGAGAATCACAGTGGTACTAAGACTCCAATACTTCTCTCCTGTAGTAAGGTGAACAGGAATTGGATCCTAAGGCCCACATTCTATAACACATGAGAAGTCTTTCGTTTCTGTTGCTTTTGTATGGTATGCCTATTATTAAGTGTCTCTGACTAATGTATTTAAAATTGCAAACCAACTTGCCACCCCCTTCTCTCCTTATCTCCTTTTCCTGCCTTATTTCTCTCCACAGTGCATATCATCATCTCACACACTATATAGTTCACTTATTTTGTCTGTTGTCTGTCTTCCCTTACTGTAAGATTCATAAGAGGAAGGAGTTTAGGCTCTCTCATTTACTGTTGGATCCTCATAGTAAATATTTCTATAAATATTTGTTGAATTAACACCCTCACATAGGGATATTAAAATACATATTTCACAGCAAAGTCTTCTGACTGTGTTCATGGAGTCCTCGGAGGTGAATCAGAATAGAAATTGAATAGATGAATTTTTAACTGTAAGTGGGAAGTAAAAATTGCAGGGGCCTGAGGTGGGCTCGTGGCAGACCTGACAGGCCACAAACAGTGCTCTGTTTCCCATCACTTCTCCTCTTTTCTTAGCTTTTCATTCTGTTTACTACTGTTTACTCATTTTTCCTTCATTGATCTGAATTTCTTTGCTTTCCTACTTCTTACCTCTTTTTCATAAACATAAAACCATTGGTCTGTTTCTGGTTTTCTTTTTCCCCACTTCAGTAACTCACACCCTCAAAGTGATACAATGCAAGGAAATTAACCCTCAAAGCTAGTACCTTCTGGATTTTTTATTCTTACTGACGAATATATCCTATGGATTGTTTTTTGTCCTTTGTGTTTATTTTTCTGGCTAAATATGTAAGCTCTGAATGTATATAGGGGTGAGATCTTCCTTGCTAAAGGTAACACTGGCCAAGATTTGGTTCTTGACCTATATTAGACTGTTATTCCAGACATACTAATTGACTCTCTGTAGTTCTTGATCCTGACTCCACATTCCTCATTAAAGATTCCACAGTCCAGATAAAGGATGAAATAGGCTGATGAAAGGGATGAGACTCAATATGTGTCTTTAGTTACCATGGGCTATTAATAGTCTATTGGCCTGCAGCTTGGTTGCCTAGTTTAATAGGGATATGTGACAAAGGCATCAAAAGTTTTTATTCAGTGGTGTCATGAATAAATGACAAAATCCCCTTTTAAAGAAAACCCCTTTCTGTTGTACTTTTAAAAGATAGCTCCTAGATCGTTGATATTTTGACATACAGCATAGAGATCCTCTCTGCTCTCATCTATTTCATGCAAAAAGGGGTCCTGAGGCATGTGTCTGTATCATTTGGATCTTTGTATATTTAGAGGGTCTGTGGTTCTAACCACATGTAAAATGAAATAAAAGGTATTGTGGCAATAAATAATAGTATAGATGTATATAGTTATATATAGATCATGCTATAGATATATAACAACAATGTACTGGTAAACCAGCCCTAAAAATCAAAGTAAAACCAAAAGCTCTGATTTATAGTGTTTTCCAATTTTTTCTGGTAATTTCCCTATTGCCACTTTTAAACTACTAACGATTTAATAAGCAACTTGCTGCAGAATTCCTGCATTGGCTCTCACCAGCTGAAATGAGCCAACTTCAGTGCCCAAATTGCTACTAATAAATTATATTTTATCTTTAATCTTTTTCTTTTCCTGTTTTAGCTTGGATATATAAGCAGAGTGACAGCAGGAAAAGACAGCTATCTAGCCTTGGTGGACAAAAACATTATGGGATATATTGCCAGTCTCCATGAGTTGGCTACTACAGAAAGACAGTTCTATTCAAAACTAAGTGATATCAAGTCTCAGGTTCTGAGGCCTCTTCTCAGTTTAGGTAAGTAGAACCTCCCCCCTCCCCTCTTTCCACCCACTCAATTATCAGGACTCTTGTTTTATCTGTTTTTTCTATATCACAAATAAAGAAAACTTTTTGTTTGAGTTGTACTCTTCTCCTTTCTTTCCAGTCTCTTCTTTTGTGCACAGGTAGTCCACAACTTACGAACTATTTCCACTTCGCCAATAGCCCAGCTGCCCCTATCCTTCCACCCCCAGAGCTCCTTTCACTTGCGGAAGTAGAAAACTGGAGCTTTCAGAAGATTCATGGCAGAGAAGCAGAACAACTTTGGGAGAGTTGATCCTAGGAGTCAGACTTCTAAACAACACTTCTAGCCCCGCTAGTCCTGAGATACCTTACGTTATATGCTACCCAAATTTTTCAGTTTCTTTGTTCTGGTTCTTAGCATTTTATCAAGTAGAACTTCATTTGGAGTTACAAATAGTCTCTAAAAATGTGAATAACTGTACGAGTGCTAAGTGTCTTACCCAACATTAGCAGGAATTGATTAAATCTGATCCCTTTTCTTAGCTGTAATCAGTTACAAGAGAGATTGAAGGTAAGGAGATAATATGGGGAAAATAGATTACAATAGTCCTAGATAGGGTGCTACTGTCCAGATATACTAGGGCATAGCATATAGACCCCACTTGGGGTATCGAGGTTAGAAAGGAATGCAAAACGGAGATGAGGGTGGGCTGTTAAAGGTTAATTTCCCATAGTTCAAAAATTTTTCAGGATTTGGCCTTACACTCAGAAGATGGACAGGATTTTTTTTTTTCTCTTTCTTCCTCCTGAACTCCTTGACCCACTGTGTGGACACAGAATTCAGACCAATACTGTAGTACTTAAATTCTGCCTTGTTTATACATCATTCTTCCACTTTAAGGTGACGTTGGCTTGTGTAGATCAGCCCATTATTTTTAATGGGAAAACGTCTACTTTTCTTTTTTTAAATTTTTTATTGGAATATAGTTGCTTTTACTTATTTATTTATTTTTTAATTGGAGTATAGTTGCTTGTATTTATTTATTTTTTAATTGGAGTATAGTTGCTTTTCTATTTTTCAAACACCTAACTTATAGTCTTTCCAAATTCAATCCCTTTGTAAGTTGGGGACTATCTGCTTGTTTTTGTTTTTAATATGTTTTGCTTTTTTAAATGTTGTAGAGTTCCTGTTCTATAAATTCCCCTCCAGTGGGTGGGCTCAACACCCCAGGACATTGGCAAGGGATATGGAAGCAATCCAAGCTGGAAGCTTCCTGGATTGCTCTGAAAGGAAAGTGAAACTTGCCGTTTTCCTGTTCTGATTCCTGATTTCTTTGTTGGTTTTAGCTGGTCTGCTCATCAACCTCACTGCTTGGAGAAAAGTCCTACAAATTGGGAACTTTGGACTGGGAAAAAGCAATAATCTCCTGATGCCCTCTATAAAGTTAAGAGTGACCAAGGCAGTCTGATTTTTTGATTGCTTTGTCTGCAGTGAAGGGTTGGGCTTGTCCAAGGGACAAGTAGAACAGAAGTCAGTGCAAAAGTTGAAAATGTTAACCAAGATATAGGTATAGAAGTGAGTTTAATTCCTGGCTGTCACTAACCAGTTGTGTGAAATTAGATAATTCACTTCCTTTCTCTTGGCCTTAGATGACTTATCTTCAAAATGAGAGGAGAATTGGATTAGCACAGTGGTTCTCAAATTTGGCTGGTCTTCAGAATTACTGGAAGGCACTTAAAAAATCCATCGGGGGATCTTAACTCTGGCCTACTGAGTCAGAATCTGTAGGGTCCTGTGAATGTTTTTAACAGGTTCCTCAAATGACTGGATACTGTGATCTCTGAATTTGCTTTTTTTTTTTTTAACACTGATTATTTAAGTTCCATAGTTGAGAGTACATCTCAACACGTTAAGTATTTTTAGAAGAGGGAAGTTCGTAATCTTGGTCATAAAAAAGTATTCAGATAATGAATCTTTAGGTTATGTTATCATCATCATCATCATTTTGTTCCAGAAAATTTGGGCACTGCAAGTACAGTCCAGCTGTTGCAGGAGGTGGCAAGCCGGTTCAGCAAGCTGTGTTACCTAATTGGTCAACATGGAACCTCACTGAGCAGCTTCCTTCAGGGGATAAAGGAAGCCAGGAGTTTGGTCATCCTGAAGCATGCAAGTCTCTTCTTGGATAGTTATACAGAGCAAGTATCCAGTCCTGTGTCATGTTCAGTCTCTGCAGGGTTATTCTGCCAAGGAGAACAGCTCCTTAATCAGAAGAGACTAGATTAGGGAGAGTGCTATAAGGTAATAGAAATTGCAAAGCAGCGTTTTAATCTTAAGACAACTATAGTTCTGCATCGCTAAAATTTTAGTTTGCTCTAAGGGGAAAAAAGATTTCAGTATAATGCATTCTCAAATTTCCTTCTGTATTCTAGCAGAATGATTGACAGTGTACTTAGTTTACAAAAAAGTATTATAATAAATATGGTTCTTTAGAGAACAATTTTGTTTCCTGAAGTAAATTATACTAAAATTTGAGGAAATAGGTAACTAAGCAGTTATTTTAAGACCAACTGTTGATTGTAAATATGGAGCTCTTCCAGTGCCTGCTTTTCACTGTTGTGTACATGGAGAGTTTAAAGACCAAACTATCTTTAGAATAATGATATTTTTGTAATAAAACCTAAGATAGTGATCCAAGGTTCTTTTCATGTTTTTCAAGTAAAATATCCCAACTGTATTTGAAATTTTAAGTATTTCTCACTTTTTCTTACGTGAGGCATAATTTAAGTGTTATTTTAATGTATATTAGGTCCTGCTGTTGTTCTGAAGTGTAGATTTTAAAGTCACCCATAATCCTACCACCAGAAATAACAATTGTTAATAATCTTAGTGTATCTCCTTTCAAACTTAACGCATATATGTGCAGATAGATGTATGTGATTTTAGTTCTAAGCAAAATTGAATATATTTGAAGCTATGGTCTGGGAGGAAATACCCTGATTAGAGTCTTTTAAGTCATCATATTTCAGATATAAAGAAAGTAGAATAATGTGATACGAATCTACTTTTTTAAACTAGATTTTTGTGTGTGTGAAAGTTCAGCTTTGACTAGTATTAATTTTTCTTTTTTGACTTGTACAGATCTCATAATGTATTTCTTCTTTTTCTGCTCTGATACGTCAGGACTTATGCTTGGAAATGCTTTTATTTTGATACCTTGGGCTTTTTAAAAAAATGTAATAATGTATTCATATAGATCAGGCAAGTAAAAAAATCTTGATTTGTTTATGAATTTTTAAAACTATTTTTAATTGTGGTAAAATACACATAACATAAAATTTACCACTGTAACCATTTTTAAGTGTTCAGTATCTTGGGCTGGTCTTAGTAGGAATTTGCCTTCTCTCTCAAAGTCAGTTGATTCCATTTGCCGGCCCGGGAGTGTGAAAGAAATGTACACGGTGCAAAGCAGTATTTCAAGACTTATTCTTTAACTGTACATCAGTACTTAACCAACATTTTCTAACCCCTTTTCACTTAAGCTCCTTTAACATATTTTCTTACCTTCTCTATTGTTTATTTCTGAAGACTTAATTGGGAAACCTAAAGAGAAGATTAGAGAAAATTTTTATTAAAAATCCAACAATTTTAGTCATCTTTTCTCATGTTTGTTAAGTTACCAAAGTAAAATCTACCAAGTAAATTCTAGCATCTTCTGCATAACTTTAGGTGTTTTAAAAAAAATTCCTATTAACATCTTTACTGAAATGGCCTTTTTCTCCTGACTGTTGTGATCATGTAACTTGCCCTTCTCTTCAGTCCTTTATAGTTCATGAATGTTAGCATCACAAAAGTTCTGAAACTCGCTGATGAGATTCCAAGAAGTATCTATTCCAGATGCATGTTCAAAAACTCTGAAGAGCAAATTTACTTTTTAACACTAATATGCATGTGTTTTCTTTTTTGCTCAAGGTATTGCACATCTATTACAAATTTCCTGGTTATGGGAGGATTCCAGCTTCTTGCTAAACCCGCCATGTAAGCAAATACATACTTTACAGTTATTATTCTAACAACCAAAGATCATGTTTTATAGCATTCTGTGTTTTTGAGTGCCCAGGAAAAGCTTTGACTTGGTCCTTTTGCCAAACAAATCAAAATGTAGACTTTCACTAAATCTTATGAAAGATAGGTTTTATTAGCTCCTTATTATCATTGGAAGTAGCATGGTATTGAAAAAGCCACAAGATCTGTGTCCTTCTTTACTGCTACCACTGATTATCCCCAAGACTTTGGACAGCTCTCCTCACCAAATTGAGCCTAACTTTTTTTCTCTGAAAAATGGGAATGTTCTCTCCCCAGTTGTGAGGAACAAATATTTATGTGATGGTACAGAGAAAAGTGCAGAGTGTTACACAAATGCAAAGTTTTTGCATTTAGTCTCTGGATAAGTAATAAATATAAAAGCCCCTTGCATGAGCCAGTCATTCTGAACTGTGTAGTTTCTCAACAAGTGTTGACCTAGCAAGAAAGACAGGTTTAAAAAATCAGTTATATTTTAATAGTAAACATTTCAAATATATACTCACAACCAAGATTGAAGTTTAAACCCAGATGTCAGTGTTTTACCATGTTTGCTTTTGATCTTATATCCTAATAGAAAGAATAGTAATGACTGTGTCTCATTTCTAGTTTTAAAGGGAATGCTTTTAATATTTCACCATTCAACATGATTGCCTTAGGTTTTTGGTAAATATTATTTATAGGGTTAAACAGCTCCCTTCTAAAACTTGAAGAGCAATTGATTTTTTAAAAATGTTAAATATCCTTGCATTCCCAAGGTAAATTCAGTGCTCTTTATGTATTAGTTTTTTAATACATTTCTGGATTCAATTTGCTAATATTTAAGATGTTTGCATTTATATGAATATGATGTTTTCCTTCTCTTCTGAACTTGCCCAGTTTTGGTAAGAGGATTGTAGTAGTAATTATAAAATGAGTTAGAGAGCTTCCTCTCTTTTTCTATCAAAATACAGATCAGGATTATCTGTACCTTGAAGATTTGGTAGAAATCATCTGTTAAAAAGCATGGCCTTCATGGGAGCATTTACTGTAGGGAGTTTTTAAGCTACTATTTGGTTTTTTTAATGAATAGGTCTGTTCAAGTCTTTATTTCTTCTTTCAGCTTTAATTGTTTATACTTTTCTGGAAAATTGTTTCAAATTTATTGGCATAATATTTTTATCATTGTCTTAAGATGTGTTCACCTCTATAATTTGTTGTAGCTCCTATTTTTCATCCCTATTATTATTTATCTGAGCCTTTTATCTTTTTATCTTGGTCAGTCTTATCAGCAGTTTACCCTTTTTTGTTACTCTTTTCAAAGATTAAGCTGTAATTAATCCTTTCCTTTCTTTGTTTTCTGTTTCACTAATTTCTTTTTTATTTCCTTCTACTTTCTTCATGTTCACCTGTTCATGTCTTCCAACTTCATGAGTCATGAGTTTAGCATTTAGTTCATTAATTTTTCTATCTTTTAATTTTTCTAAAGTTCTCATCTAAGGCTATAAATTTCCCTCTAAGTGTTGCTTTAGCTGTATGTAAAAAGTTTTGATCCATTTTGTTTTTGTAGTCATTCAGTTCTAAATATTTCTCTGATTTCCATCATGATTTGACTCATGTCACGTGCTCATTCATTTCCAAAATATAGGGGTTTGGCCTTCATTTTTTAAATGACAGGTTAAAGGATGTTATATTTTAAACTTATGTAGTAATTTTTAAATCCTTGATCTTGCTATTTTGTTTAATATTAATATTATGACACCGCTTTCTGTTCTTTTACTTTTTAGCCCTTCTGTAATGTAACCTTTCTCTAGTATTTCAGAGTCGAGTTCTCAAGGGTTGACCTGATTCCTTGTTAGAGCAGCTAAAGCAAATGACATAAGTGAAAGCCTCTTGCGAGAGCCTGGACAAGTGGAAAGCAGTTAATGAACTCTGGGTGACTCTGAGCTATGGAAGCAGATATTAAGTTTGGATTTGGGCAGCATTTCCTAAACAGTGGTTCATGAACCCCAGGGTTTTACATAGTTAAAGGCAGTAATAACATTTTTTAACTTCTATTTACAAAATCAGTAATTTAAGTTACTTTAAGGTATTCATTTAAAAAGAGAACACGTTGAGAATCTCTAGAGTATAGCTAGTGAGCCCATGGGCAATTAGTGAATCTGCCTAAGCTTTCATCACTTAGCTGGTTTATCACTTAGCCATTCACCTCAGGCTAGCCTGGTGGTTTGATCATCAGATATACATTTTTTTAATATTGTGGTAAAATATACGTAGCATTTATCATTTTAACCATTCCTAAGTGTATGGTTCTGTGGCATCAAGCACATTCAGATGTTGTGTAAACCACTGTCTCTACACAAAACTTTTTATCATCCCCAACAAAAATTCTGTACCCATTAAACAGAGACTCCCCCCACCCGAGCCCCTGGTAACCTCTACTCCCTGTTTCTATGAATTTGCCTGCTCTAGGTACCATATAAGTGGAATCATAGTAGTTGTCCTTCCGTGTCTGGCTTATTTCCCTAAGTATAATGTTTTCAAGGTCCATCCATGTGGTAGCATATAACAAAATTTCATTTCATTATATGTCTGAATAATATTCCATTGTATGTATATACCACATTTTGACTATCCATTCATCTGTCAATGGACACTTGGGTTGTTTTTACCTTTAATATATTTATTTTTTGAGTAACAAGTGCAAACCTAGCCATATAAGGAAAGAGCAATATTGCCACTATTGGATTCAAAACTCCCAAGAGAAGATAAGCTTAACAGAGTAGTTCAGGTTTTCTGAGAGTATACTAGGGCCCCTTTTGGGAAAGTCTATAGGCAAGGACTTGAGTGAGTCCAGAAAGGTAATAGGGATTTACAAGTGTTGGAACATTTCTGGTCTAGTACTGGGCATCCAGAAGAAATGTGGTCAGAGGGAGTATGTGTTCACCATTTACCACCTCCATCTCTCAGGAGCAGGTCAAAGCAGAATACTTCTGTGGGGTTAAATAAGTTTCCCCAGCAGCTCTCAGCAATAGAATGTGGTGGAGGAAGTAGGAACATCCAACAAGTCAATATAAACAAAATCTGGGCCATGTTCCTCGGGGCACGCTCTCTTAATTGCATTATTAAACAGTCCACTTTGTGTCATTGAACTTATGGGTTCCAGGAAATTATTACATATTTTTCCATCTTTCTAAGATAAATTTTATAATTTCTGAGTTAAACATCTCTTTATTCCATAGTTCTCTATTCCACAGTCCACTTTGTGCCATTGAACTTATGGTTTCCTGGAAATTATTACATATGTTTCCATCTTTCTAAGATAATATTTTTATAATTTCTGAGTTAAACATCTCTTTATTCCATAGTTCTCTAAGGGATTATAAAATTATTCATTTTTGCTTTATAGTCTTGTGTGACATTGTTTTGTTTGAAGCCTTGTAGCTGAGAATTGTAGTATAGTGCTTGTAAAGCAGTCAGGTTAGTACCTGGCACATAATTATTGTTCATTAAGTGGCAGATAATGATTATTACTCTGTTCCACCAACTCTTACTACTTTACAGATCTTTTTAGTGTTTTAGTCTGGCGAGCATAGTCTCAATGGGTTACTGATCAGCCTTAAAATGTGCAGTAAAATTTTAATTATGAACTTATATATAATTGAATATAAAAACTAAATGTTGGCTTCAGTTTGAAATGCTTTTGACGATCTCAGCATTGAAATCTGCACATGTAATTTGCTTTACTGTTTCCTGTTAATTGTAGTACTGGTATCTACAGCTTTTTATTACTGTCCTGTAATAAACTCTTATTAGATGATAAACAATTGAAAAAAAATAAGAAATTAGAAGTATTTTAATATTCCACGCCAATTCTGTTAG
The DNA here is from genome assembly GCF_964341445.2 of Mesoplodon mirus. Lineage (NCBI taxonomy): Eukaryota > Metazoa > Chordata > Mammalia > Artiodactyla > Ziphiidae > Mesoplodon > Mesoplodon mirus. The sequence continues at coordinate 34,593,565 of NC_138984.1, forward strand.
AGCAAAGAGCTTTGTTTTTCCTCCAGTATTTCTGTGTAGCACAACTGACTAGAGCAGTTAGTCTTGCCATTTATTGCTGTAACTTTTGGCCTGGAAATTAACAGGGAAATGTGTCAGCTGGTCTCCAATTATTCCCTGAAACTGTGGGATGTATGATTCATTTCCTAGAACTTCAGGCGCAAGCCTGTGATTAACCATCTCTATTACAGAGTTACTATTGCTACCATTTGCTACTTTTTGTACCCCCAAATCCCATTTTATAGGCAGGGAATTTCTTTTAATTACATCCGGTTTATTTCATTGTATTAATCTTCTGGTACTTTCTTTCATAGCACCTAAAAATGTACATTTTGAAAAAGGTAGTATCAAGTGAAATATTTCTACTCAATATCATGCATGTCGTCAGTACCAAAATGATTAACTGAATCCCTTTTTTTCTCTACCTTCAGTGATTTCCTAAATAAAAACCAGGAACTATTGCAAGATTTATCAGAAGTGAATGGTGAAAACACCCAATTGATGGAAATATTGAATACCCTGTTTTTCTTGCCAATCAGACGACTTCATAATTATGCCAAGGTTTTGCTAAAGCTTGCTACTTGTTTTGAAGTGGTAAGCTCTCATGTATACCTCCTTTGGACACTTGGGAAGTCAAGGATCATTGTTTGTTTGTTTGAATAATGCTACCCCAAGATCTGGAACTACACTAATTTTATATTTATAACGTGTCTAAATTTATTTTTCTTCAGGGAAATGAAAGAAGAAAATATGACTGTAGGTATATCTAGTGTTCTTTGCTGTAGATTCAGTTTCCTCTCAGGACCTTAACAAGATTAATTTTATTCATTTTATGAAAGTCTAAAGTTGAGACCCAGTTGTGCTACTCATTCAATAGTTGTCCAAGTTTGAGTACATATTGAGTACAATTACACAGAGCTGTTTAAAACCCTGGCTTCCTATATAATGACACACACTTGTACGGCAGTGGCATTAGCACCTAGCCTGGACTCATGATAAACTTATGCCAGGTATTTGGGTCACCTTGGCATATGCTATGAGAAATCACAGTGTTACAGGATTTTCTCAAATGTTAACGAGTTCACTTTCTGTATTAAATTAGTTAGGTGGAGTCCTAGAAAATTAGCACTGCTGTAGGATATGGGTGTATGTTAAAGCTGGTCCTAAGGCAGTCACCTTTGAAATTGTACTGAAATGTGTTGTTTTATTTTGTTTCCATTCTGAAGGGCTCTAGAGAAACCATAATGATTCTAGGGTTTCTTATAGTTCAGGATTTTTCAAATCTTGGAATCTATCTCCTTCTCTGGACAGATATTGTCTCCAGAGTGATCTAGGAATTGATGTGGCCTTTCTACGTTTGATCCTACTGTGGTCTTGTGGGTCTGTTCTTTTGTCTGGTTTCAGTGTTACCCCAAACTGATCTAATTTCAGCTATGAAGGTTTGAGCTGCACAAATTGTTCAGAGTCTGATACTGTACTACTTCCAGTTTGAAGAGTCCTAATTCTGTGTAAAAAATCCACGCTCTTTTAGTTTGGAATTAAAGGCCCTTCACAGTCTGAGACTCTCTTTTGTTTCTAGCCTTATAGTCTACCCTGTGTCCTACATGTTAGTTCAGATTCCCTGGATATAGTTCTCATATGCTTTATATTTCCTTCCTGAAACACCCTACCTCTATCCTCATTATGGGAAACCTTCAAGGCTTGAGTCAAAAATCTTTTTCTCATGAAAATGAAACCCTCTCTGACCATACTCCACTCCTTTCCCTGCCCATCTCTTAAGAATTAGTTATTCCCTTCTCTGTGTTCTGCTAGTACTTTATGTCCCCATTATTTTCTTATCACATTATGTCGGTGATCCTCAACCAGGGTTGGGGATCAAAATCGTCCGTGTTTTTCAAAACACGTGGCTATGTTCCATCACTGCAAATTGTTATTTAGTAAGTGTAAGGTATAGCTCAGACATTATATGTGTATAAAATTCTTTAAATAAAAATAATACCTAATATTTATTAAATGCACTCCATGTGCCAGGTACTGTTCTAAGCCTGTTATATATATTCATTTTATCCCCACATCGACCCTGTGAAATAGATATTATTATTATCATCCCCCTTTTTCAGATGAGAGAATTGAGGCATAGCTGAGAATTGGTAGAGCTAGAATTCATATCAGAGCATTCTGGCTCCAGAGTCTCTTTCTTTGACTATTTTACTATATTGTCTTTTCCAATAACCTATTAACAAAACCACTGTATTATTCTGGTATGTTATATGTTTTTCTGTCTTCTCTGCCTAGTTATAAGCTCCCAGAAGACAAAGATGGTGCCTTACTTATTTTTTTATCCCTGGCACTCAACAGAATATTCCATATGTAGTAGATACCATTAAATGTTCCTTAAATGAATGGAAAAAATGGATATGAGTGACTGAGAACTGTGGAATGTAAAGTAATTACGAATGTGAGGAATCATCTTTTCACCTTACCTTCTGCTCACTCTCCACAAGACACCGCAATTATACCCTATCCCATGGTTGATTCGCAAAGCTTGGTCACAGACACCTGGGGGTTCTAGAGACCCTTTCAGGAGATGGCAGGATCAAACTGTTTTCAGGACAGTACTAAGACATATGCTGATTACGCTGTGTTCTTGTTTGCACTCATGGTGCAGAGATAAAGATGGGTCAAACTGCTGGCTCCTTAGCATGAATCAAGGCAGTGGCACCAAACTATACTCAGTCATTGTGTTCTTTGCTGGCATGTACTTGCAGTTAAAAAACAAAATAAACAAGCAAAAAATTGCCAGTTTCACTTAAAAAACATTCTTGGTAAAGCAGTAAAAATTATTAATTCTTTTTAACATCAACCACTGAGTATACATTAAAAAAAGAGAGAGATATAATTGACATATAACATTTTATTAGTTTCAGGTATACAACATAGTGATTCAATATATGTACATATTATGAAATGACCACAGTTAAGTCTAGTTAACATTTATCACCGCACACAGAAATACGTCTTTTTAACACTCTGCATGATGAAATGGGGAGTACACAGAAAGCAGCTCTGCTGCATCCCAAAGTATGAATGTTTTTCAAGGAAAAGCACAAGATTGAGATCGTTTGAGTTGAAAGCTGCCTTTTTCTTTTAAATGTGGAACGCTTCACAAATTTGCACATCATCCTTGCTCAGAGGCCATGCGAATCTTCTGCATATCGTTCCAATTTTAGTATATGTGCTGCTGAAGCAGCACTTTTTTTTTTTTTTAACTTGAAAGAACAATTGACAGATAAACTATGGTTATTCAGACTTGGGTATTTGACAGATACTTTCTCAAAAAAGGGGGTTAAATGGGCCTGTCACTTCAAGGAGAACAACTGACAGTATTTGTTGCCAATGATAAAAGCTGAATTTTTAAGCAAAAATTAAAATGTGGAAAACGTGTGTATCACTGCAAGCTTGGCATTTTTCCAATATTTAAAGACTTTCTGATGAGATTGGTGACGATTTAATGTGCTTTTTGATACAATAAAATGTATCAACATTCGGAAGATCTGCATAATTCACTGAACCAGTATTTTTCAAATGTCCCAATTCACACGTTATAAAATCATGCATAGGTTTAAAAAAAATCTATTCAAAGTGTAGGATAGACCAGTGAATTTTAATGTAACAGGATACAAAGAGTTTGATGTAGTTTCAGATTCCACATTTTAGCTACTCTTTAAGAAACTACCACTTAACAAGTTTTGGTATAGTTTCAAAGGAGAATATCCACAATTATATGAAATGGCTATTAAAATCCTCCTCCCTTTTCCGACTATATATCTTTAAAAAGTAAGATTTTCTTCATTTATTTCAAATAAAGAATCTTAACAGATTAAATACAGTGGCAGATACGAAAATCCAGCCGTCATCTTTTAAGTCAGATAATAAAGAGATTGGAAAAGATGTAGAACAATGCTACCTTTCTCATGAATCATCTTTTTGTTTTGGAAATTTTAGTTATTTTTCATTAAAAATGTTATTGTATTTGAAGTGAGTTAATAAAGATATAAAGTTTTTTAAACTTTATTTTTTGATATGGTAAATATCAGGAGATAATAACCCACAGAAGCAAAACAGAGGGATCCCGAGACCAAAACCCCTGAGAATTCCTGTCCTATCCTGAGTTCTCTGCTGCTGTCCTCACTGATAACTGTCAGTGTGTATTTCTTTTCCCCTTGAATTCTTCCCTTATTTCATATGTACCTGTATGTGGTAGGATTTTCTGGAACCAGTCTTCTTTTTCCTCAGCTCCCTTTAGTGTACCATATCTGTTCTTAGGCTGGCTTCCCTCTCTAAATTATTACTACATATCTAAACCACACTGAGTCTACAAATTCTGGACAATTGTTTTATATTCTTTTTTCCCTCCTTAATTATTGGCCTCTAGACATCTCCAGAATACCAGAAACTGCAGGATTCCAGTTCTTGTTATGAGTCTCTTGCTCTCCATCTCGGCAGGAAAAGGAAGGAAGCAGAATACACACTGGGTTTCTGGAAGACCTTTCCTGGAAAAATGACGGTAAACCGTGCCAATTGTTGATATCCCAGCAGACAGCAGGCTTATCCATAACAGCTGCCATAATTTTCTCAGTTTTTCACTTATTTATGGTAATAATGCTTTAATGACCCCTTTTCTAAGGGCAACGAAGGACCACAGCAGTGGGGGCTTTAAATATCACCACCTTCTCTCATGGCTAGGAATCCTTTCTGAATATGTCTCTCCCTCTTTTGTTTGTTCCTATCTTTTTATTTTCCTTTGAGCACTGATTTTGTGAAATGTTTGGATCCCGTCTGAATTTAGGTTTAACAGCAAGCTAAGCTATGACCAACACATTCTCCTAAATGGGATTTGTATCTTTTTCATCTTCTCTTTGTAGAAAATAATTTTGATACTTCAATTTTGTATTTGTTTTTTTTTTTTTTTTTTTTTTTGCGGTACGCGGGCCTCTCACTGCTGTGGCCTCTCCCGTTGCGGAGCACAGGCTCCGGACGCGCAGGCCCAGTGGCCATGACTCATGGGCCCAGCCGCTCCGCGGCACGTGGGATCTTCCCGGACCGGGGCACGAACCCGTGTCCCCTGCATCGGCAGGCGGACTCTCAACCACTGCGCCACCAGGAAAGCCCTTGTATTTGTTTTTAATCCCAGGATTCCTTGAGGAAGCCAGAGCGTCGACTGCTGTGTGAGAGCAGTAACCGGGCCCTGTCTCTGCAGCACGCTGGGAGGTTTTCTGTGAATTGGTTCATTCTCTTCAATGATGCCCTAGTCCATGCCCAGGTAGGCTGGATTCCTAACCTTAAAAGAGGCCCTGGAAGGTGCAGTACTATGAGTATTTAATTAATCGTAGTATCAATTTATTTTACAGACTATTGTGATTTTACTGAAACTCTTGAGTAAAAGAGACTGTTTAGCTTGCTTTTGTGGTACCGGCCAGATTTCAGGGAGCTTTTTTAGTTTCCAACTTGAAAATGAGTGTCAGCCATCTGAAGGGGTCCTTGCAGCAGACATGGCGAGACCATTGGGGTTAGTTATGTTATGGGGACTGTGTGGCTGAGGTGGACTTAACCATTTGAAAGGGGCTCTGCAGCAGCGACCCCAAGGCCCACATGGGCTTTCTCAGATGTTTCTCCATGTTCTTTGTTTCAGTTCTCCACACACCATGTTTTCCCTTTGGCCACACTGTGGGCAGAGCCACTTTCTGAAGAAGCTGGTGGTGTGTAAGTGTCCCCCCAACCTCATTCCCTTCCTCTGTTACTTACCCAGTTTGTTTCCTTAGACATGAATAAAATGGGGAGGCTCAGGAGGCCTCCCCATTCTGCACAAGAAGGCTTACCCTCCCAGTACGTAGGCAGTAAGTGCCCTGCTGTGAAGAACATGACAAATCATGACAAGTGGTGGAAGGGCTTCTCCATTGTTCTCATCCCCATTGTTTAACCCAGAGAAATAACTGTGTCCTTTTCCCACCATGGGAACCACACCCGGAGCATTGAATATATTTAAATTTAATTGACTTCGGATCCCTTTGAAATAAACAAGTTGCTTTTCATATTTGAGGATTGATGTTGTAATGACAGGTTGTCATACTGACTGATCTTTGTCCTTGTGAACATTTAGGAATGGCCTAAAGATAACTACACCCGAGGAGCAGTTCACTCTCATTTCATCAACACCCCAGGAAAAGGTTAGTCCATCATGGTATTTTCTTTCCATCTTTGGCCTGGCTCTTTCTGTCTCTTATGGTGGTAAGAAAGAAATAAAAATTGTTCTTGCTTGCCTAATGATCCATAATTATGTCTGATAAATCTTCATTAAACCAAGACTGTAGAATTTTGTTGTTGTTCTTTATTTTATTTTATTTTTTTATACAGCAGGTTCTTATTAGTTATCTATTTTATACATATTGGTGCATACATGTCAATCTGAGTCTCCCAATTCATCACACCACCACCACCACTTTCCCCCCTTGGTGTCCATATGTTTGTTCTCTACATATGTGTCTCTATTTCTGCCTTGCAAACCGGTTCATCTGTACCATTTTTCTAGATTCCACATATATGCATTTATATATGATATTTGTTTTTCTCTTTCTGACTTACTTCACTCTGTATGACAGCCTCTGTGTCCATCCGCATCTCTACAAATGACCCAATTTCTTTCCTTTTTATGGCTGAGTAATATTCCATTGTATATATGTACCACATCTTCTTTATCCATTCATCTGTCGATGGGCATTTAAGTTGCTTCCATGTCCTGGCTATTGTAAATAGTGCTGCAATGAACATTGGGGTGCATGTGTCTTTTTTTTTTTTTTTTTTTTTTGCGGTACGCAGGCCTCTCACTGTTGTGGCCTCTCCCGTTGTGGAGCACAGGCTCCGGACGCACAGGCTCAGTGGCCATGGCTCACGGGCCCAGCCACTCCGCGGCATGTGGGATCCTCCCGGACCGGGGCACGAAACCGCGTCCCCTGCATTGGCAGGCAGACTCTCAACCACTGCGCCACCAGGGAAGCCCGCATGTGTCTTTTTTTTTTTTTTTTTTTTTTTTTTTTTTGCTGTACGCGGGCCTCTCACTTTTGTGGCCTCTCCCGTTGCGGAGCACAGGCTCCGGACGCACAGGCTCAGCGGCCATGGCTCACGGGCCCAGCCGCTCCGCGGCATATGGGATCCTCCCAGACCGGGGCACGAACCCGTATCCCCTGCATCGGCAGGCGGACTCTCAACCACTGCGCCACCAGGGAGGCCCCGCATGTGTCTTTTTGAATTATGGTTTTCTCTGGGTATATGCCCAGTAGTGTGATTGCTGGGTTATATACAGTAATTCTATTTTTAGTTTTGTAAGGAACCTCCATGCTGTTCTCCATAGTGGCTGTATCAATTTACATTCCCAGCAACAATGCAGGAGGGTTCCCTTTTCTCCACACCCTCTCCAGCATTTGTTTGTAGATTTTCTGATGATGCCCATTCTAACTGGTGTGAGGTGATACCTCACTGTAGTTTTGATTTGCATTTCTATTTTGGAGATTAATGCTTTGTCCATTGATTCATTTGCAAATATTTTCTCCCATTCTGAGGGTTGTCTTTTCGTCTTGTTTATAGTTTCCTTTGCTGTGCAAAAGCTTTTAAGTTTCGTTAGGTCCCATTTGTTTCTTTTTGTTTTTATTTCCATTACTCTAGGAGGTGGGTCAAAAAAGATCTTGCTGTGATTTATGTTAAAGAGTGTTCTTCCTATGTTTTCCTCTAAGAGTTTTATAGTGTCCGGTCTTACATTTCAGTCTCTAATCCATTTTGAGTTTATTTTTGTGTATGGTGTTAGGGAGTGTTCTAAGTTCATCCCTTTACATGTAGCTGTCCAGTTTTCCCAGCACCACTTATTGAAGAGACTGTCTTTTCTCCATTGTATGTTGTTGCCTCCTTTGTCATAGATTAGTTGACCATAGGTGTGTGGGTTTATCTCTGGGCTTTCTATCCTGTGCCATTGATCTATATTTCTGTTTTTGTGCAAGTACCATATTGTCTTGATTACTGTAGCTTTGTAGCATAATTTGAAGTCAGGGAGCCTGATTCCTCCAGCTCCATTTTTCTTTCTCAAGATTGCTTTGGCTATTCCAGGTCTTTTGGGTCTCCATACAAATTAAAAAATTTTTTGTTCTAATTCTGTAAAAAATGCCATTGGTAATTTGATAGGGATTACACTGAATCTGTAGATTGCTTTGGGTGGTACAGTAATTTTCACAATATTGATTCTTCCAATCCAAGACCATGGTATATCTCTCCATCTGTTTGTGTCATCTTTGATTTCTTCCATCAGTGTCTTATAGTTTTCTGAGTACAGGTCTTTTACCTCCTTAGGTAGGTTTATTCCTAGGTATTTCATTCTTTTTGTTGCAGTGGTGAATGGGATTGTTGCCTTAATTTCTCTTTGTGATCTTTTGTTGTTAGTGTATAGGAATACAAAAGATTTCTCTGCTTTAATTTTGTATCCTACCACTTTACCAGATTCATTGATTAGCTCTGGTAGTTTTCTGGTGGCATCATTAGGATTCTCTATGTATGGTATCATGTCATCTGCAAACATGACAGTTTTACTTCTTCTTTTTCCAATTTGTATTCCTTTTATTTCTTTTGCTTCTCTGATTGCTGTGGCTAGGACTTCCAAAACTATGCTGAATAAGAGTGGTGAGAGTAGACATCCTTGTCTTGTTCCTGATCTTAGAGGAAATGTTTTCAGTTTTTCACCATTGAGAATGATGTTTACTGTGGGTTTGTTGTATATGGCCTTTATTATGTTGAGGTAGGTTCCCTCTGTGCCCACTTTCTGGAGAGTTTTTATCATAAATGCGTGTTGAATTTTGTCAAAAGCTTTTTCTGAATCTATTGAGATGATCTTATGGTTTTTATTCTTCAGTATGTTAATATGGTGTATCACATTGATTGATTTGCATACATTGAAGAATCCTTGCATCCCTGGGATAAATCCCACTTGATCATGGTTTATGATCCTTTTAATGTGTTGTTGGATTCTGTTTGCTAGTATTTTGTTGAGGATTTTTGCATCTATATTCATCAGTGATATTCATCTGTAATTTTCTCTTTTTGTAACATCTTTGTCTGGTTTTGGTATCAGGGTGATGGTGGCCTTGTAGAATGAGTTTGGGAGTGTTCCTTCCTCTACAATTTTTTGGAAGAGCTTGAGAAGGATGGGTGTTAGCTCTTCTCTAAATGTTTGATAGAATTCACCTGTGAAGCCATCTGGTCCTGGACTTCTGTTTGTTGAAAGATTTTTAATCACAGTTTCAATTTCATTACTTGTGATTGGTCTGTTCATATTTTCTATTTCTTCCTGGTTCTGTCTTGGAAGATTATACCTTTCTAGGAATTTGTCCATTTCTTCCATGTTGTCCATTTTATAGGCATAAAGTTGCTTGTAGTAGTCTCTTAGGATGCTTTGTACTTCTGTGGTGTCTGTTGTAACTTCTCCTTTTTCATTTCTAATTTTATTGATTTGAGTCCTCTCCCTCTTTTTCTTGGTGAGTCTGGCTAATGGTTTATCAACTTTATCTTCTCAAAGAACCAGCTTTTACTTTTATTGATCTTTGCTGTTGTTTTCTTTGTTTCTGTTTCATTTATTTGTGCTCTGATCTTTATGATTTCTTTCCTTCTACCTAACTTTGGGTTTTGTTTGTTCTTGTTTATCTAGTTCCTTTAGGTGTAAGGTTAGATTTCTTTTTTGGCAATTCAAATATTTTTTATTTAAAGTTATTATAAAATATTGGTTATATTCCCTGTGCTATACAACATATACTTGTAGTTTATTTTATACATAGTAGTTTGTAACTCTTAATCCCCTACCCTTACCTTGCCACTTCCCCCTTCCCTCTCCCCAATGGTAACCACTAGTTTGTTCAGTTAGATTGTTTATTTGAGATTTTTCTTGTTTCTTGAGGTAGGATTGTAATGCTATAAACTTCTCTTTTAGAACTGCTTTTGCTGCATCGCGTAGGTTTTGGATTGTCGTGTTTTCATTGTCATATGTCTCTAGGTAGTTTTTGATTTCCTCTTTGATTTCTTCAGTGATCTCTTGGTTATTTAGTAACGTATTGTTTAGCCTCCATGTGTTTGTGTTTTTTACGTTTTTTCCCCTGTAATTTATTTCTAATCTCATAGCATTGTGGTCAGAAAAGATGCTTGCTATGATTTCAATTTTCTTAAATTTACTAAGGCTTAATTTGTGACCCAAGATGTGATCTATCCTGGAGAACGTGCTGTGTGCACTTGAGAAGAAAGTGTAATCTGCTGTTTGTGGATGGAATGCCCTATAAATATGAATTAAGTCCATCTGGTCTATTTTGTCATTTAAAGCTTGTGTTTCCGTATTAATTTTCTGTCTGGATGATCTGTCCATTTGGGTAAGTGAGGTGTTAAAACTCCCCCACTATTATTGTGTTACTGTCGATTTCCTCTTTTATAGCTGTTTGCATTTGCCTTATGTATTGAGGTGCTCCTATGTTGGGTGCATATATATTTATAATTGTTATATCTTCCTCTTGGATTGATCCCTTGACCATTATGTAGTATCCTTCCTTGTCTCTTGTAACATTCTTTGATTTAAAGTCTATTTTATCTGATACGAGTATTGCTACTCCAGCTTTCTTTTGATTTCCATTTGCATGGAGTATCTTTTTCCGGCCCCTCACTTTCAGTCTATATGTGTCCCTAGGTCTGAAGTGGGTCTCTTGTAGACAGCAAATATATGGGTCTTGTTTTTGTATCCATTCAGTGAGTCTGTGTCTTTTTGTTGGAGCATTTAATCCATTCACATTTAAGGTATTTATCAATACATATGTTCCTATTACCATTTTCTTAATTGTTTTGGGTTTGTTTTTGTAGGTCCTTTTTTTAAAAAATTAATTAATTTAATTTATTTATTTTTGGCTGCATTGGGTCTTTGTTGCTGCCCAGAGGCTTTCTGTAATTGTGGCGAGCGGGGGCTACTCTTCCTTGTGGTGCGCAGGCTTCTCATTGCAGTGGCTTCTCTTGTTGCAGAGCATGGGCTCTAGGTGCATGGGCTTCAGTAGTTGTGGGACGTGGGCTCAGTAGTTATGGCTCATGGGCTCCAGAGCGCAGGCTCAGTAGTTGTAGCGCAAGGGCTTAGTTGCTCCACGACATGTGGCATCTTCCCGGACCAGGGCTTGAACCTCTGTCCCCTGCATTGTCAGGCTGATTCTTAACCACTGCGCCACCAGGGAAGCCCTGTGGGTCCTTTTCTTCTCTTGTGTTTCCCACTTAGAGAAGTTCCTTTAGCATTTGTTGTAGAGCTGGTTTGGTGGTGCTGAATTCTCTTAGCTTTTGCTTGTCTGTAAAGCTTTTGATTTCTCCATCGAATCTGAATGAGATCCTTGCTGGGTAGAGTAATCTTGGTTGTAGTTTCTTCCCTTTCACCACTTTAAATATATCGTGCCACTCCCTTCTGGCTTGTAGGGTTTCTGCTGAGAAATCAGCTGTTAACCTTATGGGAGTTCCCTTGTATGTTGTTTGTCATTTTTCCCTTGTGGCTTTTAATAATTTTTCTTTGTCTTTAATTTTTTTCAGTTTGATTACTATGTGTCTCAGAATGTTTCTTCTTCGGTTTATCCTGCCTGGGACTCTCTGTGCTTCCTGGACTTGGGTGACTATTTCCTTTCCCATGTTAGGGAATTTTTTTTTTTTTTTTCAGTACACTGGCCTCTCACTGTTGTGGCCTCTCCCATTGCGGAGCACAGGCTCCGGACGCGCAGGCTCAGCAGCCATGGCTCACGGGCCTAGCCGCTCTGCGGCATGTGGGATCTTCCCAGACCGGGGCACGAACCCCTGTCCCCTGCATTGGCAGGCAGACTCTCAACCACTGAGCCACCAGGGAAGCCCAGTTAGGGAAATTTTTGACTATAATCTCTTCAAATATTTTCTCGGGTCCTTTCTCTCTCTCTCCTCCTTCTGGGACCCCTAAAATGCAAATGTTCGTGTGTTTAATGTTGTCCCAGAGGTCTCTTAGGCTGTCTTCATTTCTTTTCATTCTCTTTTCTTTATTCTGTTCCGTGGCAGTGAATTCCACCATTCTGTCTTCCAGGTCGCTTATCCGTTCTTCTGCCTCAGTTATTCTGCTATTGATTCCTTCTAGTGTAGTTTTCATTTCAGTTATTGTATTGTTCATCTCTGTTTGTTTGTTCTTTAATTCTTCTAGGTCTTTGTTAAACATTTCTTGCAGTCTTCTCGATCTTTGCCTCCATTGTTTTTCCAAGGTCCTGGATCATCCTCACTATCATTATTCTGAATTCTTTTTCTTGAAGGTTGCCTATCTCCACTTTATTTAGTTGTTTTTCTGGGGTTTTATCTTGTTCCTTCATCTGGTACATAACCCTCTGCCTTTTCATTTTGTCTATCCTTCTGTGAATGTGGTTTTTGTTCCACAGCCTGCAGGATTCTAGTTCTTCTTGCTTCTCTTTTGTTGTTTTAGTGTAGCAATTTAAAACATAAAGCAGTTCATTTCAAGAGCCAATCAGTATTACTCAATAAGGAGAGTATTAGGAGTCAGAAGTTTTTTCACACCAAGGAAAGCTAGCAGGATTTAAAGCAGTGCTTGATGAGTTGTTGCCTTAAGCTTACTGGAATTTACTTTTTGCTCCTAGGCAAAGTGGCTCCGGGCTATAAGCCAAGCTGTAGATCAGGCTTTGAGGGGGACGTCTGATTTTCCACCTTATGGAAGCGGCAGCAGTATTCAGAGGCAGGAACCACCCATTTCACGCAGCGCCAAATATACTTTCTACAAGGATCCTCGCCTAAAGGATGCAACCTATGATGGACGTTGGCTTTCAGGCAAGCCTCATGGCAGGTGAGAATGTTTACAGTTGGATTTATGCCTGGAGTCAGGATGGTAGTCTAATTACTGCAAAAGTACTGATTATCAGAGACATTAATTGACATGTATTATTCTTTACTTATGCATTCCAGAGGGGTTTTGAAGTGGCCAGATGGAAAGATATATTCTGGCATGTTCAGGAATGGCTTGGAAGATGGGTAAGAACTTCGTGAACATGAGTGTAAATTCAACTACAGACTTAAATTATGTTATTTTGTGTTTAGAGTTATCTTCAAGACAGTTAGTAGAATTTTGTTTTGTGCTTTTGGAAGTGGATTAGGGCTTATAATGCACATGTATGAACATGAAGAGAGCTAGGAATCCAGGGTGCAGCCTGGATTTGTCTAGAATGAATCACTTACCTTGACAGCTGTGTTACCTCAAGTTACACAGCTTCCATTTGTTGACATGGGACTGTGTTTTCTATCCGTTTCTTAGTTGTAAAGACTGAGGACCTTGGGTAATGTTGATGTTGAGATTGTTGATATAGAAGTGCACCCTTTACACAAAGGACATAGAGAAATTTTCCTTTCAGTAGTTTTAATTCATCTTTAACTTCTGTGATCTGTTGAAGGGGAAATCTTCTAAATGATATGGTATCCTAATGGTACTCAAATGACACTATTTTTATATAAACTTATGTTTTCTAACACTGTAAATATATGGCAGTGAAGTATTTTGTATCATGTTAGAGAACTGATATATTTTACTATATCAAAAGATTATTATATAAATTGTGTAGGTGATTTTTTGTGTGTGTGATAATATAAATTTTTATGATGTCTTTTAATCTCCATTTAATAGAATTTCAGAATGAGAAGAGACATGAGATAATCTGATTTACCCCCCTTATTACACAGATGAGGGAACTGGGTACCTGGATTTACCCAAGGTGATGCAGCTAATTAGTGGCAGAAATAGGCCTAACCACACGTTTTCTGTTTTTCACTGGACTTGGGATAAAACACCTAATTGCTCTGTGTAGTGGTGTTGATGTCCCACTCCTCTAAGACTTGCCACATAGCTTAGGTAATAGATAACAGCTTAAACCAAGACCCCATTTACCCCTTTCCTCCTCTAGGTATCAACAGATCTTTTCTCTGTTCTTGTTATATTTGCCAATGTATATACATAAAAGGTGAATATGGCATAATGCATCTTAAGATGTTTTTATTCCCCTTGGCAGGTATGGAGAATACAGAATCCCAAACAAAGCACTGAACAAAGAAGACCATTATGTGGGCCATTGGAAAGAAGGAAAAATGTGTGGTCAAGGAGTCTATAGGTAATAGCATTAGAAATGTTGCTGGACTGGTTGGTGTTGCTTGTTCAAAGAATCATTTAAACCTAAATGTTTGTGTAGCCAAAGTTTCCAAGCAGTAAGTTTTATTTATTTTTCTTATGACTGAAGCTATATAGAGTCTTCTTTAAAAGATCAACCTCTCATCTATCACAAGATGAAAATATTAGGTTATTATTTAGTTCTTCACAAAACTGTGTAAACCTTGTACACCATAACTTTCTCATAGAATCTCCTAAATATCTTGCATGTAAATTTATCTTATATTTACTGCATGACTCTGATATGGACAAAGCCTGTCATTCTTTCAGAGATGACTCATTATTTCATTTTCCCGTAAGGGACTAAATACACATTTTTCCCCATGTTAACACAAAATACCGCCCACAACATCTTCAACTCCTTAGACTCAGTCATTCAAAAATGAGATTTTTATAGCCAAAGCCATCTTGAGGAAGAAAAACGGAGCTGGAGGAATCAGGCTTCTGGACTTCAGACGATATTACAAAGCTACAGTAATCAAGACAGTATGGTACTGGCACAAAAACAAATATAGATCAGTGGTACAGGATAGAAAGCCCAGAGATAAACCCACATACATATGGTCACCTAATCTATGATAAAGGAGGCAACAACATACAATGGAGAAAAGACAGCCTCTTCAATAAGTGGTGCTGGGAAAACTGGACAGCTACATGTAAAAGAATGAAATTAGAACACTCCCTAGCACCATACACAAACATAAACTCAAAATGGATTAAAGACCTAAATGTAAGGCCAGACACTATAAAACTCTTAGAGGAAAACATAGGCAGAACACTCTATGACATAAATCACAGCAAGATCCTTTTTGACCCACCTCCTAGAGTAATGGAAATAAAAACAAAAATAAACAAACGGGACCTAATGAAACGTAAAAGCTTTTGCAAAGCAAAGGAAACTATAAACAAGACAAAAAGACAACCCTCAGAATGGGAGAAAATATTTGCAAATGAAGCAACTGACAAAGGATTAATCTCCAAAATCTACAAGCAGCTCATGCAGCTCAAAAAAAACAAACAACCCAATCCAAAAATGGGCAGAAGACCTAAATAGATATTCCTCCAAAGAAGATATACAGATTGCCAACAAACACATGAAAGGATGCTCAACCTCACTGGTCATTAGAGAAATGCAAATCAAAACTACAATGAGGTATCACCTCACACCGGTCAGAATAGCCATCATCAAAAAATCTACAAACAATAAATGCTGGAGAGGGTGTGGAGAAAAGGGAACCCTCTTGCACTGCTGGTGGGAATGTAAATTGATAACAGCCACTGTGGAGAACAGTATGGAGGTTCCTCAAAAAACTAAAAATAGAACTACCCTTTGACCCAGCAATCCCACTACTGGGCATATACCCTGAGAAAACTATAATTCAAAAAGAGTCATGCACCAAAATGTTCACTGCAGCTCTATTTACAATAGCCAGGACATGGAAGCAACTTAAATGCCCATCGACAGATGAATGGATAAAGAAGATGTGGCACATATATACAATGGAATATTACTCAGCCATAAAAGAAATTAAATTGAGTTACTTGTAGTGAGGTGGATGGACCTAGAGTCTGTCATACAGAGTAAACTAAGTCAGAAAGAGAAAAACAAATGCCATATGCTAACACATACATATGGAATCTTAAAAAAAAAAAGGTTCTGAAGAACCTAGGGGCAGGACAGGAGTAAAGATGCAGATGTAGAGGATGGACGGGGAGGGCGAAGGGGAAGCTGGGACAAAGTGAGAGAGTGGCATGGATATATATACACTACCAAATATAAAATAGATAGCTAGTGGGAAGCAGCTGCATAGCACAGGGAGATCAGCTCAGTGCTTTGTGACCACCTAGAGGGGTGGGATAGGGAGGGTGGGAGGGAGACGCAAGAGGGAGGAAATATTGGGATAGATGTATATGTAAAGTTGATTCACTTTGTTACAAAGCAGAAACTAACACACCATTGTGAAGCAATTATACTCCAATAAAGATGTTTAAAAAAATAAATGCCATGAGAAAAAAAACCAAAATGAGATTTTTTGATTGGTGAAAAATAGTCATATAAAAAATAATTACAGCTATCAGTGAGACATGAGTATAATTTTGAATTTCCTAAACTTTGTAAAAATCAGCATCAGAACTCAGTGTGCTTGTGATCTTTATTCATTCTTTCTAACCACAGTTATGCCTCTGGTGAAGTTTTTGAAGGCTGTTTTCAAGATAACATGCGTCATGGTCATGGTCTCCTACGAAGTGGAAAGTTGACTTCATCTTCTCCCAGTATGTTCATTGGCCAGTGGGTAATGGATAAGAAAGCAGGATATGGTGTCTTTGATGATATCACTAGGTACAGTATCCTTCTAATCTCACAGTTTAGCGTGAGAGGATAAGGTTCCAATACTTCTCCCAAAACTGATGATTTTATGAAGGCCGAGCACCTTAATATGACAGTATTTCGAACATTTTTAATAAGACAGAGTTGTCAGATGTCATTTTATGCATTTGTTTGTGAACCAAACAACAGGTTACTTCTTTACAAGATCAAGATCATTCAGAATTAACATTGGTACCATTTTCCTTAAAGCTTCACACATAAAAAGCTTTTAGTGTCTCAAAGAGGCTACCAAATCTTTGACTGTTATACAGAGAGAAACCTTTAATGCAGTCAGTAGGTAACAGGAGTAAAAGTTTAGGAGGATCAATGGAAATTCCCTTTTGGGGTCGTAGAATAGTATCTAAACACCTTTCTGCCTAGGTCTTCCTATCAGGTTAGAGAGTTGTAACCATGCCAGCAACCCAGGAATCAAGCTTGGTTAAATTCAGTTAACTAAACCTTGGGGAGAAATATAGTTCTTTTGCCTCTGTATTTGATTTGGCCTGATTTGCTTTTGGACTAAATATATACTCTTCCTCTCATATTATTGTCATAATGTGTGATTAAAAAATTTTTGCTGCTATCACTAAAATCCATGATTATTTAACAGGTAGTTTGTACTAATTTTAATTTTTTTAGTGGAGATTAGTAAGATTTCTCGACATTTGAGTAGGTGAAGAATGAACCTTCTTTTATGATAAATCCCATTTCTTTTAAGTTAGTAAACTTTTGGGTGAGAAAATATTGTGCACAGGTTTGAGCCTACCTTTTGAGTGACTCATTTTGATGACATTATTTAGAGTTGAATTCTTGGCATTAATTAAATATTTTAAAGTTATCAAGGAAGTACTGGAAGTATATACAGATCTATGTCTGGTAGACTATAACGTTAAATTCCTGAGAGAACATTGCTCTGAGTAGGATATATTTTACAATCACATTGTCCCATGTTTGAGGAGACAGAGTTGACCACTTTGACTAGAGAAATGGAACAGATACCAACCTAGGGGTGAGGCTTGGTACCTCCCATGTGATAATTATTTTTTCCCCACCTCATCTTTATCATCATTGATTTTTTATTTCATTTCTTTTTTTTCTCCTATTTGCAGAGGGGAGAAGTACATGGGAATGTGGCAAGATGATGTATGTCAAGGGAATGGTGTGGTAGTTACCCAGTTTGGATTATACTATGAAGGCAACTTCCACCTTAATAAAATGATGGTGAGTGGAATATTTTACATATAGTTACTGTTGACTTTTTGAAACTCCTATGTCCTTAACTTTTTAACTCATCTTTTTATTAGTGTTCTACCTTTCCTAGTACTATTTTTCTTGTCTTAAGATTATGTAAGGCTCTGGGGGATGTGACTGTGGGTATCCTAAGTTACTGTGTGTTTTATGTGTTGTGATTTTTGTTTTGTTTCTTCACATAGGGAAATGGAGTTTTACTTTCTGAAGATGATACTATCTATGAGGGAGAATTTTCAGATGATTGGACCCTGAGTGGAAAGGTTGGAAACTTCTTTCTTTCTCTGATAATCTTTTACTGATTTTTTCCTGACCTTTAAAAAAGCTAACCTATAATAAAATTCACCTGTTTTAAGTGTACATTTCAATGATGTTTAGTAAATACACAGAGTTTTGCAACCATTACCACCATCCAGTTTGAGATCATTTCCATCACCCAAAAAGATTTCCTTCACCATCTCCTGCCCATTTGCAGTCACTCCCTGGTTCCACCTCCAGTCCCAGACAGCCTCTGATGGACTTTATAACCAAAGATTTGCCCTTTCAGGTCCTTTCATATAATTGGAATCATACAACAAGTATTCTCTTCCCTGTGGCTTCTCACATTTAGTATATTTTTGAGGTTTTTCTATATTGTGGCATGTGCAGTACTTTATTCCTTTCTATTACTGAATAAAAACCACGTTTTGTTTATCCCTTCACCAGTTGATGGGCATTGGATTATTTCCAACTTTAGACTGTTTCCAACTTTGGGCTACTATGTGTACTGAAGTTGACTGCAACTTCTTTTTTTAGTTGAAATATGGTTGATTTACAATATTGTGTTAGTTTCAGGTGTACAGCATAATGACTCAGTATTTTTGTAGATTATACTACATTATAGGTTATTACAAGGTAATGGGTATAATTTCTTGTGCTATACAGTATATCCTTATTGCTTATCTATTTCATATATAGTTGTTTGTATCTGTTAATCCCATACCCCTAATTTGTCCTTATACCATCCACTCCCCTTTGGTAACCACAAGTTTGTTTTCTGTATGTGTGAGTCTGTTTCTGTTCCATTTACATTTAAAACTTCTTGTGTGAACATGTGTTTTCATTTCTCTTGGGTGGATACCTAGGAGTGCAGTTGCTGGGTTGTATGGAAAATTGTTGCTTAACATATTAAGAAACTGCCAAACTGTTTTCCAAAGTGGCTGCATCATTTTACATTCCCGTTGTCAGTGTATGAGGATTCTAATTTATTCACATCTTTGCCAGTATTTTTTATTTTCTTTTTTTCCTCTTTGTCATTCTAGTGGGTGTGAAGTGATATGGTTTTAATTGACTTTCCCTAAATGACTAATAGACTCATTATAGAGCATATCTTCATGTACTTACTAGCCATTCATCTGTCTTCTTTGATGAAATGTATATTCAAATATTTTGATATTTTAAGAATTTGCTTGTTTATAGTCTTATTGAATTATAAGGATTTCTTTATATAGGCTGGATACAAGTTTTTTATCAGATACAGGGTTCACAAATATCTTCCTGTAGTCTGTGACTTGTCTTTTTGTTTTCTTTTTTTTTTTTTGGAATCGTCTTTTTGTTTTCTTAATAGTGCCTTTTGAAGTACTAAAGTTTTTAATTTTAATGAAGTCCAGTTTATCAAAAAAACTTTATGATGAATTTGCCTAACTCAAGGTTACTAAGATTTTCTTCTGTGTTTTCTTTGAAATAGTTTTAGCTCTTATGTTTAGGTCTGTGATTCATTTTGACGTAATTTGTGTATGATGTGAATTAAAAGTCTAAATTGATCTTTTTGCATGTGGGTATCCAATTGCTTCAGCAAGTTTTCCCATTGAATTTTCTTGACACCTTTGTTGAAGTTAATTCACTATAAAATGTGTTTATTTTTGGACTCTGAATTATATTCCATTGATCTACGTGTCTCTCCTTATGCCAGTACCATGCTGTCTTGACTACTATAGATTTCTAGTAAGTTGTGAAATCAGGAAGTGTAAGTTTTCCAACTTTGTTCTTTTTAATAATAATTGTGGCTATTCTGGATCCTTTGCTTTTCCATATAAATTTTAGGACTGGCTTGTTAAAATCTGCAGAAAGCCTGCTGAGATTTTTATAGGGATTATTTTTACTCTACAGATCAATTTGGGAAGAATTACTATCTTAATAATATTGAATCTTCCAATCCCTGAATGTGGAATGTCTCTCCATTTATTTAGATCTTTTTAAATTTCTATCAGCAATATTTTGTAGTTCTCAATGTGCATCTCTTGCATATCTTTGGTTAAATTTATTCCTAAGCATTCTTTTTGATGCTATTATAGAGAGAATTGTTTGCTTAATTTTATTTTTGGATTGTTCATTGCTATTATATAAAAATACAATTGATTTTTGTATTTTGTTCTTATATCCTGAAACCTTGCTGAATTTATGTATTAGTTCTAGTAGGATTTTTTTAAATGGATTTCTTAGGATTTCTTGCATACAGGATCATGTTGTCTGCAAATAAAGACAGTTTTACTTCTTCTTTTGCCATCTGGAAGGATTTTTTTTTCTTGTCTGACTGCACTGGCTAGACTCTCCAGTAGATGTTGAATAGAAGTGGTAAGAGTAGACATCCTTGCCTTTTTCCCTGTTTTAGGGGAAAAGCATTAAATCTTCCACCATCAAGTCTAATGTAGCTGAAGATTTTTCATAGATTCATCAGATTGAGATAGTTCCTTTCTATTCCTAGTTTGTTGAGAGTTTTTATTATGAACAGGTTTTAGATTATGTCAGAGGGCTTTTTCTGTGTCTATTGAGATGATTATGTGGTTTTTGTTCTTTATGCTATTAATACAGCATATTATATTGGCTGCTTTTCTGATGTTAAAGCAACCTTGTTTTCCTGGGATAAATCATACTTGGTCATGGCATATAATCCTTTTCATATATTGCTAGAATTAATGCTAATATTTTGGTGAAGATTTTTACATTTATATTTATGAGGTATTTATTATATTTATGTTTATAGTTTTCTTTTTTCATGATGTTTGTCTTTGGTACTGAGGTAATACTGGCCTCATAGAATGAGTTGGGAAGGGTTCCCTCCTTCTCCATTTTCGGAAAGAATTTGTAAAGTCTTAGTGTTATTATTGCTTCTTCAAATATCTTAGAGAATTCACCAGTGAAATCATCTTGGCCTGAGCATTACTTTGTGAGAAGGTTTTTAATTTCTAATTTAATTTCCTTACTTCTAATTAGTCTATTCAGACTTTTCATTTCTTCTTGGGGCACTTTTGGTAATTTGTTCCTCTTAAGGAATTTTTCTGTTTCATCTAAGTTACCTAATTTATTGGCATAAAGTTGTTCTCTTAGTATTCCCTTCTAACCTTTTTAATTCTTGTAAGGTTGGTGTAATGTCCCATTCCTTGATTTTGTAATTTTATGTCTTCTCTCTTTTTTTTCTTGATCTAGTTAAGTGTCTTTTTTTCTTGATCAGTCTTACTAAGTGTTTGTCAAGTTTGTATATCTTTTCAAAGAAGCAACTTTTGGCTTCATTCATTTTTCTCTGTTTTCTGTCTCATTGATTTTTGCTCTAATTTTTATTATCTCCTTCTTGCTTTGGGTTTAGTTTGCTTTTTCTAACTTTGTGAGGTGGAGTTTTAGATTACTGATTTGAGATCGTCCTTATTTTATAATACAAATGTTTACAGCTTTAAATTTGCCTCTAAGTACTGCTTTAGTAGCGTCGCATCAATTTAGATAAGTCGTGTATTCATTTCATTCAGGTAAAAATATTTTACCAATTTTTCCTGTGATTTTTCTTTAAACCACAGATTGTTTTCATACACTCTTTTTGTACATGCATGTACATACACCTTTTTAAAAAGAATTAGGGACTAGTTAAAAATGAAAATGTTAACCATTTAGTGCTTTTTTTCCTTGATTTTTAAGATTGAAAATATTTCCTCTAATTCCACATTTTTTCTGACTTTACCTAGGGAACATTAACTATGCCAAATGGAGACTACATTGAAGGTTATTTTAGTGGAGAATGGGGATCTGGGATAAAAATCACTGGAACGTACTTTAAGCCTAGTCTGTATGAGAGTGATAAAGACAGACCTAAAGTTTTGTGAGTAACTAGTGTTAATTAAGGATTAATTATTGAATGTTTTGAGTTGTCTTGCTTTTATCAAAGCTGGTTAATATTTCAAATGCAGGACAAGTTTTTTAATTCTTTTTGTCTTTAAATAATGTATAACCTTGAATTGTAAACTGAAACTGCTATAGATAGCTAAATCTGTATTCTTGGCTTAGTTTATAGCTGTAGAGCTTAAATGTTTAAAATGATGAAAGTTCTGTGTGCGGGAATAATCTTACTGTTAATGGCGCAGGTATCCAAGTTGATTGAAAGAGAGGTTTTAAATGGAAGCCCTGCACAACTTGAGTTTGAAAAGTAAAGGTCAATCCTATATATACACTAATACGCTGCATATATTGGGAAAAGTCAAAGTCTTTAAGTGTATGATGTTTTTCCTCCAAGGTTTTGGCATATGCTTATTCCTCTTTATTGTTTCTAGCTTTAGCTTTGTTTTTGTATTTTGATAGCATCTCAGATTCTTTGTTTTCATGGGAGCTTGATATACTTTCTATACCATGTTTATTCTTAGTATTTTTAGAACCCAGTATGTAATGCATTTCACAATTCTCAGTATGAGATGTGCAAGGCACAGGAAGTCCTCATTTTAGCAGGGATCAATTTTACAACATCAATTCTATGGAAATGTAGAAAGCAAAGGAGTCAGTTCTGATGTGCTTCCTACTTAATTCATATACTTTAGTATCTAATAAACACTAAGTAGCTAAAAACCATCCATTTAAATTTTTATTCAGTTTTTAAACAATGGAACCACCATCAGTTTAGGCAGTTTTTGTCACAGAAGTATTTGCAGTTGTATATTAGAAAGTTTCTGTTCTTCAGGGTTTTTGCACAAAATAAGTGATTAATGAGAGGCTGACGTGACCTTGTTAGCAGGAAGCTTGGAAACCTGGCAGTGCCGGCTGATGAGAAGTGGAAAGCAGTGTTTGATGAATGTTGGCATCAGCTTGGCTGTGAGAACCCAGGCCAAGGGGAAGTTTGGAAAGCATGGGACAATATTGCCGTGGCCCTGACTACCAGCCGGCGCCAACACAGAGACAGGTGCGTGAATGCCTACCCAGCATAGGGCAGAGCCTGGTAGGAAGATGAAACTTAAACCAGTAAGTTGTCAAGGCTTCCCACATTTAGTTTTTAAATATAACTTAAAAGTCAATTATGTACTTCTGGGTAAGGATGGATAAAACACACCTCCTTGTATTTGCTACTGAACTCAACTATAAAACCTAGGCAGAATGCATGGACATTTATTTGAAACTCTGAAAAGTAAATATCAGCAGGTGTTTTGGGGAAGAGCAGCTGAACTTAGAGTACCACCCAACCAGTGGTGAGTTTACTGGGTTTCTTAACTTCAATATTCCTCATCCTAAACCCAGTATAACCTGAAACTAGAAGCAAGCACTGTGGTGCAGACAGACAGAGATCCAGAAAAACCCCTCTGTTTCTGGCTCAAGATGCAGAAAAGAGACGTGCTAAAGCTCAGAAAGAGTGGAGGAGGTACACTGGGTTTTCTCTCTCTCCTCTTTCTCCACTTTCTCATGCCTCAGCCTGCAGGCACTTCTGTGGCAGGGGCAGTGATGGCTGCGGCTGGAGCAGCCATGAAACAGGATGCGTGCAGGAGCCAGCACTCCTGCAGGAGTGGACCCTTCTTCTCCCTTGATGAATCATCAGGTCCAAGAGTCCTGGCCAAACCTCATTGCTCTTTGGCCTCTCTCTCTATCCTCTTACCACTTCATGGAAGTGGGCAATTTCTGGCTGGAGGACCTACAAGGGGAATCAGAAAATGCTGGGGAGGTCATGGGAAGAGAGGAGCTCTGGAAAGCAACCCTGTAAAGTTGTTTATGAACTCCTGGATTCACCCCAGACCTGCATGCGTGGATTTGATCCGAATCAGCCAAACACTTTGAGAACTCAGCTACTAAGAACTCTAGGTCCCAGACAAACACCTCAGTGGTACTCACAGAAAGACCCAGATAGGACTGCAAAGCCCTTGAGAAATGAACTGACATTGGAACCACAGCCCACAGATGGCTGAAACAAAAGTATCAGCTGTTTCAGAGATTCCCAAGATCACCTACACATTCAGTGATTCACTAGACAGACTCATAAGACTCAACATATAGTCGTACTCACAGCTAAGAGTTATTACAGCAACAGAGTAAGGCTCCACAGCCCAATCATAAGGGAAGAAGACACAGGCAGAGTCTGGAGGAACCCATGTGCAAGCTTCCCATGCTCTGTCCTTTCTGTGAGGGGTCACACAGAGCACACTCTCTCCCAGAGCAGTAAAATGCAGCCACACATATACAGTGTTTCTGCTCAGGGAAGCCCATCAGAGATGCAGTGCCCCAGATTTTTACTGGGGACTAGTCACATAGGTATCCTGTGCTTAGCAACTACCAAAATTCCATAGTCCCAGAAGGAAGCAGATGTTCACCACAAATCGCTTTGTTAGTACAGTCTATGGACAGCAAAATATCCTTATCAGTTAGGCAATGTTTCATATTACTATAGGGAACTTTTAGAAAGCTTAGTTCCCAGGTACCAGCCAAGGGCCAACTTTATAAGCAGGTCCTTGTAAAGATAACAGTTTCAGTTCTACTATGTTTACTATGTTATGGATGGCAACATTCCCCATTAGGATATAAACAAGACCCAAAATCTCGTAACATAATACTCAAAATGTCCAGGAAATAAACCAAAATTACCTGGCAATAAAAGAACCGGGAAAACCTCAACTCATTTGGGGAAAGACAATCAATGGACATCAACAACCCCCTACCATAGATTTTGGAATTATCTGACAAGAATTTTAAAGCAGCTATTATAAAAATGCTCAAATGAGCAACTGCAAACGTCCTTGAAACAAACATTAAAATTGAAAGTATCAGCAAAGAAATAGAAGATACAAAGATGAACTGAATCAAAATTTTTGAATTGAAAAATACAGTAACCAAAATTTTAAAAATCACTGGGTGGGCTCAATAGCAGATTAGAGATTACAGCAGAAGAGTCAGTAAATGTGAAAATAGATTGGTAGAAATTATTTAAAATGAACAACAGAATGTGAAAAAAAAGTGAATAGAGCTCTAAGGACCTGAGAGTCTAATATTTGTGTCCTTGGAATCCCAGAAGGAAAGGAGAAAAACTGGGGGGCTGAAAAAATATTTGAATAAATAGTGGTTGAAAGGTTCCCAAGTTTGGTGAAAGACATAAACCTACACATTCAAGAAGCTGAACAAACTGCATCCTAGAAAAAACCAAATATCCATGTACAGACACGTTACATTCAAATTGGAAGGAAAAAATCTTGAAAGCAGATAGAGGAAAATTTTGCATTACGTATACGAAAACAGCAATTCAAATGGCTGCACACTTGTCAGAAACCTTGGTGGTCAAA
Organism: Mesoplodon mirus; assembly: GCF_964341445.2. Taxonomy (NCBI): domain Eukaryota; kingdom Metazoa; phylum Chordata; class Mammalia; order Artiodactyla; family Ziphiidae; genus Mesoplodon; species Mesoplodon mirus. Next base: position 34,619,027 of record NC_138984.1, read on the forward strand.
AGGAAGTCGCACAACAATTTTGAAGTGCTGAAAGAAAAATTACAGATGTACTTTTCATTTCTCTTTTTCTACTTTTTTCTTATTTTCTTCTCTTTTCTCCTTTTCCTTTTTCCTGCTTTTGTTTTTCTCCATCTGCCATTCTTCATATTTCCTTATTTAACTTGGCCAGTCACTTCTGCAGGCATTGACTAGCATTCATATCTAAAGAACTTGCTAATCCCTACCGTATAGGAAGACGGTTTTGTTTTGTTTTTTCCTGTATTTGGGATAAATGGGAATTGATTATAGTGTTTCATTCATGAAGTTTATAATTTTTACCTCCTACTCTTTCTATCAGTAGAAAAAATAGAAACTCCCAGGCTTGATTAAAGCTGTGGACCTGCCCTTGTGTGGGATGCAGTTGGTCACCCTTCTCTGATAGAGCCCATGTGCATAGACATTGAGACTTGAGCCCTACAGTTAACCTTGGTTAACTCTTGTTGGGTGTTTCCAAGAAGTAAGAATGAAAGAACTTTTGTATAAAACCACATTGCTGCCACAAAGGTCTTATTTGTTTATCTAAATCAGTATCATAATGATAATTGTGCACTGTTTCTAATTTCTCATTGATTGTAATCTTAATAGAGTGCCATTACCAAAACTTTCAGTTGATGACTAGTATGTGTTTTATCTTAGCCTCTTCATCCGGAGCTTCCCTTTTACCCATTGTGTGCTTACCGCACCACTGCTGTGGCATGCACATTATCTCCTTACTTCTTGAGCTCATTTCCATTTCAGCCTTTGCCATTTGATTTATTTTCCTTAGTCCTTAGCTCTTCCTCTCCCCTTTATTCCATTTTTATTATCACTAACAAGTCTATCGCCAGTTTTCTCTTCAAGCTAACGTTATAGTATTTTCCAACACCATGGTTTCTATTGGTGCAACATCTTCATTAATTTATTGTGGTTGGTGTGGAGTAACATTAAATGCTACTTTGAATGACTGTTACATAAACCTAACAGCAGGTCAGTTACCAATTATGCACACATTTGGGCTGAACACTGTGCTGGATGCTCCATTTCATCCTTAGGTGGTGACTGTGCTTCACGTCCACTTACAATTATCTTGCTTTCTTGAAATATATGATAGGCTTTCTCTTCTCTTTTTATAGTCCAGAGATATTAAGTCGTTCACAGACTCAGACACTAGAGAGTTTGGAATTCATTCCTCAGCATGTTGGTGCCTTCTCTGTGGAGAAATATGATGACATCAAGAAATATTTAATAAAGGTAAACAAGAGTCAAAACCATACCAGTCTTGTGAATTAATGATACAACTGACATGATATATCATTCAAATGTACTCACAGCTTATTGTTACTCATATCCTGTTTTTGCTGTCGAGGTATGTCTTTTGTTAGTTCTCTGACTACTAAAAGCACATTTCTCCCTAAAGATTGACCTATTATGATAGAACTTTGTAAGTTTTGTAAAGTGTTCAAGGGGGTTCTGGACATCTAGGGTCAGAGTTTATAATGGCTTTTTGTTTGTAACGTTAGCAAACTAGAGATTGTATAAATAAAGCATGCTGCCTTCACCCCACAGTTATGCTATCTTTGCTTCCTTCTCAAACCCTGTGAGATCAGCCCACAATTTAAAGAATGACATGTGTTGACATGGGGGTGCAGGAAGGAGTATTAGGAGAAATCAAGGGAACTGAACAGTGATTGTTTCAGAGCATAATCAACTGTCATTATTCAGTTTTCTGGAAAGCAACATTTCATATATTTTTCATGACGTTTAAGGTATGTTAGAACCTTTTTTTTTTTTTTCCCTTCGGCCGTGCCATGTAGCATTTGGGATGCTAGTTCCCCAACCAGGGGTCGAACCCGTGCCCCCTGCAGTGGAAGAGTGGAGTCCTAACCACTGGACCTCCAGGGAATTCCCTTAGAACTTTTCTTTTAATATTCTTTATCAGTATATCCAAAGCTATCTTCCCCAAATGTTAAAAGGATTCTTTAAGAATAGGGACTCCTACTCCATATAATTTGGGTAGACTCAACACTTTCAGAAAAGTTGAAGTATTTAAATTTTCCTGGTCCAAAAGTAGACTCTTGACAGTTTGAAAATGGCTCATCATTTATGAAAGTGTTTCTTTTTGATGGATCAGTTGTTTCTGCTGTTAGTGCACACTGACCAGCTGCATCCGTTCTCTTGCTGCTCAGGCCTGCGACACTCCTCTGCACCCACTGGGCAGGCTCGTGGAGACACTGGTTGCAGTGTATAGAATGACATATGTGGGTGTGGGAGCCAACCGCCGGCTGCTGCAGGAGGCTGTGAAGGAGATTACGTCCTACCTGAAGCGAATTTTCCAGCTGGTGAGGTGAGAGATCTTTTCACTGAAGTCATCAAGAAAATGCTTTTATGCCACAGATCCTTCAATAGATTAAATAATGAAAACATGTTTTTACTTTGTGTTTATGCTATAACTATAAAAAAGATGGACGTTAGCCATTGTAACTTACTTCCTTTATGTCTTTCTTACTCATTGGATATAATAGAAGGCTAAAATAAAAATTTTTAATACCAATTTTGGTATGAAATGTAGTAGTCTTATTTGGATTTAATCTCTAGGCAAAATCATGTCTCTAAAACCTAACCACAGAGAAGATAAAGTCTAATATGAAGTTTTAGCCCTGAGTATTTATGTCCTATTCCTTGACAACAGCCTGTTTGTTCACTTATTCAACAAATGTTTGAGTGCATCTGTGTGTTAGCCACCATTCTGGCCCTTGGAGGAATTTATCAGTAAACCAACCCCCCAAAAGAAAGAGAGAGAGAGAAAATCTGTACTCTCATGGGGTTCCATTCTACTGGGGACAGAGTAAACAGAATATGTAATATGTGAGATGATGATTCATGTGATGGAGGGGAAGAGAATGGAGCTGGAGGTGAGATGCTGCTATTTTAAACGGAAGGTCAAGGAGACATGACTAATAGGGTAATATCTGAGCAGAGACTTTGAAGAAGGTGAGAAAGCAAGCAAGCAATCATCTTTTTGAAGGAGAGTTTCAGGCAGCAAGCAATGAAATTCAAGATATTTTACTGGGTTTAAGCCAACAAGTAAATACTGTATTGAGATAGTTATATAAAAGTTTATGAATTTGTCCCAGAAAAACCTCCTTATATTATTTAGCCTCAAAACTGATAAATAGGGGCTTCCCTGGTGGTGCAGTGGTTGGGAGTCCGCCTGCCAATGCAGGGGACACGGGTTCGTGCCCCGGTCTGGGAAGATCCCACATGCCGCGGAGAGGCTGGGCCCGTGAGGGCCACTGAGCCTGCGCATCCGGAGCCTGTGCTACGCAACGGGAGAGGCCACAACAGTGAGAGGCCTGCATACCGCAAAAAAAAAAAAAAAAAAAAAAAAACCCTGATAAATGCATTTGGAAATGTTTCAGTTTGGAGGGGGCAGTGTTATCTACTAAAAAGATCTCTGGGCTAGGATTGTTTCAGCTCTGACATTAGCTAGATGGGTGAAATGAAGATAAGTTCCCTGAACTTTTTAGTTTTCTCCACTATAAAATCGGGGCAGGGGCATGGTATAAGTCTACAAAAATACAGAAGATTGCAAACTGCCTGTAAAGAGTTAAGGTTTAAGTCTGTAAAAATAAAGAGGACAATAAACTTGTTTATGGTTAGAATCCACCATTTGCATACAAGAGGTGGGAAATAAAATCCAGGGGGAATTAAACGCCTAGGGAAAAATCCTCAACAATTTAGCAGCTCAATCATTTGGAAAAGTTTTTCAACAGCTTGGCTTTTTTTTAAAAATTTTAAATTTTTGCATGAATTGAGTTTTCATTTTTTCTTAATGTTGGACATTTAATTGTTTCTATTCTGAAAGCAATGATCTCTGCTTGAAGAGTCAATACACATTGACCTCAGATGAGATTTGCCAGTAAGAAAAACATATATAATATAGATCAGACTTGTTCATTCTTTAGTAACTAGACAGAAAAAAACAACAGATTTTTTACTAGTGTTATTCATTAGCTACATTCTTAATTTTATCCTGTAAGAAGCATCAGTTAAGACTAAGGAAACTGACTTATTTAGTTGATAGAAAGTTTGGTTTTATTGGTCCTTAAAAGATTAAATAATGGAAATGTGTTTTTACTCTTTTTATCCACCCTGGAGGTGTATTTGTGTAATGATATTCTTTATTCTTCCTTAGGTTCTTATTTCCTGAGCTTCCTGAAGAGGGCACCACAATTCCTCTCTCTGCTCCTCTGCCAACTGAAAAAAAATCCTTTTGCACTGGGAAGTCAGATTCCAGATCTGAATCACCAGAGCCAGGGTGAGTGGAGCTGGGTGGAGATGGTGAGAAAGGGGGTGGGGACCAAGTGATCTTATGCAAAAAATCCCAGGAAAAGTTGTTTTCTCTGGATCTGTTTCCTTCTTTTTAAAATGATACGGTTGGGGGCTTCCCTGGTGGTACAGTCATTAAGAATCCGCCTGCCAATGCAGGGGACACAGGTTCGAGCCCTGGTCCGGGAAGATCCCACATGCCGCAAAGCAATTAAGTCTGTGCGCCACAACTACTGAAGCCCATACACCTAGAGCCCGTGCTCCACAACAAGAGAAGCTACCTCAATGAGAAGCCCGCACACCGCAACAAAGAGTAGCCCCCGCTCGCTGCAACTAGAGAAAGCCCGCGTGCAGCAACAAAGACCCAACATGGCCAAAAATAAATAAATAAATAAATAATTTAAAATATAAAAAATGTTTAAAAAATAAATAAAATGATATGGCTGGACTTTGTGATCTCTGAGGTTCCTTTTAGGTTAGCCAAACCCCATGAAACTGTAACTACAAATGACTGGGCACAAAGGCTGCTGAGCAAAGTAAATCATTCTGCCCTAGGACAACAGAGAAATCAGCCTTAAAATGGAAACAGAGTGGGCTTTCAATTAGATTTTGAGTTTATGATAGGAATTCACAGTTGGCCCAAGACAAAACTCTGGGGCCATAGGTAGACGTCTCATGTTAACTCCTTACATAAAAGAAGGAATATAACTGCTTCCTTACTCAAAAATTCCCATCTTTACTTTCAGGTTCTAGAAACTAAAGCTCCATGTTTGATTCTGTTTTCGATTCTAAGATTACTGCTCCTCCCTCTCTCTCCACTATTTTGTAGTTACGTGGTAACAGGTTCTGGGCTACTGCTTCCTGTGCTCCTACCTCGGCTCTACCCACCACTGTTCATGCTCTATGCCCTGGATAATGATCGTGAGGAGGATGTTTACTGGGAATGTGTTCTCCGACTAAATAAGCAGCCAGACATTGCTCTTTTGGGCTTCCTCGGGGTGCAGAGGTCAGTACAGTAATTATGAATGGAACCTAATTGTTTTAACTCAACGTGCAAACAGCATTATTGGGAATTTGGTACTTTGATATCTAATTGTATATATGATTTGCCGTTTATTTACCTATCGCTTATCTGTCTTCAGCAAAATAGTGATGTTTAAAAATCTTTATTTCTGAGAGTTTTTAGACATGAGTTTGAAATGTGATTATTCTTCTGAATATAAGTAAATAATTTGAGTTATCCTGCCTGATATTTTGCAGTTCTTCAAAGCAAAATACATATATTCATATTTTCAGAAAGTTAATTGTATTCAGTCTTTGGCGTTCTTCTTTCCTTTCTTTTCTCTTCTCTTCCCTCCCTCCCCATCTACAGTTTTCATGTAAAAGTTTAGAAGTGCCCTTTTTTGTTGTAGGGCATTGTTTCTTGTTAGTCCAAGGAAGTACTAAGTGACTGTACTTTCTAGAAGTGTTAGGATAAAACGGATCACCCCAACACTCAATAATTATATATTTGTGCTATCAGAAAAAAATGAATGAGCCTTAATTGGAAAGTAAATTTTTTCAGTGGAATGGTTTAATAGTAAAAATGAAGGAACTGTGGAATACTTACTTTAAATGGGGACAGGGAAGTCAATCTAGTCATTAACTGTTTTTATGGGGACTAATTTACCATAAGGAACAACTTGTATTAACAATGTATGGATTTCGTTTTAGGAAATTTTGGCCAGTGACCTTGTCAATCCTTGGAGAGAGTAAAAAGGTATAGTGGATTTTAGTTTCCTCAGCAAATATGCTTTTATTTGGTGTGGGGGGTTTCAAGATAGCAAAACACTTTCTATTTTACTTCGGTAATATAATACCCAAGCATGAGTTATTCACTGAAGACCTGCATTCTGCCACTGGTATCATTTATGTTTCTTGTTGCTGCATAAGACAGCTTTCCTCTTTGACCTTTATAAATTATTTTTTTTGCAGGTTTTGCCAACCACAAAAGATGCTTGTTTTGCCTCAGCTGTGGAATGTCTACAGCAGATCAGGTAATCTCTAATTTGTTGAAAATTACATAAATCAAAGGAGTGGTTAGTCTATTAAGATACTGATGAGATCTTATCTTTACCTAAGCTCTAACCCAACCCCCCAACCCCCCAACCCCCCAAGATGGTGTCATACTCAGCCTGAAGATCAGAAAGACTCTGAGACATTTGGGTTACCTTTTGCTCTACAAGGCCCTTGCATTTTCAAAAGTGGTGGAGAACCTACCCAGCAATTTATCTACATAATCGTATCCTTAGCCAAATGGAAATTAACCAAACTTCTTACTCAGAGAAGAACATGTATTAGGAAAATAAGATTCCACATGGGTAAAAGGAGATGATCTATGACTTAGTGAATTCTTTCATGTGAACCATTGATAGTTGGAGGCTTCTTTCCTCAAAGGACCATAGGATTACAGAGATCATCCCCTCCAGTGACTCCTTTTGCCTGATGTATCCAACTTAAGGCACGTGGGCCCTAAGAGGGTATATTTATATCAAACAATTAGTATCAAATGGCTCTATTAAGAAAACCATAAGATATCTTTTCGTCATTTATTTTTATTTTTTAATTTTTTTTTTTACCAACAGCACAACATTTACCCCATCAGACAAACTTAAAGTCATCCAGCAGACGTTTGAAGAGATCTCTCAGAGTGTCCTGGCATCACTTCAGGAAGACTTCTTGTGGTCCATGGATGATTTGTTTCCTGTTTTCTTATATGTGGTGCTACGGGCCAGGTGATCAACCTCTTCTGACTGTAATATCAGTGACATTATTTTAACAAGTCTGCCCCTTGCTTTTCTGAGCTGATGACAGGAACATGCTCCCCCACTGGAAAAACCATCCATTTCTGTTAACCCTTTTCACGACGTTGTTACCTTTTTGTTGAGCTGTTCTTTCTTTTCCTTTCAAATAGATTCAGAAGTAGGACGTACATATAAATGGAAATAACTCAATATCTTTTTCTTGTTGGGCAGGATTAGGAATTTAGGCTCTGAAGTACACCTCATCGAGGATCTCATGGACCCATATCTTCAGCATGGGGAACAGGGTATAATGTTCACCACTTTGAAGGTAAAGTATAGATATTATTTAATATTTTTTTATGTTAAAATCTCTCCTTCATTTACCATATTATGAATCTGTCATTAACCTTTCTTTTATATAAAACCTTAATGCAAACATTAAGTGCCTTTAGAGCACATACTGTTAATATTTTAAAATATGATAACATTAAAGTAGAATCATTCTCAAAATACTAAAGCAAATTATTCATTACCCAGTCTTCCCTGTAAATTGATCATTCAAATCGTTACAAATCCTTATAAATGTAGACCATCTATATAAATGTAACTTTAAAAAGGAAACAAAGAATTCTTAGTGTCCAAAAAAACATTCAACATTAGAGCTATTTAATGGCATTAAGGTAAAACACAGAAGGCAGTAGGTATGTAATAAATATGAATCGCATCTTCTTTCTTTCCCATTTATTGTAACCAGTAGGTTACAAATGAGCTTCTCTGATCTGGGTGCTCTGTAGGGATTGTTGGAAGTCATTTCAGTTCCCCTGCCTTGATTTTTCTTGGAATTTGATGCGATCACTGTGAAGTTTATTGGAAGAATAACAAATAGAAAATGGCACAAACACTTCTGAAAAAAAGAGAGCAGAACAGACCCACTGTGTCAGTTAATGAAGTGTTATGAAATTATAATAATTAAGATAGTATGTTACTGTCATAGGAATAGACAAATACCTTAGTGGAAGGGATAGCTCCCATATAGGCAGTATTATAATAAAAATTCCACATATGCAAATGGAAACATCAAACAAAAATGGAAAAGAGAATTATATAATAAATGGTCAAAGTATTGGAAGAGCTTATTAGCAGTTTTGGAGGGAGGGTGGCATCAGGGTAGAATCACTCACGTAGCGAATTACAGATGCCTAGTAAGGTTTAAATATACAAAAAGGGAGACAGAAGAAAAGACAGGCAAATTAAAATGAGAAAAGACTAGAATTTAATGTGAGGTTTCTGGCTTGGGCTAATTGTTTAAAATTTTTTTTTTTTTTGTGGTACGCGGGCCTCTCACTGCTGTGGCCTCTCCCGTTGCGGAGCACAGGCTCCGGACGCGCAGGCTCAGCAGCCATGGCTCATGGGCCCAGCCGCTCCGCGGCATGTGGGATCTTCCCGGACCGGGGCACGAACCCATGTCCCCTGCATCGGCAGGCGGACTCTCAACCACTGCGCCACCAGGGAAGCCCTAAACGTTTCAACTTAAATATCATTAACATTTATAGTAAATAAACTGAAAAGGGAGGTGACAACTGAGGAAAATATTGGCTACCAATGACTTACATTATTAGTACTTATGTTATATGAAGGTCATCTCTAAACATATCACCAAGGAAGAAATGAATTAATACATTTATATAAAAGAAAACGCTCAACCTCACTGCAGATTTAAAGAAAGTGCCATTTTGTCCCTGCTAAATTAGCAAAAATATTATAAAATTATACCCAGGGCTGGTGGGGTTATAGTGAAATCAGAATTAGTCCCACATTGCTGATAAAGAATAAATCACCCTTTTGGAAAACAGTTGTTATTAACATTTATATCAACAACATCAAAAATGTTTCTAGAGTTTGAGTAGTCCTACTCCTAGTGATTTATCCCAAGAAATTAAAGAATGGAATACACTGTATATTATTTGGATGAGGTGTTCTTTGTAGTGGAACTCTCAAACCTGGACACTTTCAGATGCTTGGAGATGCTTCTTAAAAATGCATTCCAGGAAATTCTGACTCACTAGGTCTGGAATGATGCTTAATCTTAACCTGTATGTTTATCAAACATGCTAGGTGATTCTGATTATAGTTGTTTGTGTACCTTATACTGATCATCAGCGTATTCTACATGTCCAGTCAGTAGTGGCTTAACAAATTAAGGTATTTCTGCTTAATGAAGAATATTATACAGCTTGTTAAAAATTTTTTGTCTGTTTTAGAATCAGAGGGATTTTACAAAATTTTATTTCTACTAATTATAACTTGGCAAAATAGACATGGGATAGGGTAGGGGGACTGGAAGAAAACAGGGAAAAATGGAAGCAACTGATTTAGTTGAGCTATCAGCATTAATAAAGGATTTCCTTTCTTAGTCCCATGTGCATTGTTATATTTATGTAATTTCTTTTAAAGTAAATTTTAAATGGTTTTGAACTTTTTTTCAGGCATGTTACTACCAGATCCAGCGTGAGAAGCTTAACTAGGCTGCATAACAGCTTGACAACTGGATTATCTATTCAAAGTGTTTTAGCACCATCTGGCATCTTCCTGTAGTGGCAAAAAAGAACAGTGTTGAAATTAGGACGTTGTATTATTTTGGTTGTTATTTCTGAGCCTTGCTAATGATCGGAGCTCTGAGCCCAGAATAAAAGACTGTATAGTTTAAAGGGAGGATTGAAAAGGAGGTAGAAATCAGATTAGACCAGTCCCTGGCCTGTGTTAAGTTCCCCAAATGCCATACATCTTCTGTTGGAAAAAGAGGATATCCCTTCCTACAGTGAAGAGTATGCCAGCTCATGAAGCTGTAAGAAAAAATTCTCAGTATAGCTTCTTACATTAAAGAGGTTGATGAATATTTTTGAGTTTCTGGTTTGCCTGCAGTTACCCCAGACCCCTTTGCAAGGAGCAGATTGTACTTGAAACTATAGTAGCCACACTATGCCTTCCAAAATTCCTCGCAGTCATGTGTGCACCATGCTTCTTTGCTGAGGGAGGGGAAAGAGGAACTTTTAAACTGAAATTTTAACTTTTTCTAAGCTTTCCCACCAGGGTATTCATGATGGGAGAGGTTCTATGCAGTTACTTCTACCATACCCTGACCCCAGACCTGGAGCACATCCAAATAGGAGTCTTCTGCCTCCCGACTAGAAAGAACATAGGAATTTTGTTCTTGGATTCCTTACAATGCTACGGAGTGAATACACTGGAATTCAGACACTGACTCCGAGCTGCTGCAGAACCTCATTCATCCGTGTGCAAACGCTGTATTCCAGGGCCTGTGAATGAGAGCCTGAAGAGCTTTTGCACGCAGGCTGTGTTTTGGAGCAGAACTAGAGACTGGAAAATACAGAAACAAAAAACTGCATCCATCCTTGGCCTAGTGTTGTGGTTCTTCCCTGTACCTTGCGCTGAACTCACAGAGGGGAAGGAAAAGGAAACTCGCTTTGGCTTCTCCCATCTCAAAAGTGTTGTGACACCTCAACCTTTTAGCATTTTGCTTTTTTTTTTTAATGTCCTGTTGTAAGTGTTTGGTGTACACTGTACAAGTGACACTAGTAGCTGTTCTGGATTACATAGGTGCTCTTGCCCATCTCCTCTCCTACACACCAGGCTGAGCGTGCGGAGTGTCCTCCTCCTGCCTTGTGTTAACATCTGCAGATGTTAATTGACTTTGGAAAAGGATCATGGTTTCTGCTCTACTTTATAATCAAGACAAGTGTTTAGTAAAATACTGTTTTGGAATGTTGTCTGTAATGTAACAGCAGTTTTCATAATAAAAGACATTCATGTTTATGAGGTGGTTTATGATTGCGAAAGAAATGACACAGGGCAAACTAAAAATTTAAAAGACGTCCAGGTTTAGTTTTTGGGGGGAGGGGAGTTGCCTGCATTGTAATCTGTGCCTCTTTGTACGGCCTCAGAGATCCCACTGGGGTTTTAGAGATCTCTCTCTTTAAAATAAACATAAACTTATAGCACCTTTGCTGACAAAGAGCAAATTAACTTTCTGACCCTAATAAACTGAGGTCAAGGGTCTTAAAAGAAATGGTACTATTATTTCTTTGAATAAAAGACATATTTTGATAGTTACAGGTTAAATTTTTTTTCCTCCTAAACAGATTCAAGGAAAGGAAAATGGAGGATTTAAAATTTTGGCTAGAAATGGTAGGCATTAGTTAATTATATACCAGTTGTAATGTCTTCTCAAGGAGCGTTTACCAGAATGTGCCTGCCCATTATTGGAAAGGGACCGACTCTTAAAGATTAGTTTATGTTAAACACTTTACATTTCCATTAGGAATTGTTTTGATTTTGGAATAAACACACAAGTTCCACATTTGGCTTCTAAAGGCAAATTTACTGAATGTCTTTGATCCCTTTAGAGGAAGAGACAGGGGTAATTGTGGAAATTGACAGAGAAAAATGTGAAACCCACTGAAAAGTTCTCAAATGATAGTAAGCTATCTCAATTCTAAGAGAAACATGTTATAATTCATCCTTTTATTGGGGTCCTGAAGCAGCTGTCCCAATACTTGACTCTTCACACTGTATTTATACTTTTCAGAAAGCATGTTAAAACTAAAAAATTTTAATTCCCTTGGGGGGGGGGGGGAACCTGTAAGTCACCAGGCCAATGCCTGCAAATAAAAATACCTAGCACTCATGCCAGCGGCTTACTAGGTCTCACACATGCATGGTGAATGCCCACAGCCCTGTGGGGGAAGGTATTAACTCCACTGATTTTGCAGACAAGGAGAGGCTGTGATTGTTTCGCTGTCAGAGTTGGGACTCCAGAACTTCCTACTCTAATTGCAGTGCTCTTTCCTACTGCAGCTGCCAGAGATGTCATTTCATAGCTGGGTTATGCGTTAAAAGTTCATAAAGTAAAAAAGCGAGTTGAAAATGAAAATTTTTAATAAAATTAAGTGCTTTTGATAAAATACACTGTGCTCAGAACAGTCACAAATGTATCACATTCCCAGCTTGTGTTTTCATCTACAACAGAGAACAAAGGAACGCCATATGTCTAATTTAGGATAAAAGGGCTGATAAACCTTTAACAGTTGCCATTTGGTCTTTACCCTTTGCCTTGCTGTCAGCTGTACCCTTTCTCTCGTTCTACTTCCAAATGTTCTTCCCACTGACACCTCCCTGCAATATAAGATTTTCAAAAAGGAAGTGGCTCCCATCTGAGATAGAGAATGGGCTATTAGGTTCATAATAGTAACTTGGTAGGGGACCTTCCAGAAGGAGATCTTTTATAAGTCTCATTATTATTGGCTGAAGAGTCTTCCCTTGTTTCCTCATCATAATGTGAGAAAATAAGGTTAGTAGACCGGCTTACTCTCAGGTATCAGTTTTTCATTAGATTAAAATTTATTTATTGTGGGGTGTCTTATCCTGAAATAGTCAACAAAAATATTCATCTGGGCCTCCCTGGTGGCGCAGTGGTTGAGAGTCCGCCTGCCGATGCAGGGGATATGGGTTCGTGCCCCGGTCTGGGAGGATCCCATATGCCGCGGAGCGGCTGGGCCCGTGAGCCATGGCCGCTGAGCCTGCGCGTCCGGAGCCTGTGCTCCGCAACGGGAGAGGCCACAACAGTGAGAGGCCCGCATACCGCAAAAAGAAAAAAAATATATATATATATTCATCTATTTTGGTGTTAACTATGTGCTGGCAATCAGAAAATACTGAAGAGAAGGTTTGAAATGATATAAATTAGACTTTTCAGTGCAAGGAATTCTTAGGAAGATTTGTGACAGGGGAGGTTTAAGAGTAATTTAGTGGTTAGACTGGATTAGGCTTCTGTGGATTAAATCAAAGAGGATGTGCAGAGATTTTATCTAGAACAGTGAGGTGACTTTGGCACCAAATAGCCCACTGGTATTTTCTGCTAACGCTTTTCTCTGGATAGGAGCAGCATTGCATGTTTGCAGCCTTTCAGGTAAGAGACGCTGCCAAATGATCCCGAGTTACCAGAAAGATCTATAAATGTCTGCCCTTCTGTCAATTTTTAAGAGCTAAAAATAAAATTTTGGGTAATCTTTGAATGCTTTAGTTTCATCGTATCTCAAATTATATGGAGAGTTCTGTGATTTCGAAAGAGCAGATTTTGCTGTGAGAAACCATTTCTTAAGTATGGAATAATAAGTTGTCATGGAGACTGAGTAAAACTGAGCATTTGTCTTAGTCCTGATCAATAGCATTTTGACCCAGAGGAAGCTAGCCATTTTTGTACAGGCCATTTCCTATCAAGTTTTCAAGTTCTTTTTCAGGCTTTGTCTAGTAGAAAGCATTGTTTTGAAAAATGAGCATAATACGGGTAAGGAGTGTGGCATTTAATAGTAATCACTATATTTTTAAGTTTATAGAAATTGATTTTTTTGGGAAACCAAAGATTATTGACCATTTTGTCATACCACTGTCACCTTTTAAGTATAATATTCTATCATAGACATAAAAATGCTTACAAATTGGAAACACTCTGTGCATATATACTGCTTTTTAGCAGTCTTCTAGAAATATTGATTTTTAAAGTAACAGGAGAAATTCCTTAGGTATCAGTAACACTAATGCAGCTTCTAAGTTAATGATAAGAACTGGCCATACTTCCTGTGTTACTTAATCAGTTCAGAATTGCATATGGTTGACTATTATTTACAGTCTCAATCAAGAACTCTCTCAAGACAGCAGAAATAGCTAAGTCTCAACTGACAGTCATGAAAAGGCAGGCAAGGAAGGGACACCACAGACTTTTGCCAGGGACTAAGTAGCATGTTTCAGGATTAAATATGGAAACAAAAGAGGAAAACTTTTGATTTTACTACTTGTGAAATCTACTGAATACCCCACTGAGTGTCAAATTCCTTATCTGTAAAATGAAGGTTGCATTTGATTGCCTCCAAGATCTGTCAGCCCCGATTTCCAAGTTTGATGGGGAAGGAGGTTGAAGTCGACATAACCAGGCTGAGGAGGAGAGGAAGGCACAGGCCTCCCGAGTCCAGCTGCTCCTGTCTCAGGACTGATGTCCCAGCCGTCCTTAGGCTCCCTGGGGAGGTGTCAGTCTTTTACTTCTGAGGATTCAGCAGTGAACAGACAAGCAAAGTGTCAGCTCTCCAGACCTGACCCACACAGGAGCCGGACACTGAACAGGTTAATGCATAAGGGAATCGTGAAGGATAAGCATAAGTACTATAAGGATGATAAGTTGCAACAGTTTTCTTTGCCACCTGGAAGGAGGGAAAACCATTTTCTGAGGTTTCCTTCTATGAAATTTTGGCTTAGCTTGGGCCAATACCAGGGACTGGGCAGCTTAAAAACAACAGAAATTTATTTCTCACAGTTCTGGAGGCTGGAAGTCTGAGATCACAGTACCAGTCTGGTTGGGTTCTGGTGAGGTCCCTCTTCCTGGCTTGAAGATAGCCTCCTTCTGGCTGTGCCCTCATGTGGCAGAGAGATTAAGAGAAGAAGCTCTATGGTGTCTCTCCTTATAAGGGCACGAATGCCATCATGAGAGCCCCACCATCATGACCTCATCTAAACCTAATTACCTCCCGAAGGTCCCATCTCCAAATACCATCACATTGAGCGGTTAGGGCTTCAACACCTGAATTTGGAGGGAACACAATTCAGCTCATAGCAAATTTGTCACAGGAAGCTGAGGATGACTGTTTTCAGAATTCAGCTAAGTTGTAGAGATGAACATTACTGTGTATGCTTCAGTGGCGGAGAAACTTTTAGCCAGAACGAGCCTCTTAGAGTATATGAATGTGTTAATCTGTGTAGCTCTGGGTTGGTAGATTGATTAGAAGTTACTTTAATAATTAGAATTTTTTATAGAAACCACAGTCTATCTGTAAATTTATCTCACAATTTCATCTCAGGAACGTACAGTCTCTAGTGCCCCCATCTGCTGCATGGATAGGCCTGGTTGGGCACACTGTCACCTGGGCATTAAATATGGAAGGATTGTGGTCCACCTACGATGCGCACAGAGCATCATTGTTTGATTTGTAATGCCTCACCTAGAACATGGTTTGTGAGAAGCATTTTAAGAAGTTGCCTGAATATGATGGTTTGGTGTCAGACTCTGTCTTGCTCTGGCTTTTGTCTGGCAGACACTTCATCTCCCTTTTCAAACCCTACCTTGGAAGTGCTCCCCTCCAGGGAGGAAGATGAGTCATACGTGCAACTGCTGTGCAAAATGATTCAATAGAGTCTCAGAAACTGGAATGCAGGAAAAAGGCAGGGTGTAAACTGACTCAGTTGGGGCTGGGTGGGGTGGGGTGGGTGGTGGTGGGCAAGGCAGAAGCTTATGATGTCAAGTTTAGGCAGAATTTGGCAAACTAGAATACTTCAGTGCGACTGGAAAAGAATGTGTATGGGAAGGTTGTCTAAGATTTCGTAACAGCTTTCTGTGTTGCTCTTCTCACTGCCATAGAATTTAGAGACAACATAAGAATCTGTCTTTTTCTAGGTAGGCTCCCTGACTCAACCCCACAATCTGTCTAGATTCTAGACAGTGGTTCTCAACCATATCTGATTCAAAAAACCATACCTGTCTTTAACAACTAATATGAAATGCTCCTTTTAAAAAAATCCTGGGCTTCCCTGGTGGTGCAGTGGTTGAGAGTCCACCTGCCGATGCAGGGGACACGGGTTCGTGCCCCGGTCCGGGAAGATCCCACATGCCGTGGAGCAACTGGGCCTGTGAGCCGCAGCTACTGAGCCTGCGCGTCTGGAGCCTGTGCTCCGCAACGAGAGAGGCCGCGATAGTGAGAGGCCCGCGTACCGCGATGCCCGGCTTGCCACAGCTAGAGAAAGCCCTCGCACAGAAATGAAGACCCAACACAGCCAAACATAAAATAAATTTTAAAAAAAATGATTGCACTGATACGTTTTTTCAAATGTGATAAAAATATACATAACATAAAATTTAAAAAGAAATCCTGATTTATCCTTTATTATTCTCCTGTGACAAATGCTGTTGGTGCCCTACCCATATCCCTTTTGGTGCATTCGATACCTACACTCTCTATCTGAAAGTACACATGTAGCAGGCTGGAAGGACCAGAAGTAATGCTCTCTGGGGAAAGCCCTCAACCCGTGTCTGGCAGTGTTGCTGTAGAAATATCCCCACTCCCTTGTCCCTTGTTCCTCCATGGGATGAAGCTCCGTAGGGCCCAGAGCAGTTACTTACTTGATGTACTTTTTACCGGCTGTTTTCCCCTTGCCCGGCCTTAATACCTCACTCTACTACTAGTGTTCTAGATCACTTTCCAAGCAAATCACCTCACTAGAATCCTTGCTCTGTGTCTGATTCTGGAGGAACCCAGACTAAGACACACAAAACTTCAAAAAAAAAATCCAGGGCTTCCCTGGTGGCGAAGTGGTTGAGAGTCCGCCTGCCGATGCAGGGGACACGGGTTCGTGCCCCGGTCCGGGAAGATCCCACATGCCGCAGAGCGGCTGGGCCCATGAACCATGGCCGCTGAGCCTGCGTGTCCGGAGCCTGTGCTCCACAATGGGAGAGGCCACAACAGTGAGAGGCCCGCGTACCGCAAAAAAAAAAAAAAAAAAAAAAAAAAAAAAAAAAATCCATATATATAATGCCCTAGTAATAATAAAAAAGAGAAATTAAACATATGTAGTTGATAAGATATCTAAATTTTGATTTATAAATATGGGATATCACTATACCAAAAGATATAATGAAGTAACACATGTTTGCCCCTGTAAGAAACTCCACCAGGGACTCAGCAGCTTCGAATGCAGACAGAGATACAGCCATGGCTTGATGGTGGTGTGTTGTAGTGACATGTTATACATTGAGCAGCTTAACCATTAATGACCTGATTTTCTGAAATGGTGAACTTGATAAAGTCCAAGCAAACTGAAGTAAATTCACTCCTCAATTAAGGTAGCAGCATTCCAGAAAATTCAGTGTATGTTAAAATTCTTTGTGTTCATATGTAAAGAGGAGTTGAGTTCTGGGGTCAGATAATTATAAGGTGTTTTTTTTTTGTTGTTGTTGTTGTTTTTCCAGCAACATGAACGTTCAGTGGGACATTTGAAAATTTGCAGGGCCTGAGGTGATTTCTCATTGTGTAGGGAAACTTCTGTCAAACTTTCTCAAAGAGCAGTGAGCATGTCCCCTTTGCCCTCATTTTCTTAATCCCCATCCTGCTGGCTGAAATGTAGAGGTGATGGCTGGAGCACCAGCCACCATCTTGGAACAGGAAGATAAGAACACCACCACACCCCAAGCGGGCAAAGCAGTGAGCTGGAAGGAGCCTGTTCTCTGAGAAGTTCATGGAGCAGGGCTGCTCTGCCTCTGGACTTTGACATAAGCAAGAGATAAACTTCTACTCTGTCAAGCCACTATTATTTGGGGTGTCTGTTTCTTGAAACTAAACCTACTTAAAGCAATATATAAAGTAAACCCTAAGAGTATCCTCAGCAGTAACCCATCACTTTTGCAACTGTGATCAGTGCCATGAAGAACTATACGGGCAATGAGAGGGAAGAGGGCACCTGAGTGGAGTCAGGCCAGGGAAGGCTCTTCTGATCTCTGAATGATGGTGAAATCAACTAGGCAAAGAGGTGGAAAATAAACAAACTGACATTATTTGTCACTTGTTTTAAGAAAGGGGAGTAGAAGGAATGTTTCATGAAGTAATAGTTTTCTCGTTCACACAGCTGGTGATGGATAATTTAGAGAGGAAGTGCCACAGGACAAGACTGTTTTATTCGATGTGGATCCTGGTGTGTATGTAGCACAGTGCCTGACTTGCTCAATAAATGCTGTTGAAAATATGTGCCTATATAGGTACTAAGAGCTGCGGGGCCAGTGTGATTCAGTGAGCTGTGTGCTGTTTGTTGATCTGCTCCCTAGCTCTGAATTCCTTCTGAAAGCTTGGGAAGGGAGCATGATACAGTCAGACAAAGGAGCAGACCCACCAGACAGCCAGGACAAGAAGGACGAGAAGCTTTCTACGGTAACCAATCCAGAGAATGGTATGTGGTGCCAGATTCCTTTTCTAGACCAGAAGGTTCTTTTAATATCCCTCTAAATATGTGATCCAATTTAGGTGCAGAAATTCTGATAGATTTTCTGTGATTCCTATAAGGAATTTGTCATACAGTTTGAAGTGTCCTGTTGCATCTATTAGTGATAAGTCTAAGCAATTTTCAAGGCAGGAAGGAAAGAAATTGACACAGTAGATTCAGAATCTCTTTTTTTCCTACCCCAGGATGTTTTACTTTGCCTTAGAACTTCACAACTTGTTCACATTCAAAATATCACTGCAACAAATAGGATTTCTATGAAAATACTTGTAAAAGCAACCAAGCATTTACTAAATTCTGTCCAGTCCCTTTAATAGTGGAATCCTGAGATATGTATTAAAGGCCTATTAGGAGAGTTTTTCAATAAGAATTTTCATAAAGGGTAAATACACATGGTTGCATGTTTGAATTAGAGAAGGAGGATCCAGGAAACAACTAGATAATTCTGGAATAAACCAGAGACTGTTAAGACTGGGGAGGGGAAAGCAATATTGCTCTCATAAAATCTTTCATTTCTATACTATGATCTATTATTTCATCTAAAGTTGGCAACAGCCCTATGGGGAAGCTAACATACTCTCATTTTTGCCACAAGGAAAGTAGGTTCCAGAGAGTTGGATGGCTTTCTGAAGTTCACACAGTAAGTGACAGAACAGGGCTAGACCAGAGTATTGGGCCTTAACTCCAGTGTCCTCTCCTCTCCTCATGAGCCCCTGGCACCTCCCAGAGGTCTGAATTGTCCTTCACATTTACACCTGCCTTTCCACCCGTCACCCCATCTCTGCCCTCTCCCGTTTGTAGGTATCTCCCGGATCCTGAGGCTTGTGCTACAAGAGCTGAATCTGTTCTACAGCCGAGACGTGAACGGAGTGTGTCTCCTGTACGACCTCCTTCACTCCCCGTGGCTGCGGGCTCTGCTCAAGGTGAGCGCTCCATTGCTCAGAAGCCTTAGCCTTGGGAGCAGAACTTACTCATCCAACAGTGTTGCTTGTCAGCTGGCAGGAAATGTCAACTGGGAAAAAGTTCAGAGAAGAGCTACACAACCTCTTAGCTTAGGAAGGAAGTTACTTGGCTGGAAAAGAATATGGCAGCGCCTCTCTTTTCTGCCCCCAACTCCCTTTCTTCCAGAGGCCCCTGGGGTCACACAGCAGCCACCACAAATGGCCATAGACAGCACCCTTAGCAGCTGTCTACAACCCTTTGTCCTTGAGGCCAACTCAGGACAAATAAAAATGCTTTAAAAAATCATTCCTCTTTGTTTTCATAAATGAGGACATGAAATGTCTACAGCTCTGTTTAGGTATCTTAAGTTTTTCTTACTCTGAAGATCTCTTCTTTTTTTAAAATTTGGCTAAAATTTCATGCACTATACAATAGCATCTGACTATAATTTTGTTCTTCTGAGCAAATGTTATTATTAAGAAAGATCCTTTTGAAGTTATTTTTTGGAGGATGTTTCCTTCACTTAAGTGAAATGTGGTCAGCCTTACGATGCATGTTAATACTATATTCTTTAAGATAAGAAAAAAGTGCAGCATACTTAGCATGAGCAAAGAGGTACTCATCACAGCACTGGTTTTAAAACACCTGATTTCTTAATCCATTCATCTATTGTTGGACACAGCGTTTTTTTCCATGCCTTGGCTATTGTGAATAAAGCTTCAATGAACATGGGGTGCAGGTATCTTTTTAGGTAGTGATTTCATTTCATCCATTGGATGTCCAATGGAATATTATTCAGCCATAAAAAGGAAGGAAATCCTCCCTTTTGCAACAGCATGGATGGACCTCAGGACATCATCCTAAGTGAAATAAGTCAGAGAAAGACAAATACTGTGCGATCTCGCTTGTGTGTGGAATCTAAAAAGGTGGAGCTCATAGGAGCAGAGAGAATAGTGGTTGCCAGGGACGAGGGGGAGGGGAAATAGGGAGATGTTGGTCAAAGGGTACAAATTTCCAGTTACAAGATGAATAAGTTCTGGGGAGCAAATGTACAGCATGGTGACTATATTTAACAATATTGTATTACATACTTGAAATTTGCTGAGAGAATAGATCTTACACGTTATCATGACACACAGACAAAGTGGTAATTATGTGAAGTGATGGCGGTGTTAACTAACCTTATCGTGGTTATCATTTTGCAACATATACGTGTATCAAATCAACATGGCATACCCGTTAAATTTACACAATGTTCTATCTCAATTATATCTGAATAAAACTTTGGGGGATGGGCTTCCCTGGTGGCGCAGTGGTTGAGAGTCCGCCTGCTGATGCAGGGGACACGGGTTCGTGCCCTGGTCCAGGAAGATCCCACGTGCCGTGGAGCAGCTGGGCCCGTGAGCCATGGCCGCTGAGCCTGTGCGTCCAGAGCCTGTGCTCTGCAACGGGAGAGGCCACAGCGGTGAGAGGCCCACGTACCGCAAAAACAAACAAACAAACAAAAACTTTGGCGGAAACTACTTGATTTCTACCAGGCACTTTTTCCTCCTGGGAAGCTAACACAGGGTTATGAATGCCACTAAAGGCATTGCCTTTGCTACCACTGGTAGGCTGCTTGGGCTTTGTGCTCCCTGCATCAATCCACCAGCCTTCATCACTTCCAGGTAAACTTGAGCTTGGGCACTGAGGTAGAGCAAGGAAGCCCCGCCATCCCAGGTCCAGATGGAGAAAGGCAGGGCTGAGCTGACCTCCTGGACCTCATTTCTCCAACTGTAAGAGAAACTAGATTTCTAAACTAAGATTAAGGTCTGCACTGCAGAGCTAGTCAGACCTTGGTATTCTCAGCCCAACCCTAGGTCCTGGTATGGAAAACAATTCCTAAGGGTCAACAAAGACAAAGTTGGAATTTTTTTTTTTTTTTTTTTTTGCGGTACGCAGGCCTCTCACTATTGTGGCCTCTCCCGTTGCGGAGCACAGGCTCCGGACACGCAGGCTCAGCGGCCATGGCTCACGGGCCCTAGCCGCTCCGCGGCATGTGGGATCTTCCCGGACTGGGGCACGAACCCGGATCTCCTGCATTGGCAGGTGGACTCTCAACCACTACACCACCAGGGAAGCCCCAAAGTTGGAATTTTTATAAACAAACTTTTACTGGAGAAGTAAGGGAGGAAAGGAAACAGAAGGTGAGCACAGAGTACAAATAAGCATGTGTAGTGTGCCCGGCCCCTCATTCAGATCCCCTGGTGAACCTGAGCCCCTAACCCATGCCCTACGCAGCTACCCAGCCTGGAAGTTCCCACAGGTCTCTGGCTTCAAATCCTTATTGGCCTCAAGCCTGGAAAACCCAGGTTTACTTAATTTAACAAGAGTAAAATTCACTTTTCTTTTTATCAATGATATTGTTTGGGGAAGAACAGTTTCCAGTGGCAGCCAGTAATTAAGCCTTTGAAGCGTTAGAGCCACCAGTCTTGAGTTCATTTCGCTTGGACAACTAGAGACACCTTATTAAAGGCCAACACACATGCCACCCAGCTGCTTGTGCCACTGCTCAGGCTGGGTCTCCCCTGGGCGAGTCTTCCCTCAGTATGTCATTCTCTCTTCGTTGCCCCTCGGCAGGTTTATGACTGCCTCCAGGAATTTAAAGGAAAGAAGCTCATTCCTGCCACACCCCACGCCCAGGCGTTATCCTACGAGGTGAGGTGATTTTTCATCCAGAGAATAGTAGAGCTTTCACGTGATACCATTCTACTCATAGTGCTAGTTTAAATGCTCTAATGGAAAAGTTCAGTTGGTGATTATGCATCTGATAACTGTTTCTAATTGAGCTTTAATAGAAGGCCTGCTATCTCCCCAGATTAAAACCAACAAGACACATTTTTAGCTTGTGTGCATTTCCCTCTTTTCCCCTAAACCATGGACCTAATTACCCCTAGAAAGAGGGTAATGTTGACCGACTAATGATACCCAATTTACATCCCTATTCTGGGCTCCTGGACGGCAGGCTCTGATGTCCTCTGCCTCATCCCATCCTACTGCGATGTCTAATGGGCCTCAAACTTTACATGTCCCCAGCGGAGCTCTTGGCTCTCCCATCCCCAAAGCCGCTCTTACCCCAGCCTTTTCCATCTCACTAAGGACGTCTTTGTTCTTGCAGTACCCCGGCTGAAACCTCTGGGGTCATCTTTGACTTTTCCTTTCTCTCACACCCACACCCAGTCCTGTCAGCTCTAGTTTCAAAACATATCGAGAATCTCCCCACCTCTGCTGTGCCACCTAATATACGGCATCATCGTCTCTCACATGGATAGTTGCGATGTAGCCTCCTACCTGGTCGCCCACTTCTACACTTGCTCCCCTGTGGTCTATTCCCATCGTGGCAGCCAAAGAGATTCTGATTAAAGATGAGTTAAATCATGTCACTTCCCTGCTCAAACTCTTCCTACAACAACTTATCTCTGAGTAAACATCAGAATTCTTGCATAGTCAAACATAAGGTGGCCCCTGTTACCTCTTTGATGTCATACTCACCATTCTCTCCCTTATTCACTCTGCTCCAGCCAGTTGAACCCCTTGTGGTTGTTTGAACCAGACATGCTCCTGCCGCAGGCCCTTTGCACTTGCTATTCCTTATGTCAGTAACGCCCTTGCCCATATAGCCACACGATTTGCTTTCTCATCTCCCTCCAGTCTCCACTCAAATGTCACCTCATGGAGGCTTTCCCTGGTCACCCCCTCTAAAATTGCAATCCTCTCATAGCATTCCCTATCCACCTTCCCTATTTCATTTTTCTTCTTAACTCTTTTCATCATCAAATAAACTTCTTTTACTTATATATTTTATTTATTGTCTGTGGCTTCTCACTAGAATGTAAACTCCATGAGACTGGGGATTTTTGTCTGCCTATTCAGTGCTCTATTTGCATCACTCAAAACAGTGCCTAGCACACAGTAGATGTTCAATGCATATTTGCTGAATGGATGCATAAATATAATCTGTTTTGTTTTTATTTATTGTCCATATTAAAAGAAATTAAAAAAAAAAAACTTCTAACCTCAGCTCCAGTAATCAACAACTTGAACGGATCTCAGATGTCCACAGGGAAACACACACGTGATATTTTATTCAGTTGTAACCCCAGTGAGTGAAGGTGAAGCTTGCTAAAGTGCTTGTTTTCGTTTGACAATATGTGATGGTGCTTGACTGCTGAAGATTCATGTAGCTGGTTAAAGTCTTAAAAGGGCTTATGTCCTGTCAGAAAGCAGGTCTATGCCTAAATCAAAGCAAAGAGATCAGAATTTATTCTGTCTAGCACTTTTTTGTTGCAACAAACATTAAAATTGCTAATCAAATAATAAGCCCTAAAATACAAATTACTATTTCATTTTGCAACTGAAGAATGGAACATCCCATAGGATTAAGCTACCTGGGTTCTCCAAGTAATTGAGCCTATACCTGGAGAACTCAGATACCTTAACCTGCCTGTAAAGCATTCACATTAGCAAACAGCTATCTTAGAGCCACTAGAGGGATATTGCCTTGGCACATATGACATTACAAAATTATGTTTGTTCTTCCTCCAAGCCTGCGATGTGCCAGGACTGGGGCACTGTTGTTTAGATCTACCCCAAATCTTGGATTCTACCTGCTGTAATGAAGTTTAATGATAAGGAAAGACTCTAAGCCCTGACTTTAAAGATGAAAAAGAAGGCTTCAGTAACAGCTTTTCTTAGGTCAATATTATGTCAGTATACCTGTTATCCAACCTAGGTGATGTTAACCAGGTGACAAAGATTGTTAAAAAATTCACAATGTATGTTTTTCCACCAACCAGGTAGTGAAGATATTACATGAAACCCCCAAGTCCCCTGAGATCCAAGAGCTGAGACAAATCCTCCAGGCTCCACACTTAAAGGCAAGTGCTTGCTAAAATGGACAAGATATAACCATCTGGCACATAGACAAAGTTGGGAAGGAGAAATAAATGTGCTGGAATATGTGCTTTCTGAATAGATGTTCTATTACCGTATGTGGGTGACCAACAGACTGTACCTAAAAATGTGGAACTTGGACGTGACTGGCATAATCTCACTGGTCATGGAGACAAGCCTGCCCTATTTATAAGGAGGCATCCAGAACTTCCCATGGTGTCTTTTTCCCCCCGGGAAAGCCATTGTTCCTCTAAAATTCTGGGGGGGGGACAGTCGAGGTAGCATACATCTTAAGTTATTTTAAGTTTCAAATAAAGTGTGTGAAGGTGTTTGGAAAATACAGTATAACAATGATTAGCTCTATTGGGGGTATATGAAGAACATTTGATTGCAGAATAGAAACCTATCTCATAGTACTTATAGATTTTGAGATCAATTTATCAACAAATTAGAATTTAAAAGGATGTCTGCACTTGGAGCAATGGAATTTATCAGTCAAAAAGTTTTATTCGAAGTGTCCATGATCAGATGAATAGATAAAGAAGATGTGGCACATATATACAATGGAATATACTCAGCCATAAAAAGAAATGAAATTGAGATATTTGTAGTGAGGTGGATGGATCTAGAGTCTGTCATACAGAGTGAAGTAAGTCAGAAAGAGAAAAACAAATACCGTATGCTAACACATATATATGGAATCTAAGAAAAAAAAAGGTCATGAAGAACCTAGGGGTAAGACGGGAATAAGGACACAGACCTACTAGAGAATGGACTTGAGGATATGGGGAGGGGGAAGGGTAAGCTGTGACAAAGTGAGAGAGTGGCATGGACATATATACACTACCAAACGTAAAACAGATAGCTAGTGGGAAGCAGCCGCATGGCACAGGGAGATCAGCTTGGTGCTTTATGACCACCTAGAGGGGTGGGATAGGGAGGGTGGCAGGGAGGGAGATGCAAGAGGAAAGAGAGATGGGGACATATGTATATGTATAACTGATTTACTTTGTTATAAAGCAGAAACTAACACACCATTGTAAAGCAATTATACTCCAATAAAGATGTTTAAAAAAAGTTTTATTTCACTAGATAAACCTAGAGAATTTTCTCTGAGTTCCAACAACGTTCTGTCCACCAGTCTCTGGCAGGGCTGTAGAATGACTACTTCCCCATCTCGTGAAATGAAAATTTAACATACTGAGCCATGAGAAGGAACTCTTTGATCATACCCTAAAAGTAGAGGACTACTTTTTCTCATGCTGTTTTGCATGGGCCCTTAAGTGTCACTGATAATTAAACCATCAAGATGTTTTGATTACTGCTCCTCATTCTACCTTAATTGGGGAAACTATTACAATAGTTGTTTTGTAGTTCAAGTTTATAGGAGCACCGTGGATTACATGGGTTTCCAGGAAATGAGAATGTGACAGAATACAGTTTATCAGAAATGAAAGAATATATTATGTGTTGCTTACCCTCTCTCTGCCTTGTTTCCTTATCTGTAAAATGGGGGAAATAAATATACTTGCCTCACAAGGATGTGGAGAAAAGAGAACACTTGTATCAATAAGTTGATGTAGCCACTCTGGAAGACAGTGTGGAGTTTTCTCAAAAAACTAAAAATAGAACTACCATATGACTCAGCAATTCCATTCCCGGGTATATGTCGAAAACACCAGAAACACGAATCTGAAAAGGTACATGCACCCCAATGTTCATAGCAGCATTATTTACAATTGCCAAGATATGAACGCGACCTAAGTGTCCATGAACAGATGAATGGATAAAGAAGATGTGATATATATATACATACAATGGAATACTACTCAGCCATAAAAAAGAAGGAAATTTTGCCATTTACAGCAACATGGATGGATTTGGAGGGCATTATGCTTGGTGAAATAAGTCAAACAGAGAAAGACAAATACTGTATAATATCACATGTGGAATCTAAAAAAATACAACAATCTAGTGAATATAACAAAGAAGAAGCAAACTCACAGATACAGAGAACAAATTAGCAGTTACCAGTGGAGCGGGGCGGGCAATATGGGAGTGGAGGAGTGGTAGGTATAAACTATTGGGTGAAAGATAGGCTACAAGGGTGTATTGTACAACATGGGGAATAGCCACTATTTTGTAATAACAGTAAATGGAAAGTAACCTTTACAAATTGTATAAAAATAAATTTAAAAAATTAAAAAAAATATATACCTGACTCAGGGTTATTGTGAAGATTGAGTTAATCCACATAAAACACTTAGAACTATGCCTGGCACGTACGTGTTGGTTGTTGTTGTATCTCACATAGTGTTGAGTCAGCATCTTCTAGGTGGGTGTGTCCTATGTATGACGTTTGTTCCCCTTTTCCTTCTCTGTTCCCAGGCCTTGCTCAGTGCCCATGACACCGTGGCTCAGAAAGACTTTGAACCTCTTCTCCCTCCACTGCCAGACAACATCCCTGAGAGCGAGGAAGCAATGAGGATTGTTTGCTTGGTGAAAAACCAGCAGCCCCTGGTAAGGAAATCATTTTACCTTTTCATTTAGGATTACTCCAGGGTTAATATGAACTAAGTTATCTCTAGTAATTACTTGGGCAATATTCTTGTCTGTAGTCACAGATGTAGTGTGAGGCAATCAGAAAATGTGAGGGAATCTATGATAATAATGGCTAAACTGTATCTCAATGAATTTTGCCTGTGATTTCAAACACATTACAGGTTGTAATGTTTTCACCAGGGAAGATTTCTGCTTAGTGTTTTTGTTTTCTAAGATCTGTGAGACATAAGTAATTATTTTATTTTATTACTTGGCTCTGTGACATATACATATATTTTACTCTGTTCTAATGTATTTGCCTATGTTTTTTTCCTCTATAAAGGGGAAGCTAAGCAAGGCATTAATTTGATTTTCTAAGCATAATCCCTTTGATTAGGTTGTAATTGTGGGAGTTTTCTTTACCTTTGGAAGGATCTCAATATTCTTTGATGTCTATGTGGTTGGATATAGACTTTGGTAGACCAAGGTTGAATGGCCTTTCCTTTTTCATGGCACAGTATGTATGGCCCTGGTTGGTATGAATACCCTTGTTGAAAGACCAGAGTGACACTGAGGGAAGCCCTCAGGAAAGTGGTCATGTTAGGTAAAAAGGGGTTCTACTGTACTCTCTCCCCAGGGAGCTACCATCAAGCGCCATGAGATGACAGGGGACATCCTGGTGGCCAGAGTCATCCATGGTGGGCTGGCAGAGAGGAGTGGTAAGCTGGAGCAGCAGGGTGCAAGCGTGACCAGGAAAACAGGGAATGATTGTTTAATCTTCCCAGGGAAGCCCCTCTTTCCTAACTGAGGTTGAGCTTTAATAAGTTCTATTGCTTGGTTACTAAGAAGGAAGAAAGGAATATTCCAGAGAAGTCCCATTGCCCTTCCTCACTGAGTCCCTCCATTCTAGGCACTAAATTAATGTTCCCTTAGTTTACATTCCCATGTAAACCCAACAAGGTAAGTATTATCATGCTATCACAGAGATGAGGAAACTGAGGCTCAAAGAGATTAACCACCTAACTTGCACGAGGTTTCACAGGGTGAGTCAGGATTCAAGTCCAGGTCCACCTCACTCTATATTCCCAACTTTCACGCTTCACTTGGTCCTTCTGTGTTCAAAGAGGCATCTCTCTTCCCCGTCTTCAAACACCTGTTGCTTGCCTTTTCTACCAGAGGACCAAATTTCCTTCTTTTCATCACTGTGCTTCTGAAACGAGCTGTTCTGCACCTGCGGTCTGTGTCCTCACTGCCCATGACCCTGGAAACCTGGTGCAGGGTTCATACCCCAACGTTCTGAGAGAAGTTACCCAGGGACTTCCTAGCTGCTAAGTCCACTGGCCCTTCTGTCAGCCTCAGTTTTATTTTTACTCCTGCAGCACATTTGATGTTGTTGACAATACCTTTCTTAAAATTTTCATCATCTTTGGTTTCTGTTCCATGATGTCATCCTGCTTCTTTTTATTTTTATTTTTTTACTTTTTGCGGTACGCGGGCCTCTCACCGCCGTGGCCCCTCCCATTGTGGAGCACAGGCTCCAGACGTGCAGGCTCAGCGGCCATGGCTCATGGGCCCAGCCGCTCCGTGGCATGTGGGATCCTCCCGGACCGGGGCACGAACCCGTGTCTCCTGCACCGGCAGGTGGACTCTCAACCACTGCGTCACCAGGGAAGCCTCATCCTGCTTCTTATCTGCACTGTCTTACCTCATATTTCTCAAGCCTCAATCTTAACCCTCAAGTTTCTCCACATTTTCTCTTTTGAAGAATACCCCCCATTTCCTTTTCATCTGACATTTTCGCATGACCCCGACAGCTTTATTTTTCGTGTTATCTTCTTACCAGAGTTCCAGTTCCATTTTACAACATCAGATTAGTGAAAATAAAAATATCACCACCAGTTAATACCCAGTGTTGGTGGAAAGGTAGAAAAATGCAATTCTCATGCACTTTGGTGGTGGTGTAAATTGGAATAGCCAGTTTGCTTTATTATTATTATTTCGCAATAAAATTTAAGATGTCAGAGCCTGCTTGGCTTAGCGAGTTTGTTAAGGAGCTTTGGGTTGGCTACCGCCATTTTTGCGAGGTTTTTTGTACCCTTCTTTGTTTTGTGTTCCTGTTTGCCTAGGCTTGTTATATGCTGGAGACAAACTGGTGGAAGTGAATGGAGTTTCAGTTGAAGGACTGGACCCTGAGCAAGTGATCCATATTCTGGTAAAAGTCTCCTCCTCGCCTTCTCCATGACTCAGTGCCACGTTACGTCCAGCCCATGGTGTGTGCACTGTAATTGGAGGGGGATTCGGGTCGCGCTAGGCAGCTTCCTCTCTCTAGGCCCCAGAACTTGTCTGTTTCTATGCAGCTCGTCTGCCTTCCCCCATTCGCCTCCTCAGGTGATCTGGCCCCTTCTGGATACCTCCCTTCACAAGCTGCTCTTTCAGCCTCAGGAAGCCTGTCAGTCCGCCCAGCCCAGGTCCCTCATCACCTGGGTTCCTCCATTGGAAACTGAGCCCGGGGTGGGCAGAGGGAGACTGTGGAGGAGTGTCAGAACCTGAGCAAACCACCCTTTGCTCCCCTTACATTTTTATGCAGTTTCCTTGAGGCAGCTTTGACGTAGAAAAGAAGTCGCCAGAGGGCAGCATATGGGGAGGGGGACATCCTTGCTGGCCCTGCCACTGTCCTTGTGGTTGAAATGGCAGTGTGACCTGATTATATGAGCTTCTGGTAACTCTTTTCAGTTCCCATTCCCATTCTTCAAACCATCGCCCGAGTCACTATCCAGCTATCAGTAGCCATAGCAGCTTTCCCCGCCCACCTCCCCCCATGTACACCCCCAGGGTGGGACCTGAGGTCAATTATTATATATTACATAGACTAGTGGTTCTCAAACTGGGTTCTTGGGGGAACTCTAGATTTTCATAGACGTGCCTCAGGGACTGAGAGGAGGAGTGGTATTATAAGGAGTATTATATAAGGAGTATTATAAGGAGTATTATATAAGGAGTATTATAAGGAGTATTATATAAAGAGTATTATAAGGAGTATACCAAGCACCGAAATATTTTGCAAACCACTACGCAAGATTCTGTGTGGTATAAAAGATACTGCACAGGGAGCTTAAAGGACTGTCAGTCACAGACACACATGCCTCCACCTCAGCCCTTTCGGCTCCAGCTGTGGAGTTGCCAGGACAGTGGGGCTGTGAAATTCCCAAGTGAGACCGAGATCTTTCTTGCTAATCTCTAGGATCTCCAATGCCCATCACAGTGTGTGTGACAGGGGGATTCTTACCTCTCCCATCAAACTAAGAGGCTCTCTGTTTCCTCCACCATTAGTTTGGAGACGTCAGTTCCCCCCAGAAGACTTGGGCGCCCTTTATCTTCTTCCCCATAAGACTAGGCTGCCTGATGCAGAAATCAGTACTCAGGAAATAATTACTGACTGAGATATGAGGAGGGAAAGTCAGACCAAGAGCTCCTCTCCTTCCTTAGTGCCTGTGGGAATAAGACCTTGCTGAGTGTGGTGTCCTGGCAGCAGTGAGATGGAGGGTCCCTGCAAGAAGCCAGGCCTCAGTGTGGGTTTTAATAGACCAGTGATCCTGGAAATCCCACAGCAGGACAGAAATGAAGCTAAATTTCTTCCTAATGTCCATTTCTGGGTGGTGATATTTAGCTGTTGAGCCCTTGTAAAAGCCCCTGTGGGAGATGGCACCATTTGACCTGCACACATTGAATTGTAACTTCTGTCTGCCAAGCCCTAGTAACCCAGTGAACTCTGCGATTTGTCATTTTTTCCTCTGACATTTTCTAGGCCATGTCTCGTGGCACAATCATATTCAAGGTGGTTCCAGTTTCTGACCCTCCTGTTAATAGCCAAAAGATGGTAAGAATTTACTGAGCCTTCATACCCACACACAGTAAATCCCCCAATAACAATAACTATCATGGCGTACTTTGTGTCTTATTACTATCCTCTATAATGTATTGAAGATTTGTTCAATACTGTATTGCATATTTTTCGATACTGATGACATGAGAGGCAAATCAGTAAATGAATACAATAACAGGAGATGGGGTACCAAGAAGTTAAGAAGTAACATCAAGAATGGTGAGCATTTGAGCAAAAACTTCTCAGAGCTAAAAGATTCTATTCCCAAACTCACTTTTTTTTTTTTTTTCATGGCTCTTAGACTCAGTTCAAGAAGGAAGTTCTTTTTGGTGAGGATAGAGAGGAAAGATAGCACCAGTAGGTGGAAGAGTGGGAGAGATGGTTTTAAGCCTTAACAACCCGGCGGTAAGGATTCTTCTGAGGTGTCATTATGCACCTACTGTCAGGTGTATGTTCGTGCCATGACTGAGTACTGGCCCCAGGAGGATCCCGCCATCCCCTGCATGGATGCCGGCTTGCCTTTCCAGAAGGGGGACATCCTCCAGATTGTGGACCAGAATGATGCCCTCTGGTGGCAAGCCCGGAAAATCTCAGACCTTGATACCTGTGCTGGCCTAATCCCTTCTACGCACCTTCTGAAGAGGTAAGAAAAGTCATTACTCCTGGACTCAAGACCGAGCCATCAGGAAACAAAACGTTTTCTCAGGCTTCTGTTATTGCAGTTAAGATGAGAGAAAGAGAGACAAGCAGATAGATGAACACACACTGGTCTATAAATCCAAATGTCAACTTGTCAATATGCTCTAAACATCTTAAACACCAAAGGGACCAGAATAATTGTATCAATTAGAAAAGAGAGAAGAGTACTTGGGAAGCTAAATTAAACTTCTAAAGGTAGTTCTGACTCCTTCTATAATCTTTCAAGGCTGAGTTGAAAGCTCAGTTACTGAATCTCAACTTTCCACTATCACCTTGGTGCTATTGAGGTCCAAGGAAGGGTTTAAGGATAGAAAGAAAATAGAATAAGAGGTCCAAGACTCAGCCAATGTTAAGAGATCACGAAGAAGAAAAGGAACTAGCAAAGGAGACTGAGGAGTGGCCGATGAGACAGACCAAAATCAAGATGGTAGAGTGTCCTGATCAACTATGTCAACCACTGCTGAGGGGACTGAGAATTGACCACTGGATTTAGCAACAGAAGTCATTGGTGATCTTGATAAAAGCAATTTCAGTGGATGAGGTGGGACCAAAATCTTAGTAAAAGGGGATTTGAAGACATTGACAACAATGAGCATGGAAAATCCTTTGAGACATTTTGTATAAAGCAGAGCAGAACAATGGACAAATAGCTAGAGGGGAAAGTGGAGTGGTATGAGAGAACTTTTTTAGATAGGGTAGATAATGGTAATGGGGAAAATCCAATGAGAGGGAAAATTTTATGATACAGGAGAAAGAAGGGAATATTGCTGCTCTTGTTGTCCTTGGGGAAGCAGGAGGAGATGTGATGGAGCCTATAAATAGAGGGGTTGGCCTTATACAGGATCAGGAACAGTTCACCCACAGTAACAGTAGCAGTAGGGAATCCAGAGTGTGTGGGCACAGGGCGAGGGATATGGCGGGAGTTTATGGAAGGTCTCTTCCATCTGCTCTTATTTTCTCAGTGGAATAAGCAATGTCATAAGCTGAGAGTAAGGGTGGGTAGGAGATATTGGGAAGGAAAGAGGAGAAAGCTTGAAAAGTTTCTGTGAGAACTGGAGAGAAAACTGGTTAGATAAATACAGTATCATCAGCATTAAAGGCCCACTTAAGGTTAAAGGTCATAAATTTATAGTGATCTTGGTCAGCTTCCTGGGGGCAGGGCCAGATTAGACAGGGAGTCAGATTTAACAGTAAATCAAGAGAGGGACAAGGGAGTGATTTTAATGAAAGACCATGACATTTAAGCTTGTTAAGGAGGGAGGTGACAGGGTAGGGTCAGTGGCAAGGAAGTCAGATCAATGGATTATAGGTCCCTATGGGGTTGATAGATTATTGGGGTTGGGAAGATAGGAGGTGCTGGTAGAAGAAAGGGATGCTGGAAATAGAAATTGTATAGAGATTGTAGTTTTGGGTACTGAAAGGCCTAGGGTATGATAGTGGGATGCAGTGGCTGAGGTCATTGGAAGGTCATTGGAAGAGAGGAGATCAAGGAACCAAGAGGCCAGGGTGTTGGAAGGGGCACCTTTGTGCCTAATAAGATCATCATGCATTCTGACAGAGCAGTGTTAAGAGCATGGGAGTTAGCAGGAATAATCTGAGAATGGCTTCCAGAAGAGTCAGGGAAATGGCTTTCAAAGTGAGGGCGTCTAGGGAAGAGGGATATAGTCTGGAAATGGCCAGGAGAAGCAGGACACAGACCCCACCTCCAGGGCCCATGGAGTGAGGGCCTCATGCACTGGTGTGCTGGAGCCAGCTCACAGAGCCTGTGTGCACCCTTCTCACACCCACGGTCGGTGACATCGGGGTGGCAGCTTGAAATCAGCTCCAATGGGAATATTGACACTAGAAAAATCTGCAAAGCTGCACATGAGGATTCATCTCCCCGGGCTGGTTTACCCACACGCCACTGGGAGTGGGAGAGGAAAGAGCCACCTCTCAAAAGAGGCAGGGGAGCAGTGAGCTCAGGGGGACCTGGGTTTAGTTAGAACAAGAAGGTGAAGGGCTCACTCAAAGTGCAGGAGGAGGTTTGAGAGATTTCGCTGGAGATTTACTGCCAGTTCCAGAGGGTGTGTGAAAGGGCTTCAGGGAGCGGCAGGTGGTGGATGGAGCCTTACAGGGATTAAAGTGCAGAGGATAAGGGATGACCTGAGGACACACACAGGGATAAAGCCCTAATGAGATTAGTCCTCATGGTCTCAGAGCAGAGAGTGGCAAGGCGATTCCAAGTGGGGGTCTTGCAAGGAGCACACAGAAATGGCAGGTTTACTAGATTAGCAGCACACAAATAAAGGACAACGGAAGGAACTGAAATTCATGTGGCTCTAAAGGGACTGTAGGGAGCATCACAGCCTGGGAGGGAAACCAGAACATGCGGTGAGAATTCTGAGACCAGCTGGAGCGGGCTAACATGCCAGAGAGGCAGGTGCCATGGCTCATGCAGTGAAGCTCTGTGGCATGTGCACTAGTGGTCTCAGGCCAGATTTTCACCCTAAGTCAGTGTGACTCTGAAAAGATGCTGTGAGGCAGGAAAGAATGATAAGAAAGGCCATGCATTTGGAGAATGTATTTGACAGTGTGTTTGGAGGTGAAATCTCCTTGTTCACTTGGTTGGAAGCAACAGAATTCTAGGAAACATTCTATCCTGGATCTATTTCACCTGGGTTAACCTGGATTAATTGTTTTTTTTCCTTCTCACAGTGTATTTCTTTTTGCATAGGAAGCAACGGGAGTTCTGGTGGTCTCGGCCATATCAACCTCACAACGACCTCAAATCCACCATATGTGAGTGTGCTGACACCTCAAACGCAGCCTGTGCATCACGAGAAAGGCAGCTCCCTCTTTCCCAGGGCTGGCTTCCCGCCCAACAGAGGATCTTTAAATGTCCCCATACCCCAGATAGCCTCCTGGCAGCCATCTGAAATCCTACCATAGACATTCATTCCTTTGGATTTAGAAGAGTTTTCAGTTTGTGAAAATGCAAATGTTCTTGTGGTCACTCCCCGGCTTGAAGTCCCCTGAGGTGTCTGCAGCTAGTCCATACATTACACACCTACTGGCAAGCAAGGCTGCAGAGCGGCGCAGTATGTGTGCCTTTGATGAGTAAACATGAGACTGAATTATTATTTAATGAGTGTAGCTTGTTCACTTCACAGTATTTTAGATGGCGGTGGAGGAATGGTCAGCAGAGGGATTCACGGTGGCGAATGCTTGTGAACGACTTACTGCCTTAATGAAGGGTGTCAGTAGTTCACAGAGCCCAGCTAGAACCTGCTGATCAAGGACCGTCTGAAATGCTCTCTGGCAGGAGGAGGGAGAGGGAGAGGGGCATGGACAGGAGGCTGGGAGGGCAGTAAAGTAAACATAGATTTGCCCATGGAGAGTCCTCATCCACTTTACTTCTCAATTCTCTAAGCCAAAAATTATTTTTTCCCTTGAAAAGATATGATGACAACTATAGAGACATTTTTGAAAGAAAACACTCTTAAAAGTCCTTTACACTGACCATATTTTCATACTGTCTTCCAGTTACAGAACCATATTTTACATGGTTACAGTAACAGTTACAATACTACTTTTTATCTTTTTTCTTTAACTTGACATTTTATCAGAAACATTTGTCATGATATAATCTTCATAGTGATATTTTAGTTATTTCCCCTGTGCTTTGAAAAAGTTTGTTTACCAAACCAGATTGAAGTACTTCTTTAACCCATTTTCCTATTTCATTTATCAAAGGCATGTGAAAGTACTAACTAAGCTTCTAACTAATATCTGATAACTAGTAGGGCCACAGGTTGACATCTAACTTGCTTGCATAGCCTATGTGCCATTTCTATTAGGATTTTGCAAAGTCCATCCTGAAAAGAGTTTGCAGCCGCATATTATTATCCTTACAAATTTCTGAGTTCAGGAACCCCAAGTATGGAGCCACTGAGTTAAAGGGTCACCTCTCACAGGGATGTTTCTTTCTTTGTTTTTTAAATTTTATTTATTTAATTAATTTATTTTTGGCTGCATTGGGTCTTTGTTGCTGTATGCAGACTTTCTCTAGTTGTGACGAGCGGGGGCTACTCTTCATTGCAGTGTGGGGGCTTCTCATTGAGGTGGCTTCTCTTGTTGTGGAGCACAGGCTCTAGGGCTCACGAGCTTCAGTAGTCGTGCCACACGGGCTCAGTAGTTGTGGCTCACGGGCTTAGTTGCTCCGCGGCATGTGGGATCTTCCTGAACCAGGGCTCGAACCCGTGTCCCCTGCATTGGCAGGCGGATTCTTAACCACTCTGCCACCAGGGAAGCCCCAGAGATGTTTCTGATGGAGCACATCATTTTCTAAACTATCAGGTCATTTCTTTTTAACTGTAGTAGGTGATATTGCAAATAAATATTATTTTGTATCTTTCTGTTCTGCCTGAGTGTTACCATGGGAAAAAAAATCTCAAGAAAGGGTTACTACTCAGGATGTATAGGCAACTTTATTACTCAAGAGTTATTGAAAACTTCCAGGCGTGTGTTAGTTTACAGATGTTATTAAAAAGTTATGTACTGAAGATGCACTTGTAATTGTCATCCCTCTTTCTTTCCCTCCCTCCTCTCTCTCTCTCCTTCCACTCTCTCCTCCTTCCTTCTTTTCTTCCTCCCTTTCTCTCTCTCTTTCCTTCTTTCCATTCAAGATTTGAGTTCCTAAAATATAATGAATAAATAATAAGTGCATTAATTCAGAACTGAATAGAATGCAACTCTTACAGAGCTTATTGGGATAGAAGGGAATAGGATTTGCCAGAAGCAGATAGATCCCATTTCCAACAAGACTCATAAATTTATTTGTTTCTATAGGATATTCACTTATCATTTTGTTACTAAATCTCCATTGAATTTTTAGAGAATAATTTTGGCACTTTGCTTTTCTTACTGTAGGTAAATTAATCTGATAAACTATAACATAAACTATTGTGCTCACTCTCTCTTTTTTCCCCTGCTTCAATCATTTTTCTGTACCCAGCGATTTCTATGGAAGAAGGTAAGAAATAGTATTTGTGGGGGAAAAAAACTCATCTCCAAAGCCTCCTAGAAATTTCCTATAGTTTTCTTAATTCACTTCAATTTCAATTCAGCTATTTATTAAGCTCTTCCTGTGTGCCTCGTAGTGTGCTAATCACTAATACCCTAATTTATAAAAAGATGTCAGTCAAAAGAACACACACTGTGTAATTGTTCTTAACACTGAGACGAATAAAAGAAAAGAGAACCAACATTTACAGGCAGCCCCAGAATCTAACACAGCACATGGTAAGAATTCAATGAAAGCTGTGAAATTGATCCTCTGTTTTGTTTCAACTGCTTTGTACACAATGTCTAAAAATAACCCTGTGATGAAATTGTTATTGTTCCCATTGTGTGGATGAAAAGATTGATAAGGTAAGAGCACTGTCAGAAGTTGCAAACAGCAGTGGTCAGGATTAAAGTTGCTCTCTGTCTCAAGGGCACTACATCAGGGGCAAATGGGGCCCCCAGTTATTACCTCTCCCCTTCTCCATGCTCAGACACCAAGATGACTCATTATGATGCCACACACACACACACACACACACGCACACACATACAAGAAAGCAAGATGCTGTCTGCTTGTGGAGAGGGGAAAAGAAGAGAGAAGGGCAGTCCCCTTTGCCACCATCCACATTTCATCCCTGAAATTGGAAAGGGGAGGGGGAGGAACATGGACAGGCCTTTGGGTCTCTGCGGTCTTGCTGGGTGACAAGCCCACTGTCTTTGTCATCTCAGGCTGCCATAGCAAGATCACACAGACTGCGTGACTTTAACCACAGACATTTATTTCTCACAGTTCTGGGGATTCTAAGTCCAAGATCAATGTTCTGACAGGGTTGGTTTCTGCGGAGACTTTTCTTCCTGGCTCGCAGATGGCTGCCTTCTCTCTGTGTGCTCACATGGCCTTTCCTCTGTGAATGCGGGGTGGGAGAAGTGTGTGGGGAGAGAGGGAGAAGAGAGAGAAAGAGAGAGAGATAGAGATCAGTGTGGTTTCTTTTCCTCTTCTTTTAAGGCCACCAGTCCTTTTGGATTAGGGCCCCAACTTTATGACCTCATTTAATCTTAATTATCTCCTTAAAGGCACCATCTCCAAATACAGTCATCTGGGGGCTAGGATTTCAACATATATATGCATTTTTGGAGAGTACAGATCAGTCCATAACACCCTAGTCCATAGTGTGGAATTGTTCATTTTTTTAAAAAGATTTATTTATTATTTATTTATTTTAGGCTGCGTTGGGTCTTAGTTGTGGCGCGTGGGATCTTTGTTGAAGCATGCGGGATCTCTTGCTTCAGTGCGCGGAATTCTCTCTAGCTATGGCGTGCGGGCTCCAGAGCACGTAGGCTCTGTAGTTTGCGGCACATGGGTTCTCTAGTTGAGTTGCCCAAACTCAGTAGATGTGGCACGCAGGCTTTGTTGCCCCGCAGCATGTGGGATCTTAGGTTCCCCACCAAGGATTGAACCCGCATCCCCTGCATTGTAAGGCGGATTCTTTACCACTGGACCACCAGGGAAGTCCCTGGAATTGTTAATTTTGAGAGCGCAAAATCCGTGGCTCTTTTAGACCCCAGAGTTACATATTAGAAAAACCGGGACTACTTGTGCCGTTATTAGAGATTCTCTCCTGGCCTCTGTAAACTAGGAATGACAATTCTAGTTTTTGTTTGCCTTTAAATCAAAACCCTCTCGTTATGTGCTAGGAACTAATGAATTCACCGTTATAAATTACTGATCTGGAAAATAATCTCTAAATGAATATAAGGAATTGAACAGCAGTGTTAAAAATCTCAGCTATGTTACTTGTTCATCTGTGCTCCTATCTCTATAAAACAGTATTATTTCATAAAATTTTTCATATTGCATATTTTACTTAAAAACAATCAATGATATGATCTTTAAGGAAGTGATGATAAATTTATATTACTTTATAATATTATAGCTTATTATACAAACTATAATTTGCACTTTTAGAATATATAAGATCAATACATTAAAATAGTATTTATTGATCACCTGGGAACTGTTGGTATTGTGCTAGGCTCAAGATACACAGTGCCGAAAGAAAAAAAAATTTTTTTTTCAGAACATATGTTCAAATCAACTATCTGATATTAAAAGGGAAATTCAATTTAATAATTAGTCATGTGCCTACTATGTGGAAGACACTAAGCTCTATAAAGTACGTAAAAATTAGTTAAGATGATTTCCACTTTTCAAGGAGCTGTCTAGGAGGGCTAATAAGGCAAACACCCAAATGATTATATTACGAGGCAAAGTAGATCTGCAATAGCAGAGAATTCAAGGTAGTAGGAAGAAAATGCTGTGCAGTTCATGGCAAGGATATTCATTTTGATCAGTGTTGAGATGGACCTTGAAGTATTACAGGCTAAGGGAACAGCCTAAGCAAAGGCACAGAGGAAGAATCAATGGAGTCTGCTCTAACAGGAGTGTAAGATACGAGAAAGAGACAGCAGTTTTCAAAGCTGGGTGTGGGCCACACTGTAAAGAGCTTTGAGTGTTAGGATGAACAGTTTTAAAAGTTATATTCTTTTATTCTCATACATACATCCCAGCTAAAGGTAAAAATAATTAACATTATTGAGCACTTACCATGTGCCTGAGCTTTTCCTGCATTATCTCAATCCTATCCTATGTAGTAGGTATTATTACTACCCCCATTTATAGACAGAGGATGAGGCTTAGAGGTAAACTAATTTGTCCAGTTATTCAAAAGCCTGTGCTTTTAGAATTTTAACCATTCGATGTCCTGTGGCCTCCCATAGCCTGCACTTTCATTTAGTACAGTACAGCCCTTTGTATCTCTCCGAGTGAGCGATAGTTGTAAGAATAACATGATTATAGGCTGGTCTGAGTTTCATTGCCATAAACCTATACATAGGGAATTTCATTTGTGATACTAACATTTTAACTTCAATTTTTCCCTTTCTATGCTCTTTTATAGAAGATGACATGAAGATTGACGAGAAATGTGTGGAAGCAGGTAGCGTTTCCTCTTGATAGATTTACCACCAGGAGAAATATGAAGCAGCTCAGCTATAGATTTCCTGAAGCAGTCAGTCAAAGGGGCCACAGGCCTATTTTCTGGAAGAAATGTGTAAAATAAATCCCCCACCGCAGCCTTTTTCTGTGGTTCCGACACTTGGAAGGGAAGCACAGCTGCAGGAATGTCTCCATGCTTCAGACCAACCTTTTAGAAAGTGTTCTAGAAAGCAGTATTCTGGAAATGATCACAGGAACACACAGTAACACTCAGGTGTTACATTCAGTAACATTCAGGAGCAACTCCTGGAAACCACGTGCTCTTTGTGAAATACTATAAAATATTGAGATATCAGATTTTTATTTCTTAATTTTAAAATTTTTATTTATTTATTTTTTGCGGTACGCGGGCCTCTCACTGCTGTGGGCTCTCCCGTTGCGGAGCACAGGCTCCGGACGCGCAGGCTCAGCGGCCATGGCTCACGGACCCAGCCGCTCCGTGGCATGTGGTATCTTCATGAACCCGTGTCCCCTGCATCGGCAGGCGGACTCTCAACCACTGCACCACCAGGGAAGCCCCTATTTATTTATTTTTAAAACATCTTTATTGGAGTATAATTGCTTTACAATGATGTGTTAGTCTCTGCTGTATAACAAAGTGAATCGGCTATACGTACACATACATTCCCATATCTCCTCCCTCTTGCGTCTCCCTCCCACCCTCCCTATGAGATATCAGATTTTTTAAAAGCAAAATATCTATTTTGTTATTGTTTGATACCATTTTCTGGTAGATTCTAGTATAGATCAATAGTCATGTGTTCCAAATTTCTGAGAAATATACAAATACTTCACATTTCTATTCTTAGATTTTTTTTGGAAATTGGGAGAAGACTTTTCAAATTTAGTGGCAGAACTAAGATTGGTTCAAGAATCACTAGGATTTTGTTGGAAGACTAGTTGAAGAGTCTTTAGTCTGATAGGTGACTTTGTCTTGGCTTTATGGGTTAATCTAGTTTTTAGACATTAGATAATGATATGAAATGTTTAAATACTGGGTATTTCAAAGATTTACATATATTTCCCAGAACAACTACAGAATAATGCTGACATTATATTTATTTTATCAGATACACATCCCGGGTTTTTTGCTTTTTTGTTTTTAACTTGCAGTACTATTCATTTCCTTTCTGAATTTTAATTAAATTTTTTATTAGGTAACACATTCATATATTTAAAATTCAAAACTACAGAAGTATATTCAGTAAAATTCCCTCTCTCTTCCTGTTCCCCTACTCAGTTTTCTTTCTTGAGGCAGTAAATGCTCTCAGTTTCTTGGGCATCTCTCCAGACATATTCTGTGCAATGATGTATATTTTTTTCTCCTCTCCCACACCCTCATTCTCACCTCTTTTTAAAACACAGATGCATGTACTCTTTGATGGTATGCTATATACACTGTTCTGTTCCTGGCTTTTTTACTTAATATTACATATCTTGGAGATGATTCCATCATAGTACATAAAGAGCCTCCTCATATATTTTAAACGGTTTATTGGTTAAATAAGTTATTGTGCATTAATATAATGACTTATTGGTAGACATTTGAATTATGTCCAATCTTTTCTATTATAAACAATGCTAAATATATCATTTCACAAATGTGTGTATACCTTAGATGCAGCATTGCCTGATGTAAGGATGTGTGTGTTGGTAACATTGCTATATATTTCTAATTGCTCTCCATATAAATTCTAGTTTTTTTATGCTTAATGTCTCTTTAAAACACTAACGAGAATTGTTTTAACTGATGAGGGACTTGGTTTATCTCAGGTATTTCCCAGTCACCTAAACAACACTAACCCAACCAGGCCATTCATATGCTCCTTCTTCTAGCCACACTTCCCTTGCTTATGGACCCCCCAAAGCTTCAAGTAAACCTCTAACAGCAAAGCTGTATAGTATCCAACCATCTATTGGTGTTTACCATGACATTCCACCTTTTCCTTCCCTCCGAGCTTCTTTTTAATTTAATTTTATTTATCTTCTTCTATTTTATGATTTTATTTATTTATTTTAAGCTCCTGCTGTACCCCTTCTTGTCATCACAGCCCCACTGCTTATATATACTCATTTAAGGCTTTATATGCCACAGACACACCACTGAGTTGGCCTTGATTTAGGAAAAACATTTTAAAAGTGGTGTGTGTGTAGAATCGTAGGGTCAGGGAATCAGACTGTTGAACTATAGACTCAGTATGGATAGTAATATAACTATACTTTTGGTTTTTTGCCTCCGTGGAAAACCATAGATGAAGAAACATTTGAATCTGGTAAGTAAAACATGAATATTTTATACTGATTTTTAAATGTATATTCCAAATGTTGGTATAACTTAAACACTTTTAATGATACAATAATTGCTTAAAGACATCAACAGTATAGTCATGAGATATTGTAAACTTCACCATAAGCAGTGCTTCTCATTAGGGACATTTTGGAACCCTATGGGGGCATTTTTGGGTTGTCACATTGACTGGGGACACTACTGGCCTCTAATTGGTGGGAGTCAGGGATGCTAGATGACCTGCTGTGTGTGAGACCATCCTGCATGATCTCCTGAATGTCCCGCTGGACAAAACTCATTAGGAATCTGAGTAAGTAGTTCTTTAGTACACAACAGTGATGTAAGTTTTCACAAGATGTAACATGATAAGCTCATTGGTTTAGAAGACAGTCATTATGGAGAGAGACATTTAGACAGAATAAAGACATTGCCTTGAAATTACTGAATAATTTATTCCACACATTCTAATCCATACTGACATTAAATCAACCAGAAAGTGAGGTATCTATACCAAACCAATTATTTTCTTTTTCTTTAATATGTTATTGCCATTATTGATGACACATGGTATCAAGTGTCTGTTCCTCAAAGTAATGTTGACGTTATTAGTAACAAAATAAGCCCCATGGAGTATTTTGAAAAACTGGCAACCTTTTGGAGCATGTTAACATTACTAACTTGCTTCCAAGTGTATGATGTTTCCTCATTTTCTCCATTTCATCAGTGCTTTGGCATATTACACCTACCTCAGTTAAGGCAATTTCCCTCTTTCCCATATATACCAATAAATCTGGTCTGTTATCAGAACACTCTTTGTTCTAGTCTCCACTTGTTACTGTGCTCTTCTATTTTTCTATATTTCA
Source organism: Mesoplodon mirus (assembly GCF_964341445.2). Taxonomy (NCBI): domain Eukaryota; kingdom Metazoa; phylum Chordata; class Mammalia; order Artiodactyla; family Ziphiidae; genus Mesoplodon; species Mesoplodon mirus. The sequence continues at coordinate 34,661,514 of NC_138984.1, forward strand.
TATAAGAACTATTTTCTGATCTTCTCACTTCCTTTAAATCCATGCTTCTTCAGTATAAGTAGGTATAAGCATCTAATAGTTTATGTCTTCTAGAGAAGCCATGCCCAAAGATGTATATTTTGAAATATATACTTTTTGAAACACGTACTTTTAAAACATAAATTACTTCCTTTTAATTTTCCATTACATTACAGTTAGGGCATTACGTTGCTGTTTTAAAATGATGTGTTAGAATATATCTATGAATTTCATTTTTTAAGCTTAGAGAGATTGTTATAAATATTAGTTATAAAAGAAGATAGCATTGGGACATCCCTAGCGGTCCAGTGGTTAAGACTTCGCCTTCCAGTGCAGGGTGTGTGGGTTCAATCCCTGGTCGGGGAGCTAAGATCCCACATGCCTCATGGCCAAAAAATCAAAAACATGAAACAGAAGCAATATTGTAACAAATTTAATAAAGACTTTAAAAATGGTCCACATCAAAAAAAATCTTTAAAAAAAAGTATTGAGACACATGGAGCTGGGAACTACTCACCTAAATTATTTATGTACCATTTATGTTGCTTCTAAATTTCCTATTTTCAATTAGATAGTTGGCTTGTTAGGGGTAACCTTTTTTTTTTTCCCCCCACACTGCTGCCCAGCTTGTGGGATCTTAGTTTCTTAGTTCCCGGACCAGGGACTGAACCCGAGCCACGGCAGTGAAAGCGCCAAGTCCTAACCACTGGACCGCCAGGGAATTTCCTGTTAGGGGTAATTTAATGATCTACACTTGGTTCAATGTTTGGGATTGGTTTAATTTTTAATTCCTCTGGATTATAGTCATCCTTCTTTGCTCTGTTCACCGCATCATTTTGTTGGGAGACACTCTACACACCAAAGTTGTGGTTGAGGCTTAGAGGTATTGTGATGTCTGTGAAAGGAGAGGCAGTATTGCAGTGGTCAATGCCATGGACTGGAGCTGGATTGTCCAAGCATGAATCCTGGTCCAACTAGCTGGGGGTCATCTGTCACATAACCTCTCTGCCCTTCAGGTGCCCATGTCTAAAGTGGAAAAAATAATTTATAGAAGTAAAGTGCTTAGAATGTAAGTGCATGAGTGTTAGCCAGCATTTTAATGAAGAAGTAATAGGGGCAATCAGCACCTAGTTCTCTAATAACAGCACTGCAGAGGAAAGTGTGCAGCTGCCCTTAGTTACTGCAAAGCACTCCTTCTGGACTCCTCTTCGTCAAAAAAGTGAGAACTCTCAAGTACATTATTCTGAACCCAGCTCACTTGGGAGCTCAGTTAAGGAACAATTGGCACCCAGCTGGCATTTTTTCTAAATAAATGATGACAGTCATTCATGATGCTTTCTTCTGTTACTTAGAGCATTTAATGGGCAGTTAAGTTTCTTCAGTTTTGGTCCCAACTCTTCTCTGAATGAAGTATCATGTGACCTCTTTGGATTTCCCTGGATGGTATAGTCTAATTAGGAATGCCATTTAAAAAAACAGATAAAAACACACCCCCTCCCAACAAAAACCAAACAAACAAAAACAGGGGTGATGGATGTTTCAAGATGTCTAGAAAACAAAGAAAACAGTACACTCTGTGTTCAGTTGCACCTGTCTTCAAGGGACCAGCTGGAGATGGAAATGTGTGACTGGACCCGGACAGGTAAGGAATGAGGACACTTGGGCCAGAGGCTGTTGCAGAGCTTCCCCAGTGGCCCTTCCACCACTTCCTCGCCTTCACAGGGCTGCAGCTAGATGGCCTCTGGGAGAGAAAGGAAGAAGAGGCTCAAATCGGTTGCCTTGAAAATTTCTCTTTCAAGCCCCATTCTTTGCCAACCAAGTACAGAGGAGTCTGCATGGATAGAAAGCCTTCAAGGAGAGTCTAGATAAGCAACTTGCAGGAAAAGTTACTGTCTGCTGGGCAGCAGAGGCAGGTCCAACGAGTTTCTGAGTTTCCAGTTGTGTGATGTTCATTTGCCTTGGCAGGTCTTGCCCAGGTTACAACTTTCTCTAAGGGTGACATGAATGCCTCACTTGTGTCATTTGTCTTTATTTTGCCAACTTGATCTTCTCAAAGGCTTAACTTTTTCATGTCTGTTTCTTCACTTATCCAAATATCCAGAGGAACTTTCAGAAGGTGACTACTCATTTTTATGTCCTTGATAAGCCAAATAGAGCTATGTTTGAGATCTTTCAGTGCCTCAACATGAATACTTGACTGGATATATTTTAAGATAAGATATGATATTTTAAGGGTGAAATCAGTGATGAGATATACAATGTCATAGAAAATATTTTTAAATGAACAATGATAGTAATTAAGCTTTATCACTGTATCCCTAAGTAAACATTTCCTTTTAAACTTATTTCCAATTTTCAGTTAGAAAAATATGCTTACTTACCAGAAGATGGAATTGATATTGGTGTGTTTTCTTTATATTTTAAAATGGGTGTTTAAACACAAAGGTTAAGAAAGAAAGGTATATGTCCGTTCATTCTATGAACAAATGCTCTTTCTATATTATTTCGATGATCGGAACAGAGTTGTAGAAGTGAAAAAGAATACATGTTAGTAAAAAGTAATTTGAAAATGATATTTTTATAATATTTTTTCCCAGAGTTTTGGGCAATTTTTCTGAGACCCCAATGGAAGCAGAGACAGAAGTTTAAACAAGCTCTAGATGTTACTGCTGGGCACAGTTTTCCTAACTTTTGTCTCTCAGAGTCCTGGACAGTCAGAAACAATTTGCAGCCATAAAACAAATACTAATTTCATACAGAATGAACCACTTCATAAGGGAAAAGAATAAAAACCCATTTCTAACAAAGAGATTAATTATAGGACCTACAGAACACCATATCTATGAGTTAAAGCCAAGACCAGTTTATATGTTTCCTTTTTTGAAAATCAGTTTTCTTTGGGTACATTTTAAAATGTGTACCCAAATTTATGTTTTTACTATGACTCAATATCTTTCTTATAACTTTAAAGAAGGCTATGATAGTTTTTTGTTCCATGATAGTTTTTTGTTCCAACCATACTAGACAGAATATATTCAGTGTGTTGCTAAATTTCTGGATAGTGTCTCTATATAGTTTGGTGCATGTGATAGGATGGAAAGTGCTTAGGACATTTTTCAATAAGGCACTCAAGGATAAATTCAGCTGTGCTGCCATCTACTGAAATAGTGTCTCTTGAAGATTTGAAGATAATTTCATGCATCCATTCTAAGTAAAGTTCTCGTTCTCCTCTGCCATATTCTGTTCCTGCCATTTGCTGTGTTACAGACAAGGAGGAATTCGTTGGCTATGACCAGAAGTTCTATATTGGTAGGTAATGATTAATAAAAGGTGGGTCTTTGTCACTTGCTAAGTTATATTCATATGAATATAACTTATTATATGAATTATGAATGAGCCTAACTCTTCTGAAAGCTTCTTTTGCTGATGGATGTTCCCAAACTTGTTCTTTGTTCTGGTTTCTCTCTATCCTTTTCAAAAAAAATAATCAGTATTCTGATGTGTTGATCATTTATTGTAATTCATCTGGTTTATATTGGATATCTCCTAATTATTCATCAAACACAAGTCTTTTGTTTTCTTCCAGTCTGTTCCATAATGTATTCACCTTACTCTAAAGAGACCAATTCTCTGACCACTATACTTATTTTTTATGTTCACGTTTCCATGAGCTGAGCAGAGCTTTCTGAAAGACCAGGCACCTTCACCATTCATTTAAAACCATGCTGGGCTTCCTCCTTATGTGAGACAGTGGGAAAACAGCAGGGCTGCAGGGTCTGTAAAGCAGAATGTTGGTCTCCAGGTCTGGATGCACACTGGAATCACTGGGGAGCTTTAAAAAACATGGGGCCACTTTTCTGCATCCTTTCCAGAATAATTCAGCCCAAAAGCCATTAGGCAGGCTGAGTAGGGTAGGCATCTACACAAATGTGGAGAAGAAGCAGCCTAGAGTGGGGCATCAGAGCTTGAGGGGGGGGGCGGGGAGGGCATCACTGCAGGGGTGATGGCAGCCTGGAGCAGGTCGTTGGAGCCAAAGTGAGTGGGGCAGCTGCCATCACTTGGGTCCTGACACCTCACAGCCTCTATAAATATGCCCTCCTTACCTAGCTTGGGCTTGGCACTTCCTGCCAGGCTGCTGGATACTATGTGTCCCCCATCCTGCCCAGGTGCTGTTAATTGATACAATAAGTAAATGTATTGAGGCTAATAAGAGCTAGATTTCCCACTCTTAGAGAAAGGAGTTACCCATATGGAAAGGAGGAAGGCTAGAATGAAAACTGTAGTGTCGAATTGGTATTGTAGGCATTGGTGTGAACTCATGGTGTTCAACACATATAGATACAAGCAATGTAAATGTGTGCATATTTATATATTCACGTATAGTCCCTAGCTCTATCTTCTGACAGGACCTGGGAATGGCTCTGAAAATACCAGAAAGCCCTGTGATTCAGTAGGCAGATTATGTGGGACTCTAGGAGTTTGGAAATCACCACTAAGATGTCCAACTCTGCCACTGAGCACACAGTGGTGGGCAACCACCTAACCTGCCTGTGTCTAAGTGTATCCACCTGAAACATAAATCAAATCATGCCACACCCAACCCTCCACCGTCCAGCGACTTCCCATCCCACTTTGACCACAATCCAACAGTTGGCCAAGTCTCTGTGTGGCCTCCTGGCTTCCTTTCCAACCCCATTTCCTACCACTCTCCCTACTGCCCACTGCCCCTCAGTACACAGGCCTCCTTATCTTCCTCAAGCACTCCAAGCAAGATCTTTTCTCTGCACCTTCTCAATGCTGTTCCCTCAGCCTGCACTGCTGTTCCCCACAGACGCCCGCCTCCTCACCTGGCTCCGTTACATCATTCAGAGCCCTGCTCAGTGTCGACTTTTCAGAGACGCTTAAATGATCCGCCAACCTGAAAAAGCATCCCGGTCACTATCCACTTACCCTTCTTCTAAGCACTTATTTTTGTTGCAGTTTATTTTTCTCTCTCCTCCTACATAAAATGTAAATTCCATGAGGAAATGGGCTTGGTTTAGTTGACCACTGTATCCCCAGCACCAATGCCCGGCACATAGCAGGCGCTGGATGCAACTTAGAGGTCACGTGGGGGCATTTTGCTGTTTTCCTTTGTACTGCTTCCTATCTTCTACCTTCAGACAGATGTGTGTTAATTAACTCTTCCGGGTCACAGTCACGCATGCTCCGTCAGGTGTGAGGCAGGAAGAGACCTCTCCTGCCCTGGGCCTCACGTCCTGTGCGTTTCTTCCCTCGCAGCCGGTTTCCGTCGCAGCATGCGCCTCTGCCGCCGCTGGTCCCACCTCAGCCAGCTGCGAGCCAAGGTATGCGGCGCCAGCCCCTGCTCCGGCGCAGCGGGCGCCCCGTACGAGGAGGTGGTGCGGTACCAGCGACGCCCTGCAGACAAGCACCGCCTCATTGTGCTCGTGGGTATGTCCCCGAAGGCAGTGTCTCCTCATCCATGACGAGGCTCTCCTGGATTCAGTAGTCTTGCATTGGGAGTAGTGGTAAAAGTAAGAGCCTTTATGGACCTGCATATAAACACCTTAAAAAAAATAAAGCCTGTTTTTTATGCGTGTTTATAAATGAAACGTTATGGATCATGCTTTTATTGTCTACAATTGAATGCGGTAAGCCATGGTGTATATGAACTTGTGTAATAACAAGATGTAGTATGATTAGGTTATAAGTGAGATTTTTAAAAATATCTGGTTTAGAATTTGTTCTATAAGCACAGATGAATGTTCCCCCCCAGACTGGATCATTAGTCCATATTAGAAATAAAAATGCTTAAGATTCATTCCCTTAAGAAATTTGTAACCATCTCCTTTAGAAGAGTGCCTAAAAGTCTTCTAGACTGTATCTTTGGTGCTGAAGAACAGGGCAAATATAGTGCTGGGATGATCGACTTTTTAAAAAAACTTTTAAAATTATTTTTGGCTGCATGGGGTCTTCGTTGCTGTGCGCTGTCTTTCTCTAGTTGCAGAGAGCTGGAGCTATTCCTTGCGGTGCACGGGCTTCTCATTGCAGTGGCTTCTCTTGTTGCGGAGCATGGGCTCTAGGTGCGCGGGCTTCAGTAGCTGTGGCACGTGGGCTCAGTAGTTGTGGCTTCTGGGCTCTAGAGCGCAGGCTCAGTAGTTGTGGCGTAAGGGCTTAGTTGCTCTACAGCATGTGGGAGCTCCCTGGACCAGGGCTTGAACCTGTGTCCCCTGCATTGGCCGGCGAATTCTTAACCACTGTGCCACCAGGGAAGCCCTGAGTTGATCTACTTTGTGACCAAGATCTCTGCAAAGCTGGTTACTGCAGCAGTAGGAACTTACCTCTTACTGCCATCTTCCCTGTGTATTCCAGTTGTGATCAAGGCAGGCCCCTTTGGAGCAGAACAACATACCTTACAGCCAGGACCAGCTACAGAATTTTTAGGATGCTGGGCAAAATGAAAATGCAAAAGCCTCTTATTCAAAAATGATTAAGAATTTCAGTGTGGGAGCAGGAGAGCATTAAGCCAAGCGCAGTAGCCTAAGCGTGGGCTTGTGGACCACACAGTTCTCTGCTCATGTTGCACATGGGGGTGCTGACTCCACCATCTGTCAGGAGATAGGTCCCTGAATTCTGTAATTGTGGAAGCTGGTTGTGATGTGATAGGAACTTCATGGGAAGAGAAAAGGCAGCTTGTCTCAAAGGATCTGACTCGAGGCCAGAGAATTCTGAATATCCAACATTAGATGAAGTTTGCTGGGGTGACAGGTTCCTGCAATTCGCTACCTCATTTCTGAATGTTGGAGAAGTGTGGGCTACTCCATGGGTCACCAAGAAAATTCCCAAGAGTTTTCTGGGGTTATTTCAATTCATGCGAATGGAAACGATGTTACTTCCCCAATACCACGTGCTCGCAAGTGTCTTCAGCAGGAAGACTGAAGTGATGATTTCATCACGTAGCTCTACTTATCCACCTCTAATAATTTCCATATGTGGTGTTTTGTGTTTAGGACCTTCTGGTGTGGGAGTAAATGAACTGAGGAGACAACTCATTGAACTTGATCCGAACCGTTTTCAAAGTGCTGTGCCACGTACGTTTACTTTTTCTTTCATAGGGGTTCATGTTTTGGTAGAACTTTCTTTGCCTCAGCAGATGTACTCATCTCACTTAACTCTGTTATACCATCTTTGTTGTAAGAATATAAGACACAAGAGATAGTCCTCAATCTTTCTAACTATATTTATTTTAATAGAGGAAATTGATTTACTAGCGTGTAGCCTAGCTAGGCTTTTAAAAGGTGACTCTTCTTTTCATTTTTTGGCAATCATGTAGATAACCTTTCAGGAAAACTAAATATTTAGCAATAATGGCTAACATTCATTCAGTACTTACTATCTTCCTGGCGGTGTGCTTGGCTCTTTAAATGCTTTATCATATTTTAAATTTTAATATATGCACATATAATTTTTTTTTTTTGCGGTACACGGGCCTCTCACTGTTGTGGCCTCTCCCGTTGCGGAGCACAGATTCCGGACGCACAGGCTCAGCGGCCATGGCTCACGGGCCCAGCCACTCCGCGGCATGTGGGATCTTCCCGGACCGGGGCACGAACCCGTGTCCCCTGCATAGGCAGGCAGACTCTCAACCACTGTGCCACCAGGGAAGCCCTGCACAAATAATTTTATATAACCTATAAGTATTATACCATCCAAGCTGGAGGAGCCTGTGGGTGTGGGTGCTTCCCCTTCACCTCAAGGCAAGAGAGAAGAAGTTAGGAAAACCACTTAAAGAGCTTAATATGTGTTCCCTGCTGTCTGGGAGACACAGAAGACTAGTGTCAGAATGATATCTGAAAAATCTAAAGGATGAGAGCTTAGAGGAAGTGGCCAAAGGCTGTATTTTGGGAGGTAGCTGCCCTTTTAGAGTCTGTCACAGCAAAAGAGTTGTGATTTTTCCCAAGGACCAGATCTGGGTGGATAACGTGGAAGACAGTCAGCCTGGGGTTGTCTTGGTTCTTGCCCAAGAGGAAGCCTCTGTAAAAGGAGGCCAAAAGTGAACCCCCAGATACCCGAGGGTGTGGAAGAAATCACAGATGGCTAAGGTGGAATAGAGAAGGATTTGGGATATGCAGCAGCGCTGGTGGTGGCGGTGGCCTCTGCAAAATAACCCACTACATCCTCTAGGAGATAAAGAGCCAGATTTAAACATCTGCCAGGTCTAAAAGGAGCCAAGAGCAACCAGCATCAGCGCCAATTAAAGTAAGAATTTTCCTGTGCTGCTCGCCTCTCCTCTCTCTCTCTGCACTCTAGCCCTGCAGAGTTATAAAATTGGGGGAGGAGCAGTAGAAATGCAATGAAAGGGAAGAGAAGAACTGAATCAAACTCAGTTTCCTGACTTCTGACTTCTCTGGTGGCAGGCTTCCCTGGGTGAGGCCAGTCTGAGCCAGTTGTGGGGAGAAGAAGCCTAAAATATTAATGAAGTTCATAATTTCGATTATTACATGGGAATGGAATTTTAATTCTTAAATTGAGGCTGAGTTTTTGGCATGAATGATAATGAACTTTTTTAAAAAACCTAAGAGCAATCAGGAGAGTCATGGGAATTTCATCCGGGCCAGGGAAAACAAAGTTGTTTTATGATCACATTCCATTGGTTGTGCTTTCCAAGTACAGTTTACATATGTAAGAATGGACACTAATCTCAAAAACAAAAACTAATAAAGAAAACACCATTTTCAATAATCTGGATAAAAATAAAATGCCCACAGAACACAGAAGAATTGTAAGTTGTCTGGATAACCATCATTCAAAGTGGGACTATGTCGCCCATATTTTGCATTTTAAATTCAGTGAACAGGGTTTCCCTGGTGGCGCAGCGGTTGAGAGTCCGCCTGCCGATGCAGGGGACGTGGGTTCGTGCCCCGGTCTGGGAAGATCCCACATGCCGTGGAGCGGCTGAGCCCATGAGCCATGACCACTGAGGCTGCGCGTCTGGAGCCTGTGCTCCGCAACGGGAGAGGCCACAACAGTGAGAGGCCTGAGTACCACAAAAAAAAAAAAAAAAAAAAAAAAAAAAAAATTTAGTGAACAGTTTTAAGCTTAAAATGAATGCCTTAAAATGAATTATGCACCAATTCACAGACTTTAACCTACCATATAAAATACAGTCCAATAGAAGCCAAGGAGAAAGGGTCATTTTAGGTACTATCACCTGAGAACTAGAAATTTTTTCAGTACAAAGCCTTAGAAGAGGGACTTCCCTGGAGGTCCAGTGGTTAAGACTCCATGCTTCCACTGCAGGGGACGCAGGTCTGATCCCTCATTGGGGCACTAAGATGCTGCATGCTGCGCAGCATGGCCAAAAGACAAAAACAAAAACGCTATAGGAGAAGTGGCATAACTGTAGGAACTATAAGGATATAAAGAGAGGCTTGAATAAAGAAAAAACAAAAATGATCCCCAGATGACCTTTGCTTTCTGAGCTTCTTGAAATGTCCGGAACTCCTTTTATCATTTAGGGCCTGTTTCAAATTCCTACTTGGTTGTTTCCATGTGTTGATATCATCAGATGTTGATATCATCAGATGTTGTTCCATGTGTTGATATCATCCTTAAACTTTATCAAATACAAATACACATTTTTTTATGAATAAGGAGAAATTTTTTAAATACAGGTTAAGGGACTAGCAGCTTTGCAGTAGATACAGGTCACAGAGTTGGAACCGTGTCTTATTCATCTTTGTGTTCTAAGAACCTAACATGATAGCAGGAACATAGGCACTCAGTATATGTTAGTTGAATAAATGGATGAGCAGACAATGAATCACTTTTAGGTATTCAGTGAACTCCTATGTTCTACACCAGGTACTATTTAGGCTGAAGAATCTATAATCAAAGTGGTGATATCAAAGAATCAGACTGAATCCAGACTCCACCAATCTTTCCTTTCTGGAGATCACTAAAACTAAAAACTAATCACCATCTCACTTGGACACTAATGTATCTGGGCAAAACTGCAGACTGTCATGAGCTTTCTCCATTTCAAATCTGAGACAATCTGGCATAGTAGGAGACATTAGTCTGGGAGGAGTCAGGACACCTAGGTGCTTGTTTTCAACTTTGTTTTTCATTTGTTTTATTCATGTGAGCAAGTTAGTTACTCTCTAAAATCTTCAGTTACTTACCAGTAAATTACAGATAATAACCTTTTACTTAGCTACGAATGTGAAGGATGAAATGAGATCTTGGGAAATGCATTATCTAAACATAAGATATTGCGGGTGTTGCTACCCGGGGGGCCTTAGCCACCTTAGGGCTCACATATACTTCACTACTTCCTGTTCTGAAGTAACAGCAAGAGTTCCCTTAGGGCCTTCTTATCTTGGCTTAATACATAATACACTCTGGTCTAGTTTATACCACGAACACTTAACAAAGGCTTATGATTAGCTGATTTTGATATGAGGACTTCTACTTTCTTATCACCACTCTGGCTTCCCTTTTTGGTTCTAGCATTAAATTTATCTATCCGTTTATGTATTCATTTATTTATTTTGATCAGACATCTTTATCCAAATGCATATGGGTAATAAAACATTTTGAAGATTCTAAAATCTTTTTAAAAATTCCCTTTTTTGTCAGATACTACTCGTTCCAAAAAGAGTTATGAAATGGATGGCCGTGAGTATCACTATGTGTCAAAGGAAACATTTGAAAGCCTCATGTATAGTCACAGGTAAGCTAGACGTCCAGAATCTGATTCTCCCCTCTGGGTGTTTAACATTCAAACTAGAACCTCTATTTTTATGCATTGTCCAAAACTCCTGGGGTAATTTTTTTTGCATCTGGAAAATTGAGTAAGGAAATGTATATTGATTTACTAGTACACCAAATCATTGTGTTTGGAGAGGGAGCAGAACTGAGCTGCAGATTTTAGAGAATTTGAAGAAGTAGTTAAGTCCTAGATCTCCTAACATATTTTTTTTTCTCCTGTCAAATATCCACTAATTCATTTTGTGCCATCAAGGTCCACATATTTTATTCTATTCTGTTTATCTTTATGTTATTACTAATAATATTTTACCTGTAGAAACAGTTCTTGTTTTCTTTGTCCCACCCTTGCAGGATGCTTGAGTATGGTGAGTACAAAGGCCACCTGTATGGCACTAGTGTGGATGCTGTTCAAGCAGTCCTTGATGAAGGAAAGATTTGTGTCATGGACTTAGAGCCTCAGGTGGGTCTGTGGTGGAGTATTTCCCATCTCCCCAAAGTAATGAATGCATGTCATCCATTTTATACACATGCTTTAGGTTGTAGTTGAGACACTTTATTCTGTTAGGATAAGACCACTTCCCATATCTAAGGACCAGGACCTTACTTGAAGGATCAATTGCCATTATCTTGTCTTAGTTGGGGAAAAAAATCTAGTTTCTCAGACAAACAAACAAAAAAACAGAACTGAGCAGGTAGCCATAAAGAAAACTAAGAATCTTGCTTTGATCTTGATCACAAAGGCATCAAGGTAACTTCTTGTGGAGGGAATAACATGTTGCTTTACACAAGGAGGTGAGGTTCCTATGTTATCATATCGATAGCTGTCTCCCTGAGACCATATGTGGAATAGAGCAGGAATAAGCGAGTTACAGTAAGATAAAAAACATACAATGTGTAGTCCAAATTTTTATAATCCTGTATTTTCTTTGTATTTTCTGTAGTCATGTAAAAATATACCTTGTGTGCTAAAGAAAATCAGGGGACATGAGATTTGTTCTCACTTGGTGGTCAAACTGGTGGTCAGTGTGAAGATGTCAGTTTTATCTGGTTTGAGACAATGGCAAGAGGAAAGGGAAGTGAGGGTGAAACAGAGCTGATTGGCCTTGAGAGTCTGTCCTTGTCTTTTTCCCATAAGATCATGTATAGAATCCTATTCTCAGATTTCAATAAGGATGTCATAGCTAGCAAGAGGAAGAACCAGTATTTGATCTTAATTTTGATTCCAGAACCCCATCTCTTAATTATTAAAATGTTTTTTAGAGTTGAGGACTTGGGAGCACATGAGAATATACTCTGGTTAAAAATAACTGCTAATTTCTGTTCTTAGAAATTTTGAGAACATTCATGTTGATTCCAGGAAACTAGGACTTCTGTTTTTAGATCTTCAATCTAATGCTCTCCCAACTGAGATATTTTGGTTGCTGGGACTTCTGTTTTTAAATGTGCATTTAATTTTTCTGTGTAGGGTATTCAAGTGGCTCGAACCCATGAACTGAAGCCCTATGTCATATTTATAAAGCCATCTAGCATGAGTTGTATGAAGCAATCTCGGAAAAATGCCAAGATCATTACAAACTACTTTGTGGACATGAAGTTCAAGGTAAGATACAGAGGAAATAGATGAGTGTATTGTGGGGTTTTTTTCCTAGTCAAAAAATTACTGTATTGTTTCCAGAGCGTCCCTATGTTAAGGAATATAATTTTTGTTTCTAATGAAACAAAAATTTATGATTTTTGTTTCATTTATCCTTTTTACTGGACATCATTTATAGATATTAAAATAAAGTTTAATAACTACTATAAGGCTACTCATTTTTTTTCTCCTCTTTTTGGGTTTAGCTTTTAAAAAAAAGGCCCTCAAGCCACAATTTGCAGTCACACAGAAATTGGGTGTGTGTATTTTATTTTTTTATTTTTTTATTTTTTTTAATATTATTCTTGTTTCGTTTCTTTTTCTTATCTTTTTTTCCCCCAGCTCTTTAATTAATTAATTTATTTTTGCTGTGTTGGGTCTTCGTTTCTGTGCGAGGGCTTTCTCTAGTTGTGGCAAGCGGGGGCCACTCTTCATCGCTGTGCGCAGGCCTTTCAGGCCTCTCTTGTTGCGGAGCACAGGCTCCAGACGTGCAGGCTCAGTAGCTGTGGCTCACGGGCGTAGTTGCTCCGTGGCATGTGGGATCCTCCCAGACCAGAGCTCGAACCCGTGTCCCCTGCATTAGCAGGCAGACTCTCAACCACTGCGCCACCAGGGAAGCCCCTGGGTGTGTGTATTTTAAATAGATTATTTATTTTACAAAAGCATTTGAATTTACTTTGAAATGCTCTAGTCAATTATCTCATCTGTAATATGAGATAGCTTTATAAATATATATTAAAACACAAAGGATGTTTATTAATGATTATAGCAATAATAGAGGGGCCAAGCCAGGTGGGATTAATCAGTTATTCTTTTTCCCAGATATACATATATATTTTTTTCGTTAAATATACTTTAAATATTTTAAATCATAACATACATTCAGCAAGGTGTATAAATCTTAAGTGTACAGCTCAATGACTCTTTACATGTGTATGCACCCAGGTAACCATCACCTACATCAAGATATTACATCCATTTGTTTGTGTGTGCATGTAAGTGTGTGTGGTAAAAAATATATAACATAAAACACAAAACTTACCATCTTAACCATTTTAAGTGTACAGCTAAGTAGTGTTAAGTCTATTTATATTGTGAAGCAGATCTCCAGAACTTTTTCATCTTGCAAAGCTCAAATTAAACATATGGACTGCTCCACGAATTTGCATGTCATCCTTGAATAGGGGCCGTGCTAATCTCTACATCATTCCAATTTTAGTATATGTGTTACTGATGGGAACATGAGGTATCATTATATTATCCTTTATCTCTCTATTTTTATCTTCATTATTTTTTCAATGGCTACCGTATGAAAGTTTGATTCTCCAGTTTGCATTTCGAACAGTGGAGTCTGTGGATATATTCTCTGAGTCTTATGGGTATTTCAAATTCTGTTCTCATTTTTATGGCAATCTAAAAAATTAACAAAATTGCTTCTGGTCATCTTATAAAGGAGTACTGCCACAAGATCTCAGTGCCTGTATTTATGTTTGTGTTTATGATTGCATTAGCAATAAGTTGTACTATTTTAATTATTGTGGACAAATAAGAAAATAGTAGCAATGAATATAATGCATTAGTGCCAAGTGAAGGCCAAATGACCTTGACTCAACGAACATTTCACAATAGTAGAAATAGACAATATTATAGGTGAATTCAGCCACATGAAGCAAAGAGTAATAAAGGTATGCCTCATTTCGAAGAACCAGTTCATACCATCCTCATGTGCAAAGTGGCCATTTTGTATCTGCAAAATAATGTCATTCTTATCAGATTAATGTTCATTTGAAATTTATGTTTTAAGTTTTATTTATATTTAACTGGTAAAATTTCTTTGGTTTTATGTTGTATATGATTTGAGAACTTCAAGTGTTTAGATAATAGAGTAAGATAATTTAAGTCCAAATAGGAAGTTGAGAGGTTTGGTCTGTCTACAAACTGTTACTCAATTTTGTGAAAACCTGACCTGGGAGACATTAAGTAAGACTAAAGATAGAAACAAAAGCTTTGTGGTATAGAATGGAGGACATTTATATGACATAATGGTGTTTATAAACAGCTATACAACTGAATGTAACAGAAATAACAAACTGCATATTATTTCTATTTGTCTCATTAAGTTTGCTATGCATATTTTTCGATTTCTCCTAAAGGATGAAGATCTACAAGAGATGGAGGATTTAGCCCAAAAAATGGAGACTCAGTTTGGCCAGTTTTTGGATCACGTGATTGTGAATGACAGCTTGCAAGATGCATGTGCCCAGTTGTTGTCTGCAGTTCAGAAAGCTCAGGAGGAGCCTCAGTGGGTACCAGCAACATGGGTTTCCTCTGATACTGAATCTTAAGGAGGCCTTCTGCTTAATACTGGAGTTGTAACAATGTTCACCTATTACAGAGAGCTGGGAAAACAGCTGCAATCTAAAACAGCACTATTGTATTTGCCCTATTATAGTGTGTGCAACTTTAAAAGTACTGCAGTTCGTTAATTAATCTTATTTGAAAAAAACCTGTATTGTATGGTTATGTAGAGTTATCTATTTGGCTTTCAGGGAAAAATGCATTCCTTTACCTCATATGCAGCAACTGGTAGGAATATGAACAATGTTAAGTCACTGAGTAAGAGAACCTTTCACAGATTTCACATGGCTTTTGTATGATTCAGATAAAAATAGCTTTCATAAATAAAATACGTCGTATTTAATTTCAGAAACTGTATTTTACCTTAAGAAACTTCTGTTGTATAAACATGGATTTGACAAAAAGTACCTAGTTGACTAACTGCAAGAAAGAAGGGTTAATATACATATTTCACATCTAACATCAAAACTTACAGAAACAGCACTGCTCTCATTTTACACATTAGGCTGCAAGGAAAAATTATTCTTTTGATCAGGGCTGCAACAATCATTAATTTTCCCAAAAGCCAGTATCTACATTTATGCCTAAACTAGGAAAGAGCAATGGATTTTAGTGCTAGAGACCAACATATGAGAAAACCACGGGATGAGGATGTTATTCCACGAAGTCTTGTTTTTCTTAACTTCCTTAAGCCTGAGACTTCCAGTTGCTCTTCTTGCCCTAGTATCTGTTCATCTTCTGCATCATTCCCTAACTTTTTCCACATCCATGCCATCCCTCTGCTCTTTCTTAACTATAAAACAGAGTGTATGCTTCAAAACATCTGTAGTTTTAAAATTTAAAGTGAATAAATGTTATTTTTCTAAGAAACCCGACCAAACAAAACGAAGAAAATTAAGTCATTTTTAACACTCATGTGATCCCGGATTTGATTTTATGCCGTACTTCTTTGGATGGAGGATAAGCAACTGGAGAGAATCTGAGAATTGCCTGTATCAACACACACACACACACACACACACACACAACTGGAGAGAATCTGAGAATTACCTGTATCAACACACACACACACACAAGCAACTGGAGAGAATCTGAGAATTACCTGTATCAACACACATACACACACACAACTGGAGAGAATCTGAGAATTACCTGTATCAACACACACACACACACACACACACACAAGCAACTGGAGAGAATCTGAGAATTGCCTGTAACACACACGCGCGCGCGCGCGCGCGCGCGCAACTGGGGAGAATGTGATAACTGCCTGTATCAACACACATGCGCGCGCGCGCGCGCCTGGTGGCTAAACGGGTGAGTCTAACTCCGATGCCTTGGAACGCGGAGCTTGGCAACGTGGGGGCGGACGGAGACCCGGCCCAGGGGCTGTGGCTTAGGCGCCGCGAAGCCCCCGCCTCCCGCAGGTCCCGGAGGCCGCGGCGTTGCGGGGAGCCAGGCTCGGGCCGGCGGCGGTTGCGCCGAGGGAGCCCGGCCGGCACAGCGCCATGAGGGCGGACTCAGGGCTCCGGGTGGAGGAGGACCACCCGGTGAGCGGTGAGGGGCGCGTTGGCCGCTGCCTTAACGCAGCCGCTACCTCTGGGGCGGAGCGGACACCGACATGCTGGGGACTAGAAGGGGAGAGCCCAGCTCGGGGAGCGCGCTCATCGGCCCATTTGGCGCTCACAGGATAGGGCTGGGGGTGGGGGCTGGAAGTTCTTCCCAAGGCCGGACCCGAACCCCAGGAGCTGGGCGAGGTGCCAGGCTTGAAGTTTCCGGGGGCCTGAGTGCGCATGTTGCCATGACGACGCCTCACATCGCTGCCGCCCCTGCTCCTCCGGGTCCGGGGCCTGCCGCAGAGGGTCTCTTTATCGACTCCTCCCGGAGGGCCTTTAGCCGCCCGGGAGATAGCTGTTTGCCAGCGGGGACTTTTAATCCTGGTCTTCTCTCACTTCCCTCGAACAAATCACCGCAACCACTTGGGAAACCATGGGAAAAATCGTGATTGCTACACCACGCCCGCTGGAGACTCTCCTCCCGGGCATGTCAGCCCTGACTGCGACGCCCCCTTTTCCACAGGAGTAGACTGGAAAAGCCACACCAGGTCTCCGCCCTCTCCCTCGCTCCCACCCTGATGGAGGAGGCTGCGGGCCAGAGCTGCCTTTGCGGCGCAGTTCGATGACGCATTGCGCCTGTGCGCGGAGCCCGCTGGGCGGGTGTGAACCCGGGCGGGGTGTAAGCGACCCGCGGCTGGGAGTTAGCGGCTGCCGGGCAGCCCAGCTTTAGACGGAATGGGGAAGAAGCAGGTGGTAAGCGAGCCTTAGTTACTTTCAGTTCAGTTGGGCCGTCCTACTTTTGAGGAGTGTCGAGGTTGGGTTTCTGGATGGATGATACGTCATTTTTGCGGGACTTTTGAAATGTGGAGTTATCGTGTGAACTGAGTCTTTGGTGAGAAAGCGGTCCATAGCATCTTTAGAACAATACCATTCCGTAGATAGATAGAACAATAACTATCCTTCTTTGCTGGTTGAATTTTGACTACTGGATAGTGTTAAGACAGCTGGCCTTGTCCTAATCTTTTAGCATTTGTATTAACACACTTTTTGAATGAATGGATAGGTAAATGGGACAGTTGTGGAACAAACTACGAGTGTTTAAAATTTAACCTTTTTAAACCAATGTCCTTTGCAACCAGCTTGAGATACTTGGAACATTAAACTGATTTCTAGGCATTTTTGTTAGTATTTTATTTTGAAAGATTCCAGAGTGCTACTTAACTGTAATTTCTCTGAACTGCAAACACTTTTCTTATTCATGTAAAATAGCATTTATAAGTTTTTTTTTCTTTCTGCCCTAAAATGCGTTTTTCACACTGTACGTTTCAGAGTATGTTTTTTCAAAGTATGTTACTATGTGGCTTAAAACCTCCATTGGCTTCCCATTGAATTAAAACAAAATCTCTAATAATTAGTGATGTTGAGCATGTTTTCATGTGCCTCTTGGCTATCTGTATGTCTTCTTTGGAGAAATGTCTGTTTAGGTCTTCCGCCCATTTTTTTTATTGGGTTGTTTGTTTTTTGATACTGAGCTGCATAAGCTGTTTGTGTATTTTGGAATTTAATCCCTTTTCAGTTGCCTCATTTGCAAATATTTTCTCTCATTCTGAGGATTGTCTTTTCGTCTTGTTTATGGTTTCCTTTGCTGTGCAAAAGCTTTTACGTATAATTAGGTCCCATTTGTTTTTATTCTCATTACTCTAGGAGGTGGGTCAAAAAAGATCTTGCTGTGATTTATGTCAAAGAGTGTTCTTTCTATCTTTTCCTCTAAGAGTTTTATAGTGTCTGGTCTTACGTTTAGGTCTTTAATCCCTTTTGAATGGTACAGATGAACCTATTTGCAAAGCAGCAATAGAGACACAGACGTAGAGGACAAACGAGTGGACACCAAGGAGGGAAGGGGTGCATGGGATGAACTGGGAGATTGGTATTGACATATATAACAACTATGTATAAAATAGATAACTAATGAGAACCTGCTGTATAGCACAGGGGGAACTCTACTCAGTGCTCTGTGGTGACCTAAAAGGGAAGGAAATCCAAAAAAAAGAGAGGATGTATGTATACATATGGCTGATTCACTTTGCTGTACAGTAGAAACTAACACAACATTGTAAAGCAGCTATACCCCAATTTTAAAAAAATCCAGGCTCCTTCCCTTTGTCTTCCTAATTAATCTGCCCATGCCTTGATAACTGTGCCTCATCCTTATTGGCCTTCTTTTATCTGGAACTCTCTAAGCCCAGTCTCCCATAAAGGACTTTGTATTTGCTCCCCTTTGGCTCCTTTCTTATTCAGGTCTCAGCTCAAATATCTCCTAACTAAAGAGAGACTTTTCCTAACTAAAGTAGCACTCCTCATTCTTCTCTTCCATATATATATATAAAATATATATACTTAATGTTATTGTCTAATACTTAACCACTAGAATGTAAGTTCCATAAGAGCAAGGATCCCTCTGTTTTGTTCATTACTATATCCCTGATGCTTAGAACAGAGCCTGGTCTGTAGACATTAAGGAATATAGGAAGGAAGGAACTTTATATGAAATTCAGGAGTGATAGGACAAATTAAAATTGCCCATCTGATTCTCATCAGTACCTCCTGGGTTTCACTTGATGAGTAGGATTATCAAAAATTTGAAATACACGAAGTAAAGATGCTCTAAGGTTTTTACTTACAAGAAGTTTTCTTTTTCTTTTTCCCATAGCGTCCTCCACGAGCCCTTCCACCTGTGCCAAGGTAAAAATAATTTACAGTAATTTTATTATTGAGTTTTAAGAATGCAAAGTGAGTAAAGTGAAAAAAATTGACTAGTACTTTTACACAATTATAATAATTCAGAAGAGACTTCCTGAAAGTTTAAAGATGAATAATTCTTGAATCATCAAGATAGCAGTTACAATTAAATGCTCTGTTTCAGAGACTAAATGTCCACATGTTAGGATAATGGATCCATTCTTAATGTTTTAATGTCTTGTTTATCAGAATTCTGATCCTCTTTTGTTTGCTAGAATAGTTTCCTCAGAGTTTAAGCTGATTTTAATCAGTGACAAAATAAGAGTTCTTAATCTGTTTAATCCACTTTATTAATAGACAGTAGGGAATATGTATATGTAGGTTCAGAAAATATTGGGGTTACTTTGTTAGTCTTATTAAACAGCTTATTACTGATAATTAATAAGCTAGTTTGTAAACTAGCTGATTTTGTGTGAAAGCTAATTTTATTTTAAGTTTGTAATGATTTAAGTCAATTTTCAGTCTAACAATATACTAGATTTCTAATTAACAGAGTTTCTCTTTTTGTCTCTGTCCTGATTAAATTTGGTCGGTGTCATATAAAGTGCTAATCAAGGTGAGTTAGTTCACTGTTAATGTAAAACTTTCTAAATACAGTATTTGGTGTTTGAAAGTTAGTTTGATTCCTTCATTTTCTCTTAAACTTGAACCTGAATAGTATAATTTATAATGCTACAATTTTTTTTATCATAGTAATCTCCTATGACTGCTGTTTTTAAAGGATGGTTGATATATAACACTAGTTATGTGGCTGATATTTGACCTTATAAATTAAAAAGCATTCATCCCTGAATGGAGTCACCTAGAACATAACTGTTGGCTAGCTTACAGTTCCGTAATAGGGACTACATCTTCCTTTGTCCCATTTCATCAGGATAGGCTGGGTTATGTCACACTAACCCCAACATCTCAGTTACTTAATATTATACGGGGTTTTTCTGGTTAATGCAAAGTCCATTGTAGCAACAATCCAGGACAGTTACCTTTCTCTACCTCTTCACTAGTGATGTAGTGATCCTGGCTGCTTCCATGCTGTGGTTCTGCCATCTTAATGTGAGACCTCCTCAGTTGCCACAGCAAGGGAAGGGGAAGCTGGAGGGTTACTCACTGGCTTTTTCAATGTTTTGGCCCCCAAAAGGCACAGATCACTTCATCTTGCAGCCTATTGGCCAAAACCAGTCATAGGCCACACCTAAGTGCAAGGGGGCTGGGAAATATAGGGGATCAGATGAATATTTGGTGAGCCCACTTTCTGTCACAGTTTATAACGTTACTGACCAGCCGTGAGCTACCGGTACTATACTATGGGCTCCCTTTGACTTTGTCAGTCTCTTGCCTTCTTCCCCTAATGTATAGAAATAGGCTGGAAAAGAGGGAAAGGTCTTCCCTACTAAAAGTTCCCCTTTGACTTTTCCCTGCATTGAATTTTAGGCAGCCTTTTCTGTTGTTCTTTCTGTTTTATAGATGATATTCCACTTAGTCATCCTAAGAAAAAGAAGCCCAGAACAAAACCCACAGTAGGTAAGAAGTGTTCTTGTTGTGTGGGATCACAAGTTTTTCCAGGACATCAGGCATGCTAAACATCACAGATCAGTGAGAGGCCAGGCCCTAGTCCCAAGTCACTGCTGTGTTAAGGATAGAATCCAGTTCACTTTGAAGCAGTGGGATTCTTGGTGGCAGTGAGGGTCAAGGTAGTGGGCAGCCTGAAGAGTTTCTAGATAGAAACATTTGTGTAATAAAGGGTTATGCTGCCCCAGATCTTACTTCCACAACATTCTTGGACTCTTTGAGGTCTTTCATCCCTAGATAACACAAGTTGTCTTAAGTTATGATTGGTTCCAGACCCTTGAACAGGATACTGGATTTAGAGACACAAGGTTCTTGGATCCCTCATTTCACTCAGAGAGTCTCTACATTAGAACATGAGTCTGAAGCCAGGGCCATATCATCCAGGTATTAAAGCTCCAAAAATGAGCAAGTTCTGTGAACTTTTTTTGTCCCATTCACTGATAATCCTGGACATTCTGTCAGTAACTCAAACTCAGCACGTCCAGAATTTATCATCACTTTCAACAATAAATCAAGTTTTACTGCTTACTTACAAATTTCTGTTAATGGCCCCCACACACACACTCTCCCACTGACTGGGGCTGGAAACCTCAGTCACCTCTCACTGGTCGCTTCACTCTACTTGCTGCCTCTCACAAGCTTGCTTCTTCTGTAGTATCTTTTACGTCTCTTTCCCTTTGTCATTTCCACTGTCACGACCGTAGTTAGCCTAGCTCCTTTCTTCTTCTCACCTGAGCTATTGGGGTAGCCTCCAACATTGTTCTGTACTTCTAGCTTTCTTCTACCCTAGTCGGTCCTGCCCATGACTGCTGGATGAACTTCCTAAAGCTCGTAGCTGATAATACCTTATACCTGGTTGGAAACTTGTATTAGCTTATCATTGCCTTACAAATGGCGGAATACATGGTGGGTGGAGGAAAAGAGAGAAATGGAAATGGATGCATAGAGAAAGGCATACAGATATGCAACAAAAAGAAAAGAGAGGCAGAGAGACTTAGATTCACAAAGATACTGAAATGCTAGGTACTAAAAACATACTCACAATTAAGTACAGACATGTACATGTGGATTTAGAAAGGTCACTGGTGAAGGATGCAATAAAGACTGAGTTGGGGTAGCAGAGGTAGGGCTCTATCCCAGCTACCAGCTTTTTTTCTTGTAAAAAAGAGAAAAAAAATCAGTGCTCTAGACAAAAAAGGAGGTGCATTGCTAGGCTTTTATTAAAATTGTTTTTCAATTAGGGTACTTCAAAATTTTCACTCCTACAATTTGCAGTTCTTCTACATAAAATAGTGGGTGGTGGGGAAGAAGAGATATTTCCATAGGATGGATTGCTAGCAGTAAAACTGCTAGACAGAAGGACCTATGCATTATTAATATGATAAATTTCTGCTAAATTGCCTTCAAGGGAGTTGTTATTTTCTTGCCACCAACAGAGTTTGAGTATCACATTTGCTAAATCCTTGAGAACATTGGAAAATATCAACCTTTCAATTCCTTTTGTCAACCTAGTGGGCAAAAAGTAGCTTATTTTAGTTTCCATTTCTCTGAATACTAATGAGGTTAAGCATCTTTTCATTTGTTTATTCACTCATTTGTATTTCTTCTTTTGTGAAGAAGCAATGTAGTGAATGTAATGAAGTAAAATTCAAATCTGCCAAAATGGGTCGAAATCTGCTCAAAGATTTGATGAGGGGAGAGATTGAAATGAATGATCAGATGAAGAGATTTTTAAGTTATCTGTTAACTCCAGTTATCCATGATGACTTTATCATGTGTTAATTTATTAATGAAGGACTAAACTATATAGAGGCTGATAATTCTCAAGGCATAAGACAAGAGCGTTCCCTATGGTGAGAGTTTCCTTTACATTTTCACCTTTTTGAAAGTTCAGAAGCAGTTTTCCTCCTGCCTTTCCTCTTTCTAGCCCCCTGGTTCTTTGCTTCCTCATTCTTCCTTGTTCCCTCATTTATTTCTTTTCCCAACTTAAAGCCCAAAGTTACAGGTGAGGAGGGAGGAAATCAAGATTTAGGGCACAATTAGTTCTGTAAGAGAAGAGGTTATTATATAGGAAACATTCCAGTTCCCCCTTTCCCTGTATTTTTAAGACGTAGTAATCTCTGCTCAAGTTATCCCAATTTTTTCCAACTCCATTTCTCTGTAGCTAGTGCTTCTTTGGAAGGTCTTGTTCAGACTGCTGTTCACAGGCCACCTGAGGGCAGTGAGCCACCAACTAAAGACCTCATAGAACATCAAGAAGCTCCTGTTCAAAGGAGACAGAAGAAGACGAAGCTACCTCTTGGTATGTAAAGAAACTAAGGTTAGGTTGTGACAGCAGTTGTGATTTTGGGGGTATGATTAAAAACCTGTCTGTTCCTATTTTTCCCCACCCATATCCCAGTTTTTTCTTTTTTGCTTAAAATTTTTATCGCCAGAGTAACTCCAATGGGTTAAGTCAGGAATATTTTAGAGGATCTCTTTTGATCGTATCTGTACAGATTATGAGAAGGGGTACAAATTCAGGACCAAAACAGAAAGTTCAGATCTTGGTATGTATATGAATTTGGTATATTATGAAATGGACATTGAGATTAGTGGGGAAAGGAAAAATTCTGTATTTACAGTAATATAATGGAGCAAAAGCCAACATTTTTTGAGTCTCACTATGTCTCAGCACTATTCACAAGGTAAACAGAATATTATATCATTATTTTGCTATCAAACTGGCAGTGCTTTTTAAAGATTATAAAATCCAAAACTGTTGGATATAAAAGTATTGGTGAGAAATTGGTATACTCGTACACCAAAGTATAAATTGATATAGCCTATCTGAACTTACAGGAATAGAAGTAACTACAATGGCTACAGTAATTAAAGAATGCTAACTGTAACATAAGAATAGAAACTGGTAATAACCAAATATTTAACAATGTGATACTGCCTAGATAAATCATGTTTTACCCATTTAATAGAAACCAAGTACACATTAAAAGGATTGTTAAAGTAAAATAGTGACATGGAAAACCATCAACAATATATTGTTAAGTCAAAAACAAAGATTATAAAATAGTATATATCAAAGGATCCCATTTTTGTAAAATATGTTATATTAATTTCCTAGGGCTACCAGAACAGATTACCACAAACTGAATGACTTAAAACAACAGAAATCTAGTCTCTGACAATACTAGAGGATAGAGGTCCAAAATCAAGGTGTCCACAGGACCATGCTCCCTCCAAAGGCTCTAGGAAAGAATCCACCCTAGCCTCTTCTAGATTCTGGTGGTTGTTTATAATTCTTGGCATTCTTTGGCTTGTGACAGCATAACTCCATTCTGTGCCTCCGTCTTCAAATTTTTCCCTGTGTTTCTGTGTCCAAATTTTGCTCTTCTTATAAGGACAGCAATCACTGGATTTAGGGCCCATCCTAATCCAGCATGACCTCATCTTAACTTGATTACATCTGCAAAGACCCTATTTCTAAAATCTCATTCACAGGTATTGGGAGTTAGGACTTGCACATATGTTTTCTGGGGGACACAATACAATCCAGACCATATGTATATACATAAACATATGTAAAAAGAATGGAAAGCTATAGCAAAGTATCAACAGTGGTACGTTTTTTAGAAGGAGGAATTAGGTATGATTTAAAAAAAATTTCTTTCTTCATTTATGTTTTATTTTTATATATTTTATGTGTATAACTTTTATAATAATTAGAAAAAAGAAAATAGATATTGTTAGAATAAAACAAAGGAAGGAACAAAGATTGGGAGATTAGCTCTCTCCTATTAACATCAGCCCCAAGGAATAGATTATTACAAAATAGTTTCCCTGACTAATTCCTTGCCTCTTAGAAGATAGTAGATCCTTATTAGATGAAAGAATTATAGGAGTAGAGGGCAGGAACTAGAAAAGTTAGGAGAATGGAGCACAGTTTTGCGATGCAAGTTGAAATGGGATACCACAGTGCCTGGGAGCACTAAGAGGAGGGGACAGAAGAGGGCAGAGAAGGAAAGAGACAGAAATGACCCTCAGACAGCTTTACCTACTCTACAGTTTATTTCATTACTGGCAGTAAATATAGTTGAATTAAAACTACTCTCTTAGACACTTACTCACCCTCCCTGCCTTGTGAGGACACACAAAATGACATCTGTTTGCAAGAAAGCTCTCACCAGAATACAACCATGCTGGCACCTTGATCTCAGACTTCCAGCCTTCAGAACTATAGCCTCATCCCCCAGAGGGCAGACAGCAGAAGCAAGAAGAACTACAATACTGCAGCCCGTGGAACAAAAACCACATTCACAGAAAGATAGGCAAGATGAAAAGGCAGAGGGCTATGTACCAGATGAAGGAACAAGATAAAACCCCAGAGAAACAACTAAATGAAGTGGAGATAGGCAACAATCCAGAAAAAGAATTCAGAATAATGATAGTGAAGATGATCCAGGACCTCGGAAAAAGAATGGAGGCAAAGATCGAGAAGATGCAAGAAATGTTTAACAAAGACCTAGAAGAATTCAAGAACAAAAAAATAGAGATGCACAATACAATAACTGAAATGAAAACTACACTAGAAGGAATCAATAGCAGAATAACTGAGGCAGAAGAACGGATAAGTGACCTGGAAGACAGAATGGTGGAATTCACTTCTATGAGCAGAATAAAGAAAAAAGAATGAAAAGAAATGAAGACAGCCTAAGAGACCTCTGGGACAACGTAAAATGCAACAACATTCGCATTATAGGGGTCCCAGAAGGAGAAGAGAGAGAGAAAGGACCAGAGAAAATATCTGAAGAGATTATAGTCGAAAACTTCCCTCACATGGGAAAGGAAATAGCCACCCAAGTCCAGGAAGCACAGAGAGTCCCATACAGGATAAATCCAAGGAGAAACACACTCAGACACATAGTAATCAAACTGGCAAAAATTAAAGACAAAGAAAAATTGAAAGCAGCAAGGGAAAAATGGCAAATAACATAGAAGGGAACTCCCATAAGGCTAACAGCTGATTTCTCAGCAGAAACTCTACAAGCCAGAAGGGAGTGGCATGATATGAAAGTGATGAAAGGGAAGAACCTACAACCATGATTACTCTACCCGGCAAGGATCTCATTCAGATTTGATGGAGAAATCAAAAGCTTTACAGACAACCAAAAGCTAAGAGAATTCAGCACCACCAAACCAGCTCTACAACAAATGCTAAAGGAACTTCTCTAAGTGGGAAACACAAAAGAAGGAAAGGACCTACAAAACAAACCCAAAATGGTCATAGGAACGTACATATCGATAATTACCTGAAACGTGAATGGATTAAATGCTCCAACCAAAAGACACAGGCTTGCTGAATGGATACAAAAACAAGACCCATATATATGCTGTCTTCAAGAGACCCACTTCAGACCTAGGGACACATTCAGACTGAAAGTGAGGGGATGGAAAAAGATATTCCATACAAATGAAAATCAAAAGAAAGCTGGAGTAGCAACACTCATATCAGATAAAATAGACTTTAAAATAAAGAATGTTACAAGAGACAAGGAAGGACACTACATAATGATCAGGGGATCAATCCAAGAAGAAGATATAACAATTATAAATATATATGCACCCAACATAGGCGCACCTCAATACATAAGGCAACTGCTAACAGCTATAAAACAGGAAATCGACAGTAACACAAGAATAGTGGGGGACTTTAACACCTCACTTACACCAATGGACAGATCATCCAAAATGAAAATAAATAAGGAAACAGAAGCTTTAAATGACACAATAAGCCAGATAGATTTAATTGATATTTATAGGACATTCCATCCAAAAACAGCAGATTACACTTTCTTCTCAAGTGCGCACAGAACATTCTCCAGGATAGATCACATCTTGGGTCACAAATCAAGCCTCAGTAAATTTAAGAAAATTGAAATCATATCAAGCATCTTTTCTGACCACAATGCTATGAGATTAGAAACGAATTACAGGGGAAAAAACGTAAAAAAAAAACACATGGAGGGTAAACAATACGTTACTAAATAACCGAGAGATCACTGAAGAAATCAAAGAGGAAATCAAAAAATACCTAGAGACACATGACAATGAAAACACGACGATCCAAAACCTATGGGATGAAGCAAAAGCAGTTCTAAGAGGGAAGTTTATAGCTATACAAGCCTACCTCAAGAAACTAGAAAAATCTCAAATAAACAATCTAACCTTACACCTGAAGGACCTAGAGAGAGAAGAACAAACAAGACCCAAAATTAGCACAAGGAAAGAAATAAAGACCAGAGCAGAAATAAGTGAAATAGAAACAAAGAAAACAACAGCAAAGTTCAATAAAACTAAAAGCTGGTTCTTTCAGAAGGTAAACAAAATTAATAAACCATTAGCTAGACTCATCAAGAAAAAAGGGAGAGGACTCAAATCAATAAAATGAGAAACGAAAAAGGAGAAATTAAAACAGA
Organism: Mesoplodon mirus; assembly: GCF_964341445.2. Classification (NCBI taxonomy): domain Eukaryota; kingdom Metazoa; phylum Chordata; class Mammalia; order Artiodactyla; family Ziphiidae; genus Mesoplodon; species Mesoplodon mirus. The sequence goes on from NC_138984.1 coordinate 34,688,696, forward strand.
CACCGCAGAAATAAAAACCATCCTAAGAGACTACTACAATCAACTCTATGCCAATAAAATGGACAACGTGGAAGAAATGGACAAATTCTTAGAAAGGTAAAACCTTCCAAGACTGAACCAGGAAGAGATAGAAAATATGAACAGACCAATCACAAGTAATGATATTGAAACTGTGATTAAAAATCTTCCAACAAACAGAAGTCCAGGACCAGATGGCTTCACAGGTGAATTCTATCAAACATTTAGAGAAGAGCTAACACCCATCCTTCTCAAACTCCTCCAAAAAATTGCAGAGGAAGGAACACTCCCAATCACATTCTTTGAGGCCACTATCACCCTGATACCAAAACCAGACAAAGATACTACAAAAAAAGAAAATTACAGACCAATATAAATGATGAATATAGATGCAAAAATCCTCAACAAAATACTAGCAAACAGAATCCAGCAACACATTAAAAGGATCATACACCATGATCAAGTGGGATTTATCCCAGCGATGCAAGGATTCTTCAGTATATGCAAATCAATCAATGTGATACACCATGTTAACAAATTGAAGAATAAAAACCATATGATCATCTCAATAGATGCAGAAAAAGCTTTGGACAAAATGCAACACCCATTTATGATAAAAATTCTCCAGAAAGTGGGCATAGAGGGAACCTATCTCAACATAATAAAGGCCATATATGACAAACCCACAGCAAACATCATTCTCAATGGTGAAAAACTGAAAGCATTTCCTCTAAGATCAGGAACAAGACAAGGATGTCCACTCTCGCCACTATTATTCAACATAGTTTTGGAAGTCCTAGCCACAGCAATCAGAGAAGAAAAAGAAATAAAAGGAATCCAAATTGGAAAAGAAGTAAAATTGTCACTGTTTTCAGATGAGATGATACTATACATAGAGAATTTTAAAGATGCCACCAGAAAACGACTAGAGCTAATCAATGAATTTGGTAAAGTTGCAGGATACAAAATTAATGCACAGAAATCTCTTGCATTCCTATACACTAATGATGAAAAATCTGAAAGAGAAATTTAGGAAACACTCCCATTTACCATTGCAACAAAAAGAATAAAATACCTAGGAATAAAGCTACCTAGGGAGACAAAAGACCTGTATGCAGAAAACTATAGACACTGATGAAAGAAATTAAAGATGATACCAACAGATGGAGAGATATACCATGTTCTTGGATTGGAAGAATCAAAATTGTGAAAGTAACTATACTACCCAAAGCAATCTACAGACTCTGTGCAGTCCCTATCAAATTACCAATGGCATTTTTTATGGAACTAGAACAAAAAATCTTAAAATTTGTATGGAGACACAAAAGACCCCGAATAGCCAAAGCAGTCTTGAGGGAAAAAAATGGAGCTAGAGGAATCAGACTCCCTGACTTCAGACTATACTGTAAAGCTACAGTCATCAAGACAATATGGTACTGGCACAAAAACAGAAACATAGATCAATGGAACAAGATAGAAAGCCCAGAGATAAACCCATGCACCTATGGTCAACTAATCTATGACAAAGGAGGCAAGGATATACAATGGATAAAAGACAGCCTCTTCAATAAGTGGTGATGGGAAAACTGGACAGCTACATGTAAAAGAATGAAATTAGAACACTCCCTAACACCATACACAAAAATAAATTCAAAATGGATTAGAGACCTAAATGTAAGACCAGACACTATAAAACTCTTAGAGGAAAACATAGGAAGAACACTCTTTGACATAAATCACAGCAAGATCTTTTTTGATCCACCTCCTAGAGTAATGGAAATAAACACAAACAAGTAGGACCTAATGAAACTTAAAAGTTTTTGCACCACAAAGGAATCTATAAACAAGATGAGAAGACAACCCTCAGAGTGGGAGAAAATATTTGCAAATGAATCAGTGGAGAAAGGATTAATCTCCAAAATATATAAACAGCTCATTCAGCTTAATATTAAAAAAACAACACAATCCAAAAATGGGCAGAAGACCTAAATAGACATTTCTCCAAAGAAGACATACAGATGGCCAAGAAGCATATGAAAAGCTTCTCAACATCACTAATTATTAGAGAAATGCAAATCAAAACTACAATGAGATATCACCTCACACCAGTTAATGGGCATCATCAGAAAATCTACAAACAACAAATGCTGGAGAGGGTGTGGAGAAAAGGGAACCCTCTTGCACTGTTGGCGGGAATGTAAATTGGTACAGCCACTATGGAGAACAGTATGGAGGTTCCTTAAAAAACTAAAAATAGAATTACCATATGATCCAGCAATCCCACTACTGGGCATATACCCAGAGAAAACCATAATTCAAAAAGACACATGCACCCCAATGTTCATTGCAGCACTATTTACAATAGCCAGGTCATGGAAGCAACCTAAATGCCCACTGACAGACAAATGGATAAAGAAGATGTGGTACATATATACAATGGAATATTACTCAGCCATAAAAAGGAGTGAAATTGGGTCATTTGTTGAGACGTGGATGGATCTAGAGACTGTCATACAGAGTGAAGTAAGTCAGAAAGAGAAAAACAAATATCGTATATTATCACATATATGTGGAACCTAGAAAAATGGTACAGATGAACCGGTTTGCAGGGCAGATGCAAACAGATGTAGAGAACAAATGTATGGAGACCAAGCGGGGAAAGTGGCGGTGGGGTGGTGGTGGTGGTGTGTTGAATTGGGTGATTGGGATTGACATGTATACACTGATGTGTATAAAATTGATGACTAAAAAGAACCTGCTGTATAAAAAAAATAAAATAAATTTCAAAAATTCAAAAAAAACATACTACTCTCTTAGTAATTCAGTTAGGGTACAATTTGAAAATCTAGATGGATACCAGTATACCTATATAGTTTTATAATTCATGAAAATTCATGAAAAAATATAATTTTTATAATTCATGAAAAATTATATTTTTATATAATTTTATATAATTATAGTTTTATAATTTATGGAAAAAAGGTATTAATAGAAATGACTGTTTTTAGAAAATTCAGGACCCAACTAAGTTTAGGCCAAAGAGTACTTGTGACTGCCATTCTAGAATATACCTACCCCTACAGGTCCAGCTTTCTAAATTTCTGGGTTTTAAATATTGTTGATTTTTGTTTTGTTCAGAACGTCTGTGGTAGGCTCTACTGCTTATATTTTATTTCCAGCCCAGGCTGTAAGTGTTTTTTAAAATAGAATTTTCGGGACTTTGAGGGCATTCCATTTACTGTATTTCCAGATAGGAAGAGTTGCTAGTGGGTTAGAAACTTCCATTGACTCACTTGAACTTAATACCTTGTGTGCAGAAAAGAGTTAACACAGCAGGCCTGGACAGGCCTACTTTCTAGAGGGCCTCTTGACTGGCATCTGGGAACTTGGCTGGTAAACAATTTTCTACATTGATATAAAGCTTTCTCTATCAGGGTGGCTCACTGTGCATTTGTGCACACAATGTGATTTATGCTAAACATCTGCTTTTCTTCTGGCAGTCTAGAATTTTGGTATGTGCTCGGCAGAGGGTGCCTATGTGATCACTCCCAATAAGAACGCTGGGCACTGAGTGTCTGATGAGCTTGCCTGGAAGAGAAAGCGATATATGTGTTGTCACAACTTGTTGCTGGAAGAATTAGCATATCCTGTGTGACTTCATTGATAGAGGACTCTTGGAAACTTGTACCTGTTTTCTTTTGGACTTTGCTCCATGAGCTTTTTCCTTTATGCTGATTCTGCTTAATATCTTTTCCCTGTAATAAAGTGTAACCATGAGTGTAAATGACTTGTGAGTCCTTTGAGTGAATCACAGAACCTGGAAGTAATCTTGGAGATCTCTGACACACCCTGGGTGTTGGATTACTTAATTTTTTTTCTATATTGTTTGGTATCACAATTTCAAACTTTCTCTTGAGTGTTAAGAGGTGTAAAATTTTAAAAATTAAAACTTTGTAAGATGGTGAAAAAAATTGGGGGCCAATTAAAATTCTTAAAGATCTTTTGTCTTGCAGAAGTCTTGTACATTACTTTCCTTTTTACATCCTGGTAATTTGAAAACTTAATCTACTTTATTTTCAGAATTGGAGACTGCCTTTACCCAGAAGAAGACTTCTAGTGCATCTTTATTACCAAATGAAAATGGTATCAATGTGGAGCCAGCTGAGGAGCCAGCTATTCAAAAACCTCGAAGGAAGACAAAGTAAGAATTTATTTGTCCTTCTAAATATTTTGCAGAGATACCCTGATGCTTAATTTCAAGCCCCCAAATGGCAGCTTCTAAGTCTTATTAAATACTTGTAATTGTATATCTCTAGGATAAGTAATAGTACAAAAATATCAGTTAAACCAATCTAAGGATAAATTTGAAAAGAGAAAACCCACTGAGAAAAGTAAAATATTGTATTTAAATAAAAAATTTTAGGAGCTGTCTCTGAAGAAGAGGAACACAAATAGAAGATTTTGTATAAGTAATAAAAATATTACATATTAAAGATATTAAAAATTAAAGGTAATATTAATAAAATAGGCTATATTATTTATTTTCTCATGTTAACAGAATTCAAATTATGATTTTTTTAGCAATACATAAAAATGTTTATTTTAACATAGGAAATTAAGTGTTAGGTAAAATATAATGGTATTCTTTAAAGAAGTACACTGGGAGTTATATAACTTGTTTGTACTTGGAAGTGACTCTGCAAGTAGTGATTAATATCTATATAGAATCATGTAATTTTAAATCTGTGAAGAAGCTTACGAATCTAGTTCAGTCACTTCATTTTCCAGATGAGAAAACTGAGGCCCACAGAAATAAAAGTGACTTGCTGTGCATAAGAGTTAATAACTGATCCATTTGAGTAAAAACCAAATTTTGTGACTCCCAAGTCCAAGGCTCTTTCCATGAGACTCACAGGTACCTCCTTATTTGGGTCTGTAAAAAGTTAATAATCATCCATTTTTCTTACTTTCTCCCTGATTATAGGAAAACCCAGCCAGCGGAATTACATTATGCCAATGAGCTAGGAGTTGAAGATGAAGACATAATTACTGATGAGCAAAGTAGTCCAGAACAACAGTCTGTATTGACTGCACCCACTGGTATTAGCCAGCCTGTAGGGAAAGTGTTTGTGGAAAAAAACCGTAAGTAGGTCTTTGTTTTGGAATGTGAGCTCTTTAAGAATTATGCAAGAATATCCTTTGACCTGGGAATTATACTTCTGGAAATCTGAATTAAGGAAATAAGCAAAAAGATGGATAAAAATTTGTACATAAAGCTAATCATCACATTGTTATTCATGAGAGCGAAAAACTGGAAAAAACCTAAATGTAAAACAGGAGGGGAATGATTTCAGACAGTTATGGCACATCTATACAATGAAATCTTCTGCACCACTAAAAATAATGTTTAGGGAGAATTTTTCACTTCATGGGAAGATTCTAATGAAAAATAAACATAAATACACACACGTAGTTTGATTTTAGCTATAGAAAATTGCATAGGACAAAAAAATTGCATAGGATATGCTTTGAATATTCTGCCTAAAGAACTCATCTAAAACATAAAGATTAGTCCTTAAAATTTGCAACTTAGATTTTACATAAATTGTTTTAGAATTCTGATTCCATAAAAACCCACCTAAGGGATCTTGGCGTCATTGGCCAGTGAGAAACCTGCAATCCAGAGAGGCTGACTCCCCCAGGGTCTCCCAGTTGGTTAGTGCAGAATTGGGACTCGAACCAAGGTTTCATGACTTCTAGTTAAGGGCTTTTACTAGTTTACCATGTGGCCATAATTTACTTCAGTCTATTTTCAAGCAATATCACTCAATCCTCATTTTTATTCTTGCTTCCCTTAGCACAGAAACTTCCCTACTAAAGTAACTGGTCATAAAAGTTACCACTAGTCTGCTCAGAAGTTGCTTTTTCTTTGGGAAAATTAGGTGTCGTACGTCTTCTATCTTTCCTCCTCCAAAGTACTTGACAGCCAGGTTTGGCAAGGATAATGGAACCTTTCCTGTTTCCTGAGGTTCATTTGTGGATCAGCAGATAAATGAGAAGGAGAAGCCTCCTCGTCAGCAGTAAACACATAAAGCTGTGCTCACAGTGTTGCAGTGCTGACACTTGAACTGGTACCTTCCATGGGCATCTTCTTAAGACAAGTGTATGAAACAGCCAGTTTCTTTTCTGTCATCACAGAATGCCATGCTACACTAACTGTCATCTTTTCCTAAGAAATTTAAGGTGTTTTCAAATATTGACTTACTTTTATAGTGTTGGGATTTAAACTTTAATACTCGTGAAGTCTCTAAATTAGAGGTTTTTAGGCTGTGTTATGTTAAGGGTTTCCAGACTTTGTTCTGAGTTGCAAGTTCATTATTGTATTTCATTAAATATAATTGATTTCTAAGACTGTTACTGTAACATCTTTTTGGGTCGAGAAGAAAGTGCATGGACATTGTTTACTTTTCTTAAAGATAAAAAAATAGTATGTTTTATAAACTGAAAGAAAAGAGCCTTCTGAAATAGGGACCAAATCAGGGAGAATTTTTAGATAGGAAAACAGCAAAATTTCAGTCTCAGTGTGGGGTTCTTAAGTGTAGAATAATAAGAAAGACCCCCAGGGTTCCCTCTTGTTAGTTGTTTATAGTTGTGTATTGTGTTCTTAGGGCGATTCCAGGCTGCTGATCGCTCAGAGCTGATAAAGACCACAGAAAAGATAGACGTGTCGATGGACGTGAAGCCTTCCTGGACCACCAGAGATGTTGCACTGTCAGTGAACCGGGCTTTCAGGTGGCTGATTCTGTTGGACTTCTCTTAAAACAAATGTTCCATAATTTTTTTAAAAAAGTGTTGATTGTTCAATACTATTAACAAAATTGACAACTTAAAATGGTGGTGGGTATAGTTTTTAAACATTCAGTTAGAGTTAAATGACCTGCCTATCAGTGTAGTAAAAAGAAAAACTTGTTTTTATCTTTTGTGAAATGTTGAATTTTATTCTTACATGTGAAGAGACTTGAAGAATGTTTTAGCTTTTTACTTTTGTCATTCATGTATAATAATGAAACCCTTTTCCATTCAGGATGATTGGTCTCTTTTCTCATGGCTTCTTGGCTGGCTGTGCTGTGTGGAATATTGTTGTGATATATGTTTTAGCAGGAGACGAGCTTTCTAACCTCTCAAACCTTCTGCAACAATACAAGACGTTAGCATATCCATTCCAGAGTCTTCTCTACTTGCTTTTGGCTCTAAGTACAGTTTCAGCTTTTGACAGGTAAGACTCTTGTGACTGCAGATCCCTCTAACTTTTCTTCAGGAGGAAGTGTTGAGCAAAATGTGTCCCTGACTATGACATTTTCAAAATAGAATTATAGCATTTTAATATTATTTTGACTTTTTAAAAAAGCCATTCTGTTTCTGTTTTTGGGGGTGGGGGTGGGGGATGGAACTACTGTGAGCAAAAATATCCCCCAAAGTCTTAACCCATTCCAGCATCAACTCTAAGTCCAAAATTTCATACAAATATAATCAGCTCAGAAAGTCCCAAACATCTTCCAGATGACCTGAATCAGGTATAGACAAGACTCTGGGTATTTTGTTAGTTTCCTAGGGCTGCTGTAACAAAGTACTACGAACTGGGTGGCTTGAAACAGGAATTTATTTTCTCACAGTTCTGGAATCCAGAAGTCTAAAATCAAGGTGTGGGCAAGGTTGGTTCCGTTTTGGAGGGCTCCAAGGAGAGTCTGTTCCTGCCTCTTTCCTAGCTTCCAGAGGTTTCTGGCAGTCCTTGGTGTTCCTTGGCTTGTAGATGCATCACTCCAACCTCTCCTTCTGTTGTCACATGACAGTCTAGTCTCTTCTGTGTGTGTCTTCTCTTCTTATAAGGACACTAGTCATATTGGATTAGGGCCCATTGTAATGGCCTCATCTTAAGTTGATCGCATCTGCAAAGACTCTATTTCCAAATAGGGTCACGTTCACAGGTACCAGGGTTTAGAAGTTCAGTATATCTTTTTGGGAACACAATTCAACCCATTAAGGAAAACAACTTATAACCCAATAATATGGGTAATAGAAAGAGGTATAATAGAATCTAATGAAATTTGCCAATCAAGTTTAATTTGTTTCTTCTTAACTCTAAAGGAATGATGACTAAAATAGTCTTCTAGTTAAATGTTTTATGTTGCTTTTGTAAATAAGATATTCTTTCATGTGTGCTAAATATAAACTGTAGCTACTTAAAGCTTAGTAATAGACAACACATGTGGTAGCATTAAAATAGAGAAGGAAGAAACTATTGTCCAGAGAGTACAGTTTTGTAAGAAGTTTACAACTGCACTGTGACAAGAGGCTTTTGTATTTTCTAGGATTGACTTTGCTAAAACATCAGTAGCAATCCGAAATTTTCTTGCCCTGGATCCAACAGCTTTAGCATCTTTCTGTGAGTAAATAGTTTAATTTGATAACTGTGTAACTTTGAACCAGAAAGAGTATAATTTTATTTTAAAAAGGACTTTATATTATTGCTACTTATAAACATTACATATAGATATTTATTCAGTGGAATTTGTAATTAAAAAACCATGGTAGGCATAATTTTGATAGAATTATTTTTTAATAGAGGTTATCTAAATAACTTTTAAAAGTTTGTTATTCTATATTGCTTAATATTTAACTTTTGTGTTTTCTACTTGACATTAAACAGATTGAGCTGATAGGGCATTTTAGTAACAAATACTATTTTATATCTTTTTGGTAATTTGGAATAAATTTTGTTTTAATTATGAGAATATTAATAAAATGAATTTTAGGACCATGAGTAAGTCATTTAATTTCTTAAAAGATCTTCTAGGTTCTTGTCAGCCTAATGATGAAATAGTGAGCATCAAAAGACCCTTCTCGGGCTTCCCCGGTGGCGCAGTGGTTGAGAGTCCGCCTGCCGATGCAGGGGACACGGGTTCGTGCCCCGGTCTGGGAAGATCCCACATGCCGCGCAGTGGCTAGACCCGTGAGCCATGGCCGCTGAGCCTGCGCGTCCGGAGCCTGTGCTCTGCAAAGGGAGAGGCCACAACAGTGAGAGGCCTGCGTACCGCAAAACAAACAAACAAACAAACAAAAGACCCTTCTCTACCTATATTCTTGAAAAATAATGTAAGACTATCCAGCCTATTGAAATTGACTAAGTGAAATTTTTTTGTAGCATCATTCCCCAAAGTACTGATTATTTTTGACCTTAAAGTAATCTATAAGTTAAAAATAATTAAAAATTATTAATTTTTAATTAATTTTATTAATTAATTAAAAATAATTGTTAAAAATACATTATTAGTAATTCATTTGTCTTTTTCTCAGTGTACTTTACTGCTCTTATATTATCTCTGAGTCAACAAACGACAAGTGATAGAATCCACCTTTACACACCTTCTTCTGTTAATGGTAGCCTCTGGTAAGAATTCACAGTAGCATTAGTAATTGTTGATCGTAATAACAGCAACGATGGGAGTAATGGTGCTGTTCTTATCCTTTCACTCTTTTACTTGTTTTCATCTATAAGTAATATTGAGGGCCCTGTTTTTGTTTCCAAAATTATGGCAAAAAAAACCCCAATTCCATTGCTTAATGGGTAACTATTGTTGTATACTCCTGCATTTCTAATGAAATGTTTTGTAAAAAAAATCTGTTTTAAATCTCTGAAGTTACGGTTTTAAAATAAATCATTACATGGTGAACTGGGGGAGCCCCACATCCTCACCCCCAATCAGGGAGCCTGATACCGCAGAGTAGTGACGGGAGTGGGTACCTGGGATAGAGTCAGGAAACCAAGCAGGCCACAAAGAGAGCGGATGAGGGAGAGTCTGCTTCCGCCGATCAGTGGCCAACCACGAGAGTGACAGGATGGCTGAGATCCACCTCACAAGACTTAGAGGGGCAGTCTTGTTTGAAGAGAGTGGCTAGGGGCTTGAGGTTAAGAGAGAAAGGAATGACTGAAGAGTAGCACTAACAGTAGTTGGAAGGGAAACTGAGAAAAATTCTTTGGCAACAGTAAATGTCCATTACATCTGTGTACAAAGCAAATCTGTTTAGAATTCAAGAACATTTGAGCCTTTGTTCTCATGATATATATGGTGTTATTTTATAGGGAAGTTATAGTTTATGCTTGTTATTCCTCTGGGTGAGGACTGCTCATTTTTTTTAAAGTTTATAAAATAGATATATCTGGATATATGGACCAAAATGAAGACATTTCTAATGAGTATTTCTGTACCTTTAGGGCAGAAGGAGTTGAGGAACAGGTTCTCCAGCCATGGATTGTGGTGAATCTGGTGGTGGCCCTTCTGGTTGGATTATCTTGGCTTTTTTTGTCTTATAGGCCAGGCATGGATCTTAGTGAAGGTATGTATTAAAGAAAAAGTAGTATATCTTAAAATCTTCTATAATAACTTTATAAATCTTCTTTTAATGGATACAGCTTACAACATTTCAATAACAAAGATATATTTAAAGTAAAATAACATAAGAAGAGTAATAATAAAGTGGTGAAACATAATGCCACGAGAAGCAGGGAGGAGTGTATAGGAGAGCTGTAGTCTTGAAGTATTGAATACTTAATGAGGGGTTTCTGTGGTCCTTTCTCATATTTTGGAGGCATTTCTTCTCTTGGAACGCTTCAGGTATTTTATAGGAAGTTTTTACTCTTCATTTCTCTTAGTCTTTTTCTGATCAAAGTATCTCTTAATGTGAAATAAATCGTGCTTCATCTATTAGCCTCTGTTATTCAAGTGAATTTATTCTTACCTCCTCCTCTACCTGCCACAAAATCTTAACTCCTCATTGTCTAATGAAGTGTTTAGTAATCCTACCTTTAGTGTGCCCAGGGTGAAGTGAGATTTGCTAATCTCTAGTCCTCAGACCCCTCTTGGAACACCTGAAGAAGAGTCACATTAGCAAACTGCTAGTCTTTTCAGCAGCTTTGGGAACTGCTTAGTATTTGTATTGTAAGTTGTATTTCCTGGCAGATGTTCCACAGTTTCACCCTGAATCTCTTTGATATTTTCTGGACTTTGGTTGTTATTTTATTCTTGATTTGTTAAACATCCTGAGCATTTAACTGCAGTTTGACCAACTGATTATAGCCTATGTCTCAGAAGTCTTGGAACTGAGAATCTTTTCAACCTTTCCATTTGTAAAAACCAAGATAAAAAAGTGTAATCTTCTTGTGTATTTTCATTCATAAATGTACCTTTGCTCATGTTGTTCACTAATTATTCCTTTCGATACATTTAAAGTATTTTAAAAAGTCTTCTTAGGCTTTAAGTATTTTGCTGTTTTTCTTTCACTTAGTATAGTTTTTAGTCATTCAAAGATTTTTTCATCTAATGCTTACATCAGGTGACTTTATTTTATTAATTCCTAAGGTTTTCTTTTTTTGTATTTCCTGATATTTTAATAAATTATGTGTCTATGCTAAGTAATAGTTTAAATGTAGAAATGTCAACTAATAACATTCTGCACTGTGGTTGGGATTAAAGCTGCATGCAGCTGGCTTGTATGGTATTCAGTCTAAATCACAAAGTGTGTGTTACTTACTAAATATTTCCAGAATCCTGCTTTTAGGGTCATGTGAGTCAAGTAACATTTCCATGTGGATAAAAAAAGGAAATATAAAATGAGGATGATAATACTCGCTTAAAGGGTTGTTATGGTGATTAAATAGGGTAACATATTTAAGATATCCTGGCACACACCTCATCTTAGTTCGAGGTCCTCCACTGCATCTGTGTCCTACATTTTAGGTTATCATGATCACTATAGAATTAGACCTCTTAGATGTCTAATGATCCTGGATTCTCTAAGTGACTTAAATTTCCTGGTAAGAGTTATTATATTGTCTCTATTATATTATATGTTTCATTTTTCAAGGGTTTATAATACATTCAAAACTTGTATATCTCAAAATGCAAAACATGTACATTTGTCATTAGTTCACCTTTTAAATCAGATTTCACTATCAAGAATTCTTACTCGTACTTGAGGGCTTTCTATTATTATATAATATGTCAATATTTAAAGACTGTTTATAACTAAGCTATAAAACTCTTTTTGAGATACTGGGAAATCATTTTGAGTGTGATTTGTTCATTTTCTCTCCCAGAGTTGATGTTCTCCTCTGATGTGGAAGAATATCCTGATAAAGATAAAGGAATCAAAGCCTCTTCATAGTGCCAACTCACCTTCAGAGTAATTACCTAGTATTTAGAATTTTTCCCATTCTTGTTTTTAAATGTATTTTTATAAGATATTTACAGATGTATTTGGAATTGATTTTTCGATTATATAATACTGAAGAATTTCTCAGGATTACGGAAAATGCTAAAATTGTATCTGTGATTTATACCCAAACATTCATTTCTATAGCATTGTTGTCTTTATGACAAAGGAGATGCTGAGGTAGAAACCAACAGGTGAAAGTGTTTATTTCCTGTTTTCTCAAATTAGTTGCATTTATAATCATTATCTTTAAAAGTACTGTATACAGTACTTTTAAAAAAGCCATAACTTTAGTGTTACAGAATATATATCAGGTTTAAACATAAATTTAGGGAATAGAGAAGAAGGGGGGAAAAAGGACCTTCATTATTTATTTTTCATGTCTCCTTACTGAATAAATTGAAATATGAAATTTGTTTTTTTTGAAACTGGTTCAGTGGTTGTGTATCATGTAATAAGTCTAATGTAATGTAATTTAGCTTGAAAGATGCTTTATTTCATGGCTAATAAAAAGGAAATGTAACCTTTATTTGAAAAGTTTTATAATCGTAAAAGTTTATTTTTCTTGAAGACCTGTACCAGTAGTTCCCGTATCTGGTTACACATCAGAATCATTTAGGGAGCTTTAAAAAAACATATTTTGCAGAAGAGAAGCCAAGTGGGCCAAGAGCTCAGGAGAATAAAGGAGAGGCCTGCGAGCCTATTAACACTCACTTGACCTCTGCAGACCCTTTCCCCTGCTTCTTTTTTACATGACAAGAAGTATGAGTAGAAATTCACCATACCTAATCTCAGGCTCTTTGTCAGAGAGATCTTTGGCTGTCACGGAAATCCCACTCTTCAGGTAGGTCCTGCACTCAAAGAGGTCTCTTCAGAGCTGTATCCAGTGATGCCTCAACTGGTATGAGACCTAGAGCTCAAGACATTAAGGCTCACTGTGGGCAAAGGTGTCTCAGAGGCTCTTGAGCACCTCAGTAAAACTGGGCCTGCCCTGATTAGCAAGCCACTGAATGCTGTGGAGCAGAAGAGGAGTGACAAATAGATGATGGAGTCGGATGGCTCTGAGCACAGGTCTAAATTTGGTACACACACCATACTAGGAATATCTTGCTGTTTGTAAGGCCAGAGCTGCTGAAAAGGGAATTCCCCTTCTGTCACAGAATTGTGAATCCACTGGCAATTCTGAAGTCATCCTGCCTATTCCAGCTTTCACTGTGATCAGCAATGGTTTTCATGCTGGCATCACGCTGGCAGCGCAGGAGTTCGTGATCCTCCCTGCCAGCAAACTTCCGGGAAGCCACACTCATTAGAGCTGAAGCTTACCACACCTGAACAATGTCGTCAAGGAGAAACATGAAAGAACCAATGTGGGGGATTTTGGTGAACTGAATATTGTCCCCCAAAGATGTCCATGTCCCAATCCGTGGAATCTGGTGGAGCTGTACAAATTTTTCATCAAGGAAAACACAGTGGTATCTATCAAAAAACTTTTGGCCATGATGATTGAGAAACTTGGAGGAAGTTCATTGCTAACGTATGTCTCCATGATTGGCTCAAAATCATAATTTTTCTCACCTTTCTCTATACATCACATGTTGGGTAGAGCGGTATACTTAGTAGAGTTCCTGAGGTGTCAAAAAGCAAGATCCCCAGTGGGGTTTTTGCCATTGTTTTTTGGGTGCAAAATATTCAGTAATTAATACCTGCCTCTCCCGACTCCCCGCAGGCAGAACAAAATATATATAGGCTTCTATGCTCCATTCCCAGAGATTCAGATTCACTGGGTCTGAGATGGTACCTGGAACACTGTCTTTTAGAAAAAGATATGCCAAGTGGTTGTGATATAGCCAGTAGACTAGCCAGCATTTGGGATCTCTGGCCTACGTGTACCATTTGTAATTTATTATGAAATGAAGCTTGGATTGCAATAGATGACTTGATTTGATCTTGATCAAATTGCTAGGTTTGTGAGAGGACAAAAAAAGAAAGAAAATGAATAAAACATGGTACCTGCCTTTTGGTGACTCATAATCTAGTCAAAAGACAGAGATAGGCATAGGAGTTGAAGAATCTAGGGAAGTATTTCAGGTAAGGGGTATGTGCAGGTCCTTTATAGGATGGATAGGCTTTCTACTGGTGGAAGTGGAGACAAAGAAAAGGCTATACACGTGAGTGAGCTCTGAGGGATTTTTATTTGGAAACTATCAAATGTAAAATTGTTGAAAGACTAATGTAATAGCAACTGTAATCTATATCAACTTAGATTATTGTTAACTTTTTGCCTCATTTGCTTTCTTTCTTTATACGTCCTTTTTGCTTGCTAAATCTTTTGAAAGTAAGTTGCTAACATCATGTCTCTTCACCCAAATATTTAAGCATGCATCCTCCAAAAAGAACATTTTTCTGCATAGCACAATATCATTAAAACAGTTGGAAAAACAATAATTTCAGTCCATTCTCAAATTTTCCCAGTTGTCTCTTAAGATCTAGTCAAGGTTTACACATTTCAGTTTGTTATCTAAATTTAAAATGGTCTCATCTTTTCTCCCCCGTGATATTTTTTAATTGAAAAATTTACTGAGATAAATGTAGATTCATGCAAACTTAAATAATAGAGTAATCCTTTGTACACTTGGCCAGTGCCTCCAAATACCATTTTACAAAATTCATAGTATAATATCACAACCAGCATATTGACACTGACATGATCTACCAATCTTGTTCAGATATCCCTAGTTTAACATATCCCTAGTTTTACTTGTACACACTTGTGTGTGTCTGTATATATTAAGTTCTATACAATTTTATCAATTGTGTAGGGTTCATTTATGTAGCACCACAGCCCAGGTACTGAACAAGTCCAAAAACCATAAGAATCTCTCATGCTGCCCTTTTATAAACACAACCTCCTTCCCACATCCCCTCCCTGCACCCCTAACTCTAAGCCCTGGCAATCACTAATGTCTTCTATTTCTAAAATTTTGTAATTTCAGTAATGTTATAAGTTGAATCGTACAGTATGTAATCTTTTGGGATTAGCTTGTTTCTGCTCAGCGCATTCCCTGGAGATTAACCCACGTTGTATGGCCATAGTTCATTCCTTTTTATTGCAAAGCCGTGATCCAAGGTATGTATTGAAGTTTAACCACTTACCTGTTGAAGGACATCTGAGCTGATTCCACTTTTTGACTATTATGAACAAAGCTGCTATGAACATTTGTGTACAGCTTTTTGAGTGAATGTGAGTTTTCATTTCTCTGGGATAAACACCCTGGAGTGCAATTGTTGTATGGTAGTTCCATGTTTAGTTTTTTTAAGAAATTACCAAACTCTTTTCAGAGAGGTCATACCATTCTACATTCCCCCGTGATTTTTTTGTGTGTGTGTGTATGTGTATGAAGAATCCAAACCAGTTTTTAAAAATAGTCCCACCTACATTTTTATTTGTTTGATTTTTTTTACCCGTAAAAGTATCATTCAGTTTGTTTCTCTACCTCCTGAATTTCCTGTAGACTGGAGGTTAGGGCTAGAGGTTTGATTAGAGTTAGGTTAGATTTTTGTTGTTGCATCACATGAACCCTAAGGAAGTCAGAGTGTGCTGGTGGACAGCAAGTCTCTTTGAACAGTGATTAAACACGACACAGCACAGACTCAAAATGACAGCAAACATGTATCAAGGGCGTTGGGGTATTGTGCCATGAACCCTGAAGAGTGAAAGGTGAGGATCAGATTCCTGCCCCCAAAGAACTCTATCTTTTGAAATTAACAACTAATTCTAATAGGGTGAGCCCACTAATAGGGATATGCCAAGTAGCAGCTTGGAGACAGCAATTAATTCTGCTTTGGGGGTATGTGTATGGGGTTATAAAGTGTAAGGCTGAACTCTGAGGTGGCCTTTGAATAAAAGAAAAATAGATTCCATATAGAATAGCCATAAGTAATGATCCTGAGGTGGTAAGGGGCATTTTGGAGTCCCTGGTTTTACACATTACGGAATTAAAATTTTGTGGCCAATAAAGAAACTCTGAAAGTTTGTGATTTTGTATGCTTTAAAACGTAAGCTGTATTAACACGGGGACAGTGCAAAGAGTGGACGACAGCAGGCCAGGAGACCCATGAGTAAACCATTCCAGTCATCTGTGTGTGAGATGTCCTAGACGGGGTGCCATAAAGAGAAAGAGTAGGGTTCAAATATTTAGGGTTAGAATTCAAAACTGTGTCTGAAGTTTTAAGCTTTTGTGGATATGACATTGCTACATTAAATACGTTAGGAACATATTAGAGGTCTGAGAGAGAAGATGAATATTAACGTGTTGTGTTATGAGTCTATGGGACAGTCGAGTAAAGATGTCCACGTAGACTGCTGGAAATATAACATCTGGAGCTCAGGGGATAGTGTAAGGAGGTGTAGGGAGAAGAGGGCTTATGATGGGTTAAGGGGCAGGCAAGAAACGAACCAAGTTCAATCCCCGAGCTGAGGAGCCTTGCTGTCCACAAGCTTGCTCTGACTTCCTTCAAAGGGAGACTTAAACCGCCTGGGCAAGGACTTGCCGCTGGCCCTGCAGGCTCGCTTAACTAGCACGCCCCCAAAGCCAGCCTGGGGCAGAAGCCCGGCGCAAACGTGTGGGTCACGTGGGGGGGCCGGTGGGTTGCTACGTGCACAGGAAGAGCGCGGGAAAGGCGGAGAGAGGGCTGCGCCTGCGCAGTAGCAGGTCGTTGGTCGGTTAGTGCGCTGACCTGCCCAGCTGCGGATGGAGGGATGGAGCCGCCCGAGACATGGGCAAGGTTTCCAACACAGCAGGTTTCCAACACAGCAGATAACCGCAACGGGCGGGTCCATTCCCTGTACACAGACCTGATACTTCAGAGGATTCCCCGTACCAACGTGGAAAACACACATGCTAGAGGGTCGGAGTTCTCTTCTGCAGCCCATAACATCCAGGAGCAGGGCAAGACCTTGAATCGTCCTAAAGACGAGGCCAAGGAGGGTCCTGGGCACCGGCTGCTGAATGTAAGTGGGGGGCCTGGTGGAGGAGTTTGTCCCCTACCTGACCACCTAGAGGGTTGGGAAGGACCAAGGGGTCAATGCATGCTGATGGGAGGGAGGGAAACATGCGCTCGTTTTGGAGAGCGGTAACACCTGAGGAAAAGTTTACTTGTGGGACCCTGACAGTTATTTAATTTGTCAGAGCCCCATTTTATTAATTGTTAAGTGAAGACAGTAATTACTGCCTACCTTAGAGGGTTGTCTGAAAAACTAAAGGAGGTAATGATATAAAGGACTTAATACAGTCCAAAGTAAAGAGTTAATAAATGTTAGCTGCTGTCATCATCATCATTGGGAATTCATTTGTATGGTTAAAGGGCTAAACTCCAGAAACCTTAGTTACCTCTGTTTTCAATACCTGAGGTTCTTACAGATAAACCTGTAGGAGCAAAACTGTATCATGTCTGCAAAGTGAATTATTGGCGTCCTGTTCTTAATTAGGTAAATTTGTTTTTGAAGTGTGTGAAACTCTTGAGTTTAATTACCATTTAGTGGTACTGCCAGAGCATAGAGGAAATGGAAAAGGGGAATCAAGTTGAAACTCACTTTTTCAAAGTTTGTTAGAGTATTATTAGGAAATTTTACATTCTCTACTGGTCTTAAGTTATTAAAAAAATAGTACAGTATTTATCAGGAAACAAATGGTACACAAGAAGGTGATGTCCATTTCCGTAAATTTAAGGAGTTGAATTACTTGATGTCTAAAGTACCATCTTAATTCTAAAAACTTAGAATCCTGACTCACTGTTATGATAAATTGAGAGCATATTAAGGTTTAGCTTTAGGATAATATAAGAAAAAATTGCAAAGTTTGTGTTAAGAGAGGTATGTTTGGAAATCTAGGCCATAGGAGGTGTTTGTTGTATGTCCCCTTAAGGAATTTGGACTTTTATTCAGTAGAATGGTGGTTTCCAATTTTTTTGAGTATGAGGGTACCTTTTTGTTGTTAAAAAAAAGAAATCTCTCCACAATAAAAGTAGCTGGCTCTTTACTATCTACTGACTGGGAAAATCTATAATGATAAAAAAGCTACCATGTGGCAGTGTTGTTAATGGAATTTGCTAATAGATAAAACAGTATCTACATACATCCAAAAAAGAGTAGTGCACATATATGCAAGGTACATTGTTTACCCAAGTTTGGTTTCCCAAATTATTTGACCATAGAATATTTTAACATTTTGGTAGAACGGCAAAAAGAATTTAGGAAATGAAATGTGCACTTGGATTTAGTTATAATGATCTCATAAATGAATTCTTTTCAGATACAGATCCAGAGGAATGAGTTTACGTGGCATAGATGTTTATTATACAGTAAACTTAGAGTAATATGATAACTATATGCTATTTAAATTATTATAACAACTACTATAAGATACATGATGTAGATCGTTGAACATGGAATGGATGACCCTCTTCAATTTAGTAAATGCTGTCTATGCATCAGTACACCATAGATGGAACTTTATATATTTGGCAAAAGGTCGTCTTTTCTATGACTTCTTGGCGTGTGTGTGTGTGTGTGTGTGTGTGTGTGTGTATGGCACATGATTTCTTGAAAGCGGATTATCATAGGGTAATAAGAACAGCTATATAAATATGTCTAGTATTTTCTGTACCAAAATGTTTAGTAATTCCTATACAAGTTTTTTAAAACTTGGAAACAAATACATCTCTCAGAGATGTCTCACATCTCTCAGTATATTTGGAAAACAGTAATTTGTAGATAGTGCTTAGAACACATTTGACTTCAAGGATATTCAAAGTTGAGAACCACTGCTACAGGTGATAGGAAACGTTGGTTGGTTTTAAGCACGGGGATGACATGGATCAGATGTGCTCTGCTGAAAAAATAGTTTTGGCTATCAGGATTTAAGGTGAGATTACAGACGTAGTGGGGAGTGAGGCCAATAAAGTAAGATCTCTGAGGGGATGGAAAAGTATGGGCCCTAGAGTACAGGTGGGGGTGTTCTCTGGGGATAGGAAGAAGGGCATCTCTTCATCCAGAGCGGTGTTTATTTTATCTTTGGATCACCGGTATCCAAACATTCTGGGGCTGCTTGTTATAACCTAGATTCTTGGACCTCCACCTTAGACCTACTGAATCCAGAAGAGTGGGGGCCCGGGAATATGCTCAGATTTTAAACTATCCCAAGTGATGCTTAGATTCATGCTTGAGAATTACTGCAGATAGAGGAAAAAGCTAGGCATTGATGTGGGGATTATACACTGAGGGTGTTGGCTGCAGAAGAAGGCAAGTGGAGCTAGAAGAGTTTATGAACTGGGTGAAAGAGAAAGGAGGTCTCAATGAGATTTTTAAAAGGTTATCAAATGTAAATTACTGAGAGAACTGGAAGGATTAACTAGAGATAGTGCTCAGATCGAGGGATATTGTAGTTGATGACTAGTGAAAATGTGGGTAATCTATCTGTCACCTTGACATCAGTTCTTTGAATGGCCTTAATTCCTTTCAACAGCTTACTGAAATTCTACATCTTGGACCTTGCCTTCACTCTGAGAGTTCACCTCCCAAATCCTGAAATCTGTTATGCTATTTCCCAGCCTCTCATTATTTACTTTGAAATATGTGTCAAGCTTTGTGCTAGACACTGAGGATACAACGATGAGCAGGACAGGCAAAGCACCTTCCCTTGGAAGCTAACATTTGAATTGGAGAGACAGTCACAGATTAGGCTGTTGTTCTAAGGAAATAAAAGGGGACTATGATAGAGAATCATTGTGGAGGGACAGATAGGACTTTGGATAGGCAATCAGAGAAGGCCTCTGAGGAGGTGGCTTTTAAGTGAAAACCTGAAAATGAGAAGAAGCTAGCCATTTAAAGAGTGGGGAGATGGAGGCGGAGAGCATAAGAAGCAATTAACAAGTGTGAAATTTCTATAGCTTGGACTGTTCATAGAGCATAGTGAATGAGAGGGAGAGTAGCATGAAATGAGGCCATAACATATCTTTTTGTATGTTTAAAGTCCCTTTTAAAATCTTTTTTTTTTTTTTTTTTTTTTTTGGTGAATTGCCCATTTGAGTCATTTTCCTATCATTTTTCTTTTCCCCCTCAGTTTTTCAAAAGTTCTTTATTGGGGATATTAGATCTGCATCTGTGATATGTGTTACAAATATTTTCTCACAATTCAACAGTTGTCTTTTGACTTTTATGGTACTTTTTGCTATGCAAAAGATTCTTAATTTTATGAGGTCAAGTTTATAATCTTTTATTGCATCTGAATTTTGTGTCTTAGTTAAAAACAATTTACATATGCCCAGGTCATGAAGGAATTTACCTATTTTGCCTTCTAGTACTTGCATATCGTTTTTACATTTAGATCCCTGATTTATTTGGACTGTGTGGTATGAGGTCTGGATTTAATTTTTTTTCTTTTCCCAAATAGATGTCTCAACACCATTTATTGTTTTAAAAATCCATCTTTGCCCTAGTGTTTTGAGATGCCACCTGTATACATAAGTTTTATACATAAGCTACCACATGTATTTGGTTTTTTCTGGACTTCCTATTCTATTCCATTGCTATTATCAGTTCATGTACCAAGACCATACTACTTTTTATTTATTTATTTATTTATTTTGCGGTACACGGGCCTCTCACTGTTGTGGTCTCTCCCGTTGCGGAGCACAGGCTCCGGACGCGCAGGCTCAGCGGCCATGGCTCATGGGCCCAGTCACTCCGCGGCATGGGCGATCTTCCCTGACCGGGGCACGAACCCATGTCCCCTGCATCGGCAGGCAGACTCTCAACCACTGCGCCACCAGGGAAGCCCTGTTCTCACTTTTAATAAAAACACTTTATTATTAACTTGTTTATCTCAACAAAGAAGCTTGTTTTTTTAAAAATAAAGATTGCATTAGATTGATGTTAGGTAGAACTGACATCATTATGATGTTGACCTGTCCTATCCAAGAACAAGAGATGTCTTTTCATTATTCAAGTCTACTTTTGTGACTTTCAGAAGTGTTTTAAAGTTTTCCTCTTAAGAATTTTGCACACTTGTTCCTAAAGTGGGGCTTTTTCTACTTTATATCCTCTAATTATTTATGTATATTAAGGCTGTTGATTTCTGTATGTTAAGTTCATGTTTGTTTAATTTTTTTAAACATTTGAGTTAGTATTGTTATTAATTCTCTAGGATTTTAGATATACTATCAGATCATCTTCAAATAGAGATAGTTTTACTTATTTTTTTCCAATTCTCTTGCCTTTAGTTGATTTCTCCTACCTAACTGCTTTGACTAATGCCACCAGTAACATGTTGAATAGTAGTGGAGACAGTAGGCAACCTTGCCTTGTTCCTGATCTTTGTAAATGCCTCCAGTGTTTCCCCACCAAATGAAATAGTAGCTTCAAGACTGGCTTAATTCCTATTTTCTTGAGTGTTTTGACAGGAAAAGGGTGTTGAATTTTGTCAGAGGCCATTTGAACATGTATGGAGATAATTTCATAATTTTTCTCCTTACATCTGTTGATGTGGTGTTTTATATTAATAAATTTCCTAATATTGAACCAACTTACATTCCTAGAATTAATCCCACTTGGTTATTGCATATTATTTTCTTTGTGGTGCTAGATATTCTGTTTTTATTATTTTGTTTAGTATCTTTGTATCAATATTTATGTTATATTCATCTATAATTTTCTTTATGGGTTTAGGTATCAGTGCTATGCTTCATAAAAAAATAAGAAAATGTTCTTTAGTGGTGCCATGGGATACCTAGTTTTTGAATTTGGTAAGATTCCCTGTGAAACCATATGGGCCTGGCACTTTTTTGTGGTGATAGCTCATTGCTAGCTTTTTTCTATTTCTTTTATGGAAAGTGGTCTGTTTGAACTGTTTACCACTAACAGGATCAATTTTGTTAAATTGTATTTCCTTAGGAAATAATACATTTCATTTAGGTTTTAAAATATATTTGCAGGTCTGCAAATAGTCTTTTATGATTTTTCAAAAGTCTTGTCATTTCTTATTTGCATTTTATCCCCATATACTGATTAAGTTAGCTAGTGGTTTGTATATTTTGTAGGCTCTGTAGATCAGTTTGGGAATTGACTTCTTAACAGTATTGAATCTTTCTAGCCAAGAACATGGAATGTTTTCCATTCATTTAGATCTTTAATTTCACTCAGGAATGTTTTGTAGTTTTCAGTGTACTAGTCACATTTCTTCTTTTAAATTTACTACTAAGTATTTTATTATTTTGCTGCTATTTTTAATGTAAATGTTTTCTTAATTTCATTTCCAGGTTGTTCATTGCTATTATATGGAAATGCAATTGATTTTTATATTTTGTCCTTGTATCCTGAGACCTTGCTGAACTCGTTTATTAGTTCAAGTAGTTTCTTTCTTCTTCTTTTTTTTAGTGGTTTCTTAGGAATTTCTATATACAGAATTTGTCACCTGCAAATAAAGACGGTTTTACTTCTTTCTTTCAAATCTGGATACTTTTTATTTCTTTTTCTTATCTGACTGCACTGCATAGAACCTTTAGTACAATGTTGATTAAAAGTAGTGAGAGTGAGCACACTTGCCTTACTGATCTTAAGGGGAAAACATTCAACCTTTCACCATTGAGTATGATGTTGAAGAATTTCCCATCTATTCCTAGTCTGTTCAGAGTTTTTTTACTAAAAATACATTTTGGATTTTGTCAAATACATTTTCTGCATCTAGTGAAATGATAATGTGATTTTTGTCCTTTTCTGGACACATTTATTAATGTGGCTTATTACATTAATTTTATTACATTGATTTTCAGATGGAAAAATCCCACTTTGTCATAGTATATGGACCTTTTTAATATGTTGTTGGGTTTAGTTTACTAATATTTTGTGGCAGATTTTTACCTCTGTATTCATAAGGGATAATGATTTGTTGTTTTCTCATCTTGTGATGTCTGTCTGGCTTTGGTATTAATGTAAAACTGACATCATAGAATAACTTGGGAAGTGTTCTTTCCTCTTCTTTTTATTTTTTTTCCCCTGAGTTTGTGAAGGATTGTTATTATTTCTTAAGTATTCAATAGAATTCACCAGTGAAACAATCTGGGCCTAAGTTTTTTTGTTTTTGTTTTGTTTTGCTTGGTAGGAAGAGCTTTAATTACTAACTAAATTTCTTTAGTTGTTATAGGTCTTCCTTCTTGATTCAGTTTTGGTAAAATGTGTAAGAATTTTTCCATTTAATCTAAATCTAATAGCATAAAACTGTTTATAGCTGTCAGTAGTTATCTTATATGGCAATAAACTTTGCAGATGCAGTGAAGTATAGGATTTTGTGATGGGGAGATTATCTTGGATTATCTGATGGGCCCTATGTGTAATCACAAATGTCCTTATAAGAGAGAGGTAGACAGAGATTTGGACACACTCAGAAGAGAAGGCAATGTGATCACAAAGGTAGAGATTGGAGTGATGTGACCAGAAGCCAAGGAATGCTGGCCAGTCACCAAAAGCTGGAAGAGGCAAGAATGGATTTTACCTTAGAGCCTCTAGAGGAATTTTAGCCCCGCTGACTTCTGATTTTGACCCAGGGGGACTGATATTAGACTTCTGGCCCTCACAACTGTGAAAGAATAAATTTTTGTTGTTTAAGCTACCAAGTTTGTGGTGATTTTTTTTTTTCTTTGTGGTATGCGGGCCTCTCACTGTTGTGGCCTCTCCCATTGCAGAGCACAGGCTCCTGACGCTCAGGCTCAGCAGCCATGGCTCACCGGCCTAGCCGCTCTGCGTCATGTGGGGTCTTCCCAGACTGGGGCATGAACCCGTGTCCCCTGCACCGGCAGGCAGACTCTCAACCACTGCGCCACCAGGGAAGCCCCTAGTTTAGTATTAGTTTTTTGTGTGTGTGAATTTTTGAATTTTATTTATTTTTTTATACAGCAGGTTCTTATTAGTCATCAGTTTTATACACATTAATGTATACATGTCAGTCCCAATCTCCCAATTCATCACACCACCATCCCCCCCCCCGTGGCTTTCCCCCCTTGGTGTCCATACGTTTGTTCTCTACATCTGTGTCTCAACTTCTGCCCGCAAACCAGTTCATCTGTACCATTTTTCTAGGTTCCACATACATTCATTAATATACGATATTTGTTTTTCTCTTTCTGACTTACTTCACTGTATGACAGTCTCTAGATCCATCCACGTCTCAACAAATGACCCAATTTCATTCCTTTTTATGGCTGAGTAATATTCCATTGTATATATGTACCACATCTTCTTTATCCATTCATCTGTTGATGGGCATTTAGGTTGCTTCCATGTCCTGGCTATTTTAAATACTGCTGCAGTGAACATTGGGGTGCATGTGTCTTTTTGAATTATGGTTTTCTCTGGGTATATGCCCAGTAGTGGGATTGCTGGATCATATGGTAATTCTATTTTTAGTTTTTTAAGGAACCCCCATACTGTTCTCCATAGTGGTTGTATCAAATTGCATTCCCACCAACAGTGCAAGAGGGTTCCCTTTTCTCCACACCCTCTCCAGCATTTGTTGTTTCTAGATTTTCTGATGATGCCCATTCTAACTGCTGTGAGGTGATACCTCATTGTAGTTTTGATTTGCAATTCTCTAATAATTAGTGATGTTGAGCAGCTTTTCATGTGCTTCTTGGCCATCTGTATGTCTTCTTTGGAGAAATGGCTATTTAGGTCTTCTGCCCATTTTTGGATTGGGTAGTTGGTTTTTTTAATATTGAGCCGCATGAACTGTGTATATATTTTGGTGATTAATCCTCTGTCTGTTGATTTGTTTGCAAATATTTTCTCCCATACTGAGGGTTGTCTTTTCACATTCCTTGTAGTTTCCTTTGCTGTGCAAAAGCTTTTAAGTTTCATTAGGTCCCATTTGTTTATTTTTGTTTTTATTTCCATGACTCTAGGAGGTGGATCAAAAAAGGTCTTACTGTGATTTATGTCAAAGAGTGTTCTTCCTGTTTTCCTCTAAGAGTTTTATAGTGTCCGGTCTTACATTTAGGTCTCGAATCCACTTTGAGTTTATTTTTGTGTATGGTGCTAGGGAGAGTTCTAATTTCATTCTTTTACATGTAGCTGTCCAGTTTTCCCAGCACCACTTATTGAAGGGGCTGTCTTTTCTCCATTGTATATCCTTGCCTCCTTTGTCATAGATTAGTTGACCATAGGTGTGTGGGTTTATCTCTGGGCTTTCTGTCTTGTTCCATTGATCTATGTTTCTGTTTTTGTGCCAGTACCATATTGTCTTGATGACTGTAGCTTTATAGTATAGTCTGAAGTCAGGGAGTCTGATTCCTCCAGCTCCGTTTTTCTTTCTCAAGAGTGCTTTGACTCTTCAGGGTCTTTTGTGTCTCCATACAAATTTTAAGATTTTTTGTTCTAGTTCCATAAAACTGCCATTGGTAATTTGATAGGGATTGCATTGAATCTGTAGATTGCTTTGGGTAGTAAAGTCATTTTCACAATATTGATTCTTCCAATCCAAGAACATGGTATATCTTTCCATCTGTTGGTATCATCTTTAATTTCTTTCATCGGTGTCTTATAGTTTTCTGCATACAGGTCTTTTGTCTTCCTAGGTAGGTTTATTCCTAGGTGTGTTATTCTTTTTGTCGCAATGGTATATGGGAGTGTTTCCTTAATTTCTCTTTCAGATTTTGCATCATTAGTATATAGGAATGCAAGAGATTTCTGTGTATTAATTTTGTATCCTGCAACTTTACCAAACTCATTGATTAGCTCTAGTCGTTTTCTGGTGGCATCTTTGAGATTCTCTATGTATAGTATCATGTCATCTGCAAACAGTGACAGTTTTACTTCTTTTCCAATTTGTATTCCTTTTATTTCTTTTTCTTCTCTGATTGCCGTGGCTAGGACTTCCAAAACTATGTTGAATAATAGTGATGAGAGTGGACATCCTTGTCTTGTTCCTGATCTTAGAGGAAATGCTTTCAGTTTTTCACCATTGAGAATGATGTTTGCTGTGGGTTTGTCATATATGGCCTCTATTATGTTGAGGTAGGTTCCCTCTATGCCCACTTTCTGGAGAGTTTTTATCATAAATGGGTGTTGAATTTTGTCAAAAGCTTTTTCTGCATCTATTGAGATGATAATATGGTCTTTCTTCTTCAGTTTGTTAATATGGTGTATCACATTGATTGATTTGCATATATTGAAGAATCCTTACATCCCTGGGATAAATCCCACTTGATCGTGATGTATGATCCTTTTAACGTGTTGTTGGATTCTGTTTGCTAGTATTTTGTTGAGGATTTTTGCATCTATATTCATCAGTGAATTGGTCTGTAATTTTCTTTTTTTTGTCGTATCTTTGTCTGGTTTTGGTATCAGGGTGATTGTGGCCTCATAGAATGAATTTGGGAGTGTTCCTTCCTCTGCAATTTTTTGGAAGAGTTTGGGAAGGATGGGTGTTAGCTCTTCTCTAAATGTTTGATAGAATTCATCTGTGAAGCCATCTGGTCCTGGACTTTTGTTTGTTGGAAGATTTTTAATCACAGTTTCAATATCATTACTTGTGATTGGTCTGTTCATATTTTCTACTTCTTCCTGGTTCAGTCTCGGAAGGTTGTGCATTTCTAAGAATTTGTCCATATCTTCCAGGTTGTCCATTTTATTGACATATAGTTGCTTGTGGTAATCTCTCGTGATCCTTTGTATTTCTGCAGTGTGAGTTGTTACTTTTCCTTTTTCATTTCTAATTCTGTTGATTTGAATGTTCTCCCTTTTTTCTTGATGAGTCTGGTTAATGTTTTATCGATTTTGTTTATCTTCTCAAAGAACTAGCTTTTAGTTTTATTGATCTTTGCTATCCTTTCCTTCATTTCTTTTTCATTTATTTCTGATCTGATCTTTATGAATTCTTTCCTTCTGTTAACTTTGGGGTTTTTTTTGTTCCTCTTTCTCTAATTGCTTTAAGTGTATGGTTAGGTTGTTTATTTGAGATGTTTCTTGTTTCTTAAGGTAGGATTGTATTGCTCTAAACTTCTCTCTTAGAACTGCTTTTGCTGCATCCCATAGGTTGTGCATCATCATGTGTTCATTGTCATTTGTCTCTAGGTATTTTTTGATTTCCTTGTTGATTTCTTCAGTGATCTCTTGGTTATTAAGTAGTGTATTGTTTAGCCTTCATGTGTTTTTATTTTTTACAGATTTTTTCCTGTAATTGATATCTGGTCTCATAGCATTGTGGTTGAAACAGATACTTGGTACAATTTCAATTTTCTTAAATTTACCAGGGCTTGATTTGTGACCCAAGATATGATCTATGCTGGAGAATGTTCCATGAGCACTTGAGAAGAAAGTGTATTCTGTTGTTTTTGGATGGAATGTCCTATAAATATCAATTAAATACATCTTGTTTAATGTATCTTTTAAAGTTTGTGTTTCCTTTCTTATTTTCATTTTGGATTATCTGTCCATTGGTGAAAGTGGGGTGTTAAAATTCCCTACTATGATTGTGTTACTGTTGATTTCCCCTTTTATGGCTGTTAGTATTTGCCTTATGTATTGAGGTGCTCCTATGTTGGGTGCATAAATATTTACAATTGTTATATCCTTTTCTTGGATTGATCCCTTCATCATTATTCAGTGTCCTTTGTCTCTTGTAATAGTCTTTGTGTTAAAGTCTATTTTGTCTGATTTGAGAATTGCTACTCCAGCTTTCTTTTGATTTCCATGGAATGTCTTTTTCCATCTCCTCACTTTCAGTGTGTATGTGTCCCTAGGTGTGAAGTGGGTAAAAGACACTCTCAACAGCATATATACGGAGCTTGTTTTTGTATCCATTCAGCCAGTGTATATCTTTTGGTTGCAGCGTTTAATCCACTTACGTTTAAGGTGATTATCGATATGTACGGTCCTATTATCATTTTCTTAATTGTTTTGGGTTTGTTATTGTAGGGCTTTTCCTTCTCTTGTGTTTCCTGCCTAGAGAAGTTTCTTTAGCATTTGTTGTAAAGCTGGTTTGGTGGCACTGAATTCTCTTAGCTTTTGCTTGTCTGTAAAGGTTTTCATTTCTCCATCAAATATGAATGAGATCCTTGCCGGGTAGAGTTATCTTGGTTGTAGGTTTTTCTCCCTCATCACTTTAAATATGTCCTGCCACTCCCTTCTGGCTTTCAGAGTTTCTGCTGAAAGGTCAGCTGTTAACCTTATGGGGATTCCCTTGTGTGTTATTTGTTGTTTTTCCCTTACTGCTTTTAATATTTTTTCTTTGTATTTAATTTTTGATAGTTTGATTAATATGTGTCTTGGTGTGTTTTTCCTTGGATTTATCCTGTATGGCACTCTCTGTGCTTCCTGGACTTGATTAACTATTTCCTTTCCCATATTAGGGAATTTTTCAACTATAGTCTCTTCAAATATTTTCTCAGTCCCTTTCTTTTTCTCTTCTTCTTCTGGGACCCCTATAATTCGAGTGTTGGTGTGTTTAATGTTGTCCAGAGGTCTCTGAGACTGTCTTCAATTCTTTTCATTCTTTTTTCTTTATTCTGCTCTGCAGTAGTTATTTCCACTATTTTATCTTCCAGGTCACTTATCTGTTCTTCTGCCTCAGTTATTCTGCTATTGATCCCTTCTAGAGAATTTTTAATTTCATTTATTGTCTTGTTCATCACTGTTTGTTTGCTCTTTAATTCTTCTAGGTCCTTGTTAAATGTTTCTTGTACTTTCTCCATTCTGTTTCCAAGATTTTGGATCATCTTTGCTATCATTATTCTGAATTCTTTTTCAGGTAGACTGCCTATACACTCTTCATTTTTTAGGTCTGGTGGGTTTTTGCCTTGCTCTTTCATCTGCTATATGTTTCTCTGTCTTCTCATTTTGCTTAACTTACTGTGTTTGGGGTCTCCTTTTCCCAGGCTGCAGGTTCATAGTTCGCGTTGTTTTTGGTGTCTGTCCCCAGTAGCTAAGGTTGGTTCAGTGGGTTGTGTAGGCTTCCTGATGGAGGGGACTAGTGCCTGTGTTCTGCTGGATGAGGCCAGATCTTGTATTTCTGGTGGGCAGGTACACGTCTGGTGGTGTGTTTTGGGGTGTCTGTGGCCTTATGATTTTAAGCAGCCTGTCTGCTAATGGGTGGGGTTGTGTTTTTGTCTTGCTAGTTGTTTGGCATAGGGTGTCCAGCACTGTAGCTTGCTGGTTGTTGAGTGGAGCTGGGTCTTGGCGTTGAGATGAGATCTCTGCGAGATTTTCGCCGTTTGATATTACATGGAGCTGCGAGGTCTCTTGTGGACCAGTGTCCTGAACTTGCCTCTCCCACCTCAGAGGCACAGTCCTGATGCCTGGCTGGAGCACCAAGAGCCTGTTATCCACATGGCTCAGAATAAAAGGGAGAAAAGAAAGAAAGAGAGAGAGAGAGAGAGAGAGAGAGAGAGAAAGAAAGAAAGAAAGAAGAATATAAAATAAAATAAAGTAAAATAAAATAAAGTTATTAAAATAAAAAATAAAAAAATTATTAAGAAAAAAATTTTAAGAAGTAATTAAAAAAAAAGACAGAACCCTAGGACAAATGGTAAAAGCAAAACTATACAGACAAAATCACACTCAGAAGCATACACATACACACTCACAAAAAGAGAAAAAGGGAAAAAATATATATATCATTGCTCCCAAAGTCCACCTCCTCAATTTGGGATGATTCCTTGTCTATTCAGATATTCCACAGATGCAGGGTACATCAATTTGATTGTGGAGATTTAATCCGCTGCTTCTGAGGCTGCTGGGAGAAATTTCCCTTTCTCTTCTTTGTTCGCACAGCTCCTGGGGTTCAGCTTTGGATTTGGACCCGCCTCTGTGTGTAGGTCACCGGAGGGCGTCTGTTCTTCGCTCAGACAGGAGTGGGTTAAAGAAGCAGCTTCTTCGGGGGCTCTGGCTCACTCAGGCCGGGGGGAGAGAGGGGTACGGAATGCGGGGCGAGCCTGTGGCGGCAGAGGCAGGCATGACGTTGCACCAGCCTGAGGCACCAGAGGCAAATGACTCTTAATGTAGAATGTAGGTATCTTTTGAGTTCTATCTTAATTGAAGACCTTCTCCCTTTATTTTTAAAACTTTGCCATAAGGAAAAACACTACCCTGAGGGGTAGCTGGTCCTCAGGACCTCAAATCCCTTCTTGGATTGTAGACCGTAGGCCAACCAGCCCGAGAGGCTTGTCTGCTCACCCGCTGGGGCAGGTGTGGGGCTGGGAGCTGAGCCAATCTATTGTTAATGGATATTTGGGTTGTTTCTATTTTTTGGCTATGGTGAATAATAGTTTTAAACATTCTTGTACATGTTATACATATGCCTACATTCTGTTGGGAATATATCTAGGAATGGAATTTCTGGGTCATTAGTATGTATACGTTCAACTTCAGTACAAAATACCAAAGAGTTTTTCAAAGAGAATATAACAATTTATATTCCCACTGGCAGTGTATTAGAGTTCTAGATACTCCAAATCCTTCCACTTGATAGTGTCAGTCTCTTTATGGTTAGCCATCTCAGGGATGTGTAGTGGTATCTCTTTGTGGTATTAGCTTTCATTTCCCTGATGACTAATGAGGGTGTGTTCCCTTCCAAATGATTATTAGCGATCTTATAACTCTTCTGTGAAGTGCCTGTTCAAGTATGTTCCCCATTATGCTGTTTTATTGTCTGCCTTTTTCTTATTAGTTTGTATAAATTTGTGTATACATTCTAGTTATAGGCCCTTTGTCAATTATACTAAACATGTTGCAAAAATCAGTCAGTAGGGCTTCTCTGGTGGCGCAGTGGTTGGGAGTCCGCCTGCCAATGCAGGGGACGTGGGTTCGAGCCCTGGGTCCGGGAGGATCCCACGTGCCGTGGAGCGACTAAGCCCGTGAGCCACGGAGCAACTAAGCCCGTGAGCCACAACTACTGAGCCTGTGTTGCACAGCTACTGAGGCCTGTGCGCCTAGAGCCCGTGCTCCGCAACAAGAGAGGCCACAGCAATGAGAGGCCCACACACCACAAGGAAGAGTAACCCCCACACACCACAAGGAAGAGTAACCCCCGCTCACCACAACTAGAGAAAGCCCGAGTGCAGCAACGAAGACCCAATGCAGGCAAAAATAAATTAATTAATTAAAAAAAAAATCAGTCAGTGGCTTATGTTTTCACTTTCTTAGTGGTGTCTTTTGGATAAGTAGAAGTTATTAAATTTAATGTAGTTTAATGTATCAAACCTTCTTTGTGTTTATTGCTCTTTGTGTTCTGTTTTAGAAATTTTCTACCCCAACGTCATGGAAATATTCTCCTATATTATCTTCTAATTGTTTTTCCTTTCACATTGAGATCTACAGATTCACCTGTGACTGATTTTGTGTGTGTGTACTGTGAGGTACAAGTCAGGTCTTTTTCCATCTCTTTTTTCCTTTTGTTCTTTTCTTTTTTCTTCTCTTCCTCTCTCTCTTCCTCCTTCCCTCCCTCCCTCTTTCTTCCTTCCTTCCTTCCTTCCTTCCTTCCTTCCTTCCTTCCTTCCTTCCTTCCTTCCTTCCTTCCTTCCTTCCTTCTTTCCTTCTTTCTTTTGTGTGGAAATTTCTATTTAACCCAGTTGAGAGTGTTTTTGACCCACTATTCTGTGGTTCCATCCTTGTCACAAGTGAAGTGTCCATAAATGTGTAGGTCTGTTTCCAGACTCTCTAATCAGTTTCTTTGGTGCATTTGTCTATCCTTGTGCTAATGCCATTAGAGATTAAGAAATAATATCTTTATTTCTTTAATTTTTAAGCATGTCATCCTGTTTTTCTTCTTTGAGATTGTCTTGGAACAGCTCATCAGTTTCTGTAGGAAGACTTGTTGGGACTTTGATTTTGATTGCATGAAACTATAGCTTAATTTGAGGAAATGAATTATATATATTTATATAGTATACTTATATATAATATAAACTTATATGTTATATAATAATACATAATATAAATATAAAATAATATATTTAATATATGTATTATTTATATGTATACATATATGTATATGTAATTATACTTATTTACACATAAGCATGTATACTTAAGTATAATATACTTATGTGTAGTATATAAATATGGCATAATATAAACTGTGCCTTACTTCTTTATGCTTTTACACTTATTTATTTTGTCTAGGCTCCTCTCCCCCTAGTTCTTAATTTTTTACTTCTTCAGACCCACTTGAAGTATCATCATCTCCTTCCCTAACTCTCTTTCTCCTCACTCCCCTTATTTGCCCTATGTTTAAGAGATAGTTTGTAGGCATCCTGAATGGGGCTTGGTACTGGAATATTAACCTTTGTTCCTCTTTTGCTCCAGAGTTGTGACCATTAGTATTTTCAGAAAAGTGGGCAGCCAAATAGGGAACTAAGTATATCAGCTTTATCCAAGGCTTTCTGGTGATGAGTCAAAACTGGAAACTATTATGGAATTCTTACCTCCATCTCGTATTGAAGGCAGTGGAGCTATCAAATGGAGAAAGTGAGCCTCCTGCATTCTGAGCAGCCTGTGCCGAGGTGTGCATACACATGGGAACTGGCAGCTTAAAGCCTCCAGAAAGACAGATTTAGGAAAGCGAGGCATAGGCATCTAGATGTGACTTTTTAGCAGTATTCTCCAACTTTCTTTGATTACACAATCTTATCAATAAAAAAATATGAACATTTATCACCAGTGTTTTATATATTTATTTATATATTACATAAATGTACTGCAATTTACTTAATAAATTCTATAATATACAAAAATTAAAAATGATAAATAAGCAATACTTCTAAAAATGATTTTAATTATATTTTGTTAATTAGTGGTACAAACCTCAATAAACATCACTGTTTTTGAAAAGCATGATTTTTTAAATTTTTGAATTTTATTTTATTTAGAAAAGCATGATTTAATACTTTGTGATGTAGTGATTTGACGGTCTGGTTCTAAGGCAAATTTATTTCAGTATTTGGTTTTTAATGCTGTTATATTTGAAAAAGGTACCTTTAAAGATTTGAAATTCCAAATGGAAGAGATGCATCTTGGTTGAGCCTAGTAAATCACAGTACTTATTTTTCATTTCTATTATGTTATTCAAAGTTTTTAGTTCACAGTTTTTGAGTAAAATGTTACTTCTCTGATTAATCAGTTCTGGTAAACTCTTTGGAAGGCATTGCACTTTTTTTATATTTAAAAGGAAAAGTGGTCTGTTAACCTGCTGAAACTCTTCATTTGTGAGATTTTTAAACAAATAAGAAAAGTGTTTCTAAGTTTTTAAAATGTGATACTGTGAGCTTCTAGGGTACTCATAACACATTTGCACACATATAAAATTACATTAGAAGGAGATATTTCCAATAGTTTTTAAGATGTTCTTA
The DNA here is from genome assembly GCF_964341445.2 of Mesoplodon mirus. NCBI lineage: Eukaryota > Metazoa > Chordata > Mammalia > Artiodactyla > Ziphiidae > Mesoplodon > Mesoplodon mirus. The sequence goes on from NC_138984.1 coordinate 34,722,377, forward strand.
TCTTAACTTGAGTTTATTTCAAAAAGATAGTTATTTTCACACTCATTAAAATGTCACCACCTTACACTGAAAGGACAGAGAAGTATATATTTTAAAATAGTTGCTAGTTTACATACTACTGACAGTCATCACAGAAAAGTTTAGCAAATTGCAACATTTATCTTTTTGTAAAACCAAACTGCATGATGCATCTTTATGTTTGCCAACTTTTAAAAATGCTTTGCCATGAAATTTCTTGCGATCAGTTCTCATCTATTTGCAAAGCAGACTAAATATTCTACTATTCAAGGTAATGTAATTGGTCAACCCACTTAACTAGCAAACGCAATACCCTGAAAGCATGAGGGCACTGATATGAACCCCTCTGAGTGTGAAACTCACACTTTTACTCAGAATATTTGTCTACTGCTTATAGTCGTCTCTATGTGCTTACTTTCTTATTTGTTAAAGAAGTTGGAAAATTCTAATATTTTCTCCTGCTAATCTAGAGAATAATCCTTGGTCCCTGCTGTGAGTGGTCTTGTTTCATGGGGTCAGAGAACCACAGAGTGTGAAAAGGAGTCATTGCTCCTGAGCTTGGGCAGGGAAAAAGACGATTTAAAACATCTCTTTTAGACTTAAGAATTCCATGCACCTGTAGCTTGTACAATGAATGGCAGTGTCTGACCAATCGAATAAATCATTCTTTTTCCACGTATAAGATCTGTGCATAGAATGAGTAAAGATAAAACTCTCTCTTCTCAGCATTTGTTTTTCTTATAGTGAAACTGTCATTGTTTTGTTACCTGTCTTCAACACCAGCCTGAACTTCTGAAGGGCAGGAACGTCTCAAGCTGGAATCAGCAAAGTGCCAGGCATATAGTCCTGCCAGCACATTAGTGAATGTTAATTGATGTCAGGATAGTGAGCTTGCCCTTAGTGCTAGGAGTGGGAGCATCCTAGGAAAAAGGTAATCATGTAGGCTAGTAGGTTTTCAAAGAAACTGTGGAATGGGGGAGAGTGGGCCAGAAAGGCCATTGGGGAGGAAGTGCAGAACAATGTGAGTGAATGTTCAGACTTTAGAATAGAAGTGCCACGAGGAACTTCTGCTTTTGGGGGCCAAAAGCAGCAGAGAGGAAAGGCATAGTGGAATTAACTGAAATTAAAATTCTCTGCAGGTTCAGGAGAAATTCTAGATGGTATCAGAGGCTTTATGAGACTAGCCTTTAGAAGTTTTGTTCAAGGTTCTAATAGAATTTTGGCAAAGAGTTTTGTTCATGCTCCTGCCATTGAAGAGAGCTCTGCTCATATGAGGAAGGAAAAGTAAAAAGGTAAGAAAATGAGGGATTGTTAAGTATAAAATACCAGGTTGTTAAGGATAAATTGAGTATTAGTATTCTAAAGGATATTTCCCCAATTATTTTGTATTTATTAAAATGTATATTCAAAGTAGACTTCCATAATAAGATCATTAAAACATTAGAAAATATGAGGTTCCATATTAAATACACATACACTGTCCACAGATTGATATTTTTGCGGCAATACAAAAAATACAACAATTTTTGTACAGAAATTGTCATTCAGTTAGCTTAACCTATGATTTAATCATATATATATAAAAAAAAACACATTAAGCCAGTCAGGTGCAGCAATAACAAAATGATCCAAGATGTATAAAACAAATGTTTTCAGTACACTGAAAGTATTTGTTTTGTACTTTTTTTTTTTTTTTTTTGCGGTACACAGGCCTCTCACCGTTGTGGCCTCTCCCATTGCGGAGCATAGGCTCCGGATGCGCAGGCTCAGTGGCCATGGCTCACGGGCCCAGCCGCTCCGTGGCATGTGGGATCCTCCCAGACCGGGGCACGAACCCGTGTCCCCTGCATCGGCAGGAGGACTCTGAACCACTGCGCCACCAGGGAAGCCCTGTTTTGTACTTTAAAACAAAAGTTTCAACATAATAAGGATTTATTACATACTATAAAAATTAAACAAGTGATTCTTGAAAGACATGTAACGACAAAGATTCCTGGGAAATTATTGTTTGTAAATAAGGCCATGTTGATTCAAGTTCAGCGAAGGTTGGGAATAAATACAATTCTCCTTTTCAGGTTAGATTTTTAAGAGATGGTTTGTTCACTATTCCCCTCACCCTTCCTCTCCTTTCCCCTCCCATCCCTTTCTCTTTACTCTACTATACAAATCTATATTAAAATGTCTTGTAATTTTTAAACGCTAACCATTATGTGTTGTGACCAGAGCCCTTAAGAACAAAGTTAATTATTAGCCCAGAAATATTAGTAGGGTTACTCTGGATGAAATCACACAACCAAAAACCAAAAGCCATCTGTTCATTACTCCTTTCCACTGTACCTACTATTCCAAAGGATTAAATTCCAGTTCCTTCAGTGGCTGATAACTGAAGGAATATTGGAATAATTTGCAAGCAGGATTACTGCCATTTGTGGGATACAGGACCTAGTCCACATTAGATTAAGACCATCATTTTTAGTTAACAAGGAGAACTCATTGTTTATGCTATTATGTACTTCTCTCCTCTCTCATAATTCCCTTAATTATTTTATATTTAATTGTACACATTTCATTTCTCTGCTAATTTAATGATAAACTTAGTGAGGGTAGAGATGAGTTTTCAAGTCATAGAATATAAGTTGTAAAATATATAATACCTGATACTAGATGCTTATAAAATTTTTGTTGAAGTATAATATCTTTTCTAATTATATTCTCCTCTGCCTTATAAAGTCTTAAATTAATTTATTTACATTGTAGATGCTGAGAAAAACTCTTAAAGGGTCTGAAAGTAAAGAACTAGAAGTAACACCTGAGGCACCAACTTTGGTGCCATTTGGGGATGTGGTATGTATGACTAAACCTCAATAAACCTGTACAAATTATTTTTTATTTCATATGAAAACTATTTAATGTCAAAAAGCATGTGTAGAAAATGGTCCTCTCTGATAAACATATTCATGAATTTTTCATTTTTATGAGTCAGAAAAGCATTCTAATAATCACTGAAATTTTGGAAAACATCCTGATTCACAGAAAAAAATGTCTCTGATAGGGATTCCCAAACACTAGTTACATCAGAATTACCTGGGATACTTTTTTAAAACATTGATTCTTGGGCCCCACTTAAGATCCACTAACTTAGAAACTGAGAATAGGGCCTCAGAACCAGTATTTTTGTTAAACTCTTCAGATAATCATATTTTTGTCAGATTTAGGGACCTTTGTGTGATAATGGATCCCATATCTCTCCCTCATCCAAAAAAATAATAAACCATAGAAACAAAAACAAACACAACTAATCAATCATACATGTACACACACATAGGTGGGACCTAATATCTAGGCTGAGAACCAGAAAAGTCTGTTCTCTCTTTTGGGCGCTATAGAGAGAGTATAGGCCGTGAAGATCTATGTATGTTTAGAACTATCAAATATTGTGGTATTCTTTCACAGTTACCTTTATTTTCTAAACACTATTAGAAGAATTAGTGGCTGTGAAATGAGAGTTTCTCTTGTGTCTCTTCTCTAGTTCCTATTGTGTACTAATACATTTTCTTGATTAAAAAGTATATGATGAATTTAACACCACCTTTTTGGGGGAAAATAAGAATAATTCATGTATACATTTTTGTTTTTACAGAATGACCGTGGTGTACCTTACTCGTAAAATTATATAACACTTTCTTCCCTCTATCATAATCAAAGTTGAAGTATAAGCCTTCACGGTCCAACTCTAAACTTAGAAAAGATTCTTTGAAATCACTTTTGGCCATAAACTATTATGCATGTCACTATGTTGACATACTAATTTCTGTAATCCATACTCTTGAATATGACTTCTGCTTGTCTTTAGAACTCACATTTTGAAGAATCTTTTTATTTCTCCCACAGTTCCTAACCTTATAGTTCATATTTTCCTTATTTGAATTGCATGTTGCTAGGCATCAAAAAGCTTCTCTTAAGAGTTAGCTGGAAGTTTTGACAGAGAGATGTTTGGCATGTGACTGATGGCTCCTCCCAGTGTGTGATTCAGCCACATCACCTTCTCTTTGAATGTTCTGTGATTTGGCAAAGTTGGTGCATGTGTAGGCCTTGATACCTACATCACAACCCACTACTCCTATTTCTAATAATCATATCCCATTTTCAGAAAAAAATGAAAAAGATGTCTTAAAATTGAGCACATAAAGTACTTTTGTGAACAGCTGTGGTTGCTTTCCTGTTTTAAGTGCATGTTTGAGAGTGTTTCGGGGGTCAAGGTGTTGACAGGGTTATTGCTTTGGGCCACAGATGGGTCTCACAATCTGTGGCAACATTTGTTATCTGCAACCTGTGAATGGTCATCATTATGGTTTTTTGTTTGTTTGTTTGTTTTTGGCTGTGTTGGGTCTTCATTGCTGTGCATGGGCTTTCTCTAGTTGCAGCGAGCAGGGGCTACTCTTCGTTGGCAGCGCACAGGCTTCTCATTGTGGTGGCTTTTCTTGTTGTGGAGCACAGGCTCTAGGCTCACAGGTTTCAGTAGTTGCAGCATGCAGACTCAGTAGTTGTGGCACGCAGGCCCTAGAGCATGTGAGCTTCAGTAGTTGCAGCACACGGGCTCAGTAGTTGTGGCTTGCAGGCTCTAGAATGCAGGCTCAGTAGTTGTGGCATGCGGGCTTAGTTGCTCCGTGGCATGTAGGATCTTCCTGGACCAGGGATCAAACCCGTGTCCCCTGCATTGGCAGGTGGATTCTTATCCACTGCACCACCAGGGAAGTCCCATCATTATGGTTTTGAATGTTAAATCTTTTTCTATACTTGAATAGAAATTTATTCTCTTTTTTATATTGTATGGATCTCTTATGTAAAAGTATAAAAAGCTATTGAAATATAAGGAAAATTAGGATAGTTGCTGATGGCTTCATGTTGAGATACTTGGCAGGCAGGCAGTGATTTATGACAGAATTTTTATATATAGAATTATGCAAAACAAAATTATAGCTATATTTCCCTATTTTACCCTCCTTGTGTGCACCCAATTTTAAGAAGTAAACAGTGATTCATGGACTTTCCTATGGCAATACCATTTTAAGTCTCACCTAGATTAGAACCTTCCTTTTAACATAACATTTTATACTTATGTCTCTCTCTCTCTAAGAAGTAGACCACAATATTTTCTTCTTTAGAATTTTATCATTCAGATACAGTAGTCTTTTAATTAAATATTGAGTGCTAACTTCTTTTTCTGCATTGTTCTAAAACCAAATCCTTAAAATTATTTACGCTATATTTAAAACTACTATTGGGCCATTTATTTTGTTTCACAGATACTTAATATAATACTGCTCTTGTTTTTACTTGGTTTTTAAGACCAAACATGGCTGAATTAAGATCAAATGGCTTACATTTGGCTAATACTGCATATTAATATTCAAGTATTCCTGTATTAATTTTATACTTGATTTTATGGTTAAACACAAGATACAATTTTTCTTAACATTTGGAAACACTTTGTACAAGAGAGAATGAATATTTCACAGCCCTTGTCATATTATAGTCAGTGAATGATTGTTGAATGAATAAAGTGGTTTTAGGATACTGGATAAAAAAGCTTATCTGAAGCAAGGCATATTTCTTGTTATATGCAAGATGCTGTGCTGTATCAGTTCTCACCTAATGTAAAATCAAAATGATTCAAAGAGTGACAGTTGGATTGAAGTTAATAAATGAACCATTTTTTTCTGTGTATTCTTGTTTGTTTTAAGTTTACTTTGAACAAGTCTTGCCTATTTTTCTGCTTTCTGGTGTTTTCTGTAAGTAGATATTTCTAATAAGAAAAAATATTTCTAATGAGAAAAACTAACAAAGTGAAACTTTAAAAAAATGTAGTTTGGTGAGAGTAAAATGGAAGAAAAGTTAACTTTTAAAAATTAATTCTCTGTGTTTTTATTTTGATTGTTATAGGTTGGCTGCCTAGCCATTCATATAAAGAACTGCAAACATTTTGTGCCTAAGAGTATCCTTTCTTTTGATTTAAGAACCATACTGTGATCATATGTCACTGTTTCTGTTATATATTGCTGCCTTACAAAACACTCTAAGACATTAAAAAACATTAACAGTGGCTTAAAACATTAACCATTTTACTACCAATCACTATCTGTACGTTCACTAGGTGGTTCTTCTGCTTCACATTATCCTAGCTGGGGCTGCAGTTCAAAAGGGCTGGGATACCTAAAACGGCTCATTTACATGTCTGGTGCCTTAGTGAGAATGCCTGAAAGACTGGACTTAGCTGAGATGCTGAAAGGGTTAGACCTTTCTTTCCATGTAGTCCTAGGGTCTTCTCTTTCATCATTAAACATTTTTTTCTGCATTAATTTTGATTTTAAAATATTACATTAAAATATTGATTAATGAAGTTTTTGGTGTCCACTTAAATTTTGTACCCCGGGTAGTGCCACCCTATCCTAGTCTCAGCCCTGGTCACGTCAGTTGCATGTTAAAGTAGTCACAGGACCAGGCCAGATTAAAGAGCAGAGGAAAATAAACTCCACTTTTTGATGTGGAGAGTGACAAAAGATTCTTAGTTATCTGTAATCCACCTCGATCATCATGTAAGTTAAAGAAAATATACATATCTTCTTGGATGATAATAATTTATTTCTAATTAATAACTATGCTTCTCAAACATTGTTTAAAGGGTTTATTTTTCTCGGTGCCTTTAAATAAGCTGAATGCTTATTATTAGATCTGTCATGGCATAAAACCAGTCTCATTATGAAGACTTGATGTTTCTTTTGTATATAAAGTGAACTATTGAAGAGAATTCTAAATAGAGTTTTGAAGATAATTAAATCATAAAACAAAATCATTTTAATTCATGGAGTGCTATGAAAGATAAAAATGCAGACAATATAGTATAAGTGAAGTATATAGTGAAGTGAATTACAAAGTAGAATGCTGCTTTAAATTTTGTTGTCCTAAAATTAAGAATAAATTACTCTGAAGTGACATACTTTTTGAAGTTTTAAATTTCTGTGTAATTACGCTTAGAAAAAAATTTTCAAGTATGTATTGGAAATGTTTAGTCACCTTAAAAATAATATATAGGAAAATTTGCAAAAGAATTATAATGGAAATGTGAGGATAAAAATATGAGAAGTAATCTAAGGAAGAATCAACCTTCTTTTCTTGCTTATATTGTACCTCCCACTGATGGGCAAAAATACTATTTTAAAAGACTTTGCTTATTGTTTAATATGCTCTATAATTTCTTTCTTTATTTGATTGATTCTTAGGTTTTGGCCTGAATTGTTTAATGGATTAATTTTACAATGTGTTACTGTTCAATTACAACAAAATTTGCTTCCTAAATATGTATTTTCAGTCGGTTTACAACATTACAGGAATTTGTTCATTCGCATCTCTATTAACAACGTGGTGAAATGTACAAAAAAGTGTAGCTTGCTACCCCCAAACAATGAAGAGGACACTGTAATTACATTTGATGAAGTGAAATATTTTTCTGTACAGGTAATGTTAAATTTCTCTTCTAAATAAAAGAATGCATGTTTATAGTTTCAAACATTCTACACTAATAATGTCTTTTTTTTTTCAGGGGACAGGAAAGAAACAAAAGCAATGTCCTTTTATTTGATACTTTACAGTATTTTGTTTCTGTATTATAGGCTATATTGATGTTTTCAGAGTTTACTGTAGAATACATAATCATGGTGTTCTTCTCTGAGATCTTGCTGGCGGTGATTCTGAGTGTTTATCACACATGGATGCATTTTTCTCTGTCTTAGTCTTCCCCTCCCATTTGCCCTCTTACACCTGCCTTAGTCAGCGTGGGCTACTATAACAAATTACCATAGACTGGGTGGCTTAAACAACAAACCTTTATTTCTCACCTTTCTGGAAGGTGAGAAGTTCCTTATAAGGACAGTAATCAGATTCATGAGGGCTCCATTCTCATGACCTAGTGACCTCCTAAACACACCACCTACAAATACCATCACACTGGAGATTTAGGCTTCAACATATGAATTTTGAGGGGACACAAATGTTCAGTGCATAGCACACCCTTTTTTTCTTCATCTCCTCCTTTCCCTCTCTCCTTTCTTCTTATATAGACTCTCTCTAATTACTTTTGCATGGATTAGCTTATTTAGTTTTTATAACCCTTCAAAATATATATATACTCTTATTATCATCTTTATTTTGCAGATGAGGAAACAGATACTGTAAGGTTTAAAGAACTTTCTTAAGGTCATAGAACTAGTAATTGGTGGAGCTGAGAATGCAGTCAGTCTGGCTTCAAACTGGCTTCATTAAACCGCCTCTCACACCAGACCTTGCTATGCTGAGTTTGCTTCTGTTTACAGTTAAGCTTCTTAGAATCTTAAATGTATCTCAGAGTTGTCTTTAAAATGAGTGACACTATTTCATTTAGCTGTAGGATTCCTTGATTAGTCCAGTTGTTTCCTGATAGCTTTATTACATTAGTTGAATTTTAGTGAAATCCTAAAACATTTCCTCTATACCATATATACATATATATATATATTTTTTCAGACTTCATTTTGCTTAACTGTTGAGTATTGAAGACAGTTCTTTAAACATAGTTTTTTTAAAAAAGCATTGTTTTGCTAGAGGCAATCCATATTATTTCTTTTACTTTGCCAGTAATTTTCCTAGACTTCATTGCCAAGTTTTCAATAATTTTGTGGCTATATGTCCATTTAAATAAACCTTGAAATTAATACTGGAAAACAATATAAATTAATAGGGTGATTTTTAGCATAATCAAAATATTTTTCCTATATTTATTTTAATAGGAGCTATTAGTTTGAGTGTAATAAGAAGAGAGTTTTAGTCAAACTCTAATGGAAAGTTTGGGAATGACCTAGTAATATTTACATAGAAAACTGTACAAGCAAACAAAGAAACATAAAAAAATCAAGACACATATTAATTCCAGGGAAATTAAAAAATGATACAGGGCAAGAAATACGATCATTGTAAGTATATTATTAAACCCTGAAAAATAGTTACATATACATAATATAAACACTAAGTATTATTCTAACAAAAAAATGATATATACTGGAGGACTGAGGGGGAAAGAAACGTGAAAATTGTGGGAGGAGGATGTTGAGAGTGAACATTTTTCTTCCACAATAAGCAGTCAGTAGATGATATATACATGACTTCAGTGTTCATAGTAGCATTATTTACAGTAGCCAAAATATGGAAGCAACCTAAATGTCCATCAACAGATGAATGGATAAAGAAGATATATATACATACATACATATATACATGTACATACACACAATGGAATACTACTCAGCCATAAAAAAAGAATGAAATTTTACCATTTGCAGCAACATGGATGGACTTGGAGGGCATTATGCTAAGTGAAATAAGTCAGGAAAGACAAATACTGTATGATATCACTTATATGTGAGATCTAAAAAATACAACAAACTAGTGAATATAACAAAAAAGAAGAAGACTCATAGATACAGAGAACCAACTAGTGGTTACCAGTGGGGAGAGGGAAGGGGGAGGGGAAAATAGGGATGAGGAATTAAGAGGTACAAAGTATTAGGTATAAAACAAGCTACAAGGATATATTGTACAACATGGGGAATATAGCAAATATTTTATAATAACTATAAATGGAGTATAACCTTTAAAAACTGAATCACTATATTGTACACCTGTACTTTATATAATATTATGCATCAACTATACTTCAGTTAAAAAAAATAGATAGTATCTAAAAACTAAAAGAAAAAAACAAGTAATTAGTAACATGATTTTATGCCCCAAACCAGAGAAATCCCTTAAAAAGCTTGAAAGGTGGCTTCTGAAGAGTGAAAATTAGGTAGTGGGTTGGGTAGTGTACTAAATTATACCTGGGATCGAATATATGGAGGTATGACTGAATGACGACATAGAGAGGGTAATGCCATTAAAAGAAGAATTTATTATTTATATTTCCTGAGAAAAAGGCACACACCACACCACACCACACCACACAAGGTCCCGGAAGTTTCAGGGTGGTCAGGAGGCAGAAGACAGAAGCAAGGGGAGAGCCCAAGCCAAAGCCTTTATTGGGGTTTCCTTGAGAAAGGTAATGCAGGGGGGAATTCAACAGTTTAGAATTGACTAGTCTGAATAATTCCAGCAGGCTTTGGGCTGTAGTATAGTCTCTAGTTGCCTGGTACCTGGCCCTGGGATGATTTAGGGCAGGGGAAATATTGGTTCCATGTGAGAGATAAGGAGGTGGTTAGGGCTATAGACTTGAGATTGGTTAGTTAGCCTATGAAAGATGTTCTACTATCAAGCCAAGCCCTTTGCTATCTCTAGGATCTGGCTAGCCCGGGGAGGGAAATTCTCTCCCTGGCCAGCAAGCTTTTTAAGATGTTGAAACATCCTAAAATATAGGGGAAAAAATGGTTAATACAAGTGAGAGAAAAAATATTTCTTTGATTTAGCCATTGTAAAACTATTTGACTTTTAAACTATGTACTACCTAACAAAGATAAAATAAAATTATACTGTATATACTCTAGGACTTTAATTTGCTAAAGCTTACAAAGTAGATCTAGGTTAAAAATAAAAACATACAAACCAAAAAATAAAAAGGAATAGCAAGTGGATTTAACCTAGTTTAATTGTTCTGGAAAGCTGTTGAGTAAGTGATGTTAAAACAAAACTCATATCAAAGAATGAATAGTAGAGGATTTCTGTTCTGGCCATGCTGAAGCAGCTGATATTAGATTTACTCTTCTCTTCTAAACAACCCTAAAACTAGTAAAATATATGAAGCAACTATTTCTTGGTATTTGACAGTGGGAATTTGGAGGGCTGCAATCTTTAAGAGAAGGGAAGCACAAGAGGTGAGCTCCACGTTTACAATAGCTTTCTGTCTGGCAGCAAATCTGGCACAGAGAAGTGAAACCCAAGCAGAAAGTAACAGTCTTTCTGGGTGGAGGAAGCAGAGGCTGAGCAGAGGAAACAGATGAGTTTTGGGCTGCTAAGGTGGCTGGAATTTGTAAAGCAGGGTACTAGAGAGGAGGGAGCAGCAGATAAGGGGCCCTAGAAATCTGTGTTGGTTTTCCACTCAGGTTCTTGGCTGGATCCTAAAGTGTGCACGTGCAAGGGGAGTTTGTAGGAGAAATTACAGAGAACAAGTGCTGGAGAGCTGAGAGCTGAATAGAGATTTCAGAAGTCACAAATTCAGAGTCATTGGAGTCTGATGCAGCTAAAGTGGAGAGAACTTGTTGAACATTCTCAGTATTCAGTTGAGATCCCAGAAGGGCCAGGTCTTAGGAATAAGGATCATGTCCTAAGAGTAAGGGTTAAACCTACTAGGACTAAGGACAAAAAGTGAAACAGACCTATCCTCAAACTTTTTCATAGAAGACGCGGAGATCACCTTCCTCCCCACGGATACACCAGAAATACAGCTACACGTGGAACAACTCCTACAGAACACCTACTGAACGCTGGCAGAAGACCCCAGACCTCCCAAAAGGCAAGAAACTCCCCACATACCTGGGTAGGGCAAAGCGGAGAGATCCGCACACAGAGGATCGGTGCCGAGCGGCACTCACCAGCCCGAGAGGCTTGTCTGTTCGCCCGCCGGGGCGCGCAGCGCTGGAAGCTGAGGCTCGGGCTTCGGTCAGAGCGCAGGGAGAGGACTGGGGCTGGCGGCGAGAACTCAGCCTGAAGGGGGCTAATGTGCCACAGCTAGCCGGGAGGGAGTCCGGGAAAACTCTGGAGCTGCCGAAGAGGCAAGAGACTTTTTTTTCCCTCTTGGTTTCCTGGTGCGAGAGGAGAGGGGATTAAGAGCGCGGCTTAAAGGGGCTCCACAGACGGGCGCGAGTCGCGACTGAAAGCGCGGAGCCCAGTGACAGGCGTGGGACGCTGGGGCTGCTGCTGCCGCCGCCAAGAAGCCTGTGTGCGAGCGCAGGTCACTGCCCACACCGCCCTTCCGGGAGCCTGTGCAGCCCGCCACTGCCGGGGTCCCGGGATCCAGGGGCGGCTTCCCTGGGAGAACGCACGGTGCGCCTCGGGCTGGTGCAACGTCACGCCGACCTCTGCCGCTGCAGGCTCGCCCCGCACTCCGTGCCCCTCCCTCCCTCCCGGCCTGAGTGAGCCAGAGTCCCCGAAGAGGCTGCTCCTTTAACCCTGTCCTATCTGAGCGAAGAACAGACGCCCTCCGGCGACCTACACGCAGAGGCGGGGCCAAATCCAAAGCTGAGACCCAGGAGCTGTGAGAACAAAGAAGAGAAAGGGAAACCTCTCCCAGCAGCCTCAGAAGCAGCGGATTAAAGCTCCACAATCAACTTGATGTACCCTGCATCTGTGGAATACATGAATAGACAACACATCATCCCAAATTGAGGAGCCCGGAGTCAGTGCTGTGCCTCTGAGGTGGGAGAGCCAACTTCAGGACACTGGTCCACAAGAGACCTCCCAGCTCCACATAATATCAAACGGCGAAAATCTTCCAGAGATCTCCATCTCAACACCAGCACCCAGCTTCACTCAACGACCAGCAGGCTACAGTGCTGGACACCCTAAGCCAAACAACTAGCAAGACAGGAACACAACGCCACCCATTAGCAGAGAGGTGGCCTAAAATCATAAAAAGTCCACAGACACCCCAAAACACACCACCAGACGTGGACCTGCCCACCAGAAAGATAAGATCCAGCCTCATCCACCAGAACACAGGCACTAGTCCCCTCCACCAGGAAGCCTACACAACCCACTAAACCAACCTTAGCCACTGGGGACAGACACCAAAAACAACGGGAACTACGAACCTGCAGCCTGCAAAAAGGAGACCCCAAACACAGTAACATAAGCAAAATGAGAAGACAGAAAAACACACAGCAGGAGAAGGAGCAAGATAAAAACCCACCAGACCTAACAAATGAAGAGGTAATAGGCACTCTACCTGAAAAAGAATTCAGAATAATGATGGAAAAGATGATCCAAGATTCTATTTCCCAGATCCAAAATCTTGGAAATAGAATAGACAAAATGCAAGAAACAGTTAACAAGGACCTAGAAGAACTAAAGATGAATCAAGCATCGATTAAAAACACAATACATGAAATAAAAAATACTCTAGACGGGATCAATAGCAGAATAACTGAGGCAGAAGAACGGATAAGTGAGGTGGAAGATAAAATAGTGGAAATAACTGCTGCAGAGCAAAATAAAGAAAAAAGAATGAAAAGAACAGAGGACAGTCTCAGAGACCTCTGGGACAACATTAAACGCACCAACATTCGAATTATAGGGGTTCCAGAAGAAGAAGAGAAAAAGAAAGGGACTGAGAAAATATTTGAAGAGATTATAGTTGAAAACTTCCCTAATATGGGAAAGGAAATAGTTAATCAAGTCCAGGAGGCACAGAGAGTCCCATACAGAATAAATCCAAGGAGAAATACGCCAAGACACATATTAATCAAACTGTCAAAAATTAAACACAAAGAAATCATATTAAAAGCAGCAAGGCAAAAACAACAAATAACACACAAGGGAATCCCCATCAGGATAACAGCTGATCTCTCAGCAGAAACTCTACAAGCCAGAAGGGAGTGGCAGGACATACTTAAAGTGATGAAGGAGAAAAACCTGCAACCAAGATTACTCTACCCAGCAAGGATCTCATTCAGATTTGATGGAGAAATTAAAACGTTTACAGACAAGCAAAAGCTGAGAGAGTTCAGCACCACCAAACCAGCTTTACAACAAATGCTAAAGGAACTTCTCTAGGCAAGAAACACAACAGAAGGAAAAGACCTACAATAATGAACCCAAAACAATTAAGAAAATGGGAATAGGAACATACATATCGATAATTACCTTAAATGTAAATGGACTAAATGCTCCCACCAAAAGACACAGAGTGGCTGAATGGATACAAAAACAAGACCCATCTATATGCTGTCTACAAGAGACCCACTTCAGACCTAGAGACACATACAGACTGAAAGTAAGGGGATGGAAAAAGATATTCCATGCAAATGGAAACCAAAAGAAAGCTGGAGTAGCAATTCTCATATCAGACAAAATAGACTTTAAAATAAGGACTACTAGAAGAGACAAAGAAGGACACTACATAATGATCAAGGGATCGATCCAGGAAGAAGATATAACAATTGTAAATATTTATGCACCAAACATAGGAGCACCTCAATACATAAGGCAAATACTAACAGCCATAAAAGGAGAAATCGACAGTAACACACTCATAGTAGGGGACTTTAACACCCCACTTTCACCAATGGACAGATCATCCAAAATGAAAATAAATAAGGAAACACAAGCTTTAAATGATACATTAAACAAGATGGACTTAATTGATATTTATAGGACATTCCATCCAAAAACAACAGAATACACATTTTTCTCAAGTGCTCATGGAACATTCTCCAGGATAGATCATATCTTGGGTCACAAATCAAGCCTTGGTAAATTTAAGAAAATTGAAATTGTATCAAGTATCTTTTCCGACCACAATGCTATGAGACTAGATATCAATTACAGGAAAAGATCTGTAAAAAATACAAACACATGGAGGCTAAACAATACACTACTTAATAACGAAGTGATCACTGAAGAAATCAAAGAGGAAATTAAAAAATACCTAGAAACAAATGACAATGGAGACACGACGACCCAAAACCTATGGGATGCAGCAAAAGCAGTTCTAAGAGGGAAGTTTATAGCAATACAATCCCACCTTAAGAAACAGGAAACATCTCGAATAAACAACCTAACCTTGCACCTAAAGCAATTAGAGAAAGAAGAACAAAAACATCCCAAAGTTAGCAGAAGGAAAGAAATCATAAAAATCAGATCAGAAATAAATGAAAAAGAAATGAAGGAAACGATAGCAAAGATCAATAAAACTAAAAGCTGGTTCTTTGAGAAGATAAACAAAATTGATAAACCATTAGCCAGACTCATCAAGAAAAAAAGGGAGAAGACTCAAATCAATAGAATTAGAAATGAAAAAGGAGAAGTAACAACTGACACTGCAGAAATACAAAAGATCATGAGAGATTACTATAAGCAACTCTATGCCAATAAAATGGACAACCTGGAAGAAATGGACAAATTCTTAGAAATGCACAACCTGCCAAGACTGAATCAGGAAGAAATAGAAAATATGAACAGACCAATCACAAGCACTGAAATTGAAACTGTGATAAAAAATCTTCCAACAAACAAAAGCCCAGGACCAGATGGCTTCACAGGCGAATTCTATCAAGCATTTAGAGAAGAGCTAACACCTATCCTTCTGAAACTCTTCCAAAATATAGCAGAGGGAGGAACACTCCCAAACTCATTCTACGAGGCCACCATCACCTTGATACCAAAACCAGGCAAGGATGTCACAAAGAAAGAAAACTACAGGCCAATATCACTGATGAACATAGATGCAAAAATCCTCAACAAAATACTAGCAAACAGAATCCAACAGCACATTAAAAGGATCATACACCATGATCAAGTGGGGTTTATTCCAGGAATGCAAGGATTCTTCAATATACGCAAATCAATCAACGTGATACACCATATTAACAAATTGAAGGAGAAAAACCATATGATCATCTCAATAGATGCAGAGAAAGCTTTTGACAAAATTCAACACCCATTTATGATAAAAACCCTGCAGAAAGTAGGCATAGAGGGAACTTTCCTCAACATAATAAAGGCCATATATGACAAACCCACAGCCAGCATCGTCTTCAATGGTGAAAAACTGAAACCATTTCCACTAAGATCAGGAACTAGACAAGGTTGCCCACTTTCACCACTCTTATTCAACCTAGTTTTGGAAGTTTTAGCCACAGCAATCAGAGAAGAAAAGGAAATAAAAGGAATCCAAATTGGAAAAGAAGAAGTAAAGCTGTCACTGTTTGCAGATGACATGATACTATACATAGAGAATCCTAAAGATGCTACCAGAAAACTACTAGAGTTAATCAACGAATTTGGTAAAGTTGCAGGATACAAAATTAATGCACAGAAATCTCTGGCATTCCTATATACTGATGATGAAAAATCTGAAAGTGAAATCAAGGAAACACTCCCATTTACCATTGCAACAAAAAGAATAAAATATCTAGGAATAAACCTACCTAAGGAGACAAAAGACCTGTATGCAGAAAATTATAAGACACTGATGAAAGAAATTAAAGATGATACAAATAGATGGAGAGATGTACCATGTTCTTGGATTGGAAGAATCAACATTGTGAAAATGACTCTACTACCCAAAGCAATCTACAGGTTCAATGCAATCCCTATCAAACTACCACTGGCATTTTTCACAGAACTAGAACAAAAAATTTCACAATTTGTATGGAAACACAAAAGACCCCGAATAGCCAAAGCAATCTTGAGAACGAAAAATGGAGCTGGAGGAATCAGGCTCCCTGACTTCAGACTATACTACAAAGCTACAGTAATCAAGACAGTATGGTACTGGCACAAAAACAGAAAGATAGATCAATGGAACAGGATAGAAAGCCCAGAGTTAAACCCACGGACATATGGTCACCTTATCTTTGATAAAGGAGGCAGGAATGTACAGTGGAGAAAGGACAGTCTCTTCAATAAGTGGTGCTGGGAAAACTGGATAGGGACATGTAAAAGTATGAGATTAGATCACTCCCTAACACCATACACAAAAATAAGCTCAAAATGGATTAAAGACCTAAATGTAAGGCCAGACACTATCAAACTCTTAGAGGAAAACATAGGCAGAACACTCTATGACATAAATCACAGCAAGATCCTTTTTGACCCACCTCCTAGAGAAATGGAAATAAAGACAAAAATAAACACATGGGACCTAATGAAACTTAAAAGCTTTTGCACAGCAAAGGAAACCATAAACAAGACCAAAAGACAACCCTCAGAATGGGAGAAAATATTTGCAAATGAAGCAACTGACAAAGGATTAATCTCCAAAATTTATAAGCAGCTCATGCAGCTCAATAACAAAAAAACAAACAACCCAATCCAAAAATGGGCAGAAGACCTAAATAGACATTTCTCCACAGAAGATATACAGACTGCCAACAAACACATGAAAGGATGCTCAACATCTTTACTCATTAGAGAAATGCAAATCAAAACTACAATGAGATATCATCTCACACCAGTCAGAATGGCCATCATCAAAAACTCTAGAAACAATAAATGCTGGAGAGGGTGTGGAAAAAAGGGAACACTCTTGCACTGCTGGTGGGAATGTGAATTGGTACAGCCGCTATGGAGAACGGTATGGAGGTTCCTTAAAAAACTACAAATAGAACTACCATATGACCCAGCAATCCCACTACTGGGCATATACCCTGAGAAAACCATAATTCAAAAAGAGACATGTACCAAAATGTTCATAGCAGCCCTATTTACAATAGCCCGGAGATGGAAACAACCTAAGTGTCCATCATCGGATGAATGGATAAAGAAGATGTGGCACATATATACAATGGAGTATTACTCAGCCATAAAAAGAAATGAAATTGAGCTATTTGTAATGAGGTGGATGGACCTAGAGTCTGTCATACAGAGTGAAGTAAGTCAGAAAGAGAAAGACAAATACTGTATGCTAACACATATATATGGAATTTAAGAAAAAAAAATGTCATGAAGAACATAGGGGTAAGACAGGAATAAAGACACAGACCTACTAGAGAATGGACTTGAGGATATGGGGAGAGGGAAGGGTAAGCTGTGACAAAGTGAAAGAGCGGCATGGACATATATACACTACCAAACGTGAGGTAGATAGCTAGTGGGAAGCAGCCGCATAGCACAGGGAGATCAGCTCGGTACTTTGTGACCGCCTGGAGGGGTGGGATAGGGAGGGTGGGAGGGAGACGCAAAAGGGAGGGGATATGGAAACATATGTATATGTATAACTGATTAAATTTGTTATAAAGCAAAAAAATAAAATAAAATAAAATTAAGACAAAAAAAAAAAAAAAAAAAAAACTTTTTCATAGAATCAAGATGATCTTCCAGTAGTTGATTGCCTTCCAGAAAAGAACTCAGTAGTTCTTAGAGGAAGATATAAAAACCCAGAGTCTCTATTACATATCCTTCACAATGCCCATCATATAATAAAAAATTGCTATTCATAGGGAAATAAAAACAGACAATAGGGGTAAACCCACAGGTGACCCAAATGTTTGAATCTGCAGACTGGAACGTTATAACTATCATAAATGTGTCAAAGTGCAAAAGGAGGACAAAATGGATGATCACAATGGGAATTTTGAAGAGAATGGAAACTAAAAAGAACCAAATGGAGATTATAGATATGAAAAATATAATATTGACATGAAAAATTCATTTGAAATGTTTCAAAGCATTCTGAACAGAACAGAAGGATCTGTTAACTGAAAGACAAGTCAATAGAAATCATTCAAATTGAGGCTCAGAGAGAATAAAGATTAAAAAATGGAAAAGACCAGTGGGCAACATCACTGAATTTATAGATGTGTAATTATATGCCAGAAGGAAAGAAGAGGAAGTATTTAGAGTACTTAATATTTTAGAATTTTCTCTGCCAAACATTTTCCAAAGTCGATGAAAGACATCAATCTATAGATTCAAGAAACTCAGTGAACCTCAAGCAGAATAAGTACAAAGATGATCACACCAAAATATATCATGGTCAAACTGCGAAAAATAAAAAATAAAAAGAAAATCTTAAAGGTAGCCAGAGGGAAAAAACACATGACATTCAAGTGAACAACAGTAAGAATAACAGCATACTTCCCATCAGAAACAGTGGAGGTCAGGGACTATCCTTGGTGGTCCAGTGGTTAAGAATCTGCCTTCCAATGCAGGGGCTGCGGGTTCGATCCCAGGTTGGGTGACTAAGATCCCACATGCCACAGGGAAACTAAGTCTGTGTGCCACAACTACTGAGCCCACGTGCACTAGAGCCCGTGTGCCGCAACAAAGAGCCCGTGTACCACAACAAAAGATCCCACATGCCGCAACAAAGATCCTGCATACCTCAACTAAGACTTGACACAGCCAAATAAATTAAATAAATAAATAAAAATTTTAAAGAAGTGGAGGTCAGGTGTCAAGCGAATGCCGTCTTACAAGTGGTAAAAATAAGGTCAACCTAGATTTCTAAATCCAATGAAAATATTCTCCTAAAAGACTGTGAAAGACAAAAGCTGAGGGTTTGTATCATTTTAATAAACATCAAAGGAACGTTGATCCCAAATGGAAGTCCAGATTCACAGGAAGGAATGAAGAACACTGGTAATGGTAAATATATGGGTAAAAATAAAAGACTATTGAAAAGAAGACAATAAATAAAAAGACTATTTTAGAAATGTTCTCCAAAAGACTAGACTGGGTTTTTTTTACATATATACATTTAAATTTTTAAAATTATATATTGGAATAGTTGATTAACAATGTTGTGTTTCAGATATACAGCAAAGTGGTTCAGTTATACATATACATGTATCTATTTTTCAAATTCTTTTCCCGTTTAGGTTATTACAGAATATTTCTAAATTAATTAATTAATTTTTGGCTGTGTTGGATCCTCGTTGCTGCGCACGGGCTTTCTCTAGTTGCCGGCGAGTGGGGGCTACTATTTGTTGTGGTGCATGGGTTTCTCACTGTGGTAGATTCTCTTGTTGTGGAGCGTAGACTCTAGGTACGTGGGCTTCGGTAGTTGTGGCATGCGGGCTCTGTAGTTATGGCTCACGGGCTCTAGAGCACAGGCTCAGTAGTTGTGGCACACAGCCTTAGTGTCTCTTTGGGATCTCCCTGGATCAGGGAATGAACCCGTGTCCCCTACATTGGATTCTTAACCACTGCACCACCAGGGAGGTCCTTATTACAGAATATTGAGCAGCGTTCCCTGTGCTATACAGTAGGTTTTTGCTGGTTATCTATTTTTAAATATAGCAGTCCATACATGTCAGTCCCAAACTCCCAGTCTATCCCTCCCTCCACACCCTTCCCCTGTGGTAACCATAATTTCGTTCTCTAAGTCTCTGAGTCTGTTTCTGTTTTGTAAATAAGTTCATTTTTATATATATTTTTTAGATTTCACATATAAGGGAAATCATATGATATTTGTCTTTCTTACTTCATTTAGTATGATAATCTTCAGGTCCATCCATGTTGCCACAAATGGCATTATTTCATTCTTTTTAATGGCTGAGTAATATTCCATTGTATGTATGTACTACATTTTCTTTATCCATTCCTTCATCACTGGACATTTAGGTTGCTTCCATGTCTTGGCTATTGTAAACAGCGCTGCAGTGAACATTGGCATGCATGTATCCTTTCGAATATTTGTTTTTCTCTGGATATATGCCCAGGAGTGGGATTGCTGGATCATATGATAGCTCTATTTTTAGTTTTTTAAGGAACCTCCATACTGTTCTCCATAATGGCTGTACCGATTTACATTCCCACCAACAGTGCAAGAGGGTTCCCTTTTCTCCACACCCTCTCCAGCATTTATTGTCTGTAGACTTTTTGATGATGGCCATTGTGACTGGTTTGAGGTGATACCTCATTGTAGTTTTGATTTGCATTTCTCTAATAATTAGCGATGTTGAGCATCTTTTCATGTGCCTCTTGGCCATCTGTTTATCTTCTTTGGAGAAATGTCTGTTTAGGTCTTCTGCCCATTTTTTTGATTGGATTGTTTGCTTTTTTGTTATGGAGCTGCCTGAGCTGTTGGTAAATTTTGGAGATTGATCCCTTGTCAGTCTCATCGTTTGTAAATATTTTCTTCCATTCTGTGGGTTGTCTTTTCATTTTGTTTATGGTTTCCTTTGATGTGCAAAAGCTTTTGAGTTTAATTATATCCCATTTCTTTATTTTTGGTTTTATTTCCATTACTCTAAGAGATGGATTAAAAAAGATAATTTTTGTGATTTATGTCAAAGAGAGTTCTGCCTATTTTTTCCTCTAAGAGTTTTATAGGATCCAGTCTTACATTTAGGTCTTTAATTCATTTTGAGTTTATTTTTGTTTATGGTGTTAGAGAATGTCCTAATCTCATTTTTTTTACATGTAGCTGTCTAGTTTTCCCAGCACCATTTATTACAGAGACTATCTTTTCTCCACTGTATAATCTTGCCTCCTTTGTCATAGATTAATTGAACATAGGTGCATGCATTTATTTCTGGACTTTCTATCATGTTCCATTGATCTATATTTCTGTTTTTGTGCCAGTACCATCTTTACTATCATTACTATGAATTCGTTTTTGGGTCAATTGCCCATCTCCACTTCCCTTAGTTGTTCTTGTTCCTTCATCTAGGGTTTTGTCTTCTTCCTTCATCTAGGACATATTCCTCTGCTGTCTCATTTTATCTTTCTTTCTGTGATTGTGGTTTCCATTCCACAGGCTCCAGGGTGTAGTTCTTCTCGCCTCTGCTCTCTGCCCCCTGGTCGTTGAGGCTGCCTAAGAGCCTTGTGCAGGCCTCCTGGTGGGAGGGCCTGGTTCCTGCCTGCTGGTAGGTGGAGCTGGGTCTTGTCCCTCTGGTGGGCAGGGCCATGTCAAGGTGTGTGTTTACCCACAGCTCTGTGCTCAGGAAGACTTTAAGCAGCCTGTCTGCTGATGAGTGGGGCTGTGTTCCTGCCCTGTTGATTGTTTGGCCTGGGGCATCACAGCACTGGAGCCTACAGGCTGTTGGGTGGGGTCGAAGACTAGAGTGTTTCAAAAAATTAATGGTGATGAATGGTAGCATTTATAGCATTTGTAGAAGTGAAATATATAAGAATAGTACAAAGGATGAGTAGTGTAAATGGAATCATGCTATTGTACATGATATGGTATAATTTTAATTCAAGATATACTGCAGTATGTTAAGGATGCATATTTTAACCGCTAGAGCAACCATGAAAAATAATACAAAAATGTATTAGAAAAGAAGAAAGCAGTCCTTACTGTGTCTATTTGTTGGAGAGAAGTTACCTATAAATTTTTCACCTCTGAAAATTGAGTATCTTTTTCTCCTTTTGCGTGTGTGTATGTTTCTTTTTTTTTTGTATTTAAAAAAATTAACTCTGATGTGTCTGTATTTGGATTTTTCTGTTTATGCTATTGGGATTTGTTGGTCTGCTTAAACTAGATTGTTGCTGTTCATCAGTTCTGAAAAGTTCTAAGCCATTATCTCTTCAGTACTGTCTCTCTGTCCCATTTTCTTGATCCTTTATTTTCTTTCCTGGAACTTTAACATATGTTAGATGTTCTTACACTATTGCACTGTTGTCCATATCTTTTAACTTTTTTTCAATGTTTTCCATCACTCTGTCTCTCTTTGCATTCTGAATAATTCCTTTGATCTGTATTCCAGTTCACTAATTCTCATATGTTGCAGTGAATCTGTGGTTGAGTCCATACACTGAGTGTTTTTATTCAATTATTTTAGTTTTCATTTCCACAAGTTCTATTTAGTTTTTTGTTCAAACTTGCTAAATGACTTCTAAAGTTTCCTGGTCCTGGGCTATATTTTCAGCTTGTCTTTTATTCCTTTAAATAAAGTAAGCATAGTTCTTTAAAATTCCAATACTTCAAGCTTTTATGGTCTATTTTTCCTGATCTCATTCGTGGTGCTTCGTTTCCTTGCTGTCTTAATTATTGCTGACTTTGGTATGCTCATTTTCCTTGGAAAATTATATGTGGACTGTTTTTTAAGTCTAGGGTGAAAGTAGCACTTCTAAGGAATACTCGTGTTTGCTTCTAAGGCATACCAAATATTTAAAGAAGAATTAATAGCCGTCTTTCTCACATTCTTCCAAAATATAAAAGAGAAGGGAGCATATCCAAACTCATGTTACAAGGCCAACATTACTGTGATACCAAAACCAGACAAGGACACTACAAGAAAATTCCAGGCTAATATCCCTGATGAACATGGTTGCAAAAATCCTCAACAAATGATTCGCAGACCAAATTCAGCAATACATTAAAAGAATCATACATGTTACATTAATATGATTAAGTAGGATTTTTTCCAGGGATGCAGGGGTAGTTCAACATCTGCAAATCAGTCTATATTATATACCACATTAATAAAAAGGATCAAAATTACATGATCATCTCAATAGATGCAGTCAAAATTCAACATCCATTCATGACAAAAACTCTCAAAAAAGTGGGTAAAAAGGGAATGTACCTCAACATAATGAAGACCATATGTGAAAAACCCACAGCTAATATTATACTCAATGGTGAAAAACTGAAAGCTTTTCCTCTAAGATTAGGAACAAAACAAGGATGCCCACTCTTCCCACTTTATTCAACATGATAATGGAAGTCCTAGCTAGAGCAGTTAGGAAGGAAAAATGAAAGGCATCCAGATTAGAAAGGAAGAAGAAAAACTGTCTCTATTTGCAGATGACATGATCTTATATATAGAAAAATCTAGACTCCACACACACAAAAAAACCTGTTAGAATGAATAAATTGAGTAAAATTGCAGGATACAAAATCAATGTACAAAACCAATTGCATTTCTATACACTAATAACAAACTGTCAGAAAGAAAAATTAAGTCTCATTTACAGTTGCATCAAAAAGAATAAAATACCTAGGGATAAATTTAATCAAGGGGGTGAAAGACCTGTACACTGAAAACTATAAGACATTGATAAAAGAATTTGAAGAAGACACAAATGGATAGGTATTCCATGCTTATGGATTGGAAGAATTAATGCTGTTAAAATGTTCATACTACCTAAAACAATGCAATCTCTATCAAAATTCCAATGGCACTTTTTACAAAAATAGGAAAACAATCCTAAATTTTGTTGTAACCACAAAAGACCCCAAATAACCAAAGCAATCTTGAGAAAGATTAAAGCTAGAGGCATCACACTTCCTGATTTCAAACTATATTACAAAACTATAGTAATCAATATGCTATTGGCATAAAAAGAGACACGTAGCTCAAAGGAACAGAATAGAGAGCCCAAAAATAAACCCACATATATATGGTCAATTAATTTATGATAAAGGAGCCAAGAATATACAATGGGGAAAGGGCAGTTTCTTCAGTAAATGGTGTTGGGGAAACTGGACAGCCACAGGCAAAAGAATGAAACTGGACCACTATCTTATACCATACACAAAAAGAAACTCAAAATAGATTAAAAAGTTGAACATAAGACATGAAACCATAAAATTTCTTGAAGAAAACATAGGAGGTAATTCCTTGACATTGGTCTTAGCAATGATTTTCCTTGGATTTGACCCCCAAAGCAAAGGCAACAAAAGCAAAAATAAACAAGTGGGACTAATTAAACTAAAAAGCTTTTGTACGGCTGAGGAAACCATCAACAAAATGAAAATGTAACCTACAGAATGCAGTAAAATATTTGCAAATCATATATCTGATAAGAGGTTAATGTCCAAAATATATAAAGTACTACAACTCAGTACAAAAAAAAAACCCAAACCAATTAAAAAATGGGTAGAGGATCTGAATAGACATTCTTCCAAAGAAAACATACAAATGGCTAACAGGTCCATGAAAAGGTACTCAACATCAGTAATCATCAGAGAAATGCAAATCAAAACCACAGTGAGATATCACCCCACACCTGGTAAAATGTTGGTGAGGATGTGGAGAAGAGGGAACACTTGTGCACTGTTGGTAGAAATATAAATTGTTGCAGCCACTGTGGAAAAAAATATGGAGGTTCCTCAAAAAATTAGAACTACCAGATGATCTAGCAATTCCTCCTCTGGGTATTTATCCAAAGAAAATGAAATCACGGTCTCAAAAAGGTATCTGCACCCTCATGTTCATCGCAGAGTTTACAACAGCCAAGACGTGGAAACAACCTAAGTGTCCATCCACAGTGAATGGATTAGAAAAATGTGGTATATATACACAATGAAATCTTGTTCAGCCGTAAAAAAGAAAAAACCCTGCCATTTGCAACAACGTGGTTGGATTTGGGCATTATGCTAAGTGAAATAAGTCAGACAGAGAAAGACAAATATGGTAGGTATGATCATTTATATGGACAATCTAAAAAAAAAAAATGAGGGAATTCCCTGGCGGTCCAGGGATTAGGACTCCGTGCTTTCACTGCTGAGGACATGGGTTCAATCCCTGGTAAGGGAACTAAGATCCTGCAAGCTGTGTGGTGCAGCCAAAAAAAAAAAAAAAAGGAAGAAGGGAAAAAAAATGAACTCAAAGAGAACAAATAGATTGGTGGTTGCCAGAGGTGGGGTTTGGGGGTGGGCGAAATGGATGAAGGTGGTCAAAATGTGCAAACTTCCAGTTATAAGATAAATAGATAAATAAGTCCTTGAGATTTAATGTACAGCATGGTGACTGTAGTTAACAATAATGTATTATATATTTGAAAGTTGCTAAGAGAGTAGATCTTAAAAGTTCTCATCACAAGAAAATAATTGTAACTGTGTAATGATGGATATTACCTAAACTTACAGTGATAATCATTTTATAATTTATACAAATATCAAATCATTATGTTGTACAGCTAAAAGTAATACAATGTGGTATGTCAATATCTCAATTAAAAATGTTTTTAAAGGCACCTAGAATATTAGGGTGGGGAGGCATGAGATTTATTTCAAATTAGCAAAAGAGTATATGAACTTTAAAGGACTTATAATGGTATTGTGTTACAAAGCTCAAGGTTGGAAGAGAGTTTCAAGCTGAGACAATGATATACACTTTATCAAAAAGTAAAAGAAAAAAGACAGAAAAGGATGTTGGATGTCTTTTGGTATTAAATGTTTGGATTACCTAGATTATTTGGGTTGGATATTGGTTACTGGACTACCTTTGATAATGTAGTTTCAGTAGAGTATTTAGGCTAAACTTCTGAGTAGAGTTAAGAAGAGAGTGTATAGGCAATGGGTGTTTCCAAAAAATGGGTGTTTCCAAAAAATGGATGTTTCAAAAAGTGTATTTTATGGATGTATTTGTTCAGAAATTATGTCTGAAACTCAGACTGAAAATTTAATGCTTCTTTTCATATGTATTTTGTATCAAGGTCCCTCGACGTCAAGATGATGAGAAGAATAATATTTACTTAGAACTAATGCAACATGACGGTACAAAATATCTTCTCTTATTAGGGAGTGTTCAGGTACATCTTTATGAAGTAATTCAGGTATGTATCAAAATTGTTTTCACCTTGGTATCACATTGTCCAGTTGGTGTTTGTTGTTAAGATTTATCTGTACCTGATGGACTCCTTTTGCTTATTATCTGTGTTAATGTGCTTAGTAAACTCATGTGCTTAGTAAACAATATCTTCCTCTGGCTCAAAAAAAAGTTAGTTTGTAACAGCATAATTTTTTTTTATTTTTATTGCAGTATAATTGCCTTACAATATTGTGTTAGTTTCTACTGTACAGCAAAGTGAATCAGCAATATGTATACATATATCCCTTCTTTTTTGTACTTCCCTTCCATTTAGGTCACCACAGAGCACTGAGTAGAGTTCCCTGTGCTATACAGTAGGCTCTCACCCGTTATCTATTTTATACATAGTATCAATAATGTATATATGTCAGTCCCAATCTCCCAGCTCATCCCATCCCCCACCCGTTTTCCCCTTGGTATCCTTACCTTTGTTCTCTATGTTTTTAAAAATTTATTTTCTGGAAGGGCAATGATACGACCTAAAAGACTAAGCATGCTTGTTTGTTTGTTTCATTTTGTTTTCTGAGATGTTTCTAAACGAGACCCAAACCACAAACTCTCTTAATTGTGAGCACCAGTTTCATTTCAGTTCTTTTATCTTTAGCTGGGCTGCTTGCAGTCTGCCCTGTGCATGTGTCAGCCAAAGTTTTAGGCAGAGTTTATACACAGATTCTGTGGTTCCTTCTCTCTCGCTGTCTACTGCCGCCTGCCCTTTCCTCCAAGAAAAGATAATGATTCTTCTGAACTTTGTATTTAATATTCTCTTGCTCTTTTCATAGTTTTACTACTTAATGTAAGTTACAAAAAAAAAAGTATCTTTTGTGTTTCTAAATATATTATGTTTCTAAGATTAATACACTTAATTTCATTAGCTAGTACTCATTTTTTCACTGCTGTATACGTTCCATGTGAGAGTATTCCCAAGTTTATTTATCTATAATGTTTTTGTTTTTTTTTTTGCTGTACGCGGGCCTCTCACTGTTGCGGCCCCTCCCGTTGCAGAGCACAGGCTCCGGACGCGCAGGCTCAGCGGCCATGGCTCACGGGCCCAGCCGCTCCGCGGCATGTGGGATCTTCCCGGACCGGGGCATGAACCCGTGTCCGCTGCATTGGCAGGCGGACTCTCAACCACTGCGCCACCAGGGAAGCCCTATCTATAATTTTTTAATGGATATTTTGATTGTTTTCTGTTTTTTACTATTGTGCACATTGCTGCAGTGAATTTTTTTGAACATATCTTCCAGTGCGTATCTGCAGAGAGTCTCTACATGAATTGCCCTCTATGAGTCTCTATGATGAATTGCTACATCGTAGGTAAAGAGACCATGTTATTTATTTATCAGAGTTATCAGAGAAAGAAATTTTGGTTATTTATGGATTTCCCCCAAAGCCTTACGATTTTAGCTGTGGTATGCTGCCTCTGTGTATTATCTGTCAGAATTCTTCTACAGGCACTTCTACCTTAATTAAATATTACATCATTTTCCTTATTAGAATTTCTCAGTTACCCCCTTTTTACAACTCAGATCCCAGAAGTGGAAAGTTTACCATGAGGACTTTGGTCTTTTTTTTTTTTTGATGCACTTTTATTGGCTTGATGTTGGCTTGGGCTGATAGTTCTATAATAATATTTAAGCATCTGGGCATCAGGCAATAGAGGAAGATAAGAACTATGAGACAAATGTTTTGCATTTAGTTTGTATCCAGCCCTATTCAAACTAGGCCTAATGGGAGAATAAGTCCCATGGATGAGTTTGGCCCACCTTAAATAGCCAAGTGACCTTTCTTTAAACTTTTATTTTGAGATAATTATAGATTCACAGGCAGCTGAAAGAAATAATACAGCATGATCCTATGTACTCATTTTCCCCCTGATGGTAACATCTTTCAAAACTATGGTAAGTATCACAACCAATCTACAGAACGTTGCCATCTATACAAGGATCCCTTATGTTGCCCTTTTATAGCTACACCCACTTCCTTCCTGCCCTTACCCTTCCTTAACAGTTGGTTACCACCAGTCTGTTCTTCATTTCTGTAATTTTCTCAGTTCAAGGATGTTATATAAATGGAATCATACATTATGTAACCTTTTAGGATTGGTGTGTTTTCACTTAGCATGATTCTGTGGAGAATCTTACAGGTTACTGCATGTATCCATAGTTCATTCCTTTCTGTTGTTGAGTAGTACTTCATGGTGTGAATGTACCACAATTTGCTTAAATATTCGCCCATTGGAGGACATCTGGACTGTTTCCAGTTTTTGGTGGTTATGAATAAGTTACTATATTCACAGGTTTTTGCATGAATATAGTGTTCACTTCTCAGATAAATTTCTGGGTTATAAGGTAGTTTGTGTGTACCGTTTTTAAAGAAACCGCCAAACTGTTTTCCATAGTGGCTGTGCCATCGTACATTCCCACCAGAAATGTGTGAATGATCCAGTTTCTCAGCATCCTCATCAGCATTTGGTAGTTTCACTATTCTTTATTTTAGCCATTCTGATGGCTGTGTAGTGTTATTGTGGTATTAATTTGCAGTTCCCTAACAGCTAATAATGTTGAACATCTTTTTAGGAGGGCCTTTTTTTTCTTCTGGTTTTATTGAGATGTAATTTACATGCAGCACTTTACAAGTTTAAGGTATTCAGCATAATGATTTGGCTTACATACCTGATGAAATGATTACCACAATAAGTTTTATGAATATCCATCATCTCATATAGACAAAACGCTAAAGAAATAGAGAAAAAATTTTTTTATGATGAGCAGAACTCTTAGGATTTACTCCCTTAATAACTTTCGTGTAACATGCCATGGTGTTCATTGTTTTTATCATGTTGTACACGACATCTCTAGTACTTATTTATCTTGTAAGTAGAAGTTTGTACCCTTTGACTGCCTTGATAAATTAAAAGGCCTTTTACAATTTATGATGGTAGTCAACAAATTTATGCTTATCTCTTTGGTCTCTAAAGCTTGAGCTGTATCATTTGCTATTTGGGTCATATGCAGGGATAGATTATAGACCACTTGATTATAGAACTACTAGCCATGGTAGAAATCCTCATGCAGATTGGTAAAATCTAGTACTTGGTTGAGTTGGAAAGACCTGATGATAAGACCCAAACTACAGATCATGTTTGGAAACATGGGAGGGCCATCTGATTGTAAAACAATTATCTCACTTGTATACTTGGAAAGTACACGTGTATTGTTTATGATTACCAATTGGTATCAATTGCTTTCTGAATATAATTGGCCTGATTTTGGAGGACAAATATGCTGAATTGAATTAAATAAATCACATAATAGGTTTTATATAACTTTATAAAATAAGTAATTGGGGCTTCCCTGGTTGCACAGTGGTTAAGAATCCACCTGCCAATGCAGGGGACACGGATTAGAGCCCTGGTCTGGGAAGATCCCACATGCCGCGGGGCAACTAAGCCCGTGCACCACAACTACTGAGCCCGCGTGCCACAACTACTGAAGCCCATGCGCCTAGAGCCCGTGCTCCACAACAAGAGAAGCCACCGCAATGAGAAGCCCACGCACTGCAACTAAGAGTAGCCCCCACTCACTGCAACTAGAGAAAGCCCATGCACAGCAACGAAGACCCAATGCAGCCAAAAAACAAAAAAAGTAATTGGTCTGTACTTGTATCATTAATCCCTTGTTCCTTCCTATCCCTGATACATTTTGGATTTCTTTGAGGCTCTGGGAGAAACCAGAAACATCAGCTAATTGTTAAGGTCTGGGGTCCAATTAAGGCATATAAGTATATTGGAGTTTATAATATTTCTGTATTGATTATAGAAGGGAATGTAATGTTAATTTTGGAATGAATTGCAATACCATTTGTGTTCATTGGTTTGGCTATATGATCCATAGCAGATGAGCCTAAGACTAGGTGATAAATTCAACAATTAGAAAGATTGATAGCTACTGTAATTATTTGAGAAAGGCAATAGAAAATTCAAAGGTGTGGAAGATTGTTAGAGTAATGCCTCCTAAAGAATCATGCCTCCCGGTATCTATACCTTTGAGTAGTCTACAGTGCTCCCCACCCCGACTACTGCGTTTAGCCATGTAACTTGCTTTGGACGGAGCAGAATCAAATTCAGGACAGGGAACCAAGTAGCTCATTGTCACACATTGAAACTCATCAGTGGAGCTGGGTGAAGGCAAGCCTAAAACTCAGTGGATTTGGATGAGTTAGATGCACATTCAGGATGAACATTTAATTGGCTTCAATGAAGACTCAACTGGGTAGATCTCAGTGGGACCGTCAGAAATAACTCAAAGACATTTACAGTAGTTAAAAGTATGACTAAAAGTTTACTTATATATGAGGGAGATGAATCAGTAGGTTGAGTTTTCCATCAAAAGCAGAGACACCATTTTTAAAAGAAAAAAGCAGTCTTGGAACAGTAAGATGTTTCCCCACTCCCCACTTTGGGGAAAGGGAAGCTTTAAAAAGCAAGAAGCTATAAAGAGCATGTTGACAGGATCATTAAGGAGATCAATTTCAATTACTTATGAATTTTCTGAGAAATCTTGTGACTTTATATGAAGAATATATATTGTATGCTAATTTTATGTGATGTCTGTCATTGTACCACCACCTGTTATTTTCCTCATTATAATGCCTCACCAGAAACTGAGAGGACAGGTGTTAAATAGGTTCTTGTGGATTGCTATGTTTTGGGGGTTCAGAGGACATGTAGAGCAGGTGCCAAAATTTTCACTAAATGAGAATTAGTGACCAGAATGTCTGAAAGACATTCCAGAGAGCATGAGCCTTAGAAGAGGAAAACTTTTTATCTGTATAATAAGATAATAAATAATAAGATCTGGAAGCAATAGAAGAGAGTATGGAGGATGCTACCCCACCACCTAACCTTGAGATATGTGGGCCTTCACTTGAGGAGTCTGTAATGGAAGCGGCATCCTTAGTGGTGAGGCAGGTCTGAGCTAAAGAAAGCTGGAAATGTTTAGTGGAGCAGTTAAAGATGTAAGGTTGCTTGTCAACCATGGAATGGGGGTTCCATGAGCCACAGTGGAAAATGCTGGAAAGAAAGAGAACCATTGAATGTTGGATTAGATGGGAGGACTCATAGCACAGCAGAGATGATCAGAGATGGTGACCAAGGATACCAAATGTTTCCCTGGTTAAAAAGATCCCAACAGTCCCCAAGAGATGAGAAAAGCACTCAGTTCTGTCATGAGTCAGCCTATCATGTAGATTCATGTTTAACCCCTCAGAAGGAGTGCAGGCCTGGCAGTTCCTCTAAGTATAAGCAGCAGGAACATTTTTCTTTAAAATATAAATGTAAATATTAATATTTATTTCTGGTACAACCTGGAATTTTTATTTTCTTCCAAACATTCATTATTTTTGTATTTTAGCTATTAAATTTATATGTGCATTAAACATCATTACCTGATTTTTTAAAATTTATGAAATGATTTAGATAATATACAAGAGACTACATCAGTGATTCTATATTTAAGAATTTTATTGTTTGTTACTTTTTCTAGAGAGGGTGCTTTACTGAAGAACTCCGAATGTTGAATAAAAACACAGTAAGAACTTTACTGAAACTTCCAAAGCTTTGTGCACGCACTTAACATTTCATGTAACTATTCTGATACTGTTTTTATTCTTTTGTTACCCTACCAGTCACTGTTTGAACTAATGGAAATATATTAAATAGAAAGTATAGTATTTGCTCACAGTCTTCATCTCCACCATTTTTTTAAAATGCTGCTATCTTACTGCTAAATGGTGAACACAAAAATTAGAAATCATTGGGTAAGAGAGGAAAATGCCTCTGGCTGCTTCTTTGCATAGCCTTAGGATCCTCACATACTGAATTGAGGAAATATTATTTTCCTCCTTAAGGAGTTTCTAAAGAGTTGTTTACAGTTCTTACTTGAATTCCTTTTTAAGTACTTAAAAATTATTATCTTGATTAATTGATCATCTACTCAGAGAGGCTTCTGCTGCCAATAGCCAGATCGGGGATAGGAAACATAAAAAACAGAATGATGGACATTTGAGGGCATAACCTCTGACACCCTCCTTCATTTCACATATGAGCCAGCTGTGGTTCAGAGAGATGAAATCACTTGTCTAAATCAAAATTTTTTCTGAAAATGGAAGTGGAGATGGGAAAAGTGTGAATAAATACTTAAAAATATTATATACATGGATATGAATACATATATACATATGTATATATGTATCTCTGTATAATTCTATTAACAATTGTAAATTGATATTTTTCATATTTTAATCATGTAATACTCCTTAACTTTAATGTAAGGTTTTTAACATTTCAGGAATGTCATAGATTCTTCTATAGGAGTTACTTGTGTAAATTTTTTTTAATCAAGAGATTCATGCTTTGGTTTTTCTAACTTATAGATTTGTGAGGTAAAAATATCACTTGTTATCACCTCTCCATTAAAATATCTTTCTGATCAAACAATAAAATAAATTTGGCACATGTTTAGTTTATCTGCAGGGCAGAAGTGGAATTTATGTTCTCCTATGGAAACTTTGGTTATGGATTTTCACATCAGGTTAGTTCCCCTCTTTTAAAAATAATTCTACTGCAGCTCTTCAGTTAAATCATCCTCCTGAGCCTCTATCCTTTCCAGTTTGATAAAATCTTTAAAATATGTTTAAAAGAACACCATTTTTCTCTAGCCTAAAGAAAAATGAAACTTTACCATTGTTTGTTTATACATTTTTAAATAATGAGATTTTATTCAAACTGTCTTTATTATAATACTTGTGTGTGTGTGTACACATACTCTTACATAATTGAAAACAAAATTAAGTATTCAAGAAATGAATGTGGATTTTTATATCTAAAAATAATCATTAAAATAGAGTCATTGATGTTATTCAGATATTTTGTACTTTAATCACATATAATCCTTTCTCCCCATGATTATTTCAACATCATCCCTTCTTGATTCATCAAGAGAGTAATATGCCCAAAGAAGGTATCTTCCTAGGTTTAGCCTGCCCCTTTAAATTTACTACATATATCCATGTTGCAGAGAAAATTTTTGTACATTAACCTATATCCTTTTCTTTCATTATGTCCTCAGGCCGGATTCCTAGAATGGAAATCATTGTCAGTAATGGCCTTTTCAAGGAATTGTTCTAGAAAAATTATACCAACATATATTCTTACCAAGTGTTTGAAAGAAATCTTGATATCCCTGGGTACTGTCACAGCTTTGGGGCATTTATAAATTCAGTCCCATTAGTACTGCAGTTATATAGGAGAAATGACCCATATACTTTACATATAATCTTTAATTTTCAGTTTTTGCTATTTTTCATATTCTTGGCTGTTTTTTAATTAGGAACTGAGAGTCGGTACATCAGTCTTATTAAATAAGTCTACTGCTGTGTGTTAACAGGGAAATCCCTGTAAAATGTATTTTTAAATTTTGCCTGTGGTATAATGTTTTTTAATACATTTTGAGTCACAGGTAAGTAATATATTGATGAAAGCCACTAGACACAAGCTTTTTTTCTTTTCCCCTTTCTACTTTGATTTTTCTTTCTTTTCATTTTGCCTATTTTCTTATCATAAATTAGACCTTATAGGGATCCCTAATCAGTCCTAAACTGTGTCACAAAAGGCTTAGTCCTTTTTGTGACATAGTTTATGAGTACCAAGTTCAGAGATAGGTGTTGTATCTGGATATAACATGTAACAACCCCATTCTTAGGGAGATAGATCCTTTTCAAATAAGACTGGGCAAATACTGTATTGTTTTATGTAGGTGGACTCTACTAAAAACTAGGAACAAAGGCATTGTAAGGAAAAGAGTGGGAAATTTAATAAAAGTTCTATTTGATTTTATGTCCATGAACTTTTCAGTAACATAGTCCTCTACTTACCTATCATGATAATGTATAAAGAGGACTTGCACTGGAGGAGATAAAGTTGCATTCAAATGTTGGCTCTCATGCCTATTGGGTAACCCTTGAACAATTACTGATCTTCAGTATTATCTGTAAAATAGGCATAGTTATCTACCTCATAGGATTATTGGGATGATTAAATAATATTAAAGATGCAAAATTCTTGGCAGATACTTAGTGCTCAATGTTAATTCTTTCGTCCTCTCTTAATTCCTTTCTTCTTTATATATATCATTTAAGTCCTGGGAGATAGTAGTATTAGGATGAACTGGAATTGTAACTAAACAGTGTTAATATATACTTATTATTTTCCTCAGTTAAAACCTCTTCAGGAAATTATTAAGCCATCTATGTTTATGAATATTGCACCACCTCCAGAAAGAACAGACCCTCTGACGTAAGTGTTAAAGTCTTATTAACACAGTTATATCATGTGGCATTTAAAATATGTAATCCATTTGATGGAGAATTTTGGTTGTCTTAAGACATGGCCAGAATGAACTAGACTCCAAGATAAAGAAAGCAGTGAATTGTTTTGTTTAAGGGGGAAGATATTTTGAGTTTCTGGGTGTAGCCCTGGAGAGAGGAGTTGAGGAAGTCTGGAGATAAGAAGAGAAGGGTTGCCAACTTTGTGGCTGAAGGAGGGAAGGGAGGGGAAGCCTAACGAGGAAAGTTGGCCAGTGAGATGTTCCTTTTGCAGAAAGAGGTGAGGAACTTTTAAGATCAAGATGCCTAATAGTTGCCAGTTTTCTGCTCTGCAGTATGGTAGCATTACCCCTCACTTCCACACACTCCAGTTGTTATTTCCAAATTTTCAGCAAAAAGCCTATGGTCAAAAAAATGCAATTAGCAGGCCAAAAGTAACTTAACATATAGTATGTCAATTAGTCTTGCAATTTCAACAGTAGAAATAGATCAAAGAAAAATGAGCACCTGAAAGAGAGATATTTAATCTATGGTGCTATCCAAGAATAAGGAATGGAAAATACTTGAATTGAGATTGAGGAAATTAGGTATAGAATAGGAAATTATATTCTGAAGTGCTGATTTCCTATCAGCACTGGGTATTATTAAAAATAAATTTTGTCCATTTGGTATTGGTGATTTGTTGAAATAGCAAAGTTTAATGTTTTTCTTATGTTTATTGATTATTATTTCCTTATTTATCCATTGATTCAATAAACATTTATTGAATGTTTGCTATACCCCCAAGGCACTAAAAATATGAAGATAAATGAGGCTTGGTCCCTGCCCTCAAGTAGCTCATGGTTTAATGAAAAGGTAACATGTAAAAACAATAAGATAATACAAATGAGATGGAGCCCTTCTAGAGGTTAACATAGAGGTCTGTGGGACACAGCCAAGGGGCTTCCCATACTTCTTGGGGGAGTTAGGAGGAACGTATTATCAAGTAAGGATCCACAAAAGAAAGAGTGCTCGATGTAAGACTTGAAAAATGAGTAGTGGTGCATCAGGTTGATTTTGTAAGGGTGAGGAGACACATTCCCCAGAGAAGGCACATAAGTAAAAGGTGGGAGCCCTAAGAGGCTGTGTTATAATGGGGAACAGTGAGTAGTTTGTTGTGGGTTGCAAAGTGCATAGGAGCAAGGAAAGGAGCAACGGGAGATGAGCTGAAGCAGTTTGATGAGCGGGCAAGATATGGTGGTCAAGAGGTCAGGCTCTAGAGTCCAGACCACATGGACTCTGCCAGGTACTAGCTATGTGACCTTGGGCAAGTTACGTCGGCTCTTTGTGCTTCATCTATTGAATGGGATAAAAATAACAACTACCCAATTGTGTTATTGTAATGATTAAATAAGTTACATATAAAGCACTTGGAACATGGTAGCAAATAGAATTCTCAGTTGTTAGCTACTTATTAAAGGAATAAATGTTTTATCATCACCATCATCATCACTGTAGGTTTATGCTTCTCAAATGTGAGTAAATTTTACTCTTTTGAGTCCTCAGGGGTGTGTCAGGGCAACACAAAGCACTGGAAGATATGGTGCATCTTTCTGGAGTATCATTTTGCTCAAAGATTTTGAGAGGGAAAATGTTATCTTAAAATTAACATTTATATATTATGCAGTAGAATTAAAAAGTCACAAATTTTCAAGATAACAGAATGATTCCAAGATGTGTGGTTTGTGTCTGATTGCATTAAGTTACACCTCCAGAGACCTTCACTGTCCTCTAACCACAGGAGTTCTTTATTGGAAAAATTTGGAAGTGCCTCAGATGTAGAACCATTGAAGAATTTTAAGTAGGGGAAATACCATGATCAACTTGCATTTTATATGATCCTATCAATAGGATTGAATATGGACAGAAGTAGTTTAGTATTGGATTGGAGGAAGCTGTTGCATTAGTCTACATGAGAGATACTGACAATCTAGACTAAGGCAATGACTTGGTGGGTGTGACAGTTAATTCGGTGTGTCAAACTGACTGGGCCAGGGGGTGCTCAGATATTTGGTCAAATATTATTCTGGATGTTTTGAGTGAGATTAACATTTAAATCAGCAGACTGAGTAAAGCAGATTGCCCTCACTAATGTGGGTGGGCTTCATCCAATCAGTTGAAAGATATTTGCATGTCTGAAGGTGGGAAATAAGTCTGATAAAATTCGAGGGTTTTCTACCTCAGTGAAGTTTTAGGGATCCAGGTATGGGGCTTGTCAAGATATTCCTGCTGAGGTGAAGGGTAAGTTGTTGTATCTGGGCTCTCCTACAACCAAAAAAAGAGGCATAACACCTAGTGGGCCTCTTGGGTTTTGGAGGCAACATATTCCTTTGGATGTGCTACTCTGGCCCGTTTACTCAGTGACCTGGAAAAAATATTTATATATATGTTTTTCTTCCCTCTCATCTCCTTATCATGTAACATAATATATATTTACTTTATATCATAATATTTAAGTATTGTTAACCTTACATCATAGTTTTTTAAGTTTCAGGATATTAAGAAGAGTAAACATCACCCAAGGACTTTACATCCTTTTCTGAGGAAGGGGCTAGTGAGTTTTTGGCTGTATGTATAAAGGAGAGTTGTATCATGTAAGGTTAATTATGACCTTGTTATTGTTTTCATTTGGAGATTAAGCACGTTGTAAGATGTTTATGGGTACCAAGTTGACAAGGGGGTGGACTTGTGAT
Organism: Mesoplodon mirus; assembly: GCF_964341445.2. Classification (NCBI taxonomy): domain Eukaryota; kingdom Metazoa; phylum Chordata; class Mammalia; order Artiodactyla; family Ziphiidae; genus Mesoplodon; species Mesoplodon mirus. The sequence continues at coordinate 34,759,737 of NC_138984.1, forward strand.
GGTTAGTTTTTTGTGTCAACTTGACTGGGCCATGAGATGGAGATTTGGATCTAGAGAAAGGGAGAGAGGTCTGGGCTCAAACACTTTCTAATTCTCCTTAGAACTTCAGTTCCTTCTCTTCTTTCCCATCTCTGCTACCCACGATCTTAGTAGTAAGAGTACTCAAGAGGTCACTCTCTCAGTATTTCTGACTTCTGTCTTCTTTCCTAGCTCTGTCCTCTAGTGGTCCAAAATGGATAGGTGAGCTTACAGTGTAAAAGAGAGTGATTCAAAAGTGATAGCTAACACTGATTTTAGAAGTGGACTTTTGTATAATTTTAACTTTATTACCATTTTCCAGAAATGTTATTATACCACAACCAATAGAATATCCAGCATTCTTATCCCCGGACCTGAATGTTTCTGTTGGGGTGCCAACTACAGCATCCCAATCCAACCAGCCATCTGTAGTACGACTTGAAAAACTTCAGCAACAACCCCGGGCAAGGTAAAAAACAAAAACAAAACAAAACAAAAAGTTTTTCATCTTATTTATGTGTTATTTGTATATTAATTTTTCCTTTGAGACATAGGCTTGCTATTGGTCCACAAACCGTCATCATGGTGATATTTCATGGGTTCAGTGTTTGTTTTAAAAAGTCAATGATCTGGCAAGAAAAGGGGTGAGAACACATTAATACGGGAGAAAGTATAATACTTTCTCTGCCTCTTCACTCAACGATATAGTCTATAGGTCTCTTATACTCTTTTCTGTATTTCCCATCTTTTATCTTATGCTTTAGATATTTTCTTCTGACCTGTCTTATAATCATTGGTTCTTTCTTCTTTGTCTCTTATCTGCTGTTAAGCCAATTGAGTTCTTAATTTCAGTTATTTCCTTTTGTTATGGAATTTTCATTTACTTTATAGTTCCACTTCTCTACCAAAATCCTCAGTCTTATCTTTTAATTCTTTGAACATATTAATCATTGTATTTCAAAGTTCATCTCTAATAACTTGATTATTTGGATTTCCTATAAGTCTATACCTATTGTTGGTTTTTTTCTCAGAGTTTTTAGTCAAATCTTATGTTCTTATATGCCTAGTTGTTTTTATCAAGTGCCAAACATTGTATTTGAAAATCTGTAGAACTAATTTGAGGCTCTTGATTATATATTTTTACAGATAATATATACATTTGCATCTGGCAGCCACCTAGCCTAGGAACACCAGCAATCCCAGATCACCTTAACTCAATTGAGATGAGACTGAAATGATTTGAAATGATTTGGGCTTTAGTTCCTGTGGGCATTAGTCTTTTTCTGGTTTACTCTTATTCTTAACATCAGGCCAGGACTAGTGTGAGGCAACCAGGGTACAATATTTAAGGAGGCACTTATTCTTGGGGTATAGCCCTCTAGGGCCCCAACTGAAAGCCTAGGTGCTTACCATGGCTTCTCATCCTTAACAGGGGCTGAACTCTGGTTTTTGTTCCCTCATTCTTACATATTTATCTCAAAGCTCTTAACTCTTGTCCACCTCAAATGCCTTGAAGGAAAATGACTCCAAATTATGGGCTCAAAGTCTCCAGACTTCCTTTCTGTCTGGCATCTTGGATTTGCAAATTCTTGCTGCCTTTATAACTGACTGATGCTTCCAAAGAAAAAATTTTAAAATACTTTGTCTAGCTTTTTCAATTGTGCAGTGAGATGGTCTGAAATAATCTATTCCATCATTGCCAGAAACAGAACTCCTGAAATTTTAAAAATAGTGCTTATGTATATGCATATTTTACTCAGACTTATAAATTAGTTCATAAACATTGAGTTGAGTGATCAAGGAACCCCTTTTTCCCCTAGTCCTATGTTTTATTCTTTCAATAACATTTATTTATTTTTATTGGAGTATAGTTGATTTATGTTGTGTTAGTTTCAGGTGTACAGCGAAGTGAATCAGTTATACATATACATATATCCACTCTTTTTTAGGTTCTTTTCCCGTATAGGTCATTACAGAGTATTGAGTAGAGTTCCCTGTGCTATATACAATAGGTCCTTACTAATTATCTGTTTTATACATAGTAGTGTATATATGTCAATACCAATCTCTCAATTTATCTCTCTCCCCCCTCCCCTCTGGTAACCATAAGTTTGTTTTCTACATTTGTGACTCTATTCCTGTTTTGTAAATAAGTTCATTTGTACCATTTTTTAGATTCCACATAATATTTATTTATTTTTATTTCAGTTTTATTGATATAATTGACACACAGCACTGTATAAGTTTAAGCAGTACTTAATGATTTGATTTACATACATCATGAAATCATTATCATGATAAGATTACCGAATATCCATAATCTCATATAGATTCAAAATAAAAGAAAAAGAAACAAGATTTTTCCTTGTGATGAGATCTCTTAGGATTTACTCTCATAACAGCTTTCATATATAACCTATAGCAGTGCTAATTATGTTAATCATGTTGTACACTGAATGCCTAGTACTTATTTATCTTATAACTGGAAGTATGTACCTTTTGACCACCTTCATCCAATTCCCCCTCCCCCACTCCCTGCCTCAGGTAACCCCAAATCTGATCTTTTTTTTCTATGAGTTTGTTCTTTCATTTTTTAAAGTATTATTGACCTACAACACTATATTGTTCCTGGTGCACAACACAATGACTTAACATTTCTATAAATTACAAAATGATCACCATGATAAGTCTAGTTACCATCTGTCAGCAAAGATATTACATTATTTTTGACTATATTCCCCATGCTTTACATTTCATCCCTGTGAGCCTTTTATTTTGTGACTGGAGATTTGTACCTCTTAATTTCCCTTACCTATTTCACTCCTCTTCCACACCCCTCCACTCTGTTTGTCCTCTGTGTCTATGATTCTGTCTCTGATTTATGTTTCTTCATCTGTTTTGAATTTTAAATTCCACATATAAGTGAAATCATACAGTACTTGTCTTTCTATGTCTGACTTGTTTCAGTTAGCACTATACCTTTTTTGTTGCAAATGGCAAGATTTCATTCTTTTTTATGGCTAATGATACACCATTGCATATGTATATATATATACATATATATATACAGGGAGGATTGCAGTCAGCCCCTAGAAGCATGCTAAATTAGAAGCCTGACCCTCAAACATTAACTTTTACAGAATGTGAGTAGGCTTCTCTTGGGGAAAGACTGGGAGATGGACAGTTTTTGTCTACTCTGTGCTGAGCCCTTGGCAAATAACCATGGCCAGTCCTAGAGAACCCATTAAGAACTATTTCTATTTTGTTTTAACCTTCAGGGTCTCATGGTCACAAGCTAGGTGTGACCTAGCTAGGTGTTTTGGGGGCCTGTCCCTCAAGTGGCAGTCTTGAAAGTTGGAGCCCTCATTGTGGAGTCCAAACCTTTCTCTCCTCAAAGAGATGCTGGGAATTGGAAGTTCCTTCCCAATTGTATGACATGGTGCCAGGGTTAGTTTTATGATGAGAGTGTGTCTCAGCCTTTCCTACCCATTTGCTGTGGGTATTTTCTCATTCGTCCAGTGTTTAGGAGTTGCTCAGCTATTTCTGGATTTCTTTCAGCAGGAATTGCTCCTTGTAGAGCTATAGATTTGGTGTATCTCTGAGAGGAGATGAATGAGTTCAGGAGCCTCTTCACCATCTTGGACTGGAATCCACAAATTTCTTCAGTTCTTGGCTTAGTAGAACACATCTGGATCCTTATAATGCTTCTCCATTCAGAGTGGCTCCCTGAGCTCCACCTGCAGAACCTTGACTTCTCTGGCTTCCAGTGACAGCGATGGCTGTTGCTCTGCTTTCTCTTGAGTGGCAGCACCACCCAACCCCCTTCTTCCTAGCAGAATGGGTACCCCTCTCCTCCTTCTGCTCACTGACTCCCATGTATCTTTGTTGTGTGTTTCTGCAATCTAAGAATGTTATTTTGATCCTTATTATCTTCTTGTAACTACTTTGGAATTTGGCCCTGATAATTCTCTGTTGCTCAATTTTATATGAAATTAATTTTCCTGAATTTTTTGTAGAAGCTTGGTTCCGAAAGCTTTCCTAGCTTCACAGAGCTCCCACTTCTGAAGTTTTTATTTGGTGTTTAAAAATACAGTGACCTTCTTTCAAGGTCTTCTGAGGCCCTGTCCCTAAGTAGAGACCTGGCTGGTCAGTTTTGAGCATTCTCAGTGGTTAGACTACTCCAGTCCTTTAATTCTTATCATGAATGCTTTGTACTCACCCACTATTGGAATGAACAAAACCCTCCCAGTTTCAACTGCTATTCTCAAGCTGGCTGGCGGTGCTTTCTTGTGACTACCTGTTGGCTATTTGGGGTTCTCTTATTCTCACATTCATCAGATGCCCCTTTTATACCTGTTGCTTTCTCCCATATATTCACTGATACCATGAAGGTCTTATGTATATGGGGTTAATAGGGAAACCTTGACACATGATTTTGTTGTAAATGTTTCCTATAAGTTTTTGGGTTTGCTACCTAGATACTCTGAATGTTTTTATGTAAATATTTGGGAGAATTAAACTATGCTACTTCTGCTTTCATCATCTTCTTGGAATTTTCCTTTATTGCTAAACTTTCATATTCATAATAACTTATTTGTGGTATCATTTGGGGGAATTTATTTAAACAGTCATATCATCTACAAGTAATAACAATTTTGTTTCTTTGTTCCCAATCCTTAATCTTTAGTTTTGTTTTCTTGTCATTCTATGCTGGCTGGAAGCTCCAGTCAATGTCTGTTATAAATGGTAAGGGTGGACATCTTTGTTTTGTTCAGGATCTTTCATGGCAATGCTTCTAGCATTTAATAGTCAAGCACATTATTTATATAGGTTTTTTGGTTGATGTCTTGTACCAGATTAAGTAAATTATTCCATTCTGTTCCTAGTTTTCTAAGAGTTTTCTATTTTAATCATGAATGGATGTTGGATTTTGCCAAATTATTTTTCTCTTTTAATCAGTTAAATTGTATTTAAATTAAACATTCTGTTGTTAATGTCAAAATATCCTTATATTCCTGGGATAAAGCCAACTGGTTCATGGTATATTATCTTTTCCTTATACCACTACATTTTTTGTACTAAAATTATATTTTATTTGTAACATTTGCATCTATGTTTGTGAATGAGATTAGACTAATTTTTCTTCTTTGTAATGTCCTTGTTATGCTTTATTGTCAAGGTCATAGTGTCCTAATGAAATGAATTGAGAAACATTTCCTCTTTTCCATTTAATTCTTGTCGATTATATTTTTAGATTATGAAAGCCTTTTGAAATTTGGATTAAAAACTAAATTCCTATCTTTTCATTTGTTTTATTGCAGGAGATATCATATATGTGTTGAATAATTTATAAAATATGTATATATAGTTTAAATGAGAGCAATATATATAGAATAATTTCTTAAATATGTATGTATAACTTAAATAAAGATAATAAGACCATTGCCTAGTTATTTACAATTCGGGTTAAGAAATACAACATTACCAATATTATAATGTGTTTTGTGTGCCCTTATGAGATTACATCCCTCTCCCCAACTCTCCCCAGGTAACTACTATCCTGATTTTTGTTGTAATCATTCCTTTTCCTATATGTCCTTAAACAATATATTGTTGGTTTTCTTCTTTAAGAACTTTTTATAAATGTATTATACTGTATGTGTTCTTTGCTTCATACCATATATATTCTTCTATCACTTTTTAAATCTGTAACTGATTTTTCTTTAGGCTAGAAAAAATGAAAAAAGAATATAGACGTTTGAGTACATGGATAGAAAAAGCTAGCTATTTAGAAGGAGTTCTTACTTCAAGATTGGAACGTAAAGAAACTAAGGTAATTAACATAATACATTCTTCCGTACATAGATTTTTATTTTTATTTTTTATTTTTTTGTGGTACGCAGGCCTCTCACTGCTATGGCCTCTCCCGCTGCGGAGCACAGGCTCTGGACGCGCAGGCTCAGGGACCATGGCTCACGGGCCCAGCCGCTCCGCGGCATGTGGGATCATCCCGAACCAGGGCACGAACCCGCAACCCCTGCATCAGCAGGTGGACTCTCAACCACTGTGCCACCAGAGAAGCCCAGATTTTTACTTTTTATTTTAAAATTATGATAAGTAAAAATAATGATCAGATATTGTTTATTTGTTCCTTCTCTATAAAATGCTACTCATAGTTCATGCACTTTCCTATTTTGATAATGTGACATTCAATAAATATTAATTAATAATTTATAAGGTTTAGTTTTTAACAGCTTTGTTGAGATATAAGTCACATACTATACAGTTCATCCATTTAAAGTGTACAGTTCAGTGACCCTAAGTATATTGACAGAGTTGTGTTTCCATCGCTACAATCAGAGAACATTATCATTACCCCGAAAAGAAACCCCATACCTCTTAGCCTATACGCTCCAAACCCCTCATGCCCTGCTAGCCCTAGATGACAACTAATGTACTTTATATCTCTAAAGATTTGCTTGTTCTAGATATTTCATATAAATGGAATCATACAATATATGGTCCTTTGTGACTTGATTCTTTCACTTAGTGTAGTGTTTTTAAGGTTCATCCCTATTGTAGCATGTATCAATACTTCATTTCATTTCATTGCCAAATAATATTTCATTGTTTGGATATACTACATTTTTTTATCCACTCATCAGTTGATGGACATTTGGCTGTTTCCACTTTTTAGCTGTTATGTATAATGCTGCTATGAACATTCATGTGCAGTTTTTGTGTACATGTATGTTTTTAATTCTCTTGGGTATATACTTAGGAGTGGAATTGCTGGATCATATCATAATTCTGTTAACTTTTTCAGAAACTGCCGAACTGTTTGCTACAGCAGCTTCACAATTTTACATTTAACCAGCAATGCATGAGGGTGCCATATCTCCTACAACACTTGTTATTTTCCTTTTTAAAAAAAATTTAATTATGGCCATCCTAGTGGGTTTGAAGTGGTATCTCATTGTGGTTTTGATTTGCATTTCTTTAATGACCAATGAGGTGAACATCTTTTCATGTGAATACTGGCCGTTTGTATATCTTCTCTGAATAAATTTTTATTCATATCTTTTGCTGATTTTTTAATTAAGCTATTTGTATTTTTACTGTTGAGTTGTAAGAGTTCTTTATATATTTTGGATACTAGACCCTTATCAGATATATAAGTAAGATTTACTATTTAGAAGTACTATCTAATCTATACATTTTGACCTGGCAGTAAAAGTTTCATAGGGATTTCAGTGAATAGATAAAACATTGGCTAAAATCACAGCTTTGAAATGGTAGTCATAACATATTGATATATTCATGTTTTTCAATGCCTCTGAGATAATTGGGCAGGATTGTGCTACGATAAGATAAATTGATTAGCATTTGCTAATACAGAATTAGTATTTTAGGAAAATTTTGCGGGGCTTTTCATTAAAGGGACTCTGAACTTTGGGTTCTCTTTGAAATATCAGTATTTTATAAGAGCCAGTGGTCACTCCACCTTATAATTCTTCTTGGAATTTTATAAATATCCACATCACTTTGCAACTGATAGACCGTAATGTATTCCAATAAAAAAGTGATCTGTTTCCTGGGGGTATCCTCTTATACCCCTTGAAGTTAAACATTATGTCATTTGTCTTGTAATCTTTTTCTGTCATGCATTCATCATTCGGAAACCCTATCAATTCTTGGGTCTTCTCTTCCTGGACCATTAACTCCTAGCCAGGGTGTGCCTCTCTTTAAAACAGTACTGTTTGCTTTTCTCACAAACCCATATTCTTCTTGTCTTCTGTAAATTTTTAAGAAGTATTTTAAAAAAGTGATTAAAGCAGGAAAAAAATGTTTTAGCTCTTTAAACATTTCTCCAATATGTTTTTTTCTTCTAGGAAAGTAATACCAGTGAGGTACTTGAAAGCCAATTGGAAGAGAGACCTACAGATACTGTAACATCAGGTTAAGAAACTAATTTACCTTTTGTATTTATTATTAAGATAATTAAAACAGGGTGGTTATATCACAAAAAGAAAACTAGCAATCTGCTCTAAGTATACTTCATTTTTTGTTAGGGAATAAAAATACATTTCATTATAGTTTTGGTATATAGTATTTATTTTGTAACACTCCAAAGAAAATACTTAGACCCAATTAAGAGTTATTTTTATTTTTATCTTTAATACTCCTTTCCTCTTTAAGAACAAGAAAAAAGTTAAATCTTACCTATAATCTATGAAAAGGTATTTTTGTTAAACATTGTTAACTGTAGAGCTATTGGTCTCTTTTATGTGGAGTATGTGTGTATGTGCGTGCATGTGCGCGTGTGTGTGTAAGAGAAAGGGAGGAGGAGAGAGAGCAGGACAGGAAATTAAATTAACATTAAATGTGAGAACTTTGCACAAATTATCAGTAAGATATTTAATTAATAGAAGATACTGTTCATTCAGTCTTTAAGAAAAATCTCTCTTAAAAGATTCATTTAGAAAGTAAGTTAAAATAGATGCATAATATTCTCTTTAAAATCTTGGATTCTGCTGGTGTGGATTAATGATTTATTGTTATAAGACTTTGGCCACAGGTTACTTCTCTAATTCTACTTGCCTGGCTACCTCAGGCTTTGATATATTCATTTCTTAACCTCTGAGGATCAACCAGCCTAGCAGAGCTATTTCATCTTTAATCTACTCTTTCACTGAAACATTCAAGTTTAGGTTGTAGGAGAATCACAACTTCCCTCTTCAATATTGCTGTTGAATGTTGGAGGTTAACCTCTCTCGCACACTGGTGGTTACTTTTTTTTTTTTTTTTTACTTTTTTTCACTTATCCACGGAGTTTATTTCAAGTCCCATTGGATCCTCTAGTGACTTCTTTCCTTTTGGCATTCCAGTAGCTCCCTATAGTTACAGCTAACATTTACTGATCACTGGGTTCCAGGCACATTACTTGGATTATGTAACTCAGTACTCAGAGCAGTCAATCGAGGGTGCTATTATTATTTATCCACATATTTACAGATGAGAAAACTGAGGATCAAGTCAATGAGAGGTGACACAGCCATTAATTTGAACCTAGTCTATTTGACCCAAGAACGCAAGCATTTAACCACATTGCTGCTCCCATTGTATATATTTGTAACATACCTATAAGATAAGCTATCACTAATCTATTTTACATGTGAGAAAACCAAGCCTCAGAAAAATGAGCTGACAGCAGTCATGCAGCTAATAGTGATCTTAATAAATTTTGTTTTTTACTAGACTTATGCATCCCTTTGTATCTCAATTATTTATTCCCTTTCCCTTTTAGAATTTTCTTTTTTGTTTGCTAAATATGTATTCTTTATATTTCTAGGAAAATTTTACAAGTGTTTCAGTTAGCCTCTCTTGAATGGTCCTATTTTTTCTGGTTACATACAACTTTACTCTTTTTTTTTTCCAATCCCAACCTTATCACTGACCATCTGGGATTTATTTTTATTTCCTCTTGACTTTTAGTAAAATATAGTACATGCCTGTTTTTATGTCTTATATTGAGGGATCTGAAATCTTATCATTTTATACATGTTTTCACTTCATCTCCACACTTGTTCATTTACTCCTCCATCTTCCCAGAGATTCATCAGCCTGTTTTTACTAAATATGTAGTGTTTATGTTTGAATAACTACTTTCATTTAAATTGCTCTTATTCTTGGTGAGAAAAACTGTAATATTTTATTAATGCATATAAATAATGTTTATTTTTTATATATAATAAAATACTTCTATGAATTTCTTAACAGATATCCCTCTTATAAAGGAAGAAGCTGAAACTATTCCAAGTGAGGTAAGGGAACTTGAAAGAGAACTTCGAATAGTTACTATTTTATAAAGGGATGAAATATTTGTAAATGGAGAAATATTTATAGATAGAAGAAAGCACTCAAGAAGTTATTCAAGTTTTCATGGTTATTTCTGTTACAACAATATCTGTACAGTGGTACACGATTTATTTAACTTAAATTACACTGTTGGAAGTTTCAGTATCAAATAGTAACATTTTAAAGTACATATGAATATAGGGGACAAAAGGTGTTTATGAACAGAAGGGGGGAAACAAGTAAAAGAAAGCATAAAGTTCTGCACTTAGAAATGGATGCCACAGACCTAACTACATTCTTTCCTTTTTCTCTATAATACAACTGTGTATTCTCTGTAATGTATAATCTTCAAAGTAATAGTCTGTATTTTATAAATAGAAATAGAGTTCACATAATATTATTTGCTTTTTAGCTTTTACAGAAGGTATTAATTCCGTAAGGCAGTGGACCCCTATGTAAACCAATAAAATATAAAAGATTCTTCTGTACTACTTGACAAATAGGATTTAATGATTTCTATTCTTGGGCCAGTGGCTCCCAAAATAGCAATTTAAGAGTCAGTATGTTCTGTTTTGCACAATCCAAAGAGAGAGAAAAAAAGACAATATAGAGAATTTCTCATACAGCTAAATTTACTTGGCTTAACAGACTGTCCTTTCTTTTATGATACTATTCTTTGTACTATTTTGCTATTTAAATTTCCTTTATTTGACCATATAATTGTGATTTTTATGATATTGTCTTTGTGCTATTTTGCTATTAAAGTTTTCTTTGTTATGGTATATTGGTGATAGTATAGTAACAGTAAAATGTCAGACCCCTTGGTTTTCTTTTCTGAGATGCTGATGATTTATAAAATATGAATATATGAGAACCACTAGTTTATAATGCAGTATGATCATTTTTATGGATAATATCCTATAGTCCATGGTGTCAGGCAAGTAGAGAATTTCTCAACTCTTCTAATAAGGAATGTAATCATTTACAAATATTGATGGTAACTTGTTATAATAAAGGATAAAAGTACAAATGATTTTAAGTCCAGTTTTGTTAGTTTTAAATATTTTCTAGTTGATAATGATTAATAGGTAGCTTGTCTTATTGATACATTTTCTAGTTACTGGATAATGATGATAAGAAAGGCCTGACTCTACCAACTTTGAGCCAGTCGGGTGAAGATGATTCAAATGTTGTTGCTCCTAAAAGTGACATGTCAACAAAGGAAACAGATCCTCCACTGCCCACTATTCCTAGGCTGACGTTAACAGAAGAGGACGAAGTACCACCTTTAGAGGAGCAGCAGCCAGAGGCTGTGCCGGAGAGAACAATGAAAAATCTATTCTTCCCACCAGAAGAAAAACTGAAGGATAGATATCCAAGCCTTTTAAAAACTGACTCATCTCCATCAGGGGTAAAGTTGAAAAATATCCCTATAAATCCAGGTAGAATAAAGAGGAGGAACTTAAATTTATCTCCAACAGAAATTAGGTGGCAAAGCAACAATGTGAGCTTAGCTTGAAGGAAGCGCACAAGCTTAGTTTCCCCAGATTCAAAATCAAAAGGTAGCTTTCAAAGTCACGATCCAAAGGAAGACCTTGAACTAAAGGTATCTGCCCTCATATTGGGAGTATAAGACTAAGAAAAACTAAAGAATTCATTAATAAAAAATAAATAAATTGAAAATACATTCAAATGTCTCCAAGTAGAAGTGTGTCTAAGTATATCAAATATTCCTACCCTACTAATACTCATCAAGTAAGGAGGAAAAAGACCTTTGAAGGAAAAGCAAAGTGATCTGAGAAACCAGTAATACAAACCAGTCTCATGGTTTGATGTAAAATTCAGCTGAAAATATAACAATGTTAGCAAAATCTAAATTCAAAGGAAAGCCTGAGAGGTTATTTCAGTGGAAATTTTTAATAAAACTGTTATAGGAAATAGCATATGTACCCCTGTTACAAACAGTTTTATAGTTTAAAATGAGAATGATCTGAAAATTTAAAGGTACACCAGGGAAAAGCATTTCTCAAAATGACAGTTATTCTACTTAGACCTTTACATCTTCTTTGAGTCACTATCATAAAGCAGTGTAAAAATGTGTATTGGTCAGTGGGAAGACAATCTGAGTTCTAAGTATGGCTCTGCCTCTAAATACATCAGCAAGCTTGCGCACCTGAATCCCTAGGCCTATTTTCTCATCTACTGAATGGTAGTTTATACTAGGTCATTTCTAAATTCCTTTCCAAATTCCAAAAGATATAATTTTATTAAATATCTCAAGTTGGGGAATTATTCCTAATTACCTAGATCAATACGCTAAGCAATGTAACTTAAAAAGAAAAACATTCTTGTTTTTGCTGAATGTGAAAGTAATACACAGTCATTATAGGAAATTTAGAAAATAGAAGTATAGAAAAGAAAATAAAAGTAGTTATAATTCTGCCACATTTAATATTATTTCCTTTCAGTCTTTGTTATTAACATATGTATATCTCTTATTTATTTTTAAGAACTTGGATCAAACTATATATGTATAATTTTATATTATGCTTTTTTAAACTTGATATTATATTATAAGCATGTTACCTGAATTTTCTTTAAAATTTGCAAGATGCAGGATATCCTCAAATATTGATATTCAGTAATTTAAAATAGTTTCTATATTTTTGGACATTAAGCTTGAAATTAATATTCTTTTACCTATTTATTTGTGTCTGTGATTATCTCCTCATATATTTATAGAAATAGCATGTTGACAAATTGCTCTCCTGAAAGATTGTGCCACTTTATATTCTGACCAGTGATATTTGAGTATTAATGATATTTTAAATAATGATTAAAACTTTTTCATGCTTATTAGCCATTTTGATTTCCCCTATGAGTAGATGAGTAGATTGTCCATTTTTTTCTGTTGAGTATTTAGTGATGTTGTTTAGGTTTTATAATGAGCTCTTTTTATTATAAAGATAATAACCTTGTATATTCATGGCACATACGTTTTCATAGTTTTTGTGGTTTGCCTTTAAATTTCTTTATTGAATCTGGCTTCCAAAATATTCAGTTTGCATTTGATAAGTGAATTATTTATTGTTCCATAACAAACCACTCCAAAATTCAGTGGCTTAAAATAACCATTTTATTATTTCTCAAGATTCTATGGGTTGACTTCGCTTAGGTGGGCAGTTGTTTTGCTCCACTTGATGTTGACTGGTCCTGTAGTCATCTAGGAGCTTGACTGAGCTGGAACACTCATTATGGCTCACTTATGTTTTATACCCTGATGGAAACAGCCATAGATCTGGGCTCAATTAGGATGCATGGACATCTGGTTTGATGTGCCTGTTTCTCTCTCTCTCTCTCTCTCTCAACTTCTCTCTCTCTCTCTCTCTCTCAGTTTCTCTCTCTGTAATGTTAGGGACTATTCCTCCCCCTGTCCATGCAACCTCTTCATATGGTCTCTCTATGTGGTCTTTCTAGCAGGGCAACTGAACTTTTTATGTGGCAGCTCAGGGCTTCCAATATACAAAAACAGAAGCTTCAGGTACTCTTAAGACTTAGGCTTTGTACTAGCATAGGGTCACTTTCACTCCATTCTGTTAGTTAAAGCAAGTCCCAGGCTCAGTCCTGACCCAATATGGGAGGGGACTACATATAAGAGCGTGAATTTTGGAAGGTGTTGTTCATTGGGGGCCATCCACAGATTAACCATCTCTAGCTCCAAGTAATTTCTCTCCCACATGCAAAATACACTTACTCTGCTTCCAAGATTCTTAGTTTCATGCCATTACTGCATTAGGCTCAAGCTTAAGTACAGAATTTCATCATCTAAATCAGATCCAGGTAGATGAAGCTTCTTGAGCGTGGCCTCTCTCAATCTTAAGACCTGTGAATTGAAGAGATCTATCCACTACATACATACGATGGTGAATCAGAAATAGGATAACAACAGGCAGTTACATTCCAAAGGTGAAGGAAGGGTAAAGAGAAGCATATAGCAGTCAGTGAGCCATAGTAATTCTGAAGCTTCTGGCTCTGCCCTCTGAGAATCTTTCTTTTTCCATAAGAAAGAGCTTATATTTGTAGCTGAGTAGCTTTGCAGCCTATGTCTTATCTGTAGAAAGTTAAGAATTCAGAAACCTCTTTGCATTTTAAATTGTCTCTGTTCCTTTCAGTCCAAGATACTATGATTATCTTAGAGATTTTGCGGGTTTCCTGGGTATCAAATTATGACCTTAGCCAAATGTTACACCCCTAAATATCTTTAAAACATGCCCCCGTTTACTTTTGACTGATAAGCAAGGTGCTGTAGCACAATATCCTTAAGAATCTTAGAAGCTCTCTGGTCTAGCAGAGAGGGTCTAAGAGGCCACCCTAAGATACTTAGAATATTTTTTGTCTAGTCAAGTGGGTCTGTAAGATACTACCTTAAATATTTTTGAAGTGTTAACAACAGTTCTTATGGCCTTGTGATCTTGACTTTGAAATTACATTTTACTGGCAATGCCATTGGAACCTGATCAATGAAGTCATGAGGTAGGGATTCCTGGCATTGGTTTAGTGGCTTAACAGTGTCATTAAGGACCCAGGAACCAGGCTCTTTCTTATCTTTCCTCTTTTTCGCAGTCTGCTTGTTACTTCATTATTACCGGATGTTTGCTTCAGTCCTAGGCATCATTTGTAGATCAAGGCAGGGGGTAGAACATTCAAGTTTTCTTTTGCACTTGCCCCCTTTTATTTCTACAAAGAAACAGAAGTTTACCCAATAATCCTCCAGCAGATTTTATGTCCCATTGACTAGAATTAGTTTACATGACTATGTTTAGCTTCAAAGGAGAATGAGAAAACTAGCATTTGGCAAAATGGAATGGGGTTGCCAATAATGATTCATCATTTGGGGCTGTATACCTTGCTGTTACAAGCAGAATTCAGGTTCTGTTGTGACAGGGTAGTTTCAGGAGTGGTTATTGTATAATCAGCAGTTAGCAGTAGCACCACAATTATTCTTCTGTCTGATGGGAATGCTCTTCTCTGGATCTTCTTGGGGTTCATTCATTCACACCATTCAGGTCTCTACTCAGCTGTTACCTCCTTAGGGGGGCCTTCTCTGACCGCTCTAAGTAAAATAATTATCCACTCACTCACTCACCCTACCCCGTCTCTATTTTTTTCATGTATCATTACCTGGTATCATATTACATGTTTCTTTACTTGTTATTGTCTGTCACTCCCACCTGACTTTGTTCCAAATGGTAGGGATTTAGTCTTACTAATCACAGTATCTTACCATTTAGAGTAGTGATGAGTCCATGATGGGCACTCAATAAATATTTGTTGAAATAGTTAATTTATTAAAAATACTGCAGGGTTTTGAGGCATTTTCTTTGGAATCTCTGAATATGTTACAATTCCTGAGCCTCATTGTATGTGATTAATCAAAATCATTTGGTCCTAGGGAAATACAAATGATTTTAATATTTTCAAGGTGAATGAAGCACCTAGCACACCAAATATCAGGCATGAGGCAGCAAGATTAATTTCATATTCCATAAAGAGTAGTGATAAAGGCTCTGATTAATTATGAATTTTTGAGTTTAAAGTCACTAGTGCCTTCTGAAGACTAGGATTAAGGAAGGCAGGGAGTGGTATGTGTGATATCACTAACCTTCTGTTCATTCATTTGAATTTTTAAAAAAATTTTATTTTATATTGGAGCATAGTTGATTAACAATGTTGTGTTAGTTTCAGGTGTATAGAAGAGGGATTGTTTTACATATACATGTATCTGTTCTTTTTCAAATTCTTTTCCCATTTAGGTTATTACAGAATATTGAGCAGAGTTCCCTGTGCTACACAGTAGGTCCTTGTTGGTTATCAGTTTTAAATATAGTAGTGTGTACATGTCAGTCCCAAAGTCCCAATCTATTCCCACCCCGACCCTTCCTCCCTGGTAACCATAAGTTCGTTCTCTAAGTCTGTGAGTCTGTTTCTGTTTCGTAAATGAGTTCATTTGTATCATTTTTTTTAGATTTCACATATAAGCGATATCATATGATATTTGTCTTTCTCTGGCTGACTTATTTCACTTAGTATGAGTGAAATAGTATGCTATATAGTAGGTTCTCATTAGTTATCTATTTTATACGTAGTAATGGATATATTTCAATCCCAATCTCCCAATTCATCCCACTCCCCTCCCCCCTTGGTATCCATAAGTTTGTTCTCTACATCCATGTTTCTATTTCTGCTTTGCAAATAAGTTCATCTGTACCATTTTTCTAGATTACACATATAAGTGATATTATATAATATTTCTTTTTCTCTTTCTGACTTACTTCACTCTGTATGGCAGACTCTAGGTCTATCCATGTCTTAGCAAATGGCACCATTTTGTTCCTTTTTATGGCTGAGTAATATTCCATTGTATATATGTACCACATCTTCTTTATCCATTCCTCTGTTGATGGACATTTAGGTTGCTTCCATGTGCTGGCTATTGTAAACAGCACTGCAGTGAACACTGGGCTGCATGTATCTTTTCAAACCGTGTTTTTCTCCAGGTATATACCCAGGAGTGGGATTGCTGGATCATATGGTAGCTCTATTTTTAGTTTTTTAAGGAACCACCATACTGTTCTCAATAGTGGCTGTACCAATTTACATTCCCATGAACAGTGTGGGAGAGTTCCCTTTTCTCCACACCCTCTCCAGTATTTATTGTTTGTAGACTTTTTGATGATGGCCAGTCTGACTGGTGTGAGATGATATCTCATTGTAGTTTTGATTTGCATTTCTCTAATAATTAGTGATATTGAGCATTTTTCATGTGCCTCTTGGCCATCTGTACATCTTCTTTGGGGAAGTGTCTATTTAGGTCTTCTGCCCATCTTTTGATTGGGTTGTTTGTTTGTTTGTTTGTTTGAATTTAGCCACATGAGCTGTTTGTAAATTTTGGAGACTAATCCCTTGTCAGTTGCATCGTTTACAAATACTTTCTCCCATTCTGTGGGTTGTCCTTTCGTTTTGTCTGTGGTTTCCTTTGCTGTGCAAAAGCTTTTGGGTTTAATTAGGTCCCATTGGTTTATTTTTGTTTTTATTTCCATTACTCTAGGAGATGACTCAAAAAAGATATTGCTGCAATTCATGTCAAAGAGTGTTCTGCCTGTGTTTTCCTTTAACAGTTTTATAATATCCACCCTTACATTTAGGTCTTTAATCCATTTTAAGTTTACTTTTGTGTATGGTGTTAGAGAATGTTCTAATTTTATTTTTTTACATGTAGCTGTCCAGTTTTCCTAGCACCATTTATTGAAGAGACTGTCTTTCCTCCATTGTATAGTCTTGCCTCCTTTGTCATACAGTAATTGACCATACATGCATGGGTTTCTTTTTGGGCTTTCTATCCTGTTCCGTTGATCTGTATTTCTGTTTTTGTGCCAGTATCATACTGTCTTGATTACTGTAGCTTTGTAGTATAGTCTGAAGTCAGGGAGCCTGATTCCCCCAGCTCCATTTTTCTTTCTCAAGATTGCTTTGACTATTCAGGGTCTTTTGTGTCTCCATAAAAAATGTATCTCCTTAAAAAACTTTAAGATTTTTTTATTCTAGTTCTGTGAAAAACGCCACTGGTAATTTGGTAGGATTGCATTGAATCTGTAGATTGCCTTGGGTAGTATAGTCATTTGACAGTATTGATTCTTACAGTCCAAGAACATGGTATATCTTTCCATCTGTTTGTGTTATCTTTGATTTCTTTCATCAGCATCTTATAGTTTTCAGAGTACAGGTCTTTTTTCTCCTCAGGTAGGTTTATTCCTAGGTATTTTATTCTTTTTGATGCAATGGTAAATGGGATTGTTTCTTAATTTCTCTTTCTGATCTTTCATTGTTAGTGTATAGAAGTGCAACAGATTTCTGTGCATTAATTTTGTATCCTGCAATTTTACCTAATTCATTGATGAGCTCTAGTAGTTTTCTGGTAGGTCTTTAGGATTTTCTACGTATAGTATCATGTCATCTGCAAACAGTGACAGTTTTACTTCTTCTTTTCCAATTTGGATTCATTTTCTTCTCTGATTGCCGTGGCTAAGACTTCCAAAACTGTGTTGAATAAAAGTGGAGAGAGTGGACATCCTTGTCTTGTTCCTGATCTTAGAGGAAATGCTTTCAGCTTTTCACTGTTGAGTATGATGTTAGTTGTAGGTTTGTCATATATGGCCTTTATTATGTTGAGGTATGTTCCCTCTATGCTCACTTTCTCAAGAGTTTTTATCATAAATGGGTGTTGAATTTTGTCAACAGCTTTTTATGCATCTATTGAGATGATCATATGGATTTTTCCTTCAATCTGTTGATGTGGTGTATCACACTGATTGATTTGTGAATATTGAAAAATCCTTGCATCCTGGGATAAATCCCACTTGATCATGGTGTATGATCCTTTTAATGTATTGTTGGATTTGGATTGCTAGTATTTTGTTGAGGATTTTTGCATCTATGTTAATCAGTGATATTGGCTTGTAATTTTCTGTTTTTGTGGTATCTTTGTCTGGTTTTGGTATCAGGTGATGGTGACCTCATAGAATGAGGTTGGGAGTATTCCTTCCTCTGCAGTTTTTTTTGGAATAGTTTCAGAAGGATAGGTGTTACCTCTTTGCTAAATGTTTGATAGAATTTGCCTGTGAAGCCATCTGGTCCTGGACTTCTGTTTTTTTTTTTTTTTTTTTTTTTTTTTTTTTTTTTTTTTTTGCGGTATGCGGGCCTCTCACTGTTGTGGCCTCCCCCGTTGCAGAGCACAGGCTCCGGACGCGCAGGCCCAGCGGCCATGGCTCACGGGCCCAGCCGCTCCGCGGCATATGGGATCCTCCCAGACCGGGGCACGAACCCGTATCCCCTGCATCGGCAGGCGGACTCTCAACCACTGCGCCACCAGGGAGGCCCTGGACTTCTGTTTTTTAGGAGTTTTTAAATTTCAGTTTCAATTTCAGTACTTGTGATTGGTCTATTCATATTTTCTATTTCTTCCTGGTTCAGTCTTGGGAGACTGTATGTTTCTAAGAATTTGTCCATTTCTTCCAGGTTGTCCATTTTATTGGCATTTAGATGCTTATAGTAGTCTCTTATGATCCTTTGTATTTCTGTGGTGTTGATTGTAACTTCTCCTTTTCATTTCTAATTTTATTGAATTGATCCCTCTCCCTTTTTTCCTTGATGAGTCTGGCTAAAGGTTTATCAATTTTGTTTATCTTTTCAAAGAACCAGCTTTTAGTTTCATTGATCTTTCTATTGTTTTCTTCCATCTCTATTTCATTTATTTATGCTCTCTTCTTTATGATTATTTCTTTTCTTCTACTATCTTTGGCCTTAGTTTGTTTTTCTTTCTTGTTCCTCTGGTGGGCAGGGCCATGCTCAGGAAGATTTAAGCAGCCTGTCTGCTGATGGGTGGGGCTGTGTTCCCATGCTGTTTGTTGTTTGGCCTGAGGCATCCCAGCATTGGAGCCTACAGGCTGTTGGGTGTAGCTAGGTTTTCATGGGGGTGGGGAGGGGTGGGGGTGTGTGAGGAGGGTGTGTGGGGGGTATGGTGCCCTCCAGGAGGGCTCATGCCAGTGAGTACTTGCCAAAACTGCTGCTGCCAGTGTCTTTTTTCCTGCAGTGAGCCACAGCTGCCCCACCAGCCTCTGTGGGTAGCCCTTCAATACTAGCAGGTAGGTCTGGCCCAGTCTCTTATGAGGTCATTCCTTTTTTCTCTGGATCCTGGTGTGCACTAGACCTTGTGTGCACCCGCAAGAGTGGAGTTTGTTTCCCCCATTCCTGTAGAATTCCTTCAGTCAAACCCCACTGACCTTCAAAGCCAGATTCTCTGGTGGCTCCCCACACCCCTAGTTGCCAGACCCACAGGTTCAGGAGCCTGACATGGGGCTCAAAACTTTCACTCCTGTGGGAGAACTTCTGCGATATAATTATTTTCCAGTTTGTGGGTTGGCCACCCGGCAGGTATGGGATTTGATTTTGTCACGATTGTGCCCCTCCTATCGTCTTGTTGTGGCTTCTTCTTTGTCTGTGGGTGTAGGGTATTTTTTTTTGATAGGTTCCAGCGTTTTGTTTTGTTTTTTGTCGATGGTTGTTCAGCAGTTAGTTGTGATTTCGGTGTTCTTCTAAGAAGGGGTAAGCTAACATCTTTCTACTCCATCTTGCCAGCAAGTCTCATCCATTTGAATTTAATTGCCTTTACTATGCCATGAATTCCATTTATGAAATTTAAATCCTTAAATAATGATTGATAGACTAGTAGAAAACATGCCATGATCTTCCAAACTCATTGTCTCTGCTAACTCTGCACTTCGAGTTGCCCCAAGTCATGAAAGTGAAATGCACCTTACAATTATTTTATCCACTATAATTTTTACTTCAATAATTTTTCACTGGTAAGTTTTTCTAATCTATATGTTTTCACAGATGTAATAAATTCTTGAAACTGAGACTATAAAACAGAGATTAAAAATAGGAGTAAGGGGAAACTTTTCCAATTGATTAAAATAGACCTTCTTTTGAAATAGATAATTTAAAATTTCTAATCATTTTTCCCTTTGTTCACACTTTTCTCTGGAAGGTCTGTTTTGCTTTGGTATCTGAGATGGATTTTATCAGAGATTGTTCATTTAAATCTTTTGGTGCCAGAAAAAGAGGAAGGAGTCATATTATATTTCCAATAATTTTAACATTGCAGTAGGCCTTCAGTTGCCTGTGAGGAATAGGAAAAGATATATACAACTTGAAGCAGTACATGCAAGAGCACATCACTGAACCTTAACTTAGCTGGTACCCTAGACTAATTGCAGATGCTGTGAACTTAAGGAAATGTGTGTTTCCATTGAGGGGGGTAGGATTCTGTTCACTTTCTTTCAAGTCAGGCTTTTACTTGAATTTAGTAAATTCCAGGTTGCTTGGTCAACCCTTCAATCTGATTTCATCTTGACTGTATTTTACAGAAATATTTTTGGACTGTGGGCAGTACCTGTGCTTATTATCTTCCATCTCCTCCCCACCCTAATCTATTCTCCACCTTTCTCTGTCCTGTTATTTTTGTTGTTGTTTTGTTTTGCCTGAAGAGGATGACCCCTATGTGCTGCCTCACCAGCCTCTCTCTCTAGCTGTCTTCCAGTTAGGTTCAGCAAATGACAAGCACTGCCAGGATATTGGAGAACAAGAGGGGAAAGAAAATTTGGGGGATTTCTGTCCTACTGTCTTCCTGCTTTGGTGCTGTGGTTCTGGCAATGGATTTTCCTTCATATCTACAGCTACTACTGGGTGCTCCCAACCTCCATGACTCCAGCTATCATATCACTGGGCTCTGGCTGGAATAACATCTTCTCACTCTTGCCCTCAATATCTTTTATTGGTTCCTTATTCATACACACAACTTTCATTTATATTAAAGCCTCTTTAGTTGAAACATTTTAGAGGAATTCTAATTCCTGCCTTAAGTCTAATTAGTAATCTTCTCAGTTTTTTAGTATGCATACAGATTTTCTTCTATTTTTGTATCTCTCTGCTCATTGTACAGGGACTTTGTAAAAACTCAAATTATCATCTTGACCTGAATGTTCATAATGCATTTTTTAAAGTACAGAGCTGAAAATGATGCATGCTTATAAAAATTCAAGCAATTCTCCAAAAAATGCAAGAGGAAAGAGCCTATAATTCTGCCATTTGGAAATTACTAGCGTTAATAGTTAATATGTAGTGAACATCATTCCATAAATCTTTCCCTTTTGTTGGGGGACAGTTCTCCACACTTCTCTTGCATTTCTGCACATCTTGTAAGAGGCACAGGGTTCCTGTCCTGAAATGTAGTCCATTGCATGTGCAGGTGCGGCCCTCTTCTCATCACCTTGTGGGAATTAGGGCTTGAGGAACGGATGCAAAAATGCTTAAACTCTGGTTACTGCAATTGCTCTGAGTAATAAACTGTCCTTTGAGGTCTACTATCAGCATCCATGAAACAGTGGCAAGCTAACTTGGTAGCTTACAAGTAGGGTAAGTTCTTGACAACTTTGGTGATAAGTGGGATACTGACAGACATGGCTTTCTGAAGGATGATAGATAAGGATGTTGTTGTGTGATCAGTTGGATTTCGGGGAAACCCATGGAAAATGGTAGTGAACACACTTAGTTGTATGGTAAATCAGGCAATAACTAGCCTTCCACTTTATTGCCTGTTAATGAGGGACAGTTGGAGAGGTGGTTGCAAGCCAGGTGTGAGGAAGTAGGTTCAAAAACAGCTGCCTGAACAGTGCCCTGGTTGTTGTTAATTATCCTCCAGGTGGGGAGACTTCCTTGCCAGTCTGATGATCCACTTCAATCTGTTCCATTTTAACAATTACTGCTAAGATCTGTCCTGGGTAGGCAGAAGATTCTACTCTCTGACAACAGTTACAGAGATGCATACCTCCACTAAAGATGACAGGATGTGAATTCATGACTGCTATGAGCAGAAACCGAGTGAATCATTAGAACTTTGGCTGGTTTGTTTGGGAGATGAAGGTACAGACTGTGTAAAACCTGTAAAGGAAGGGTGGCAACAGCTGGACCATCTTATGGCCAACTACTCCTGCAGTATATAGTGACAATCTTACATCCATTTCAAAACAACAAGAAGATTTCAGAGTTTTTTGTAGGGGGTTCTGGCTGCTATAAGGTAGTTTTGGCCCTCCTGGGGAGACTTCCCTGAAATAGACAAACTCTTGTGGGAAACCATACATAGGCATTAACTAGTATTCAGGCTCTTAGTGCCCTTAGTTAGGTACACAATGTTGATGAATGTGATCCACTAGGAAATTAGAAACTGACCCAAAGAAATATAAATTCTTGCAGTCAGCTCTGGTGTCCTGGAAAACTCCTTTAGCCCTTATGTTGGAATCAGGCTAGAAATTATGAGATGTCATCATGGTAATAGGACAGCAGATGCTCCAGATTGATGTGGGCTCCACAAAGTAGGTCACTGCTGTGCTGCTGTGCAAACCAAGTTGAAGTCACCTGAGGACACCCAAACCTCAAGACCCTATCTAGAAAGCAGTGTGGTGATGGCTGCTGAGTCAGGGAATTCCCAAAGATGAAATAGATGGTGTCAGCTATGAAGACTGTGCTGCCTGATATAGAGTGTTGGAAAGACCAATAACATTAGAAGTTCATTTGGTTGAGCCATGAATTGCTGCTACACCACCCAAAATTAAATGTAAATGTGAAGTCTTGTTAAATGTCATGGAGTTGCTTTCTCCTTCTGCACTGCATGACACCTCCCTTTCCCCTTATCTTAATCTCAGCTCTTTTAAGAAGAAACATGATTAGAGGTGGAGCCAAGGTCTTCCCATCACTAAAGGGGAAAGAAGGCCCTAAATAGCCATCCAAGTTCACTGGAGCATTTCAGGGAGGGAAGGACCCCAAACTTTTATGGCTCTGTTGGTTGTGGGTGCCCAAGTCTCTAACTTATCTGAACCTATAGGAGGAAAAGTCACTTGGATTCAGCTTATAGAACTTAGGCAGGGTTCACAATGGGGAAGGGAACTAACATGACCTTGTGGAGAGGGCTCTTTAGGTCAGTTGAATGTACTGTTGTTTCTACATCTGAGTGTGTAGTGGGAATCATTGTGTTATGTACTTGTTCGTGTCCATCCCATAAGTGCCAGAGGGATTGGAAGAGCTATATTTAGAGAGGTGCTGGTGGGAATTGTAAATCACTACCCAACTTGTCTCCCTGTGCCCTCCCAGATGGTCTAACAGAAAAATTATAGAATCCTAGGAGGACAGAGGGAAATCACAGCCTCCATTAAGAACTTAAAGGCAGCTGGGAAGGTAAGAGATGCGTTATCTCAGTACAGCATCCCTGTGTGGCTAGTGAGATTTGCTAATGGAGTTGGAGACTTACAGTGGATTATCACCAACTGAATCCAGTTGTTGCTTCCATATCCAAGCTATTCCGGATACTGTGACTGTCACTGAATCCACTGCCCAGACTGATGGCATTTGGTATGCTATCCTGGATGTTGCCAACACCGCCTTTGCTGTACCACTGACACCTGAGGATCAAGATCAGTTTGCATATGTTTTTAGTACTCCCCCAGAGGTAACTACTCACCTGCCATTAGCCAGCAGTGGGTGGGTCAGGATTTAGCATGAGTGCTTCTACATTCAGATTTCCACAGCTTTCACTATATGGATGATATCCTATTGGTTAGCAAGTCTAAAGCCTTAATCTCAACAGCCTTGAAAATGCTATTATCACATTCCACCAGCAGAAGTGGCTAGTAAACCCTGACAAAATTCGGGGGACTACTTACCAGGTAAAGTTTATTAGGACTATTTGGAAAGATTAATAATGTCAGTCCTATGGCAGTCAAAAAAAAGCAAAAACAAAAACTGTTGTCTCTTTGCCCCACCCACTCCTGCCAACACTGTAAAAGAAGGCCCAGCACCTTGCTTGTATGAGGGGCAGTACGTGCCTCACTTGGGCATTCTACATGGTTCTTTTATCTTGTCTAACCTACAAATCAGCATCTTTTCAGTGGGGCCCAAGCCACAAGCTGAGTTAGAAGCTGTCCAGCAAGCTGTGATACACTATCTTTGGGCCCCTACAATCCTTTTTAAGAAAATTTTATTTATTTATTTATTTATTTATTTATTTATTTTGGGCTGTGTTGGGTCTTTATTGCTGTGCATGGGCTTCCTCTAGTTGTAGCGAGTGGGGGCTACTCTTCGATGCGGTGCACGGGCTTCTCATTGCAGTGGCTTCTCTTTGTTGTGGAGCACGGGCTGTAGGCGCGTGGACTTCAGTAGTTGTGGTATGCAAGCTCGGTAGTTGGCACACGGACTTAGTTGCTCCGCAGCATGTGGGATCTTCCCAGACCAGGCCTCAAACCTGTGTCCCCTGGATTGGCAGACAGATTCTTAAGCACTGCGCCACCAGGGAAGTCCCCCTACCATCCTAATGACTTCTTTGAGCTACAGATCTCTGTGCTGATTTAGAGCCTCTGCCTGAAGACCTCTCTTAGGGTTGTGGACTTCTCCTTTGGCACAGGTACCAGGTTCACCCCTTTTGAAAAGCAGTTATTACCTTGACTACCTATAGTACCAAGAGTTACTGAGCTCTTGTCAAAAGCGAACACCTTACTTATATGAACTCCGTGACTCTTCGGCTTATTATTCTTATTTTAGGATGGGTCAAGTTGGATCCCGCAACTAACAAGGTGGAAAGGGCCCAGTAAGCCTCGCTTGTCAAATGGAAATGGTATATTCAAGAACACAGACAGCCTGGCCCCAGCAGTATCTCAGCTTTTCATGAAAATGTGGCAATTACACCTTTGGGAAAATCTTATTCCTCCCTCTGCCCCTGAAGAAAAAATCCTTGGCTCAGTGGGGCTTTTGCCATAAATAATCAAGTCCTTTGTTTCTGACTCAGGAGTCTTCTGCTAGCATTCATGAAACTGTAGCAGGAGAGCGTCATAGCTTGTAAGTAGGTAAAAATCCTAGAACCTGTACCGTTCTTGATAGTTTTGGCAGTGAGAATGGGATACTGACAAGAGACAAGACTTTCTGGAAGAAGAAGGAAAAAGGGCCCCTACAGGCTGTGTTAGGGAATGTGAGATTTCCTGGATTTTAGTAGCAAATGCTCTCACCCAAGTGGTGGTGATGGTGGGGAAGGGGCGAGCAGTAGGGGTCTTCCACTTATCCTACCTGTAAATAACTGTTCAGAGGCTGAGTGGTGAGAGGATTTTAAAAAAAGAAAAGAAAAGCACCCAGTGAGCTTTATTTGTTGCTCACTCCCCTCTGGGGATGGAGATGGGGGTGGGGAAGAAAGGAATGACCTCTTCTGCTTTCAGGAAAAGGCCCTGTATCCTGGGGGAACCTTCCTGGGAGGTGAAGGGCACATAGCTGTACAGCTCTGTTGGATATAGGCCCCAGAGACTCCAGCGTGGAGCTGTAGTAGAATGTGCCAGAAGGAAAGGAGCTCCTGAGCCCAGAGGCACTCTGGAAGCAAGGAGATGCACAACGGGGGAGGGGTTCCAGCCCTGAGATAAGGGGCCTCCCTGCTGCTCCAGCTGTCTGCCAAAGGCTAACCTCCCTCACACCCTTGTTCCCCTATGCTCCCAGTCTGGAAATAATAATCTCCTGATGGCTGGTGTAGCTGTTGTAGCCCCTAACATGTAGGTTAATCTGAAATCAAATGATAGGGTTTGGGCAAAACTTGCAGTGTGGAGAAAAGTTATGTTAAAGTGACCTTATGGGTAGGGCCTTCTCTGCTGAGTCCGTGTACTGTTGTTATATCTCTCACTGCCCAGTGTATATTGAAATTGATGTGTTGCATGCCTGTACTGTAAATATTCATAAATGGTCAAGAGGGAATTCTCCCATTCAAGGCACCGCCATGTGTAGATAAGTCCTTGCCATTTGCCACACGTGGGTGGATCAGGATTTAAGTAAGTGCCTCCACCCTCTCATATCTAAAGATATAGATGATGTCCTGTTGGTTAGCAAGTCAAAAACCTCAGTTTCAGAGGCCCTGACTGTGGTGGTATCACACCTCTACCAACAGAGCTGGCTGATAAACCCTGACAAATTCAAGGGCCTGCTTGCCAAGTAAATTTTCTTGAGACTATGTGGGCAGATTCACAGTGCTCAATTCCTTTGGCAGTCAAAGAAAAAGTGCTGTCTCTTTGGCCACCCACCACCTAAAAGGAGGCCCAGCATATTTTTGAACTCTTTGGGATTGGAGACTATATGTACATCACTTTGGGCATTCTACTTAGCACTTTATGTCACCTAACTTGCAAATCAACATGCTTCAAGTAAGGCCTAAAGCAGCAGGCTTTTCTGGTCAAATGGTAGTAGTGTGTTCAGGAGTGCATCTGACCTGGTCCTAGCATCATTTTGGTATTGTATGAAAAAGTGGCAGAAACCAACTTTGGTGGAACCTTATCCTTCATTCTGCCACCCAAAGCAAAGCCACTGACTCAGTGGAGCCCTGGATTCACAGATGTGCTCCTAAATACCTAGGCCAGGTTCACTCATGGTTCAAATAAGCTGAACATTGGGCTACTGTGGCTGTTCAGCCTAAAGGTCAGCCATGCAGAATCAAAAATGGATGTGGTTATTCCACTCAGCTGGACAGAACTCTGGCCAATACTCCACTTTAAGAACCTTGTTATATTTTGCTTACTCTGGAGCTATTTCCAGTGGTCTAGCTACTTGGTTTGCCATTTGAAAAACTACAAACTGGCAGGCTAAAGACACCCCTCTTTGGGGCTGCAAACTATAGTACCAAATTGCTGCTACTAAAAGACGCATCTAGGTCAGTTATGTAGATGTACACAGTAAGGGCATGTGCTCCGTGAGACTGACTGGAATCAAGCTGCTCATTGAGCCTCTCCTCCACAGATTGCCCCCATTGCTGTTTGGATTTATCATTGTACTGGACATGACAACACAGCCACTATCATATCTGGGCACAAAGTAAAGATGTCAACTTGGTAAAATTTCTGATGCAGAGGCTGCCGCTGCATGCCAGATTAGACTCCTCAAGAGTTGACCCATTTACCTTGCAGTCAGAGAGCTTCATTGCAGGAATCCCACCTGCTTCTAGCACTGGACTTTGGGCTCCTTTTGAGGGTAATCGGTTGACATTTTTTCAGTTTATCGTGTTACTTTCAGTCCAGTCAGACGACTTCAGTTACTGTGTTGTAGTGCTTGAAAATGTTCTTGGTCGTGTCTTTGGCTTTCTGGCTCATTTGCAGTCTGAAAACAGTTTGCAAAAGCCACTTTAAAAAGGGCTAATAATTCTATCAAACATTTCGAGACGAGCTAACACCGATCCTTCTCAAACTCTTCCAAAATATAGCGGAGGGAGGAACACTCCCAAACTCATTCTACGAGGCCACTATCACCATGATACCAAAGCCAGACAAATATGTCACAAAAAAGAAAACTCCAGGCCAATATCACTGATGAACATAGATGAAAAAATCCTCAACAAAATACTAGCAAACAGAATCCAACAGCACATTAAAAGGATCATGCACCATGATCAAGTGGGGTTTTTTCCACGAATGCAAGGATTCTTCAATATATGCAAATCAATCAATGTAATACACCATATTAACAAACTGAAGGAAAAAAACCATATGATCATCTCAATAGATGCAGAAAAAGCTTCTGAAAAAATTCAACACCCATTTATGATAAAAACCCTCCAGAAAGTAGGCATAGAGGGAACTTACATCAACATAATAAAGGCCATGTATGACAAACCCACAGCCAACATCGTTCTCAGTGGTGAAAAACTGAAACCATTTCCACTAAGATCAGGAACAAGACAAGGTTAACTGCTGTCACCACTGTTATTCAACATAGTTTTGGATGTTTTAGCCACAGCAATCAGAGAAGAAAAAGAAAGGAATCCAAATCAGAAAAGAAGAAGTAAAACTGTCACTGTATGCAGATGACATGATACTATACATAGAGAATCCTAAAGATGCTACCAGAAAACTACTAGAACTAATCAATGAATTTTGTAAAGTAGCAGGATACAAAATTAACACGCAGAAATCTCTTGCATTTCTATACACTAATAATGAAAAATCTGAAAGAGAAATTAAGGAAACACTCCCATTTACCACTGCAACAAAAAGAATAAAATATCTAGGAATATATCTACCTAAGAAGACAAAAGACCTGTATGCAGAAAACTATAAGACACTGATGAAAGAAATTAAAGATGATACCAACAGATGGAGAGATATACCATGTTCTTGGACTGGAAAAATCAACATTGTGAAAATGACTATACTACCCAAAGCAATCTCCGGATTCAATGCAATCACTCAAATTACCAATGGCATTTTTCACAGAACTAGAACAAAAAATTTCACAATTTGTATGGAAACACAAAAGACCCCAAATAGCCAAAGCAATCTTGAGAAAGAAAAACGGAGCTGGAGGAATCAGGCTTCCTGACTTCAGACTATACTACAAAGCTTCAGTAATCAAGACAGTATGGTACTGGCACAAAAACAGAAAGATAGATCAATGGAACAGGATAGAAAGCCCAGAGATAAGCCCACGCATATATGGTCACCTTATCTTTGATAAAGGAGGCAGGAATGTACAGTGGAGAAAGGACAGCCTCTTCAATAAGTGGTACTGGGAAAACTGGACAGGTACATGTAAAAGTATGAGATTAGATCACTCCCTAACACCATACACAAAAACAAGCTCAAAATGGATTAAAGACCTAAATGTAAGGCCAGAAACTATGAAACTCTTAGAGGAAAACATAGGCAGAACACTCTATGACATAAATCACAGCAAGATCCTTTTTCACCCACCTCCCAGAGAAATGGAAATAAAAACAAAAATAAACAAATAGGACCTAATGAAACTTCAAAGCTTTTGTACAGCAAAGGAAACCATAAACAAGACCAAAAGACTACCCTCAGAATGGGAGAAAATATTTGCAAATGAAGCAACTGACAAAGGATTAATCTCCAAAATTTATAAGCAGTTCGTGCAGCTCAATAACAAAAAAACAAACAAACAATTCCAAAAATGGGCAGAAGACCTAAATAGACATTTCTCCAAAGAGGATATACAGACTGCCAACAAACACATGAAAGAATGCTCAACATCATTAATATTAGAGAAATGCAAATCAAAACTACAATGAGATATCATCTCACACCAGTCAGAAAGGCCATCATCAAAAAATCTAGAAACAATAAATGCTGGAGAGGGTGTGGAGAAAAGGGAACACTCTTGCACTGCTGGTGGGAATGTGAATTGGTACAGCCACTATGGAGAACAGTATGGAGGTTCCTTAAAAAACTCCAAATAGAACTGGCATATACCCTGAGAAAACCATAATTCAAAAAGAGTCATGTACCAACATGTTCATTGCAGCTCTATTTACAATTGCCAGGAGATGGAAACAACCTAAGTGTCCATCATCGGATGAATGGATAAAGAAGATGTGGCACATATATACAATGGAATATTACTCAGCCATAAAAGGAAACGAAATTGAGCTATTTGTAATGAGGTGGATGGACCTAGAGTCTGTTATACAGAGTGAAGTAAGTCAGAAAGAGAAAGACAAATACTGTATGCTAACACATATATATGGAACTTAAGAAAAAAAAAATGTCATGAAGAACCCAAGGGTAAGACAGGAATAAAGACACAGACCTACTAGAGAATGGACTTGAGGATATGGGGAGGGGGAAGGGTAAGCTGTGACAAAGCGAGAGAGTCGCATGGACATATATACACTACCAAACGTAAAATAGATAGCTAGTGGGAAGCAGCTGCATAGCATAGGGAGATCAGCTTGGTGCTTTGTGACCACCTAGAGGGGTGGGATAGGGAGGGTGGGATAGGGAGGGTGGGAGGGAGGGAGACGCAAGAGGGAAGAGATATGGGAACATATGTATATGTATAACTGATTGACTTTGTTATAAAGCAGAAACTAGCACACCATTGTAAAGCAATTATACTCCAATAAAGATGTAAAAAAATGTGAAATCTTCTAACATATTAATTTGTGTATTCATTTATATATTAATAATATATAAATTTATTGTATAAATTTCCTTCTAAGTACCACTTCATATCCATCCCACAAATTTTGATTTGTGTTTTAATTTTCATTCAGTTCTAAACACTTTGTAATTTTTTCCTTTTGATTTCTCTTGATGCATAGTTTATTTAGAAGCATGTTGTTTAGTTTCCTAATGTTTGGGGATTTTCTAGAGATGTTTGTAATTTAATTCTGTTTGATCAGAGCATATATTTTGTATGATTTGAATCCTTTTAAATTAATTGAGGCTTGTTTTATAGCCTAGAATATTGTGTATATTGGTAAATATTCTATATGCATTTAAAAGCAGTATGTATTATGCTTTTAAGTGGAATGCTCTTTTGAAAAATTAAACTATTATTTTTGAGATAATTATAGGTTTGCATGCTTATAAGAAATAATACAGAGAGATCCTGTGTAACCTTTACTCAGTTTACCCCAAGGTAAACTGGATAAATCTTGCAGGACCATAGTACAATATCATAACCAAAATACTGACATTGATATTGACAGCCAAATTACAGAACATTTCCACCCCATAATAAAGAGCCTCACTCTAATTATTGATGTTTGACTGCTGACAGCTCCTTTCTGGCTCATTTCTGGGCAAGCTGATAAGAAGCCCTAAGTGTGCCCTCTTTTGGTGCCATACAAACATCTTCTTCCACATGGGAGCTCTCATCTCAGTCCCAACATTTAACCACCATAAAACCCTTAAACCTGTGTCCTTTCCCTGCTCTCAAGTTTTTTGAGGGCTAGCTTGGGAGGCCAGTCCTGCTCTCCCAAGAAAACTTCATTTTGCACAGCAAAAGAAACAAGCAAGAAAATGAACAGGACTTTGATGCATTTTGAGTTTATTTTTGTGTATGATGTTAGAGAATATTCTAATTTCATTCTTTTACATGTGGCTGTCCAGTTTTCCCAGCACCACTTATTGAAGAGACTCTTTTCTCCAGTGTACGTTCTTGCCTCCTTTGTCATAGACTAATTGACCATAGGTGAATGGGCTTATTTCTGGGCTTTTTATCCTCTTCCATTGATCCACATGTCTGTTTTTGTGCCAGTACCATACTGTTTTGATTACTGTAGCTTTGTAGTATAGTCTGGAGTCAGGGAGCCTGATTCCTTCTCTGTTTTTCTTTCTCAAGATTGCTTTGGCTATTCGGGGTCTTTTGTGTTTCCATACAAATTTTAAAATTATTTGTCCTAGTTCTGTGAAAAATGCCATTGGTAATTTGATAGGCATTGCATTGATTCTGTAGATTGCCTTGGGTAACATAGTCATTTTGACAATATTGGTTCTTCCAATCCAAGAACATGGTATATCTTTCCATCTGTTTGTGTCATCTTCGATATCTTTCATCAGCGTCTTATAGTTTTTGGAGTACAGGTCTTGTGCCTACTTAGGTATGTTTATTCATAGATATTTTATTCTTTTTGATGTGATGATAAATGGGATCGTTTCCTTAATTTCCCTTTCTGATCTTTCATTGTTAGTGTATAGAAATACAACAGATTTCTGTGTGTTACTTTTGTATCCTGCAACTTTACTGAATTCATTGATGAGCTCTAGTAGTTTTCTGGTAGCATCTTTATGTGTAGTATCATGTAATCTGCAAACAGTGATGGTTTTACTTCTTCTTTTCCAGTTTGGATACCTTTTATTTCTTTTTTTCTCTGATTGCTGGGGCTAGGACTTCCAAAAGTATGTTGAATAAAAGTGGCGAGAGTGGACATCCTCATCTTATTAAACTTAAAAGCTTTTGCACAGAAAAGGAAACCATAAACAAAACAAAAAGACAACCTACAGAATGGGAGAAAATATTTGCATATGATGCAGCTGACAAGGGATTAATCTCCAGAATATACAAACAGCTCATGCAGCTCAATATCAAAAAGACCCCATCAAAAAATGGGCAGAAGATCTAAATAGACATTTCTCCAAAGAAGACATACAAATGGCCAAAAGGCACATGAAAAGATGCTCAACACTGCTAATTATTAGAGAAATGCAAGTCAGACCTACAATGAGGTATCACCTCACACCAGTCAGAATAGCTATCATCAACAAGTCTACAAATAATAAGTGCTGGAGAGGGTGTGGAGAAAAATGAACCCTGCTACACTGTTGGTGGGAAATGTAAATTGGCACAGCCACTATGGAGAATAGTATGGAGGTTCCTTAAAAAACTAAAAATAGAGCTACCATATGATCCTCAAATCCCACTCCTGGGCATATATCCAGAGAAAACCATTGTTCAAAAAGATACATGCACCCCTATGTTCACTGTAGTGCTATTCACAATAGGCAGGACATGAAAGCAACATAAAAGTCCATCGACAGATGAATGGATAAAGAAAATGTCGTACATATATACAATGGAATATTACTCAGTCATAAAAATAATGAAATAATGCCATTTGCAGTAACATGGACAGGCCTAGAGATTATCATGCTAAGTAAAGTAAGTCAGAGAGAAAGATAAATATCATATGATATCACTTACATGTGGAATCTAAAAAAAATGATACAAATGAATTTATTTACAAAACAGAAACAGACTCACAGATATAGAAAACAAACTTATGGTTACTGAAGGGGAAAGGTGGGGGGGGAGAGAGAAATTAGGAATTTGGGAGTGACATGTACACACTACTATGTATAAAATAGATAAACAACAAGGACCTCCTGTATAGAACAGGAGACTATACTCAGTATTTTTGTAATATCCTATATGGGGAAAGAATCTGAAAAAGAATATAATATATATAACTGAATCACTTTGCTGTACACCTGAAACACAACATTGTAAAACAACTATACTTGAATAAAATAAATTTTTAAAAAATATCTTGTCTGCAAAGATGTGTGATGGACAAGCCTGTTGCAAATATTTTCTCCCAGTCTGTAGGTTGTCTTTTCATTTTTTTATGGTTTCCTTTACTGTACAAAAGCTTGTAAGTTTGATTAGGTCCCATTTGTTTATTTTTGCTTGTATTTCTATTGCCTTGGGAGACTGACCTAAGAAAACTTCGGTATGATTTATGTCAGAGAATGTTTTGCCCATGTTTTCTTCAAGGAGTTTTATGGTGTCATATCTTATATTTAAGTCTTTAAACCATTTTGAGTTTATTTTTGTGTACGGTGTGAGGATGTGTTCTAAATTCATTGATTTACATGCAGCTGTCCAACTTTCCCGACACCACTTGCTGAAGAGTCCATCTTTTTTCCATTTTATATTGTTGCCTCCTTTGTCAAAGATTAATTGACCATAGATGTGGGTTTATTTCTGGACTCTCTATTCTGTTCCATTCATCCATATGTCTGTTTTTGTGCCAGTACCATGCTGTTTTGACTACTGTAGCTTTGTAGTGTTTTCTGAAGTCTGGGGGGGTTATGCCTCCTGCTTTGTTCCTTTTCCTCAGGATGGCTTTGGCAATTCTGAGTCTTTTATGTTTCCATACAAATTTTATGTGTATTTATTCTAGTTCTGTGAAAAAAGTCATGGGTAATTTGATAGGGATTGCATTAAATCTGTAGATTGCTTTGGGTTGTATGGCCATTTTAACAATAGTAATTCTTCCTCACACTTGTAAGGATGGCATTTATTTTAAAAAAAAAGATAAACAAGTGACAAGTGTTGGTGAGGATGTGGAGAAAGGGAACCCTTGTACACTGTTGGTGGGAATGTAAATTGGTGCAGCCACATTGGAAAACAGTATGGAGGTTCCTCAAAAAATTAAAAATAGAACTACCAGATGATCCAGCAATCCCACTCCTGGGTATATATTCAAAGGAATTGAAACCAGGATCTCAAAGAGATATTTGGCTTCCCATGTTCACTGCAACATTATTCACAATAGGCAAGATATGGAAGCAACCTAAGTGTCCATCAGTGGATGAATGGATAAAGGGAATGTGGTAAACGTACACAATGAGTATTAATCAGCAAAAAAGAAGAAAATCCTGCCATTTGAGACAACATGGATGGACCTTGACAGCATTATACTAAGTGAAATAAGTCAGAGAAAGACAAATGCTTTATGATTCCACTTATATGTGAAACCTAAAACAAAAAAACTAAACTCATTTGTACAGAGAACAGATTGGTGGTTGCCAGAGGTGCATTTTGGGGGTGGGTGAAATGGGTGAATGTTGTTGAAAGGTACAAACTTTCTGGTTATAAGACAAATAAGTCCTTGGTTTGTGATGTATAGGGTGGTTAACAATACTATGTTGTATACTGATTGATTACAAATTATGTTGTATACTGATTGATTATAACAATACTATGTTGTAATCTTAAAAGTGCTCATCATAAGAAAAAATTTATAAATGTGTGGTGATGGATGTAAACTAAACTTGCTGTGTAATCATTCTATAATATATACATATATAAAATCATTATGTATACTTAAAACTAATACAATGTTGTATGTCAATTATATTTCAATGCAAAATAAATAAAAAATTTTTAAGCATGTAGGAAATTTTAGAAGTTACAAACCAAAAATATAATAATAATGGCTTTTATATTTACCTACATAGTTACCTTTTCTGGAGTTCTTTGTTAATATGGGCTTGAGTTACTGTCTAGTATGTTTTCTTCCATCCTGAGAGACTCCCTTATCATTTCTTGTAAAACAAAAATAATATTGACAGACACCTCTAACTTTTGTTGATCCAGGAGTGTCTTAATTCTTCTTCATTTTTGAAGGATGGTTTTTCTTGTTATATAATTCTTGATTGACAGTCTTTTTCTTTCCACTGTCTACTAACTTACATGGCTTGTGACGAGAAATTGGCTGTTAATCTTATTGAAGAATGTTTATATGTGATGAGTCACTTTTTTTCTTGCTGCTTTCAAGTTCTCTCTTTGTCTTTTAGGAGTTTTATTATGTCTTGGTGTATATATCTTTGAGTTTATCCTCCTTGAAGTGTGTTGAGCTTTTTAGATGTGTAGATTCATGCCATTTACTAACTTTGGGAAGTGTTTGGCCATTATTTCTTCAAATATTCTTTCTGACCATTTCTCTTCTCCTTTGACTCGCATAATGTGTATGTTGGTACACTTTGTTGTCTCCAGGGTCCTTTAGGCTCTTTTCATTTTTTTATTCTTTTTTTCTTCCTGCTTCGCAAGCTGGATAATTTTAATTTCCTATCTTCAATTCAGAGATTCTTTCTTCTATCTGCTTAATATGCTGTTGAACTTCTTAAGAGTTTTTCATTTCAGTTATTGTACTTTCTGATCCAGAATTTCTATTTGGTTCCTTTTTATAATTTCTCTTTATTTATATTTTGTTTATATATTGTTTTCTTGATTTCCTTTAGTTGTTTGCCCATGGTTTCCTTTTGCTCTAAGAGCATATTTAAGAAAGTCATTTTAAAATCCTTGTCTATTAAGTTCAATATCTGGGCTTCCTCACAGGCCATTTCTGTCAAGTTTTTTCCTATGAATGAGCCATATTTCCTATATCTTTGTATGTCTTGTGATTTTTTGTTGGAAATTGGGCATTTTAAATATTATAATGTAACTCTGGAAACTCTCCTCCATCTCTAGGGTACTGTTGTTGATTTTTTTTTTTTTTTGCGGTACATGGGCCTCTCACTGCTGTGGCCTCTCCCGTTGTGGAGCACAGGCTCTGGACGCGCAGGGTCAGCGGTCATGGCTCACGGGCCCAGCCGCTCCACGGCATGTGGGATCCTCCCAGACCGGGGCACGAACCCACGTCCCCTGCATCGGCGGGCAGACTCTCAACCACTGCACCACCAGGGAAGCCCCTGTTGTTGATTTTTGAGGGCTGTGGTCACATGTTTCTTTAGTGACCTATCCAAACTCTTGTTTTGCAAAGACTGTAAATTCTTCACCATTTGTGGTCAGTCACTGAAATCTCTCTTCCATTATCTCAGTGGCCAGCTAATGACCTAACAGATTTCTTAAAACACCAAAATTAGCTGCCCCTTTTTGTATTAACCAGTCCCTGCTTGCTATAAGTTTTGTATTAGATTATGGAGTTTGAAATAGTTGATCTGTGAGCCTTTGACATTTATATTTGTTTCAGTGAAGGGACCAATTCTTTGAGCACCCTACTGTACCATTTTCCATCATATCACTTCTCCATTCTCTTTTGATAAATGCTTTCTTTGATGTTAATATTATTTTTATTTTATATTTTAAGTTACTTTTTTTTTTTTTCGATACGCAGGCCTCTCACTGTTGTGACCTCTCCCGTTTCAGAGCACAGGCTCCAGACACGCAGGCTCAGCAGCCATGGCTCACGGGCCCAGCCGCTCCGTGGCACGTGGGATCTTCCTGGACCGGGGCACGAACCCGTGTCCCCTGCATCGGCAGGCAGACTCTCAACCACTGCGCCACCAGGGAACCCCCTTAAGTTACTATTTTTGTTCCCTGGGGCTTAGGGGAGTAAGGAGAGATCAATAATATACAAAGTAGTATTATGTACTTTTTTGATGCTTGCCATTTCCTACCTCAACAACCTACTAATACAGTGTTTCAGCCATGCAAGTTATCTCACCACCTCCAGGTGTACTGGTTATAGTAGAAATGAATTATTTTCCTTATATAAGATAAATTCAAATGGTAACATTGGATCTCATTTTATT
Organism: Mesoplodon mirus; assembly: GCF_964341445.2. Taxonomy (NCBI): domain Eukaryota; kingdom Metazoa; phylum Chordata; class Mammalia; order Artiodactyla; family Ziphiidae; genus Mesoplodon; species Mesoplodon mirus. Next base: position 34,796,858 of record NC_138984.1, read on the forward strand.
ATTATTTATAGCTATCAATAATGCTAAGTTTAAAAATTATATTGATATTTAATTATTTTTTTCTATTCACTTTTTCTGGTCTATTTTAATTTCAGAGTTCACATTGTTCCTGTAGCAGAGTGAATGAAAATTTAAATATCCCTAATGGTGTAGGTAAGTTATTATTCGTATATATGGTTGTAATTTTCAAATATTCAGTGAAATTGAGAACATAAACTCATGTAAAACAATTACTATCAAGACTTTCCTTCAAAATGTAAATTACACTGTGATGTTTGTGATTACTGGCATGAAAAACCTATGGAATTACAATATTAGTGGGAAATCAAGCAAAGCAAAATACAGGTGGCCTTAAGATCCTAGATAATATTTATTTTACATGCATTATAACATTACTAAACCATTTATTACATTTATCTGTGTTTACAAACATTCTGGCTATCTATAGATCTATCTAGTGAAGTTTTTCTACTTCAAGGAATTGTTCTGTGATATTGTTATGGAGACACATTTGACATATCAGTAAACAAAAAGATAATCAAGATAACAACTAGTACAGCATGAGCATGGAACAACCAGATCAGACAGTGCTGCTGGATCAGAGTTCTAGAAGTCCCTTGCTGTGTCATGTTGGGGTTGAAGGAAATGGGAGATTCCTAAGGGAATCAAGATAGCCAGGGCAATGAATCTAAGATGGATAGTTGGATATCTTGAGGCAGCAACTTTTTACAAATTAGTACAGAAATGTTTTAATATTCAACAATTAGGACAGTTATGACTGTGTAGTAACTGAATATCCATCCAGAGGAGACTGTAGTAATCTAATTAAAATGAAGAGAAAATAAGAATAAAACACTTAACAGGGAAGATGAGCAAGCAGGCATGTTTCTTTGTAACATGAAAGCCTCCTTGAGTAGTAGAGAGTGTTCTCCAATTAGGAACTTATGGGGAAATAGAAGATGAAAAAATATATTTAAAAAAAAGACATAGAGGGAAAATATCAGATGAAATTGTAACTGAGAAGTGTATTCTTAGAAGAAAGTCCCCAAAAGGGAAATTTGACTTATCTTGAATAGTTGAATGTCGTGAAATGAAAATTATTACAAATTAATGTTTTAGCCATATATGTGTTTGTATTTATCCATATGCATACATATGGATATGTATTTATACATCTGTTCTACACAATAATAACAGTTCTAAGAATATATATTGGGGTACAGGAAGCTATTTTAGAACAAAGGATGTCAGTTCCAGGAATACTTTAAATGTCAGGAAAAATTTAAAGTACACCTAAATTATTATTCATTTTAGAAGAGAAAGTGACCATTTGGAATAACATTCATGAGTAATAAGAGGGTACCTATAATATGATACCTCCAAAACTTTCCTTCTAATATCCTTTGGAGTCTTCTAATCATAAAAGAACTTTTGGAGTAAATCTGCTAGAACAGCAAGCAAGCTCCTTATTTTATTATTTCTGACTATTGCTTGAAAAGGGGAAATAGTGTATCAAATAATAGAAAATATTGTTGAGGGGGTAAACCGGATCTCACCCCTGCCTTGCCACTAATTAGCTCTGGACCTTAGGCAACCACTTGTCTTATAAAAGCCTCAATTTGGGCTTCCCTGGTGGCGCAGTGGTTGAGAGTCCGCCTGCCGATGTAGGGGACACGGGTTCGTGCCCCAGTCCGGGAAGATCCCACATGCCGCGGAGCGGCTGGGCCCGTGAGCCATGGCCGCTGAGCCTGCACGTCCGGAGCCTGTGCTCCACAACGGGAGAGGCCACAACAGTGAGAGGCCTGCGTACCACAAAAAAAAAAAAAAAAGCAAAAAGCCTCAATTTTCCCATTTTAAAAATTAAAGAATGGAACTAGATACTAAGAATAAATATTTCAGTACTCCCTTGCAGTTTCCTTATATTGCCTTATAATCTTCATAACTTTGTAGACATTTCACATATATTAAGTTATTTAATCTTCATAAATACGACCCTGTTAGGTTGACACTATTATACTAGTTTTATAGATGAGGCAACTGAGGCATGGAAAGGCTGAGTAGTTTGACAATTCTGTAAAAGAAGTCTGTGAAACAAGCCAGTGGTCCAATCTCCTCTGAAGAGTAAAGAGCTTTTATAAGCAGTGTCAAATCAAATACAGAACTGGAAAGAACATCTGTGGTGTACCTTTTAAAAAGTAAATGCTTAGGGAGGAAAACAGGGCTTATTTTCTTATTGTTCACTCCTATTTGCTCTTGGGCACGTCATAACTTTTCTGGATTTTTTTCTCATTTTTAAAATGAGAAAGATGGTTTTAAGACTATTTGGTCTCCTATTTCTCTAAAAGGCTATATTCCTAAATTTATATCTGAACAGAGCCTTTTAAAAACGATTCAAGATTCCTAAATATATATTTTAAATGATTTTATTATACTTTGCATTACACTCTTCAGTTTATTTATGTAGACCAGTCTTATATAATTAACCTAATTCTTCTGTAGATACATTATATAAGATAAAATGCAGTATATTAAAGTTTATTTAGTAAGGTTCAGCACTCTTGCTAAATTCCTTGAATTATCATTACCTTTAAGCAAATTAGAGGCATATGCCTAGCCCAGTTCCTTTGGAGCTACTTTCATAGATACCCTCTGACTCCTGATATATATGCACATTTTTTTTTTTTTTTTTTTTTTTGCGGTATGCGGGCCTCTCCCGTTGTGGAGCACAGGCTCTGGACTTGCAGGCTTAGCGGCCATGGCTCATGAGCCCAACCGCTCTGCGGCATGTGGGATCTTCGTGGACCAGAGCACGAACCTGTGTCCCCTGCATCGGCAGGCAGACTCTCAACCACTGCACCACCAGGGAAGCCCTATGCACATATTTTTAGCCTAGCACCACAATTCATTGAAGAATATGGTCATTCCACTCCATACTTTTATAAATTCTTTAAGTTTATTACTTAAGAATCCTCTCTAGGGTCATGAATTGAATTAAGGAAATATAGAATTATTCATGAAATGTATCTAGAATGTAGATTGTCTGTCCACACAGCTTTACAGAGTTGGGTATGTATTGCAAATGAATGATGGAAGATTACCCAAATGACTGCTAGAGGATAGGCTAAAATGAGGCTCCAAGAAGGATTAGTAAAAGCAATCTTTTAAACATGCAGTCAAGCATAGCTCTGATAAGGTGCCTAATCTTTAACAGCCACAAAAACATTCAGAACCACCTAGAGTGCAATGGCGATACTTTTTTTAGTTTTTACTTCATTTTTTGAACTGACATTAAGAGCCAGAAAAGTAGAAGTATTCAATACATTGACTGTAATCTGACTACAAGACAATCTTTGATGTACATAAAGTATGGTGCATGATGACATTTAACTTTAATAACTTTATGTATTTTAACAATGCTATTCAAATTAGTAGTCAGAGTTACTAGATGACAGACCCAAGGGTGCAGTGTGTCAGGGGTCAGAATAGAGGGAGTAGTAACGATGGTAACAATAACAGCAAAACTTCCATTCATTTGTGCTTATTATGTCCCAGACACAGTATTAGATGCTTTAGCCCTTTAAATCACACAATCTTATGAGAGAGGATCTTTACCCTTTGACAGATGACGAAACTGAGACAGAGAGAGGCAAGATAACTTGTCCAAATTTAGATGGTTAGTTGTTGCAGAGACTATTTGCGTCTAGGCAGCCTGGCTCCAGAGCCTGTGCCCTTAACTGCTATGCTACATAGTCATTCGAGACATGTCTGAAGAACATGCTTGTCAAATGCCACAAGTGCTAACTTAATTATATCATTTTTTCATTCTTTTTCAGATGAGTTAATGCAAGATAAGGCCTATGGACAGAAAAATACAAATAGAAAAGGAAAATCAGTAAGTAGATTGATATATCCTTTAAAAACCATTGTTAACATTTTACATTGTTTTGAATTAATTTTTACTGAATATTCTGTCACCAAGAAAGCATATACTTTATTATTGTGAATTTGTGAATTTATTATAAGTAAATTTTATTTATATTATTTATTATAGTTTATTATAAATTTTTAAATTATTATAAAGCAATATAAATATAACATTAACTTCGGCAGGTTATAGTATTTAATTCTTCTGCCTCTCCCAAAATCGCTATTGTTTAATGGGCAACTCGCAATAGCACCAGGAAAGCACAGACTATCTTTGCCCAGCTGTTGTGACATGAACAATTTTAAAGAAGCCATTCTCCTCGTCCCAATTTTCCATTAATACTTGAAATTAACTATACTGGATTCCTTTTTTTACACCTTGAGAATTTTCAGTTGTTCAAGATTCGGCTGTCTAAGTGCCATGCTAGGCTAACAGCAGTATTTCAGAAATGGAACAAGGGTTGTGTGGCTTGGGATGAGGATCGGGCAAGAAAGAAACACTGAGATGAAAGGCAAGAAGAGAAAGGAAAACTTGGTCTACTTCATATTTTGCACTCAGTAGGTATGAACCATGCTCACACAGGGGAGAAGATTCTAAGCCCTAAAAGAATTGTCAGTACTTTTCCTCATAATTTTTAATGACTGACTCCTTAATCCAAGACATTGGAACCCCATGCTAATACTATTTTGTAGGGAGTAGAATTTGATATAAGAATGTCTTGGACTACACACAAAAGGGTTTAGTCACTTTAAAGACAGAAATCCCAATTGTTCAGGACATTACTGATTCTAATATTCAATCCAGTTATCCCAATAAGCCATTAAAATGTCCTGGAAATTTTAATGTTTTGCTATTCAAACTACTTCTTCCAGGCTCATTCATCTAAAAATAGCACAAAAATCCCATCTGATTACTGGCCTAAATTTTATTTAGGAAAAGAGTGGCATAAATCTACCAGGCATCATACTGTTATAGAAAGAGTACAAGATTTTGAGTCAGAAGACTTGAATTCTGGCACCAGTCCCTTCACTATTAGCTGGAGGTTAAATGGGAACAAACCTAGTTGGAATGAATCCGAGGTGGATTTTCAGTAGATGAAGCAACCCTCACACGATTTTTCACATTCCATTTTATTCTTCCATTTATTATCGCAGCCCTAGCAGCCATCCATCTTCTATTTCTTCACGAAACAGGCTCTAATAACCCCACAGGAATCTATCTGACATAGATAAAATTCTGTTTCATCCATATTATACAGTCAAAGATATTTTAGGCACTTTACAACTAATCCTAGCATTACTAATGCTAGAATTATTCTCACCCGACCTGCTAGGAGATCCAGACAACAATATTCCAGCAAATCCTCTCAACACACCACCCCATATTAAGCTAGAATGATATTTCCTATTCGCATATGCAATCCTACGATCAATTCCCAACAAACTAGGAGGTGTACTAGCCCTAATCTTCTCAATTTTAATTCTAGCATTCATTCCAACATTCCACACATCCAAACAACGAAGTATAACATTCTGACCTCTTAGCCAGTGCCTATTCTGAGTATTAGTAGCAGATCTACTAACATTAACATGAATTGGAGTACAACCCATAGAACACCCCTTCATTATTACCAGACAACTAGCATCCATCTTATACTTCTTTTTAATTCTAGTGCTAATACCAGTAGCTAGCATTATTGAAAGTAATCTCCTAATATGAAGAGTCTTTGTAGTATATTTATTACACTGGTCTTGTAAACCAGAAAAGGAGAATAATATATCTCCCTAGGACTCAAGGAAAAAGTTCAAGCTCCACCATCAGCACCCAAAGCTGAAACTCTACTTAAACTATTCCCTGATAATTGTTATGGGACATTTCCACAATCTTAAAGTACCATGTCAGTATTAAAATAACATTTTCCCCTCCCATAAATAGCTAATGTATTTCATGCATATGGTATATATCCACGTATATAAGTACATACATATTATATATACATAATATATGATATGTGTAATTGTGCATTAATTATCTGCACCATGCTTATAAGCATGTACATTATATTATTGATATTACATAGAACATAATAGTATTAATAGTACATAGTACATTAAGTCAAATCAATTCCAGTCAGCATGCATATCATATCCAATAGATCACAAGCTTAATCAGCAAGCCACGTAAAACCATCAACCCACTTAGCATGTGTCTCTCTTCTGGCTCAGGGCCCATGACTTGTAGGGGTTTCTATTAATGAACTTTATCAGATATCTGGTTTTTACTTCAGGACCATCTCACCTAAAATCGCCCACCCTTTCCCCTTAAATAAGACATCTCAGTAGGCTAATGACTAATCAGCCTATGCTCACACATAACTGTAGTTCATGTATTTGGTATTTTTTAATTTTTAAGGGATGCTGTGGCTCGGCTATGGCCATCTGAGGACTTAACAAAGTCAAATAAATTGTAGCTGGACTTAATTGAATATTATTAACCAGCATCATCAACCGTAAGGTTTTATTCAGTCAATGGTTACAGGACATAAGGAAATTACACACACGTACATGTGCATGTACATGTACATAATTACACACACATACACATACACATTTATTAAATAGGTAAACGCCCTGCTTAACAAATCCCCTTACCCCCCCACTAAGCCCTATGCTCCATATGCCTATAACGCCCTACCAAACCCCCAAAACAAGGTAAGAAACATACAAATACATAGAATTTAATCTATCCAACAAAACACAGACATTTCAATACTCAAGTAAAATAAACCCTAATCATACCAATGAATTACGTAGATATATACCACTTATATAGACAGACATCTCCCTAGATTTATCAGCCACTTTTATTAAAATAAATTTTAAAATTCCACACTAAATCTAATACAAAATACACAAATTAATCATATACACATTACCACATAATCATGCATACAAACTCAGCCTGTTAATGCAGCTTAAGACTTAAAGCAAGGCACTGAAAATACCTAGATGAGTTTACTAACTCCATAAACACATAGGTTTGGTCCTAGCCTTTCTGTTAGTTTTTAATAAAACTACAAATGCAAGCACCTGCACCCCAGTTAGAATGCCCTGTAAATCATAAAGATTAAAAGGAGCAGGCATCAAGCACACTACAATAGTAGCTCATAATGCCTTGCTCAACTACACCCGCACAGGAAACAGCAGTGATAAAAATTAAGCCATAGGGCTTCCCTGGTGGCGCAGTGGTTGAGAGTCCGCCTGCCGATGCAGGGGACGTGGGTTCATGCCCCGGTCCGGGAAGATCCCACATGCCGCGGAGCGGCTGGGCCCGTGGGCCATGGCCACTGAGCCTGCACGTCCAGAGCCTGTGCTCCGCAACGGGAGAAGCCACAGCAGAGAGAGGCCCACGTACTGCAAAAAAAAAAAAAAAAAAAAAATTAAGCCATAAATGCAACTTTGACTAAGTTATATTATCCAAGGTTGGAAAATTTCGTGCCAGCCACCACAGTCATTTGATAAACCTAAATTAATAGAAAACCTGCATAAAGCATGTGACAGAATAAGTTTTCAAACAGTTAAATTCTAACTAAGCCATAAAAAGCCATAGCTAAAATAAAAATAAACTACCAGTGACTTCCTGATTACATGACAGCTAAGACTCAAACTGGGATTAGATACCCCACTATGCTTAGCCCTAAACTCAAATAATTACAATGACAAAATTATTCACCAGAGTACTACTAGCAGCAGCTTAAAACTCAAAGAAGTTGGCAGTGTTTCATATCCCTCTAGAGGAGCCTGTTCTATAATCAATAAACCTCACCAACCCTTGCTAATTCATCTATATACCACCATCTTCAGCAAACCCTAAAAAGAAACAACAGTAAGCATAATAATTATACATAAAAACGTTAGGTCAAGGTGTAACTTATGGAGTGAGTAGAAATGGGCTACATTTTCTATTTCAAGAATATATTTCTTCTTTTTCAAAAAAAAATTTTTTTTAATCTTTTAGCCATGCTGCACAGCATGTGGGATCTTAGTTCTCTGACCAGGGATCGAACCGGCAGCCCCTGCATTGGCAGCATAGAGTCTGAACCACTGGGCCACCAGGGAAGTCCCAAGAATATATTTCTTATTACACAAAAGTTTTTATGAAACTAAAAACCAAAGGAGGGGACTTCCCTGGTGGTCCAATGGGTAAGACTCCGTGCTCCCAATGCAGGGGTCCTGGGTTCGATCCTTGGTTGGGGAACTAGATCGCACACGCATGCCGCAACTAAGAAGTCTGCGTGCCGCACCTAAGAGCCCGCATGCTGCAACTAAAAGATCCCTCATGCCACAACTAAAGATCCCGCATGCCGCAACTAAGATCTGGCACAGGCAAAATAAATAAATAAATAATTAATTTAAAAAAAAAAAAAGATTTAGTAGTAAATTAAGAATAGAGTGCTTAACTGAATAAGGCTATGAAGCACACACACACCGCCCATCACCCTTCTCAAGTATTAAAATAATCCTCTATAATCTATTAACAAATACTAATCATATGAGAGGAGACAATTCATAACAAGGTAAGCATACTAGAAAGTGTGCTTGGACAAATCAAAGCATAGTTTAAATAAAGCACCTAGTTTACCACCCAGGAGATTTCATAATTTATGAATACTTTGAACTAACTGTAACCCAAACCTCCCACAATTTTAATTACCACAAGCAAATCAAATAAACCATTAACCTAATAGTTAAAGTATAGGAAATAGAAATTTTAAAATCTTTTGGCGCTATAGAGAAAGTACCGTAAAGGAATGATGGAAGAAGCATTAAAAGTAGTAAAAAGCAAAGCTTACCCCTTTTACCATTTGCATAATGATTTAACTAGTAAACATTTAACAAAAATAACTTAAATACCCTGAAACCAGACAAGCTGTTTATGAACAGTTTATTAGAACAAACTCATCTATGTGGCAAAATAATGAGAAGATTTATAAGTAGAGGTGACAAGCCTAATGAGTCTGGTGATAGCTGGTTGTCCAGAAAAAGAATCTTAGTTCAACTTGAAAAATTACCTAAAAAATTATAAATTGTAATGTATTTTTAAATGCTAATCTAAAAAGGTACAGCTTTTTAGAAGTAGGGTACAACATTATCTAGAGAGTAAAAACAACACCATAGTTCGCCTAAAAGCAGCCACCAATTAAGGAAACGTTCAAGCTCAACAATATATTTACCTTAATAACAACTATAAGCAAATCAACTCCTAGTTTAATACTGGACTAATTATTAACCAATAGAAGCAATGACGTTAATATGAGTAACAAGAAATATTTCTCCCTGCATAAGCTTACATCAGTAACTGATACTGTACTGAAAATTAACAGTAAATAAATCTAAATGAACATTAAATTACTTATTATAACATACTGTTAACCCAATGCAGGCATGCACTTAAGGAAAGATTTTAAAAAGTAAAAGGAACTTGGCAAGCACAAACCCTGCCTGTTTACCAAAAACATCACCTCTAGCATAACTAATAGTAGAGGCACAGCCTGCCTAGTGACATCTGTTAAATGGCCACAGTATCCTGACCATGCAAAGGTAGCATAATCAATTGTTCTCTAAATAAGGACGTGTATGAATGGCCACAGGAGGATTTCACTGTCTCTTTTAATCGGTGAAGTTGACCTTCCCTTGAAGAGGCAGGAATAATAAAATAAGATGAGAAGACCCTATGGAGCTTTCATTTGTTAACACCCCCAGAAAACCAAACTAAACCACCAAGGGATAACAAGTTTCATTATGGGTTAACAATTTTGGTTGATGTGACCTCAGAGGACAAAAAAGCCTCCAAGTGATTAAAATCTAGACCAACTAGTCAAAATATCTTATCACTAATTTATCCAAAAATTGATCAATGGAACAAGTTACCCTAGGGATAACAGTGCAATCCTATTCTAGAGTTCATATCGACAAGAGTTTACGACCCTGATGTTGGATCAGGACATCCCAATGGTGTAACCGCTATTAAAGTTTTGTTTTTTCAACAATTAAAGTTCTATGTGATCTGAGTTCAGACCAGAGTAATCCAGGTTGGTTTCTATCTATTATGTATTTCTCCCAGTATGAAAGGACAAGAGAAATAAGGTCTACTTTACAAAAGTGCCTTAAAATCAGTTAATGATATGATCTTAATTTATTTTATAAAGGTACTACCCAAGAACAGGGTTTGTTAGGGTGGCAGAGCCTGGTAATTGCATAGAACTTAAACCTTTATAAACAGAGGTTCAACTCTTCTCCCTAACAAAATGTTTATAATTAACATCTGGATACTCATCGTCCCAATTCTTCTAGCTGTGGCATTTCTCACATTAATTGAATGAAAAGTATTAGGTTACATGCAACTTTGAAAACGACCAAACATCTTTGGACCATATGGCCTATTACAGCCTGTCGCCAATGCAGTCAAACTATTCATTAAAGAACCACTACAACCAGCTACATCTTCCATCTCCATATTTATTCTTGCACCAATCCTAGCTCTAACCTTGGCCTTAAACATAAATCCCGCTACCTATACCTTACCCTCTCATTGACATAAATCTAGGAGTATAATTCATATTAGCTATGTCAACCCTAGCCATCTATTCCATTCTATGATCTGGATAGCTTCTAATTCAAAATATGCTCTAATTGGAGCCCTATGAGCAGTGACACAATTTCATATGAAGTAACACTAGCAATTATCCTTTTATCAGTCCTTTTTTTTTTTTTTTTTTGGTGGTACGCGGGCCTCTCACTGCTGTGGCCTCTCCCATTACGGAGCACAGGCTCCGGACGCGCAGGCTCAGCGGCCATGGCCCACGGGCCCAGCCGCTCCGCGGCACGTGGGATCCTCCCGGACTGGGGCACGAACCCGCGTCCCCTGCATCGGCAGGCGGACTCCCAACCACTGCGCCACCAGGGAAGCCCTTATCAGTCCTTTTAATAAATGGATCCTTTACCCTCCCAACTCTCATCACAACACAAGAACATCTATGAATAATTTTTACATCATGACCTCTAGCCATAATATGATTTATTTCTACCCTAGCAGAAACTAATCGAACCCCTTTCGATCTAACAGAAGGAGAATTAGAACTTGTATCTGGCTTTAACGTAGAATATGCAGCAGGCCCATTTGCTATATTTTTCCTAGCAGAATATGCCAACATCATCATAATAAACATTTTCACAACAATCCTGTTTCTAGGAGCATTCCACGATCCCCATACACCAGAACTATACACAACCAGTTTTATTATCAAAACACTACTACTAACAATCTCCTTATGCATTCAAGCATCCTACCCGTGATTCTGATATGATCAACTCACACAACTACTTTGAAAAATTATCTATCACTAACACTAGTCCTGTGTATATGACACGTTTCACTACCTATCATAACATCAAGCATCCCTTCACAAACATAAGAAATATGTCTGATAAAAAAGTTACTTTGATAGAGTAAATAATAGAGGTTTAAATCCTCTTATTTCTAGAATTATAGGAATTGAACCTACCCCTTAAGAATTCAGAATTCTTCGTGCTACCACATTACACTTATTCTATAGTAAGGTCAGCTAAATAAGCCATTGAGCCCATACCCTGAAAATGAAAATCCCATTATCCTTATCATTATCTTAATAACCATTATTTCAGGGACCATAATGAAATAACTAGTTCACACTGATTACTTATTTGAATAGGGTTTGAAATATATTAGCTATCATCCCTATTCTACTAAAAAAACTTAAACCCATGAGCCATAGAAGCATCTACTAAATATTTCTTAACATAGGCCACCGCATCAATATTACTTATAATAGCTGTCGTCATTAACATACTGTATTGTGGTCAATGAACCATTACAAAAATCTTTAATCCAACAGCATCAATAATCATTACAATAGCTCTAGTCATAAAATTAGGACTATCCCCATTCCACTTTTGAGTACCTGAAGTCACACAGGCATTTCACTAACAGCAGGCTTAATTCTATTAACATGACAAAAACATGCACCACTATCTGTATTATACCAAATTTCACCATCCATTAACCTAAACTTACTACTAATCGTATCCACACTAGCAGTCATAATTGGAGGATGAGGCAGACTAAATCAAATGCAACTACGAAATGTCATAGCTTACTCATCAATCGCTCACATAGGATGAATAACAGCTATCATATTATATAATCCAACTCTAAGAATCCTAAACCTACTAATTTACATTATAATAACACTCACTGGACTTCCCTAGTGGCACAGTGGTTAAGAATCCGCCTGCCAATGCAGGCAACATGGGTTCGAGCCCTGGTCCAGGAAGATCCCACATGCCGGGGAGCAACTAAGCCCATGTGCCACAACTACTGAACCTGTGCTCTAGAGCCCGCGAGCCACAACTACTGAAGCCCGCGTGGCTAGAGCCCGTGCTCCGCAACAAGAGAAGCCACCGCAGTGAGAAGCCCGTGCACCTCAACAGAGTGGCCCCCACTTGCTGCAACTAGAAGAAGCTCGCGTGCAGCAACGAAGACCCAATGCAGCCAAAAATTAATTAATTAATTTAAAAAAATAACACTCACTATATTCACATTACTCATTCACAGCTCAGCCACCACTACATTATCATTATCACACACATGAAACAAAATACCCATCATTACAACTCTTATCCTCACCATTCTATTATCAGTAGGAGGCATCCCACCACTATCAGGATTGAGTAATTATTCAAGAAATAACAACAACAAAAAAGAACATTATTTTGCCCACACTAATAGCTGTCACAGCACTGCCTAACCTATATTTCTCCATACAACTTACGTATTCTACATCACTAACCATATTACCATCAGTCAGTAACATAAAAATAAAATGATCATTTGAACATATAAAACAAACAACTTTTCTACCAATAATAACTGTAATATCTACATTACTTTTACCCCTTACACCAATCCTTTCAGTACTGGAATAGGAATTTAGGTTAATATAGATCAAGAGCCTTCAAAGCCCTAAGCAGGTATAGTTTACTTAATTCCTGTATAATAAGGATTGCAAGACTCTATCCTACATCAATTGAATGCAAATCAAACGCTTTAGTTAAGCTAAATCCTCACGTGATTGGTGGGATTTCATTCCCACGAAATTTTAGTTAACAGCTAAATACCCTAGTCAGCTGGCTTCAATCTACTTCTCCCGCCGTCAGGAAAAAAAAAAAGGCGGGAGAAGCCCCAGCAGAATTGAAGCTGCTTCTTTGAATTTGCAGTTCAGTATGTTTAATTCACCACAGGACTTGGCAAAAAGAGGACTCAACTTCTGTCTTTAGATATACAGTCTAATGCTTACTCAGCCATTTTACCTATGTTCATAAACCGCTGATGATTCTCAACCAATCATAAAGATAACAGCACCTTGTACTTATTATTTGGTGCTTGGGCTGGGATAGTGGGTACTTCCTTAAGCCTACTAATTTGTGCTGAATTACGTCAACCTGGAGCATTACTTGGGGATTATCAAATTTACAGTGTAATTGTAACAGCCCACACATTCGTAATAATTTTCTTCATAGTTATCCTATTATAATTGGAGGCTTCAGAAACTGGTTAGTTCTACTGATAATTGGAGCACCGACATAGCCTTCCCTCGTGCGAACAACAGAAGCTTCTGATTACTTCCACCCTCTTTCTTACTCTTACTCGCATCATCAGTGGTAGAAGCTGGTGCAGATACAGGCTGAACTGTATACTCACCTCTAGCCAGAAACTTAGCTCATGAGGAGTTTCAGTTGATCTTACCATTTTTTTCTTATATTTAGCAGGTGTTTTTTCAATTCTAGGTGCTATTAATTTTATTTCCACAATTATTAACATAAAACCACCCACTATATCTCAATACCAAACACCATTATTTGTGTGATCTGTCCTAATTACAGCTGTATTACTATTATTATCATTACTAGCAGATGAAATTACCATACTATTAACAGACCAGAATCTAAATACAACCTTTTTAGACCCTGCAGGAGGAGGAGACCTGATTCTTTTATCAACACCTGTTCTGATTTTTTGGTCACCCTGAAGTTTATATTCTTATCTTACCTGGATTTGGAATAATCTCACATATTGTAACTTATTATTCAGGAAAAAAAAGAGCCTTTGAGGCATAGTATATGGGTATATGGGCATAGCATGAGCTATGACATCTATCGGCTTTTTACGGTTTATCATATGAGCCCATTATATGTTTACACATAGATGTTGATACACGAGAATATTTTACATCAGCTACTATAATTATCGCTATTTGTACAGGAGTAAAAGTATTTAGCTGACTGGCAACTCTTCAGGGGGTTAATATCAAGTGATCCCCTGCTATATTATGAGCCCTAGGCTTTACTTTCCTTTTTATAGCAGGTGGTTCAGCAGGAATCATTTTAGCCAACTCGTCCCTAGAAATCATTCTTCACGATGAGTATTGTGTGGTTGCACATTTCCATTATGTACTATCAATAGGAGCAGTATTCGCCATTACATGAGGCTTCATACATTGATTCCCACTATTCACAGGCTACACACTTAACTAAGCATGAGCAAAAATTCATTTTGTAATTATATTTGTAGGCGTAAATATAACTTCCCACAACACTTCCTTGGTCTATCTGAAATACCATGATGATATTCCTACTACTCTGATGCATACACAACATGAAATAGTATTTCATTAATAGGCTCATTCATTTCACTAACAGCAGTGATACTAATAATTTTTATAATCTTTATAATTAATAATTTTTATAACCGAGAAGCATTTGCATCAAAACGAGAGGTCTCAATAGTAGAGCTAACCACTACAAACCTAGAATGATTACATGGATGTCCTCCACCATATCACACATTTGAAGAACCCACTTATGTTAAAGTAATTAAATAAGAAAGGAATCAAACCCTCTTTTACTGGTTTCAAGCCAATACCATTATGTCTTTCTCGATAAGTGAGATATTAGTAAAATTTACATAACTTTGTCAAAGTTAAGTTATAGGTGAAAACCCTATATATCTCTATGGCACATCCTTTTCAACTTAGGCTTTCAAAATGCAACATCACCTATTATAGAAGAACTTCTACACTTCCATGATCACACATTAATAATCATATTTTTAATTAGCTCCTTAGTCCTATTTATTATTTCACTCATATTAACAACTAAGCTAAGACATACAAGCACAATAGATGCACAAGAAGTGGAAACAGTTTGAACAATCTTACCAGCCATCATCCTAATTTTGATTCCCTTGCCATCACCATGAATTCTTTAAATGATAGACAAAATTAATAATCCCTCTCTGACTATAAAAACTATAGGACACCAATGATATTGAAGTTACGAATACACAGACTATGAAGACTTAAATTTCTACTCATATATGATTTGTACATCAGATCTAAAACCAGGAGAGCTGCAATTATTAGAAGTAGATAACCAAGTAGTTCTACCCATAGAGGTAACAATCCGAAGATTAATTTCTTCCTAAGATGTTTTACACTCATGAGCTATTCCTTCATTAGGCCTAAAAACAGATGCCATTCCAGGAACCTTAAATCAAACAACCCTTATATCAACACCACCAGGCCTGTATTATGGACAATGCTCAGAAATTTGTGGATCAAATCATAGCTTCATGCATGTCATCCTTGAATTCATTTCACTTAAATACTTCGAGAAATGATCCGCATCAATATTATAAATTCATTAAGAAGCTAATTAGCTTTAACCTTTTAAAGACTGGATGTTAAATCTACCCTTAATGATATGCCACAACTAGACACATCAACATGGTTTATTACTATTTTATCAATAATTCTAGTTCTATTCATTATATTTCCAACTAAAAATTTTTAAATATATCTATACTTCAAACCCAGAATTAAAATATACTAAAACACAAAAACAACTCACCCCTTGAGCAACAAAATGAACGAAAATTTATTTGCCTCTTTCATTAACCCAATAATTTTAGAACTTCCTGTTGTTGTATTAATCGTTATATTCCCAAGTATTTTATTCCCCACACCTAACCAACTAATCAACAACCACATGATTTCTATTCAACAATGATTAGTCCAGCTTACACTGAAATAAATAATAGCTATTTACAACCACAAAGGACAGACCTGAACACTAATACTTATATCACTTATCCTATTTATTGGATCAACGAATTTACTAGGACTCTTACCACATTCATTTACACCCACTATACAACTCTCAATAAATTTAGGTATAGCAGTCCCTCTGTGAGCAGGAACTGTAAATACTGGTTTCTGCCATAAAACAAAAGCATCCTTAGCCCATTTTTTACCACAAGGACCACCAGTTCCTCTTTATTCAGCCAATAGCCTTAGCTGTATAATTAACAGCTAACATTACAGCAGGACATCTATTAATTCATTTAATTAGGGGAACAACTCTAGCACTACTAAATATTAGTACCACCACAGCCCTCATTACATTTATTAACCTTGTTTTACTCACTATGCTCAAATTTGCTGTTGCCCTAACTCAAGCTTACGTATTCACCTTACTAGTAAGTCTTTACTTACATGACAACACATAATGACCCACCATACCCATATCACATAGTAAATGCCAGTCCCTGACCCCTTACAGGAGCTCTCTCAGCCCTTCTAATAACATCAGGCCTAGTAATTTGATTTCACTTTAATTCAATAATATTATTATCATTAGGCCTATTGACTAATACCTTAACAGTATACCAATGATAACAAGATATTGTCCGAGAAAGCACTTTCCAAGGCCGCCATACACCAGTTGTTCAAAAATGACTTCAGTATGGAATAATCCTATTTATTATTTATTTTAGAAGTCTTCTTTTTTACTGGCTTTTTCTGAGCCTTCTATCACTCAAGTCTTGCTCCTACACCTGAATTAGGTGGATGTTGACCACCAACAGGTATCCGTCCTCTAAATCCACTAGAAGTGCCACACCTTAATGCCTCAGTCTGATTAGCTTCTGGAGTATCCATCATCTGAGCCTACCACAGCCTTATAGAAGGAAACCGTAAGCATATGCTCCAAGCTCTTTTTATTACAATTACCTTAGGTGTATACTTTACACTTCTACAGGCCTCAGAGTACTACAAAACACTTTTTACAATCTCAGACAGGGTATATGGCTCAACTTTCTTCATAGCTACAGGATTCCACGGTCTGACTATAATTATTGGCTCTACTTTCCTAGTCGTCTGCTTCTTAGGCCAGTTAAAATTCCACTTCACTTACAATCATCACTTCAGCTTTGAAGCCACTGCCTGATATTGACATTTTGTAGATGTAGTATGACTGTTCCTTTATGTGTCTGTTTATTGATGAGGATCTTATCCTTTTAGTATTAAATACTACATTGACTTCTCATCAATTTGGTATAATCTGAAAAAGAATAATAAATCTTACAAACGATACTAATTACAAGTATAGCACTAGCCTCACTACTTGTATTTACTGCATTCTGACTCCCTCAATTAAATATTTATACAGAAAAAACAAGTCCCTGTGAGTGGGAGATTTGATCCCATAGGATCAGCATGCTTACCCTTTTCCATAAGTTTTTTCTTAGTAGCTATAACATTTCTTCTCTTTGACTTAGAGATTGACCTCCTTTTTACCTTTATCCTGAGCATCCCAAGCAAATAATCTAAAAACAATACTTGTTATAGCACTATTCCTAATCCTACTACTAACAACAAGCCTGGCTTATAAGTGAACCCAAAAAGGACTAGAATGGACTGAATATGATAATTAGCTTAAGCTAAAATGAATAATTTCGACTCATTAGATGGTGATCAAGTTCATAATTATCAAGTGCCTTTAGTATATATAAATATAATTATAGCACTTACAGTATCTCTTATGGAATTATTAATATATCGATCTCATGTAATATCCTCACTCCTCACTACTATTCCTAGAAGGAATATTATCACTATTTATTATAGTAACACTAATAAGTTTAAATACACACTTCACCCTAGCTAACATATATTATACCTACTATATAGCAGGCACCGTGCTATAAATCATTAACAATGATATACTATAGATGGGTACCATATTGATAAGCTTTTTATGTGCATCATTTTACTTAATCCTTATAACAAAGTAGGCATTGTTATTTTATACATTTTGAAGATGAGGAAACTGAGGCTCAGTAAGATTAGATAAGGGAGTTGGAATTTGGACCTAGAATGCGTATGATCAACCACCTTCTCCTGCCCTCCTGACCTTGAGTAACTAAAAATGTATTAGTGAATGTAGCTGACAGAAAGTGGGGAATTACAATACATCTGTAATACTAGATGAGTGCACAGGGTACCTTGGAAGCATCCTGTGAAGAATGTACCTAACAGGGACCTGGGGCAGGAGAGGGAGGGTAGATATGGGTAGTGAAAGGCCTTTTTAACCAAAAAGTGTGATTCAGTGAGATATTCGGTTGGCCAAAAAGTTCATTCAGGTTTTTCCATAACAGCGTATGGAAAAATCCGAACGAACTTTTTGGCCAACCCAGTAATATATGTAAAATATTTACCAGTACTTTGCCAACTTATATTGTGTTGGTTGAATTGAACTGAACCCTAATAGCATGACATTCCCAGGACCATTCAAGCAACTCATATTGTGAAAAGACCAATGAGCTAGAGAAATGAAGATTTTATGTCTATTCCAACTCAAACTATTTTGACAAAGACAAATTTATCAAAAATATGCAGCCCTAAGGGTCTCCAACGGACTCACTTAGAGACTCCTAAGTAAAGTACAAGCCATCCCCTAAATGACAGAGTACTAAGGTCTTTAATCATAGTTGTTCATCTTCTTTACCATAATGTAAGCATCTTGAGAGCTAAGAGTTTGTGTGTCTTGTATTCCCAGTATCTAGAACAATGTCTGGAACCTAGACAATTGACAAATACTTTTTTAATGAGTACCTACTATGTGCCAGGTACTGTGGATACAAAAATGAAAAGAATGTCGCTGTTGACTTCAAAGACCTTATAGCCAGGTGGAGGAAAAGACTTACTTGGAGTAAACCATTATATTACAGTAACATAATTGGTATAAAGGAGATAAGTTTACAAAGTACAGTACGCATCAGCAAAGAGAACTGACAGATTAAGATGATCTGTCAGCTGGCTTAAGATTGGTCTTGACTCCATATTAACTATGGCACCTTAGGTGATTTGTCACATTACCACCACAGCAATATCCTTTACAACTGATCATGTGACCACTGTCTTTACTAGATTGGGGCAAGGTATTTGTCCCACTCATCGTTCTATCTTCTGACACCTAACACGGTGGTACAAAATAGTCAACTGATAGGTGTTGTATTTTGTTTATGTTTAAACCGTGTGGTTTTTTGGCTTATTCCATTACCACTAATAGTTTCTGTCTACCAAGTGCTCTATGACTTTCCCCTAAAGGTGTTGGTAGTGTTAGGCAGATGCTCACAAGTATACTCTAAATATATATTCCTACTCCCAGGGATACTACACTCCTCACTCCCTATAAGATCACCTGCAGCCAAGGCCAAAGGCCACCTGTGGACGTAGGGAACTGCATGTTATAACCCCTCAAGGATCTAGACTGAGGGCAGTCAAGACCTATATAGGGGGAGGGTTATTGAACTCAGCTAAAACCCTGCAAATTATAGGTATATTTCTTTGTTAGAAACACACACAGATATGTACACACACACACACTATTTATGTAATTGATATACAAAATTTCACCACTTTAAAATATATGCAGAAGAAGAAAACAAAAGATAAATGGGGGATAAAGGAAAAAGATTTATCATAGCATTAGGGAGAGGCATGGCAACTAACAAAAGGACAGCCTTCATATATACCAACATGGTATCAGTACAAGCAGAAAGTTGATCTTCTATCTCAAACCCCCATTCCCACCCCTGGGAAAAAGGTGGTGCACTCTGATTTCCCCATGTGATAGGACTGAACAGGCAGCCAATCTTCTATCTCTACCCAGGAGAACAAGGTAATGCTCCAATTTTCCTGCTACGATACTGTTGTGGGGCTAAGCTGTGAGCTGATCTTTCATCCCTGGCCTGGTGAAAGAGGCAATGCTGTGATTCTCCCATCAGGGTCAAGTAGCCAGCTACGCCCCTATCTGCACTTAGTTGCAATAAGATTTAATGAGGCTGTGCAGTGTGGTCCTAATCAGCATTAGACTTCATCCTCTTCACTGTCAGGAGGATCCAGTGGGGAACTGAGCCTCCACCCCACCTAGCATCAATAAGGAAAAACTAGGTGGTGAGAGGCAGGCTACATGGCACTTTGCCTCTCCCTTTTTATTCCTTGTTGTCAAAGGGCCTAGTGGAGAAATGACCTTACACCCACACTTGGAAGCAAGAGATGATGCAAGTAGCTGCCCCGCTTTCACTGGAAAGATGCCAACTGGGCAGGGGGGAAGTGTTCAATGTCCATCCCACCTGTTTGCAACAAGTTAGTGTGAGTCACTGCACCATTTTTGCTGGGGTGGTGTCAGGGGAGCCTAGTGGGATACCGAACATGCACACCCACCTGACTTGCCCCATGCTGTATCTCAACAGAGTGACTGCCTGCTAAAAAAAATATTTCAAAATATCCAGAGTCTTATAAGATACAAAGTGTCCAGGATAAGGTTGAAAATCACTTGTCATGGGCTTCCCTGGTGGCACAGTGGGTAAGAATCCACCTGCCAATGCAGGGGGCACGGGTTTGAGCCCTTGTCTGGGAAGATCCCACATGCCGCAGAGCAACTAATCCCGTGCCCCACAGCTACTGAGCCTGCACTCTAGAGCCCACAATCCACAACTACTGAAGCCCATGCACCTAGAGCCCTTGCTCCACAACAAGAGAAGCCACCTCAATGAGAAGCCCGCACACCGCAGCAAAGAGTAGCCCCCACTCACTGCAACTAGAGAAAGCCCATGCACAGCAGTGAGGACCCAACGCAGCCAAAATAAATAAATAAATTTATATATTAAAAAAAAAAGAAAATCACTTGTCATACCAAGAACTAGGAAAACCACAACATCAATGAGAAAAGATAATGAACAGATGCCAACACCAAGATGAGTCAGATGTTGAAATGATCTAAAAGAAATTTAAACAACCACCATAAAAATGCTTGAAATCATCAGTCATAAATTCTCTTGAAACAAATGAAAAAACAAAATATTATCAGCAGAGAAATACAAGTTATAAAAAAGACCAAATGGGGCTTCCCTGGTGGCGCAGTGGTTGAGAGTCCGCCTGCCGATGCAGGGGACACGAGTTCGTGCCCCGGTCCGTGAAGATCCCACATGTTGCGGAGCGGCTGGGTCCGTGAGCCATGGCCGCTGAGCCTGTGCGTCCAGAGCCTGTGCCCCGCAACGGGAGAGGCCACAACAGTGGGAGGCCCGCGTATCGCAAAAAAAAAAAAAAAAAAAAAAAAAGACCAAATGGAAATTATATAATTGAAAAAGACAATAACCAAAATGAAAATCTCATTCATTGGGCTCAGTAGTGGAGTGGAAATGACAGAGGACAGAAGTAGTGAACTTGAAAAAATATCAGTAGAATTTACCCAATCTGAACAACAGAACGAAGATAGACTGAAAAAAAAATAAACAGAATTTCTGGGATCTGTGGAACAGTAACAGAATAGTTAATATTCACATTATTAGAATCCCAGAAGTGGAGAGGGGAGAGAGGAGGAGGAGAAAGAGAAGAAGGAGAAGAATAAATTATTCAAAGAAATAATGGCTGAAAACATCCCAACATTGGTGGAAAACATAAACCTATAGATTAAAGAAGTGGAGCAAAGCCCAAAGAGGATAAACCCAAAGAAATGAGAGGCATACCATCATCACACTTCTAAAAATTAAAGAAAAAAATTCTTGAAAGCAGCCAGAGAGAAACAATGAAACCTGTAGGGAATATAAACCTACCAGGGAATACCTATTTGAATGACAGTGATTTTCTCATTTAAAATAATGGAAGCCAGAGGATGTGGCACAATATTTTTCATGTATGAAAAGAAAAGAACTGGCAACTGTAAATTATATGCCCAGCAGAACTTCAGAAGTAAAGGGGAAATAAAGACATTCTCAGACAAAGGAAAACTAAGAGAATTTGTTCATAGCAAACATACCCTTAATGAATGCCTAAAGGAAATTCTCTAAAAAGAAAGAAAATGATAACAGAAAAAGGATTGGAACTACAGAATGAAAGAAACATCAGAATGGGCAAATATTGGAGACTATCCTAATTCTCATGAGTTTTTAAATAATATGTGATGAGTGAAGCAAAGGTTATATAACACCATCTGGTGTAATGTGAAATGTAAGTAGGGGAAATACTTAAGACAGACAATTATTTTTTAAAAGTAGGGAGGATTAAAGTGCCTAAATGGAAGTAAGATGTCTATACTTCACTCAAAGAGGTAAAATATCAATACCAGTAGGTTGTAATAAGTTAAGTTAATATATTATAATACCTAGCACAACCACTAAGAAAACTGTAAAAAACAATATATTGGTACTTCCCTGGTGGCGCAGTGGTTAAGAATCCGCCTGCCAGATGACATGATACTATACATAGAGAATCCTAAAGATGCTACCAGAAAACTACTAGAGCTAATCAATGAATTTGGTAAAGTAGCAAGATACAAAATTAATGCACAGAAATCTCTGGCATTCCTATAGACTAATGATGAAAAATCTGAAAGAGAAATTAAGAAAACACTCCCATTTACCATTGCAACAAAAAAGAATAAAATATCTAGGTATAAACCTACCTAAGGAGACAAAAGACCTGTATGCAGAAAATTATAAGACACTGATGAAAGATATTAAAGATGATACAAATAGATGGAGAGATATACCATGTTCTTGGATTGGAAGAATCAACATTGTGAAAATGACTCTACTACTCAAAGCAATCTACAGATTCAATGCAATCCCTATGAAACTACCACTGGCATTTTTCACAGAACTAGAACAAAAAATTTCACCATTTGTATGGAAGCACAAAAGACCCTGAATAGCCAAAGCAATCTTTAGAAAGAAAAACAGAGCTGGAGGAATCAGGCTCCCTGACTTCAGACTATACTACAAAGCTACAGTAATCAAGACAGTATGGTACTAGCACAAAAACAGAAATCTAGATCAATGCAACATGATAGAAAGCCCAGAGATAAACCCACACACATAGGTCACCTTATCTTTGATAAAGGAGGCAAGAATATACCGTGGAGAAAAGAAAGGCTCTTCAATAGGTGGTGCTGGGAAAACTGGAGAGATACATGTAAAAGTATGAAATTAGAACACTCCCTAACACCATACACAAAAATAAACTCAAACTGGTTTAAGCACCTAAATGTAAGGTCAGACACTATCAAACTCTTAGAGGAAAACATAGTCAGAACACTCAATGACATAAATCACAGCAAGATCCTTTTTGACCCACCTCCTAGAGAAATGGAAATAAAAATAGAAAATAAACAAATGGGACCTAATGAAACTTAAAAGCTTTTGCACAGCAAAGGAAACCATAAACAAGACAAAAAGACAACCCTCAGAATGGGAGAAAATATTTGCAAATGAAGCAACTGACAAAGGATTAATCTCCAAAATCTACAAGCAGCTCATGCAGCTCAATATCAAAAAAACAAACAACCCAATCCAAAAATGGGCAGAAGACCTAAATAGACATTTCTCAAAGAAGATATACAGGTTGCCAACAAACACATGAAAGAATGCTCAACATCATTAATCATTAGAGAAATGCAAATCAAAACTACAATGAGATATCATCTCACACCAGTCAGAATGGCCATCATCAAAAAATCTACAAACAATAAATGCTGGAGAGGGTGTGGAGAAAAGGGAACCCTCTTGCACTGTTGGTGGGAATGTAAATTGATACAGCCACTATGGAGAGCAGTATGGAGGTTCCTTAAAAAACTAAAAATAGAATTACCATATGATCCAGCAATCCCACTACTGGGCATATACCCAGGGAAAACCATAATTCAAAAAGAGTCATGTACCAAAATGCTCTTTACAGCTCTATTTACAATAGCCAGGACATGGAAACAACCTAAGTGTCCATCAACAGATGAATGGATAAAGAAGATGTGGCACATATATACAATGGAATATTACTCAGTCATAAAAAGAAACGAAACTGAGTTATTTGTAGTGATGTGGATGGACCTAGAGTCTGTCATACAGAGTGAAGTAAGTTGGAAAGAGAAAAACAAATAACGTATGCTAACACATATATATGGAATCTAAGACAAAAAAAAGGTCATGAAGAACCTAGGGGTAAGACAGGAATAAAGACACAGGCCTACTAGGGAATGGACTTGAAGATATGGGGAGGGGGAAGGGTAAGCTGTGACAAAGTGAGAGAGTGGCATGGACATATATACACTACCAAACGTAAGGTAGATAGCTAGTGGGAAGCAGCCGCATAGCACAGGGAGATCAGCTCGGTGCTTTGTGACCGCCTGGAGGGGTGGGATAGGGAGGGTGGGAGGGAGACGCAAAAGGGAGGGGATATGGGAACATATGTATATGTATAACTGATTAAATTTGTTATAAGGCAAAAAATTAAAAAAAAAATTACTTAAAATTTCTAATTTTACCTAATTATATAAAACAATTGCTGATTCAAAAAAAAAAAAAAAGAATATGAAGTTTCAGGGATTTCATACCACCTATTCAAATTGTGGATTTGATGAGAATATTTTTCTTGCTCATTTGCCTTGCTTTGGCCAATAATTAAATTATTATTCAATAAAAATGTATAATCCTAAAAAAAAAAAAAAGACAGTTGGCAGTGTGAATCAAAAACATAATCCAACAACATGTTGTACACAAGAAATTAGCTTCAAATATCAGTGCAATGACATATGTAAACTAAAAGCAAAAGAATGGGAAAAGATGTGACTTCAAAATTTAATCATTAAATGCAACAAGGGCTATATTAATATCAAATAAAGTAGATAGACTTACGTGCAAAGAAAATTACTAGAGATAAAGAGGAATGTTATATAATAATACAAGTGTCACTTCACCAGGAAGACATAACAATACTAAAGTAACAAAGCATGACATTACATGATAGAGATGAAAGAGGTAATAAAATCCATCCTTATAGCTGGGGATGTCAACACCTCACTCTCAGTAAATATAGAACTACTAGACAGAAAATCAGCAAGAATATAGAACACCTTAACAACACAATAAACCAACAGGATCTAACTGACACTCGATCCAACAATAGCAGAGTACACAGTGTTTTCAAGTGCCCATGGAACATTCACCAAGATAGGCCACATCCTGGACCATAAAACCAAGTTCAACACATTTAAAATAATTAAAACTATGTGAAGTGGTGCTGTCTGACCATAATGGAATATAGGGAGTTCAAGGGATTTGGGGGCTGATCAAGGAAAACCATTTGACCAGGAGGTGGCAGTAGCACACACAGCTTTATTTGAGTGACACTTTGACAGGTTTGCATGTGGGGGAAGTCTCTCACAGCATGAGACCATCTAGAGGCTACCGCACAGAGGCCAATACTCAGGGAGAGAAGGACAAGGAAATTCCTAGAGGAGAGGGATATCAGAGAGGGGGTCACATCTCTAGGTGATTTCACTCAGCAGCCTGGAAGGGAGTCTCTGGGTCAGGAATCCCAAAAGGCAGCAGAGTCTTGGGGTCTTTATAACCCCAGGGTTTATTTTACCTATGGCTAGTATATGCTGGGCACAGTTTCTTGAGTATATAAAGCAGACAGGCTCTAAATAGTTAAAAATCTGCTTATTTGGTTGTGTTTAAAATAATTGGATGTATACAAATATTAGTCTGGTGCTGGCAGACTTTTGAGCTAATGGGTCTCAGCCTGCTGTGAATAAGTAAGCAACCTGGGGTGGGTGGGGTGGCAATATACAGAGGCCATCTTTGTCTTGTGTACAGAACACAGAATCAAATGAGAAATCAATAACAGAAAGACAACAGGAAAATCTCCAAACACTTGGAAATTTTAAAACACACTTGTAAATAATCCCTGGGTCAAAGAGGAAATCTCAAATGGAATAAAAAATACATAGAATAAAAATGAACATACAACATATCAAAATTGATAAGGCACAGTTAAAACAGCAGCACTGAGAGAAATGTATAGCACTAAATGCATACATTGGAAGAGGAAAACTTTCAAGTTAATAACGAAGCTCCTACACCTCAAGAGCTTAGAAAAAGAAGGAGCAAAATAAATCCAAAAAGATGAATGAAGAGAATAATAAAGAACAGAGAGGAGATGGATGAGGATGGGCTTCCTCTCATGGGGTCAGGCATAGACCTGACTAAGGTGCCAGCTGTTCAACAGAACAGAACGGTGGCATTTCTAAACCAATTTGTGGTGCACAGTGTACAGTTTCTCAACCGATTTTCTACAGTTTGTGAGGAGAAACTGGCAGACCTTTCTCTTTGTATCCAGCAAATTGAAACAACTCTCAATATTTTAGATGCAAACTTATCATCTATCCCAGGGCTAGATGATGTCACGTTTGAAGTATCTCCTATAAGTGTCACTAGGATCACAAATGAAACACATTCTGAAACCACTTCAGAGCAATCACAGCAGAACAGTTTACAAGACTCTGGACCACAGGAAGGTGAAGTAACACCAGAAAATATCTTAACTGTAGCCAAGGATCTAAGATATGCCAGACATCTCAAAATGGGTGGGTGTTCCAGTGATGGCAGTAAGAAACAAAATGATATCAGAAGGACTAGACCCAGATCTTCTAGAGAGGCCAGATGCTCCAGTGCCGGATGGTGAAGGTGAAAAAAATATAGAAGAAAGTTCAGACAGCAAATCTTCTTTTAGTGACTAAGCTTAATTTTTATAACAATTACATATACATGTGTTGGTACACATTTACATTCTATAAGAAAGAGAGCCTGAACTTTAACTCAGTCATAAAAACATTGCATGGCTACATATCCACCACCAAGCTTCCTCTATGTTAAAAAATAAATAAATCATTTATAATAAAAAAAACAGAAATCAGTGAAACTGAAAATTAAAAAAAATAATAGATAAAAATCAATGAAAGAAAGAAAGCTGGTTCTTCAAAATAATCCATAAAATTGATAAAGCTCTAATAAGACTGACAAAGGTAAAAAGAGAGAAGATGCAAATCACCAAAATCAGGAGTGAAACCTGATATACCACTATATACATATATGCAACCATTAAAAAGATAACAAGGAAATACTACAAAAAGTTTTATGCTCATAAATTAGAAGAAATGGACCAAGTCCAGAAAACCACATACTAAATCAAGATGAATTAAACTGAATAGTCCTGTAGCCATTAAAGAAATTGAATTGGTAATTTTAAAGTTCCTGGAAAAGAAGTGTCCAGGCCCAGATGGTTTCACAGGAGAATTTTACTAAAATTAAAAAAAAAAACCCACTAATTTTACACAATCTATTCTGAGAGAGAAGAGGAAGGAACACTTTCCAACTCATTTTATGAAGCTAGTATTACTCTGATAGCAAAACTAGACAAAGACATTACCAAAAAAAAAGAAAACTACAGACTAATATCTCTCATGAACTTAGATGCATAAATCTTCAACCAAATATTAGCACACCAATACTGTAATGTATAAAAAGAACTATATACCATGACAAATGGTAAGTATTTCAGGTGTGCAAGGCTGGTTCAGCATTTGAAAATCAGTCCATGTAACATATGATATCAACAGAATAAAGGAGAAAAATCATATGATCATATCAATTGATACAAAAAAAGTTCTTCACAAAATTCAACATCCAATCAATCATGATATAAAACTCTCGACAAGGTAGTATTAGAGGGTAAATTCCTCAACTTGATAAAGAGCATCTACAAGACCTCCATATTACATTATACTTAATGGTGAAAGACTGAATGCTTTCCTTCCAGGATCAGGAACAAGGCAAGAATGTCTGCTCTTATTATTCTTTTTCAATATAATACTGCAAGTTTTAGCCATTGTAATAGAGCAGGAAAGGGAAATAAAAGTCACACAGATCGGAAAAGAAGAAATCAAACTGTCTCTATTTTCAGATGAAAAAGTTATCTATGTAAAATAGCAAGGAGTCTACAAAAAAAACTAGTAGAACTAGTAAGTGAGTTGAGCAGTTTGGAGGATAAAAATTCCAAGTGCAAAAATCAACAGCATTTTAACACTCAGCCATAGAAAAGAATGAAATAATGCCATTTGCAGCAACATGAATGGACCTAGGGATTATCATACTAAGTGAAGTAATGCAGGCTGAGAAGGACAAATATCATATGATATTGCTTATATGTGGAACCTAAAAAAAATGATACAAATGAACTTATTTACAAAACAGAAATAGATCCACAGACATAGAAAACAAATTTACAGTTACCAAAGGGGAGGGTGGAGGGAGGGATAAATTAGGCGTTTTGGATTAACATATACACAGTACTATACATAAAATACATAAGCAACAAGGTTCTACCATATAGCACAGGGAACTATACTCAATACTTTGTAAAAACCTATAAGGGAAAAGAATCTAAAAAAGAATATATATATATATATATATATATATATATATACACACACACACACACACACACGAATCACTTTGCTATACACCTGAAACTAACACAACATTGTAAATCAACTATACTTCAATTTTTAAAAGTCAGCAGCATTTCTACATACTAACATGAACATGTGGAAACAAAAATTTTAAATACAATAACATTTATAGTAATTCCAAAGAAAACTAAATACTTTTAAATCTAACAAAACATGTACAGGATCTAGATGATAAAAGTCACAAAATGTTGATGGAAGAAGTCAAGGACCTAAATAAATAGACATACCATATTCATGAATTGGAAAACAACATAGTAAAGATGTCAGTTCTCCCCAGATTGACCTATAGATTTAATGTAATTTCTATCTAAATACCAGCTCTTTGTAAATATAGACAAGATCATTCTAAAATGTGTATAGAAAGGCACAGGTCCTAGAATAGATAAAATCATCTTTAAAAAGAAGAAAATGGGAGGAATCACTCTACCTAATTAAGGCCTACTAGCTACAGTAATCAAGAGTCAAGATAGCGTGGTATTAGAGGAGAGAGAGACACAAAGATCAATGGAACAGAATAGACATCCCTGAAATAGACCCACAAAAGTATGCCCAACTGATTTTTGACAATGATGCAAAAGCAATTTAATGGAGGAATGATAGCCTTTTCAAGAAGTAGTGCTGGAGCTATTGCACATCCATGGGCAAACAAAACCAAACCTTGACCTAAGTCTCTTACCTAAAATAAAAAAACAGCAATAAACTTAAGTGCTGGTGAAATGTAGAGAAATTGCTGATGGGAATTTTAAATTTTATAACCAATCCTGAAAACAGTTTGGTAGTTTCTCAAAAAACTAAATATGCAACTTCCATGTAACCCAACAATTATACTCTTGGGCATTTATCCCAGAAAGATTAAGTCTTATGATCACACACACAAAAACACCGTGAACACAAATATTTATAGCAGCCTTATTCATAGTAGCCAAAAAGTGGAAACAACACAAATGTTCTTTAATTGGTGAAGAGGTAAATAAACTGTGCTACCTCCATGCCATGGAATAATACTCAACAATACAAAGGAACTTTGATACATACAACAACCTGGATGAATTTCCAGAGAATTATGCTGAGTGAAAAAAAGCCAATCCCCAAATGTTATATGCTATATGACTTCATTTATATGAAATTCTTGAAATTACAAAATTATAAATGTAGAACAAGTTAGTGGTTGCCAGGCATTAAGTAGGAGGTGGAGACAGGAAAGAAATGGGTGTGACTCTAAAAGGACATTAGGGATCCTTGTGGAAATGTCTGCATCTTAACTGTACAATGTCAATATCCTGGTTGTGATATTGATATTACATAGTTTTGCAAGATGTTACTGTTGAGGGAAACTGGATAAAAGGTACATGGTCAAGAGTTTAATTTTTAAAAAATAAAGAAAAAGAAAACTTACCTTAAATATTTTTCCTAAGGGTGTTAGTCAGACCTGTATATGACAGATAAAACTAAATTAAGTTGAACAAGATAAATTCAGTGGGTAACCCATTAAAACATAGGTTACATAAAATCAACAGACTTAGAAAGTTGAAAGAATCTATCACCTAGGGCAACAGGCTTATAAATTGAAGACATATCAGAGTTCTAGAACAAATTCCTAAAAGTCTAAGCTAATTGCTTCATAAACAAGTCACAAAATCTTCAGAATCTATGGTAAAATAAACTTTGAATTTTGAAGTTAAAAGAGGAATTTTTTATGAACCAAGGTGGACAGTGTGTTAAAGAAATGCAGTATTTTGAGACAAACTTCTGGAGTGCTAATCTGAATTGGAAAGGATTAACGTCTCTTTCAACTCATAGCTGATTCAGGTGACAGTCTTTCAATAGTTCCTTCACATTTTTAGAGCCCCTTCATAAATTAAGATTTTCAAGATATAGCTTAATAAGTTTCTATTTAAACCCTGACAATGACAGGATGCTAAATCATTTCCCCAAAGGTCAGAGTGGAAGAAAGGTGGGGGGGGGGGAATTTAATTTTATCTACCAATGAAAAGCAGTGTTTTGTTGATGGTAAGAGAATTAGGAATAGGAAACTAGGATATAGGAAAAAGAGCTTGGATTTTACCGTAAGAAATATCTAGGTTCAAATCCAGATTCTTCCACTACCATGGTCACATAACTTTGGGCAATACATCTGACTTTCAGTTTTCTCATTGCAAAATGAGTACACTATCATCTATTTCAAAGAATTTAAAAGGGTTTGGAACATAATAGTCATTTGCTAAATGGTAAGTATTATCTTTATTCACCTATACAAGTATATTATAGGATAAATAATGAGAAGCAGAATTGTTAGATCAAAGTATATGAGCATATTTACTTTTGATAGATACTACCAGATTATCTTTTAAACCAGATTTACTTATTTTCATTTGCACCCAAAATGTAGGAAAATATCCATTATCTCACAGCCTGGTCATTTTTGTTTTTGTTAATTTGATGCACAAAAATGATATTCTGTTGATTTGCATTTTCCTGAGAATTAATGAGTGAACAGTTTTCATGTATTTATTATCCATTTGTATTTCTGTTATTTGACTGTTTATAATCCCTGCTCATATTTACAAATTGGGTTGTGTGTTTATGTGTGAAAATGCTTTATGTATTTTGAATAAAAATACTTTGTTATCTATGCTGTTAGTGATCTGCATTTTTTTTACTTCTTCAGAGTCCTTATAGAAATTTGAACTGTTTATGTGGTCAAATCTGGCCACTTTTCCTTTGTGGCTGTTAGTTTATATCTTGTTTAGATTATCCTTCCCCTCTCCAAGATTATGTCAGCCTTCTCCTAGCTGTTTTTCTATGTATACTTTTTTATATTTAAACATTTAATCCATCTATACTTAATTTTTTTGGTTTGAGGTAAAGATCTATTGATACTTTTGCTGAAGTGGATAGATGATTACCTCAACGCTATTTATTAATTGTTCACATAGTTAACATGT
This sequence comes from Mesoplodon mirus, assembly GCF_964341445.2. Lineage (NCBI taxonomy): Eukaryota > Metazoa > Chordata > Mammalia > Artiodactyla > Ziphiidae > Mesoplodon > Mesoplodon mirus. Next base: position 34,828,531 of record NC_138984.1, read on the forward strand.
TTTTGTCTGTCAGTATCCCTTCTTGAGGATAATATCCTCAATCCTTGGTGTAGTTGGCAAACTTGACCCTCTGCCTCTGTGGCAACAAGGATGACCATGTAGTTTGACATAAAAATATTAAGAGGGACTTTCCTGGTTGTCCAGTGGTTCAGACTCCACGCTTCCACTGCAGGGGGCACGGGTTCAATCCCTGGTCAGGGAACTAAGATCCCGCATGCTGCAGGGCGAAGCCAAAAAAATAATAAAAATTTAATTTAATTTAAAAAGATAAAAATATTAAGACAAGTCTCTATATAATGTTGATTTCATAAGGAATATGTTAAAAATAAAATTAAATAGAATGAGTATGAAAGAAAATAAGTGTGAAAAGTCAATACTTTTTTAATAATTGAATTTAGTGTATGAAATCAACATTGTATGGAATTTCCACTTAAAGGACAAATTAAGCACAGTTTTGGCATTAGTATCTCACCTCTTTTAAAGAAGACATACAGATCGCCAGTAGGCACATGAAAAGATGCTCAGCATCACTAATTATTAGAGAAATGCAAATCAAAACTGCAGTAAGGTACCACCCTACACCGGTCAGAATGGCCATCATTAAAAAGTCTACAAATAACAAATGCTGGAGAGGGTGTGGAGTAAAGGGAACCGTCCTACACTGTTGGTGGGAATGTAAGTTGGTGCAGACACTATGGAAAACAGTATGGAGTTTCCTCAGAAAACTAAAAATAGAATTACCATATATGATCCAGCAATCCCACTCCTGGGCATATACCCATACAAAACTATAATTCAGAAAGATACACGCACTCTTATGTTTTGTTTTTTGAGCACTTTCATACTTTTTATTTCTATAAGGTGTTCCAGGCTTACACTGTATGCTTCTTACCCCAGTCCTAGAATCAATAATTTCTACATGGAGTCCTGGTTATTTTACTGGAGAATGATGTTTATAAATCAAGCTCTGTGCACTGGGTGTACTTGTTGCTACTGTGTTAAATTTCTTCATATTTGTGATTTTCCCAGTTTCCTTCTATTATTGATTTCTAGCTTCATTCCACTGTGGAAGAATAGACAGTATGTGTGGAAGTTGTTGATCAGTTAAGAATTATATTTATCTGTGAGTAACAAAAATTTAGAAACACTGCCTTAAATAATGGTGCAGTGCTTTCATGATGTCATCATGGACTCATGTGTCTTTTCTTTCTGGAATCTATCCTCAGCATATTCATGTCAGTGAGTGTACAGTAACACAAAGTGGCCTCTGTACTTCCAGGAGTCACAATCTATTCCAGGCAGGAAGAAGGAAAGGAATAAAGGTCAATTAAGTACCTGTCAGCTCAGTCTGCCTCTGTTTTAAGATATTCTCTCAGAAGCTTCTCCCGACAAGTTCCAATTATATGTAGTTGGCCAGAACCTTGTCACATGGCCACTCCTGTCTTTTAAAGGAGGCTGGAAGATGCAGCTTTTTGAGTAAGCGTTTTTGCCCCTAAAAAAATTGAGGTTCTTGAGATAATATGTATTTTGGGAAAGTAACTCTCATTCTCTGTCACAGGGAGCAAGACACTAGTTAAGAGACTATTGGGAAGAGATGATGGTCGCTTGTGCTACAGTGGTAGTAGGTGGTGGTCGGATATGATTGGATACTTGATATATTTTGAAGCCAGTAGCCACAGAACTTAATGCTGGGTTATATATGAAAAGAAGAAGGTGGAGAGATAGGGTGACACAAGTTTCTGGTCTAATAATTCAGTAGATGGTAGCATCATTACCTGAGATGAGGAAAAACAGAGAAAAGCCAAGGTTTTGTGGGTTTTTTGAGGGGGGAGGGGAGCAGGGTGGTAATCTGGAATCCTATTATGTATACATTAAATTTGACAAGCCTATTATATAGCTAAGTGGAAATCAATAATACCCTTTTAGATATTTCTGAGAATACTATTTAGAATCTTTTCCAAGGGCCATCCTCCCCCTACATTCCTCAGAAATAGCTCTGTTTACTCTGGGGTTAGTTCTGTTTATTCTTATTGATCCTTCACTTACATGTACTGATTTTCCTCATATCTGATGAGCTTTGTTGGCTCACTTTATATTTGTGAATGAAGGAATATGTTGGTTGTATAGGTATTCTCTGTGTGACAGGCCAGCTTCCCTGGAGGGTATATGGGGATGGAAGAGGGCAGGCAGGATGGCTGGAGACCCTACAGCATTTCCAAAGAACCGGTGTATTTCTCTCCTGAATAGAACGTTCTTTCCTTCCTTTTTGTCCCCCTTCAGTTATCTGATGTGAAAATGTGAGTGGCTGTAAGCTCTGCTTTGCTGCTCTGCTAAGGCTCAAACTCATACAGGGTCCCCACCTAGGCAGATTGCACATTTTCTCAGAGAGCAGTTTTGGTCTTGCTTGTTTTGTTGTTGTTTGTTTTGGTGTTTGGTGAGTGACTGGGGAAAGACAATGCTGCCAGCAATGTATGCTCTGTTTGCACTGAGAAAGAACATTGATAAAGAAGGGTCCAAGTGATCCAGCTGTTCCAAATGCAGCTTTTTAATTAATACTATGACAATTGCACCATCATCTGATTCTCTTTGTATATGTTGACCTTGAATTTATTGCTTCTCAGGCCTACCTGATTTCTGTTATTTAAAGCTCTGGTTTTCTTTCTTTCTTTTTTCTTTTTATTAATGTATTTATTTTTGGCTGCGTTGGGTCTTTGTTGCTGCGCGCTGGCTTTCTCTAGTTGTGGTGAGCGGGGGCTACGCTTCGTTGTGGTGCTGGGCTTCTCATTGTGGTGGTTTCTCTTGTTGCAGAGCATGGACTCTAGACGCGCAGGCTTCAGTAGTTGTGGCACGCAGGCTCATGCGGGCTCTAGAGCACAGGCTCAGTAGTTGTGGAACCCGGGCTTAGTTGCTCTGCAGATTGTGGGGTCTTCCCGGAGCAGGACTCGAACCCGTGTCCCCTGCATTGGCAGGCGGATTCATAACCACTGTGCCACCAGGGAAGTCCCAAAGCTCTGGTTTTCTTGATGGGGGTTTTCCATTAAGTCAATCCATCTGCTTTCCTATTTTCCAAACTTTCTCAACTTTCTGGATCTTGGTGTGTTACCTTACTGATTTCCAGTATTCCAATGGAATTTGTTAACCAAAATTTCAGAAATGGAGAGCTGATTGAAATAAAAGGTGTTTATTTGAGGTTTGTTAGGACTGCAGCCTGGGAGACACATATTCAAGCACTTTAATTGTGTTCCACTGGACTACAAAATGGGGGAGACTTATAAAGGCAAAAACTGCAAGGTTACGTTTAGTTACATGGGTTGTTTATCAAGAATTATGATCGGAGCAGCCAAGAAGTAAGGGTGCTTGTTAAGTAAGGATTGGTTGGGGTCTGAAATGGTTGCATAATTACAAGGGGAGACCTTAAGACCATAAGTTCGCAGCTGGCAGGTATTGTTCTGAATACTGCTGGTGGTGTCCTTGGGTCTGGTACAGTTCAGAGAAAGTTCAGGTTTTCAGTGGTGCAGAGACCACTGAATGAGACCAGATCTTATCTGAGACAAGATCCTCAATGGCCACCTGACTCTGTTTTTGTATGCCTGAACCACTATTACTCCATTATACTTTCAATTTGTCATCAGATTTTTCTTTTGGAAATATTATTTTCTGTTAATTTACTGGAACTTTGGGAGGTAGGAGAAAGTAAACGCACATGTTCAGTCTACCATCTTGAAGCCCCTGTATTGGCTTTTTTTTTTTTTGTCCTTTTCTAGCATCCTGATCATTTCCCTCTCATATAACTATCCTGGATTTTTTAACTAACAAAAGTATTGTATGTTCATCTAATCAATAACACAGAGTTAAACAGAGTAAAAGTTAATTGCGTCCTCTTCCCTCTCCTCCAGAGTTACTCCCTTGAGAAAACAATGTTAACATTTTGTATCTTTTCATATATTTTTCCATGCTTATATTAGGGGGGAGTTTTTATTTATTTGTTTTGTGTGTTTTACAACAATGAGATCATATTTTTTCTTCTACTTTTTCTTCCACTTCCTTGTCATACATATTTCATTTATTTTTAATTTTCTACTAAATTCATTTAAGGCAATAAACTTCCAAATGTTAGAATTTAAACTGTTTTTAAGGGAGATTTTGGAAAATTCAGGCAAAGAAAAACAAAATGAGCAAAGGAACAGGTGTGGAAAAATATGAGATATATTTCTAGAATTCAGAGTTAGACACATTTTCCTGGAGAGAAACTATAGTGGGGAATACTGAGATACTTGCAGAAATTATTTAGAGTCAGTGTGTGAGGGCAATGAATAACAAAATGTAGGAAGCTGCTAAAGATTTAAGAATAAAGTCATGTTATTAACTGCTTAATATTAATGAACACTTAAACCAAAAGTATTTCTTATGAAAGCGGCATTCATTGAATTATTTTAACTAACTTGATATATAATGAACCCTACAAACTAAAGAAGACAATGTGTAGGAAAGTGGTTTATAGTACTAAGTGTTCTGCAAAGAGATGGTATCAAGTTTTCTCTAAACATTATGATGTTTTCAAAGCGCCATTGTCTTTCACTGCAGTCTTGATTGTGTGGTAGTAGGAGCATCAGATGAAAATTTAGGATGCCTAGGATTTAGGCTACTAATCATCTGGTAATTTAGGGCAATAATTTCAACTGCAGATTTTTGTGTAAAACAAAGAGTAGGACTTTATTATCTCTAAAGTGTCATCCATCTCTAAAAAGTCAGTGGTTCTGTGATTCTATAATTGTTCCTGTACACCTTGATTTAGTACGAAGTGTTTCCTTAGGCAGTAAGTACCCATTTAACAATTACAGCTTGAGAGTCATTGAAAATGCTTTCTCAGTGTAATATCAGATGCTATTTATTATCTAAAGCATTTCACAACCTTTTAAAATTAGATTACATTTGTTCTAACAGTTCTGTTTTCTTTTCCAATTTTGTTTCTGCTTAAAGTTGCTGAGCATTATTTTGATTTTACACATTCAATAGGGTGAATATTATGGTGTCAGGGAAGCTAAGATTATATATATTTATGATATAAATTTCTTTTGATTATAGGCAAATTATGGTAGTTTTGAGAAAAATACTTATTTAGTTTTTTAAATGTTTAATATCTTTTTTTTTTTTTTTTTTTTTTTGTGGTACGCGGGCCTCTCACTGCTGTGGCCTCTCCCGTTGCGGAGCACAGGCTCCGGATGCGCAGGCTCAGCAGCCATGGCTCACAGGCCCAGCCGCTCCGCGGCATGTGGGATCTTCCCAGACCGGGGCATGAACCCGTGTCCCCTGCATCAGCAGGCGGACTCCCAACCACTGTGCCAACAGGGAAGCCCAAATGTTTAATATCTTTAATAACTATTGAATGAATAAAATTATTTTGGGAAATATCCTTTCATTACCAGCAGTCTAAAATTAAAACTTCTCTTTTTATAAGGTGGCTTTTTCACCAAAAGAATACGTTTCACCATCTTTCAAACCAGAATATATAGAATTCAAGCCAAAATATCAGGTGAGTACTGAGTTTTCTTATCCCAATATCAGTTATACTTAAATACTAGGTTTCTCTAATACTTTATGTAATTCAGTGGTTCCAAAACCAGACTACCCAGTAGAAACACTCACCCATCTCTACAAAAATACATATTCCCAGGTCCCACCTCTGACCTAATGAATCTCAGTTTGGAAATGGAGCCTGGGAATCTGTATTTCTCAAAAAAACAAAACAAAACAAAAAAACAGGGATTCTTATGCTGTCACCTGGATATCAATTAGCATTTGAAAACCATATGAACTAAAACAAATACTAGGCTGATTATTTCACGTTTTGCTTTTTTTAATTGGATAATAGAGAAGTTGTATGAACAAAGAGTTTGAATAAGAGACTTCGTTATCTAGGCTATTTCAATAATAGAATAGCCTGATCCCAGAGCTTACAAAACTGCCTATGTCTATTACACTGACATTTCACTGTAACTGAGAATTTTTTGTACTGTTCTCTACCATTTCTGAGGCATATATAATATTTATCAAAAAGCAAGTTTCTACTGTAACATGCTAAGGACTAGGTGGAACTCATCATCATTGTTAAAACTCTCAGATTTAAAGGCAGATGATCTGTGTTCCCAAGTCACTCTTTAGAGAATATTTATGATACTTTTAATGGAATATCTACTACTTGCTTTGCATTTAAAAAAAATTACCCACATTGCTACTAAAATATTTATATGGATAGGACTTAGATCTTGATGTTAGCCTTTGTCTAAGCAAATGGAGCTAACACTGGAAATTGAGTTCTTAAACAAACAAACTATTGATGAGCGCCTTTTAAGCATTTAAAAATATTCCAGGTAGCAAAAAGCTCTTGAACACAACATAGTATCAGAATTAGGAATTTGAAAATTTTGCATTAAAATTCTCATTATTATTCCAATTTCAACTATTTTAAAATAATTAAAGTTGGTTTTCTCTTTGTAGAAGGTAGGAAGATGAATAGATAAATTGGCAGATTGCTCAAAGAGAATTAACTAAAAATTTTATTATAAATTTAAAACAAATGCGTCAGAATTTCTTACCTTTTTTTTTTTAAATATTACAGTTCCAGAAATTCAACATCAAGAACGGTTTTGATCCTTTTCTAAGGAATATAAACAACAAAATGTCAGTCAGAAAAAGGAAAGACCAAGATATGTTCAAATGTAGAAATATTTTAAGTGCCGAGGTTATAGAGTATGAAGACCAAGATCCTCCTTACCCAACACATTCAAAAACTGCAAGCCCTGCTGATAAACCCTGGCCCCATAATCTTGATATCATCGCAATAAAGGGTTTAGATACTAAGAATAAGTTAGCCAGTGATCCTGGTATCACCGCACTAAAGACTTCAGACCCTAAGAATAAGTTAGTCCATGGTCCGAGTACCATCACAATAAAAACTTTGGACACTAAGAATAATTTAGCCCATCATCCTAGTATCGCCACAATAAAGACTTTAGACACTAAGAATAAGTTACAGGAAAGGCTACCAAATGTATCTTTACCAAACTTTGAGGGAGAATCATCAAGGACAGGAAAAGTAAATGTAAATAAATGTTGCCTCTCAAAATCATTAAGTCTTACTTCCCACATAGAAAATTTAAAACAATCAATGGTGCTCAAGTTAATTTTAAGTAAAAATCTGCAAGACCTTTCAGATAGATTATTTTCTACACCTGAAGTTTCTATGGACACCGAAGCAAGAAAGAAAAGTCATAGTTCTCCACTTCTGGCTCTTCATGATGAACGACCAAGTAGTTTGGAAGGCAAAGTATTTGAAAAAATTCAAGATTTAAATAGCTGGCTTTCAGAAGGAGACATTTTAAATTCAAAGTCTCTTTTAAATCAAATAATTAAAGATATTCCCGCAGATTCACTTTCAGAAGGTGGACCAGGAAATTCTCCAGAGGTAGAAAAGGAACCTGTCTCTGAAAAACACTTAGAGCCTGGTGAGATAGATTTTCCAATTAAAAAAAAGAGTAGTTTCAAAAAGAAACATTTAAAAAGTGAAGTATCTAGCTCCAAACCAGATTTGAATAGCCTTGCATATGATTATGTTATAAAGCAAATATTCACTGCACCGATCTTCTCAGAGTTGGGGAGAGGAATGAAAGAATCGAGTGAGACACAGATAAACTCGCAGAGTCAATTACCCACAGCTTGGGAGAGTTCGCCTTCCAATGTTCTAGTTCACTATGAAGAAAACAATAATGAAATAGAATTTCCGCCGGCCAAATCTGTTATAAGCCAGATAATACAAGCATTTCCTGTAGATACTCTTTTAGAATCGGGGATAATCAAAGTGATAGAATTAGATAAAGAATACCAGAAGAGTTTTTTGCAGTATACAGAGACAGCTTTTGCTGAAGAAAAGCCAAAGGATTCCACAGAGTATTATTCAGAAATAAGAAGCAAAACAGAACCTCTTTCAGAGCAGAATACACCCATCATTCACGAAGAAACCACTTCTTTTAATGGAGTTGAATTCATAGACAAAGGCCAAAATAGATCCCCACAAGATTCAAAATATCAGTCGACACCAGATAAAAAAACAGATTTGCCAAGTAATGGTCAGAGGCTTGATAGAGAAGAAAATGATCTAAGTTCTACTTTAGAAAATTTAAGTAATGCACTAATGGGTAAACTTAATAACTCTGATGTAATAATGTTAAAATCCTTTTTGAAAAACATATTTAATGTTTTTTTCAAATATAGTCAGTCTAAAAGCAGACAACTAAAAAAAGAATTAGAAAGACTAATTGAACATCCTTTTCCAAGGCAGACAGAAGACCTTGAAGATATCGAAGAGAATTTTGATAAAGCAGACAAATTGGACAGAAAACCTATTTTGAATCCAAAGCTGCGTGTATTTCTAGAAGAACTCTCAGAGTCAGAAATAAAACATTTAAAATCTGAATTAAGTAAACATATCCAGCATTACCTTGTAGAAAGGCTTTCAGAATCAGGATATATCACCAAAGAGGACTTACCAAAAATCTATCAAAATCTGTATTTGATGAATGAGAAAGTAGAACCAAAAAGGCAAAATATTTTTCTGGAGAAATAATTCAGAAACTGTAAAAGAAATCATGTCTTTTGTAAATAATTTTAATCATCATTTCATAGATAAACATTTGGAAATAAAGCTAAGATCTTTTTTAAACAACAGTTTCAGACAACAGTTTATTTAAAGACGCAGAATCTGAGCCTATACACTCAAATGTATCTTCTCTAAGAGCTAAAAGTGCCTCAATATCTTTTCATGAGTTAGGACAAGATATTTCAAGAGGGAGTTTTGGTAGTAGGCTTGAAATAAACATGAAATATCCCTTAAGTAAATCTCTACAAAAGTATCTTATAGCTTTATCAGGAAATGAACTCTTAGATCTAAAAGCTGATTTAAGCAAACACCTCCAGAGCCTTTTTATAGAAAAACTGTCCAAATCAGGACTAATCACAGAAAGGCAATTAGAGGGGATAAGCCGGCATATAAATTTGGTTAATTCTACTTCCACACAATTAAAATGTATAAAGCCAGATTTGTCTTTAAGAGATGAAAATCAGTTTGTGGAGGACCATTCAGAAAAGCAAAATAAGTATTCAAAAATTGCTCAGAAAACCACTTTACAAAAGGTTTCTGAAGATAGACTTGTAGAAACAGAGTTGACCAAAAAGGAAGAAAAGGAACATTTTTCCTTAGAGAATGTTAAAGAAAGTCCATCAATAATTCAGGAACAGAAAAGATACTATCCTAAGGAAGCGAAGATACTGAGTTTAATTAAAGTACAACTTTGTTCCAACAAAAATACCCAGGCAATTCCAGTAAATAAGTCATCAGAAAGACTTACAGATACAATGCCTAAGAAACAAAGGAAAGAACATGGTTTCATGCAGTTTCCTCAAGCAGAGAACTGTGATTTTAAAACAGATACAAGACCCACATAGTTGGAGTGGTAAATCAAAAATAACTCAATCAAATGCTTGCTTTGAAAAGACACTGAAAATGAAGTCCCTTGACAAAAAGGAGCACAATAACACCTATAAATTGATAGTACAGGAAAAACCTGAAGCAGTACTGTCACCGTATCCAAGAATTCCTAATTGCAAGATGCCAAATGAAGATGAGGAATACGTAAACAAACTCACTTTTCCTTCCAGGCAAAGTAATACTCTAACTCGCCTCAATGCAGAGGCTGGAGAGAAATCAAAATTAGAAGACAAGTATCATCAGAGATGGAAAGGAAATAATAACAATTATAGAAAACAACATTTAGTAACATTTGCACATTACAAAGAAGAAATACAAACTCTTTATATAAAACCAAACAAACTTTGCAACAAAAAATGTGCCAAGGTCCCTGAATCACAATTGCTTAAATATAAAGTTTTGATAGCTGAGAAAAGCTCAAAACCATCCCTCTCCCGGAAGTACTAAAGAGAGAAAATCTAAAGCCCAGGGTTCAAAAAGAAAGAGACCATGTCAGCAAACAAAAAAAGTCGTTTAACAAGATAGTTAATATATTACCAACCACACTGCCCACCACAGGAATTCTTCTAAGAAAATCTGTTCCAAGGGCATTGCTTCATTGGACTGCAAGAACTATACACGTAATAATGTTTTTCTAAGTCTTTTATTTCTGTATTTGGCAAAGTTCTGTAGATAGTCTAGAGTATATGTGTCTGCATGCAAGTATGTATGTAACCTTAACTGCCCCAAGATAAACAGACCTCCAAATTTTAAAAATTCTTCTGACATTCAAATATCACCTCACCTCATTCAAAAGGCAATCAGAAAATCAAGGGAATGTTAACACACTTAGTGCCTTTATGTAAAATAGATAAAGGGGACCTCCCCTCTAGATCACGAATTAGAAAAAAAGCATTCTTTCCTCCAGGCCGACTCTACTGGCTGACACAGCCTGGACACGGTACACAGCTCTGTCTACGGAAGACTGGCTATTTCAGCCCTGACTGACCCCTCAGCGAGGGGGGCTGTTGTGCAGGCACAACCTGTACAACCATTGGCAGTGGCTGTATACTACAGAAAGGCTGGGATTGTCTTTTCATGCAGATATAAGTAGAAATATGTAGTCTTTTTGCAGATCGCTGAATTATCTTTGTTTCAGTAAACAAACTAAGTTCATATTATGTGCCAGTTATTCTGCTAAGCCTTAGAGATATGCAAAATTTACAATCTCTTGAATTATGAATTGTAAAATTTTAATTTAGCCTCTACTCTTTTCTCTCTCATCACCACCCCTCTGCCATCTGCTGAGAAACATGGAAATTCAAATCTATTTTTAATATTAACATAAAACAATTAGGAAGGTAAATCTGCTACTAGACGTTATATAAACCATTCAAAAGCAAAGTTAAAATCTCTAGGAATGGAAGGGGCTTATTTTAATTTTCTGGAACACTGCTCCTCTCTATTAGCATATATAGATAGGCATGACCCACAGTTGGGAAAACTCACAAATTCTAAAATGAAATTATATTGATAATTTGATATGCATAACTATCTTTGAATGAGAAAATAGATCTAATTTCAGAATAGTTGCTTTGAATTTGTTTTCCACAGCAAAGCAAATGATTACCTCTAGTAAATAGTAAAGCAAACGTGTAGCAGGGTAAATATTATCAACATACTCTCAACTTTGGATTTCTCTTTTCTAAATTCAATAATTTAATAATGAGTGTGTGTGTGTGTGTGTGTGTGTGTGTACACAGACAAGGAAAAGGAAGTAAAAGATGGGTTCATAGTTTTTGAAAAGCAAAGACTTTCTGAAGTTCCCTCAGATAAGTGGAATCTTTATTATCACTTTTCCAAACAAGAGATTGTGTTTATGTTATATGGTATGGGATCATATAGGATCTCAGAACCTTTATCCTAAGAATGGATAAGGGAGATAGTTATATTAATTTCCCTCTGTCAAACCAACAGTACCTAAATTTTTCTCTCTAGTAAAATTGACAACAGAGAATTTGAGAGGTAAGAGGGCATTTTTCAGATCATCAGAAAGACTCACTCATTTGATTCTCTAAAATCCAGGAAATCTCCCAAAGCAATCAAAGTAGAAGACAGGGAAATTGAGTTGTAGGAGCTTCCAGAAAAATAACCAGTGGTGTGGGTCTCCGTGCCCTTCTGCTGTCACTCTAGTAATGTTATATCAACTGTCAAGTAAAAATTATATGTTACTCACCAATGTAGCAGAAATTCCCTTAATAATTGCTTAATAATTCCCTTACCTAATTGCTTCCGTGTACATAAGATGGAAAAGGAAGAATGTTTACTTGCAAACCCAGGCAAAAATATGGACTCTTCATACCTCCTTCTTGGTAAATCTCTCTCTTGCTGCCCTAATTCTTCTTAGTCCTGCCTAAATTCCTCCTACCTGCCAATTCTAATGCTATTAATCTACTCCCACCTTCTCACCAAATCAAAGCAGGCCCATTCCCTTGGTGTGGCCATCTCTGCAAAGCATTAAGGGACAAACTGCTCAAACTGCAGAGGAAACTAGTTTACACTAATTTGAGAAATGACTAATAACTCCATACCCTCTTATCAGTACTTGTAGATTATATTTTAAAAATAAAATATAGTCATATTATACAAATTTGAAAACAAAGAGAAAAGGAAAACTAAGCCCATAATCCCAGCACCCTAAAACAACCATCATTTTAAAAAATTATTTTGGTGTATTTCCTTCCAGTTATTTTCCTAAATGTTTTACTTGTTTAGTCTCAGAATGTACACAAAAATTTTTAATATTTTAGTATAAACATAACCATATTCTTAGATGCTGACGTCTGTGTGTGTATATAAATATTAAAGAAAGTGTTTATTAACTTTTAAAGAATGAATGTTTGGATGATTTAAAAAGTATAATATAAGAGCTTATAATTTATGTTTGGGGTTGGGGAAGAGATATTTTAGAAGAGGAGAATTATAGGAGGGCTGTCTTTGCCTAAGAGTCTGACCCCTGAGGACAGGTCCCCGAAGATTTCTGGTTTTCAGCTTCATATCTTGCATACCTTTTGAAATAACAGATCCTTTGAAGCAATAAGATTTTTTTAAGTATGGTTTTTAAAGTATCTGATGGCAGGCATTGAATGTAGGGTCTGAATTTGGGGACTGCCTATAAAACATTTGACTGCTCTTATTCTTTGTTGATATTACAAACTTTAGTCCTTGTAAATCTAAAATGTACTTTTAAGAAACCTAACTCACCAACCTGATCTTTTATTTTAATATTTAGGATTGTTCGGATAGAGTTGAGGATTTACATGTAACTTCATTTAAGCATCTTGAAAAAGCAAAATCAAGAACAAGGCTTTTAGGAAAGAGCCCAAATGATAGCCATGATCAGTTAAAACGCTCTGCAAGACCGTATACTGCTCCAGAGGTTAACAAACGAGAAAGCTACACTGGAAAATTTACAAGTCCTCGAATGGTTTCAGCAGGCTTAGTTCATATAAATGATTCAATCCCAGATTATGAAATCCATAAAATGCGGCCAAAAAAAAAATAAGAGTATATTGAAAAACGTTCGCTCATTTGTGATATTATCCAGATGTTAAACAGTTCAGAATGATGTGTGAGGCCAATAGTCAGAATGTCATTTCTCCAATTAACAAAATGGTTTGGAGATCTGTCCTTTTGTGTGATAGAAGTCAGTAACCAAATTTCATCTTGTTAGAACCATTTTGTTTTAATTAAAATGAAAAAAACACTTTTGATGTAAATGTGTTTTGTTTATGAATCTTAGAGAACCACCTCAAGGATACATAGTCATTAGTGAACTTTTATTTCCCAACTTTTCCCCTTTTTCACTATTCTCTGATTTTCCAAATCTTTGCTATGCCCTAAAGTATCCCTGACCACCAGTGTCAGGGTATCTATTTGCAGTTATGTATGTTCAGCCTTTTGTTATGAACATACTTTAACTCTTCAGCTCTAGATTCAACAGTATGCAATTCCCTGGGCCTATAGAACATCTATATATTTCAATATCATCTGATATTACAACTTTTTACACTATAAAAATAATAAAAAACAAGTTTCATACTACTAATTCCTGAGGCTTCTAATACACTGGAGTGACTTTCTAGCTTACTCGAAAAACTATGAGACAGCCTCTTTAATAACATGAAACTCAGGAAGAAACTGTATAAAACAAACTGCATTAAAATTAGCTAAATCAGCATAGGATTTAAATTAAGAGACTTTTGAGAATTGGTTCTATTCTTATCAAATACAATATTTGAATCTTGCTGAACTTTGGTTCACTCTTGAGTAAGAATTTCAATTTATAGTATTTTTGTCCGTTTCCATTTTTCTACCATAAATCATAAACTTTATGGAGTTTAAATAGAATTGGCTGATGGAAAACATAATTTCTGATCATTCATTTAATGCCATAGTCAAGGTAGTAATTTTGGGGGGGAGACCAAGAATTTCTAGTAATTCTCAAAGTTGCCAGTACATATATCAATCAGAGTGTGACTGGGAAAGCACAATTACCTCTGGATCTTTCAAGTAGAAGGAACACAGGGAACTGGTTTCATGGGTGATGAAACCAAGGCTAAGAAACTAAAAGGGATGATGTGGCAATCCAGAGATTGGCAAGAGCAGAAAGTGATAGCACCCCTCAGATAGGACATCAGGAAGAAGTGGCGTGACCAGTGTCCTAAAGCCAGAATACAAAGAAGATACAGCCACTGACAGAGACACCACAAGAAACAAGGGAGTGGAGCAGGGGGTGAGAAATAACTATGTTTCTTCTCTCTCATCCTGCTCTCTAATCTCCTGCTATTGCCTCCCTGGAAACCAGAGAGTGAGGGGGCATGGGAAATGTAGTTCCCAGTGAAGCAGAGCAGAGGAAAAGTGGAGAAATGGATTTGAGAGCTAACAGGCAACTAGCCAACAGTACTTATGGGGAAAACCATAGATCTAGCTTGCAGCAAAGGAGGAAATATTTACTAGATGGAAATCTCAAGTCACTTTGCCTCATTAAACTTTTAACAGCAATACTGTGACAGTCAAAAATTTCCTACCATGGAAATAAAATTAATATACCAAACATTTTGCTAAACACTACATTCTCATGAATAAGACAGTATTCTCAAGGAGTCCACAGCCTACAGGGACATAAACACAGAAGTAGTTACAGTAGAGTTGTGTAAGTGTTGGGGAAAGTACTATAGAAACTCATGGGAGGTCATTTTGGCCAAGGTGGCTGTGCTACTTTGGATCCTTCAGAAAGCAGATACCAAGATGAGATTAGCCATGTACTGTAGGCAGAATAATAACCCCTCCCCCACCAACATACAAACATCCCAATCCCAGGAACCTGTGACTATGTTACCTTACATGGCAAAAGAGATTTTGCAGCTATGATTAATGATCTGGAGAGACTACCCTGGATTACCTGGGTGGGTCCAACATAATCAAAAGGATTTTATATGACAGAAGCAGAAGGGTCAATTCAGAGGTGCGGTCACTGAAACAGAAGCTGAAGTAATGTTGACCCGTGAAGCAAAAGAAGGCAGGTAGCTTCTAGAAACTGGAAAAGGCAGAAAATTCTCCTCTAGAGCCTGCAGAAGGAATGTAGCCCTGCCAAATCATTTTACAGTTCTGACCTCCAGAGCTGTAAGATAATAAACTTGTGGTGTTTGAAGTCATTACCACTTTGTGGTAATTTGTTACAACAGTGATAAAAAAAAATTGATATAGCATGTCTATAGTGCAAAATTTAAGGCATTCACTCTCAGGGTGAGGCTGTCAATATCTACTGGGATGGTTAATTTTTTGTGTCAATTTGACTGGGCCACAGTGTGCCCAGTTACATGATCAAACAGCATTCTGGGTCTTTCTGTGAAAGGATTTTTGGATGAAATTAACATCTAAGTCTGTAGACTGAAAAATCAGATTGCCCTCCTTGATGTGGGTGGGCCTCATCAGTTGAAGGCCTGAACAGAATAAAAAGGCTGATCCTCCCCTGAGAGAGAATCCCTCCTGCCTGACTGCCTTCACACTGGGATATCAGCTTTATCCTGCTTTTGGAGTCGAACTGAAACATCAGCTCATCCTAAATCTTCAGCCTGCCAGCCTTCGATTTGGAACTACACCACTACTTCTCCTGGGTCTCCAGCTTGCCTACTCACCTTGCAGATCTGGGATTTGTCAGCCTCTATAATCATGTGAGCCAATTCCTTATTTTAAAAATCCATTGGGGGGATGGAGATCAAGATGGCAGAATAGAAGGACATGGAGCTCACCTCCTCCACAAATATATAAAAATAATCTATATGTGGAACAATTCTCATGGAATACTTACTGAACGCTGGCAGAAGATCTCATACAACCAAAGCTGCACGAAAGATCACCATGTAAACTGGGTAGGACAAAAGGGAGGAGGGGAAAGTAATTGGAATGGGACCTGCACCCCTCGGAGGGAGCTGTGAAAGGAAAAAAGTTCCCTCACCCTGGGAACCCCTTTCACCAGCTGGGAGGTCAGAGGGGACAGATAGGGAGTTTCAGAGGCTCAGAAGAGAGTGTAGCAGCCAGTTTGCAGCAGGCAGGAGAGAGAGAGAGACCAGGACAGACAGTCTTTGCCACCTCACTGCACTTCCCAGCCCAAGACATGCACCTGCTGAGGCTGAAATCTGAGATTACTGCCATTCCTACAACGGGTCCGGGTATGCAACTTCAGTGGATTTACACCAGTGGCTTTGTTGAGTGCAGCGCCTGAGGGACATCCAAGCTGATTACCACATTCCCCAGCTGAGGCGGGTCTGGTGCCAGGAGCAGCAGGTTTTGTGGGTGCACACAAGCAGAAGCAGGGCTGAAATCTGAGCTGATTACCAGCATTCCCACAGTGGAAGCAGGGCCGAGGGCAGTGCCAACAACAGTGTATTTTGTGAGCACATGCACTAGGTAACAGGTGATGGCTCAGAGTGCCCATCCCAGTGGACAGCCCCTGGAGAGGAATATGGAGCAGCTCCTTTCCCAGAGGGAATGCTCCAGTCCCACCTACCTCACAGTGCAGCTTAGAACTGGATCTGGGGGCTTCTACTCCAACAACTGGCAAGCAGATCCTGCTCTCCATAGGGCTGTGACAACCACAGAGCAAAGAGGAGGCCCTGCCCAACATCCAGTGCAAGCTCTGGTCATCACAACACCAATCATACCCATATCAAGGGGATGAAGGCCAGCTAACTCTGAGGAAAGACATGGCAGGCATCCATACCAAAAAACAGCCCTCACACCAAAAATAATGGACTCATGGAAGCTACACAGGGATGCTCCCACATAAAAACAGCCCTTTGAGACCACAGTAGATAACTGTTTCCCCTAAATTCAGAGTCAAAGAAATACAAGTGAAAAAGCAGAGGAAACACTCCCAATTAAAAGAAGAGAAATCCCCTGAAAGAACAAACAATGAAACAGACCTCTCCAGCCTGCCAGACTCCACGTTCAAAAAGGAGGTAATAAAAATGCTGAAGGAATTAAGAAAGGCTGTCAATAGAAATGCAGATCACTGTAACAAGGAAATAGAAACTATAAAGAGGAGCCAATCAAAATTAGACAACTCAATTGTTGAGATGAAAACCAAACTAAAGGCAATAAAATACCAAACTAAATAATGCAGAGGAACGAATAAGTTATCTGGAAGATAGAATAATGGAAATCACCCAATCATAACAGCACGCAGAAAGACAAATGAAAAAAAAAGAAAAGAAAAAGAGACATATGAGACCTATGGGCTGATATAAAGGATGCCAAGCTGTGCATAATAGGGATCCCAGGAGGAGAAGAGAAAGGGGGATCTAAAATGTACTTGAAGAAATTATGGCTGAAAATTTCCCAAACCTAATGAAGCAGATGTCCAGGTAAAGGAAGCACAGAGGGTCCCAAACAAGATGAACCCAAACAGACCTATACCAAGACATATCATAATTAAAATGGCAAAAGTTAAAGATAGGATTCTAAAGGTGGCAAGAGAAAAACAAAGAGTTAGTTACAGAAGAACCCCCATAATGCTATTTGCTGATTTCTCTACAGAAACTTTACAGGCCAGAAGGGAATAGCAAAATACATTCAAAGTCCTGAAATGGAAAAACCCACAACCTAGGATACTCTACCCAGCAAGATTATCCTTTAGAATAGAAGAAAAAATTAAAGAATTTCTCAGGCAAGCAAAAACTAAAAGAATACAGCAATACTAAGTCTACCCTAAAAGAAATATTGAAAGGTTTTCTCTAAATAGAAAAGAAGCAAGAACCTAGGAAAGGGAAAATCAAAATAGGGAAAAGCAAGTTATGTAAAATGATTGTACACCACTTGAATAAGCCAGTACATAGATTAAAAAAAAATCAAACATTTTTGTGAAAGCAATTATAACTACAATGAATAGCAAAAGGATAAACATGAAAATGTAAAATAGGACATCAGAATCATAAAATAGGGGAATAAGAAAATGTAGATCTTTTAGAATGTGTTTGAGCTTATAGGACCACCAGGCTAAAGCAAGTAGACACAGTAATGAGTTAACATACTTGAAAACCAGTGTAACCACAAATCAAAAACATACAAAAGATTCACAAAAACCAAAAAGAACTCAAGTATAATATAAAAGAAAACCAGTTGCATCATTTGCAACCATTCTGTAGGTTTTCTCTTCGTTTTGTTTATGGTTTTCTTTGCTGTGTAAAAGCTTTTAAGTTTAGTTAGGGTCCGCTGCCATTTTAAATCCAGCTCCATACAATGCTCCACCACTGTTGCGGCCACGACTCAGACTGCGTGACAACACCCACCAGCCAACAATTCTGCCACCATGGAGAATATAAATCAGTACAGTAACGCAGAGGGATCCAAGATTAACGTGAGCAAGAATCAGCAGGATGACGGTAAAATGTTTATTGGAGGCTTGAGCTGAGATACAAGTTAAGAAAGATCTGACTGAATATTTGTCTCAATTTGGGGAAGCTGTAGACTACACAATTAAAACAGATCCAGTCACTGAAAGATCAGGAGGATCTGGATTTGTGCTTTTCAAAGATGCTGCTAGTGTTGATAAAGTTTTGGAAGTTAAAGAACACAAACTGGATGGCAAATTGCTAGACGCTAAAAAGGTCAAAGCTTTAAAAGGGAAGGAACCCTCCAAAAGTTTTTTTGTGGGTGGACTGAGCCCAGATACTTCTGAAGAACAAATTAAAGAATATTTTGGAGGCTTTGGAGAGATTGAAAATATTGAACTTCCCATGGATACCAAAGGAAATAAGAGGATTTTGTTTTATTACATATACAGACAAAGAGCCAGTTAAGAAATTGTTAGTAAGCAGTTATCATCAAATTGGTCCTGGGAAGTGTGAAATCAAAGTTGCACATACAAGCAACAACAAAAAGGAGGAAGATGTGCTGTAGCTGGTGGGTGAGGTGGTGCTGGAGTCGTGACTGAGGTCAGGGCCAAAACTGGAACCAAGTAGTAATTATTATCAAGGATATGGAAATTACAATAGCACCTATGGTGGTGATCAAAACTACAGTGGCTATGGCTGCTATGATTATTCTGGGTATAACTAGGAACTACGGATACAGACAAGGAGATGCAGACTACAGTGACCAAAAAAGCACTTATGGCAAAGCATCTCAAGAGGGTGGCAGTCACCAAAACAACTGCCAGCCATACTACAAGGGGACATTGAAGAAAACAGGAGGAGATTGCTTGCAGGATGACAGTGAAGATTGGTCTTCGGTTGATCTAAGATGATTATTCAATAAAAGACTTTCTAGTGTACAAGACACAACTGTGTCCAACTGTATATAGCCACCAAATCGTTTTAACTTTGTCTTCTGCTGTGTTATGACTCAATGTGGATTTGTGTTTATACAAATTTTATTTGTATGATTTCATGTTAAACCTCAAATAAATGCTTCCTTATGTGTTAAAAAAATAGATAATTTGAGCAGGCTGATCACTAGAAGTGAAACAGAATCTGTAATTTTAAAAACTCCCTGCAAACAAAAGTCCAGGACTGGATGGCTTCACTGGGGAATTCTACCAAACATACAAAGAAGAACTTATACTAATCCTTCTCAAATTCTTCCAAAAGATTGAAGAGGAGGGAACACTCCCGAACTCATTCTATGAAGCCACCATCAGCCTAATACCAAAACCAGATAGAAACACTACCAAAAAGAAAATTACAGGCCAATATCTTTAATGAATATAGATGCAAAAATTCTCAACAAAATACTACCACACTGAATCCAACAACACATACAAAAGATCATACACCACGACCAAGTTGGATTCATCCCAGGGTCACAAGGATGGTTCAACATATGCAAATCAATCAACGTGATAAAGAAATGACAAAACCACATGATCATCTCAATACATACAGAAAAAGCATTTGACAAAATTCAACATCCATTCATGACAGAAAAAAAATCTTACCAAAGTGGGTAGAGAGCGAACATATCTCAACATAATAAAAGCTATTTATGACAAACCTACAGCCAACATAACACTCAACAGTGAAAAGTTGAAAGTCTTCCCACTAAAATCTGGAGCAAGACAAGGATGCTAACTCTCATCACTTCTATCCAACATAGTATTGGAAGTCCTAGCCACAGCAATCAGATAAGAAAAAGAAATAAAACATACCCAAATTGGAAGGGAAGAGGCAAAATTGTCATTATATGCAGATGACATGATACTACACATAGAAAACCCTAAAGACTCCACACAAAAACTACTAAAACTGATAAACGAATTCAGCAAGGTAGCAGGATATAAGATTAACATACAGAAATCTGTTGCATTTCATTACACTAACAATGAACTATCAGAAAGGGAAAGCTAAAAAAAAAATCCCTTTTAAAATTGCATCAAAAAGCATAAAATACTTAGGAGTAAACCTGACCAAGGTGAAAGACTTAAACACTGAGCACTATAAAACACTAATAAAGGAAACTGAAGATGATTCAAAGAAATGGAAAGATATCCCATGTGCTTGGATTGGAAGAATACTGTTAAAATGGCCATACTACCCAAAGCAATCTACAGATTTAATGTGAACCCTATCAAATCACCCATGACATTTTTCACAGAACTAGAACAAATAATCCTAAAATTTATATGGAACCATAAAAGACCCAGAATTGCCAATGCAGTCCTGAGGAAAAGGAACAAAGCTGGAGGCATAACTCTCCCAGACTTCAGACAGCACTACAAAACTACAGTAATCAAAACAGCATGGTATTGGCACAAAAACAGACATATGGATCAATGGAACAGAATAGAGAGCCCAGAAATAAACCCACACACCTACGGTCAGTTAATCTTTGACAAAAGAGGCAATGGTGTTGGGAAAGCTGGACAGCTGCACGTAAATAAATGAAATTAGTACACTCCCTCATACACAAAAATAAACTCAAAATGGCTTAAAGACTTAAATATAAGACATGACACCATAAAACTCCTAGAAGAGAACATAGGCAAAACATTCACTGACATAAATCATAGCAATGTTTTCTTAGGTCAGTTTCCCAAGGCAAAAGAAATAAAAGTATAAACAAACAAATGGGACCTAGTCAAACATATGTTTTTGCACTGCAAAGGAAACCATAAACAAAATGAAAAGACAACCTACAGAATGGGAGAAAATATTTGCAAACGATGTGACCGACAAGGGCTTAACGTCCAAATATACAAAGAGCTCATACAGCTCAATATCAAAAAAGCAAATAACCCAATCAAAAAATTGGCAGACGACCTAAATAGACATTTCTCCAAAGAAGACATTCAGATGGCAGAGGCACATGAAAAGATGCTCCACGTTTCTAATTATTAGAGAAATGCAAATCAAAACTACAATGAGGTATCACCTCACACCAGTCAGAATGGCCATAATTAAAAAGTCTACAGACAACAAATGCTGGAGAGGGTGTGGAGAAAAATGAACCCTGCTACATTGTTGGTGGGAACATAAATTGGTACAGCCACCATGGAGAATAGGATGGAGGTTCCTTAAAAAACTAAAAATAGAGGTACCATATGATCCAGCAATTCCACTCCTGGGCATATACCTGGAGAAAACTCTAATTTGAAAAGATACATGCACCCCAATGCACTATTTACAATGGCCAAGACATGGAAGCAACCTAAGTGTCCACTGACATGAATGGATAAAGAAGATGTGATATATATATATATATATATAATCCATGTTGCTGCAAATGGCATTATTTCATTCTTTGTTATGGCTGAGTGGAATACTTTCTACTGTGTGTGTGTGTGTGTGGATTATCATACTAAGTGGAGTAAGTCAGAAAGAGAAAGACAAATATCATATGATGTCATGTATATGTGGAATCTAAAATATGATACAAATGAACTTATTTACAAAACAGAAACTCACACAGAAAACAAACTTATGGTTATCAAAGGGGGAAGTGGGATAAATTAGGAGTTGGGATTAACAGATACACACTACTGTATATAAAATAAACAACAAGGACCTACTGTATAGCACAGGGAACTATATTCGGTATCTTTTTTCTTTTTTTGCGGTATGTGGGCCTCTCACTGTTGTGGCCTCTCCCGTTGCGGAGCACAGGCTCCGGACGCGCAGGCTCAGCGGCCATGGCTCACGGGCCCAGCTGCTCTGTGGCATGTGGGATCTTCCCAGACCGGGGCACGAACCCGTGTACCCTGTATCGGGAGGCAGACTCTCAACCGCTGCGCCACCAGGGAAGCCCCTATTCAACCCCTATTCAGTATCTTATAACCTATAACGGAAAAGAATCTGAAAAAGAACATGTGATTTTATCCATATATCTCTCTATGTAGATATATCAATATATATACCTACATATATATATATATATATCACTTTGATGTACACCTGAAACTAACACATTGTATATCAACTATACTTGAAAAAAAAAATCCACTGGTTCAGCTTCTCTGGAGAACCCTAACACAGTGGACCTGAGAGGCACTGTTTCCCAGCCTCCACAGTCCTGCTTTGCAGTACACATATTGACTCTCCACACAGATTTGAGAGCACCTCCTCTGTGGTTCCTGTGAGCTTCTGTTGCTGAGGGGAAATGAGAAGGTGGAGGTTAGTGGAATGAGCTACAGCCCCCACCACTACAGGTGATCTCAATGCCTCCACTGGTACTCATCTCTTTTCTCTCCTCCACCTTGGCAAGTCTTTGTGGCTTGCTTGATGGAGTAACCCAAATATCCTTGAGGAGGGCTGGCCAATAAACATGAAAAGATTTGTGTTTCAGACTATTAGTCTATATATTACTGTCTCATTGGTTTTCATTTTTAAGTCTTAAAACAATCATTTCAAAATAATTTTTAAGGTAATGTTAAATAAGAGTGTGCAAATAAAGAAAATCTACTAATTGAGGTAAATCCCAACTTATCACAGTCCAAACTACATATTCTTTTGGAGACAGCATATCTCTTTTGCTAATAAGGTAAAAACTATTGAGTTCTCTATGTCCTTGTAAGTTGGATCTCCTACAGGAGCAAGAATAATCATATAAAGGGCTGGAAAATCTGCTTCCATTGAATCAAATACCAGGCTGTCCCCAATTCAACAGGTTATATAAATAAATCTGTTTGAGAAAGAGCTTTCCTTGGCAAAACAAATTAGAATGTATGTTTTAGATTTGTCAAACCACACAAAGAACATTATTATACTCAATTGAATAAATCTTTATTGAGCTCCCACGGGGTGCATGAATTTAGGATCTATAATTTACATTAAGTAGAAAAGTGTTACTTTAGACCCTTAACAATTAAAAAAAAAGCAAATTACAACTTCTCTATATATTTCAAGTGAATCATTTAATGTGAGTGAGGCTCAGTTTGATATTACCATAAGTATTAACACATGAAAATGGGAAAGTATAAACATTTTCCCTTCTATCAAAAACAGGTTTGATGCCAGGATAAACTAGCCTGTTGGTGTAACAATAGCTGATTAAAAAGGCTAGAGAATCTGGAAGTAAAAAACGTACTTGGAAGCAATGTCCTCTGAGGGCTCATTCCCCTGAGGGCAGCAAAATGCTGAAAAATTTAACTGGCTCAAAAATTATACTGAGAGATCAAAAAGAAGAGTTAGTCACAGCTTGGGAAAAAATTTTGAGAACAGATGACACTAAATGTAGTTAGATTAATAATTCCAAAGTTTCCCTGGAGTTATAATAGCACTCTGAGCTAACCAAAGGGGCTATAACCTCATGCTCCTTTGAACAGAGTGGTTTTAAATGATAGATTCTCCAGTGCACCAACTGTATTTTCAAGTATAATTCTAGTATTTGTACCTAGCAATACAGAAGAAAAAGCAGCAGGGAGAAAATGTCAAGTATATAGGACATAAAAGGGTTTGGCAGCCCTAGAATTCCCAGTTTGAATCTTTTTCATCAGGAAAATCCCATTCCGGCTCAGTCCAAGGTGACACTGGAGGTGGTGCTGTTGATGGCCTGTGACAAGCAGGAGGCAACAGTGAAAGTATTGAACTCTGGCTTTCTTCCTTCATCTGTTAAAGAAACTCAAAATAAGGCTGTTGGTACATAAATTCAATACATTAGTTTTATTTAGTAAAAAATAACTTTTAAAGAAATCATGTTAAATGTGTTTAAATTGTTTTTAGGTATTTTCACTTAAACATGCCTTTGATTCTGGTCATCCAAAAACAAGAAGAAGTAACAGCCAAATAAACTGACTTTTATCAGAATTATTTTGCCCATACATAATTTCTAGCCAATATAGAAAAATAAAATGTCTCTACGTTAATCAAAATATAAGCTAAGGATAAAGTAACACATGATGATATTCCGTTTGTCTTTACTCATTTTGTTTCGCAGAATGGAAATATTTTAGAAAGTCTATAATTAAACTACCAAAAACGTTTTCTTTTTAACTTTACCTTATAAGAAAATTATTAAGAATCTTAGTAACCAAACTGTCCCATTAAGCCAACAAAATGATGTGACTTTTTAATAGTATTAAAAAACATCTAAACAACAAAGATAGATCAGCTCACCTGTTTGAAGAAAACATGGGATAATAAACTGCTTGCTGATGGCCTGAAATTTTTTTGAAAAAATTATTTTAAAAAAGACCTCATATTAGAATGTAGATTTTTTTGGTGTAAACTATGTTAGAACTTAGGTTTAGAGCTATAAAACTCAATACACAAAAGTTAAAAGGAAAAAATATATGTAAGGAAGCCCAATTCTTAGCTTCAACCTTAACTAATGAGAAGAATTAATTCTAGAGATAACCTTCAATTAGTCTGTGACTTAACATTTATTAGGCACTTACTAATTATAAGGAACTATACTATGCATTAAGGGGCTTAAAAAGATTAAAAAGACACACACCTTATTTCCAAAATGCTAACGCATTAGTTATCTGTGATAATAATTATTGTAATACCAGCAACTAACACTCTTGTACTGCTTGGAAGTTTCTAAAATGTCTTAACATAAGTGCAGTAATTAACGTCCACAAAGATTAACTGATTTTTACAAGGTGACTTGGTTAGGAAATGACACAGCTGAGACTGAAGCCCAAGTCTTCTTCTAATCTATTCTTCCCATTTGCTCATTGTCTCCACTTGTTTTTAGCATTGGTATTTTCTGGATTAGGCTACTGTATAGTTTTTTGATGAATAGACTGATGAAAGATTTGAATTTGGCAAGAAGGAAATATCACAAAACTTCTATAAAATACAAGACACAGATGTTTTATGCTACTTAGAAGTGACCAATATTACCTTTTCTCAGGATCTTGCTGCAAACAGAGCTGTACCAAGCTAAGGAAGGCAGGAGAGAATGTTTTGGAGGGTGGTGTTTGCAATCTGTCACTATTTACTGTGCGAGTTCCACTGGAGGAGACATGTACACTTTCTCCAATCCCAGAGTCTACACCTGATCGGGAATTTTTCATTCTGGATTCTGACTGAGGGAAAATACTGATATCCAATGGGCTATAAGGAGGACCTTTCAGTTTCTGTAACAACATCTAAAAGAAAGAAAAATTTCCTTCAGTCATTTTCAGGCAAAATATTAAAGCAATAACAACAATAATAAAGGTTCTAAGAGTCTACAGCAAAGATGTTTAAAAGAAATTATCTAGAATGTAAGGGATCTTATGAAAGGAAAGTAGTTCAGGGATTTTAGAAGCATTTACCTGAGTCCTGTGCATGTCCTGGAAAGGTACCTGCCCACTGGCCAATTCACATGCTGTAATCCCAACGCTGTAAATATCTGACTTTACATTATATCCATGTAAATCCTGTAGAACAATTAATTTGAAGTCCTTTACTGTAAATACCCTTTAAAAAGTTACATACATATACTTTTTTGATAAAGGGTGGTGAATAATAATGGAAAAAACTCATGAGAAATCAAGATATACCTAATATTTGGTATACATTTAAAAATTCCTAACATAATAATTTTGACAAGAAAGAATAAAAAAAGTCTTGCAGTAGGCCTTTCATCAATCCAAATATAAGGGCACAACTGTCCTTTAGTCAAACTCAGAAGACACTTAAGACGCATAGACAACCCAATGCAATGGCCACACCTGACCTGTCTCAGTAGTTCTGGACTCAGCCACGGCTGCACTGATGTGCTGAACTGTGGGAAATCATACACAGCCCTATGCTTCTGTCCGTGCTTAACCAAACTATGCAGATGGGACAGGCCAGAGAGGGTCACTAGGCCATCACCAGAAATGAGGATATGGCTGGCTTTAATACTCCTAGAACAAAAAGAAACAATCCTAAATACTAAGAAATTGGCCAATGAAGAAAGGATAAAAATCTGGTCAGAATAAATCCATGTATTCCCTTGGAAATCAAATACTCCTTAGAAGTTATAATTTAAAGTTAAATGCAATATTATCCAATAAAAGATAGCCTCTCATGGTATTAACAAAATTTATAAAGATATGTTTAATGTAAAAATTTCCTTCATCAAATAAATTATAAAAGAGCCTTGTTTTTCATCCTAAACACGGAAACTGGAAACTAATAGAGCAGGATGGCCAATAGTCTGGTAAAGTATAATAAAACCTTGGTTAATTAGAATACTGTCTGATAGAAATCCTCAGTTAACCAGAATGCTGCTAAGAAACAACAAACAGTAAGAAAAAAGCTTTGAGGTGAAATAAACAATAAGAAAACAAGCTTATTTAAAAGCAACTTAATTAAAAAGGAAAACAAATTCCCAATGTATCTTCGAACAGCACTGTTTTTAACATTCAGCCAATTACTTCTGCACCTACAGTTTGGCAACAAGAGAACTGATATTTAGTATGATAATCTCAAAGTGCTACAGAACACTTAAGAAATCAAAGGTTTAGTTACAATCTGTATATGATATAAACATGACATACAACTGAAAAGCAGATAAAGCAGCTCTTCATTTGCTTAAGGAAAAAACAAAACACAAGCGTTAACTAGGATCCCACTCTCCACAGCTTATACCCCAAACCGATAGGTTCTTGTAACCTTCATTACTGGGACTTGAGCTGTGCGAGGACAGGCACTCCATCCCAGCACGGAGCACAGCAGTTGGCACAGAGGAGGTGGTCTGAACATTTCTGGTAAATGAACTATAAAATGTAAGCATCTACTATACCTACTGGTCCCTTCCTCCCTCAATTTTCATTTGCAAGTTTCCTATCCTCCATTCTAATACTCAATTGCTCCTTCCTAAAATCTCCCTAAAAGACTTCTTCCTCTCAAATTCTTTCACTCTGTAAAATACAAATAAGTAAATACCTGTGAATGCAGCCATTTTGATGCAGATAGTTCAACCCTCTCACTGCTCCAAAGAGAATGTTTCTTATTAAAGTTTCACTCATTCCTTCAGGAAAGTAAGTCCTCAAGAGTTGACTTGCTGAACCTGAAAGAAACCCCTAAAATCTTTAGATGAACACTGAAAGTGATTTTGCTTCTAGCTATGTTTTAAATGTTCTTATCAACCATAAACACACACACACATACACACACACGCTCGCATGCACACGCGTTACATTTTAGAGTCTAACCACTTTCTTATGCCAAAGTAATTTTCCTTCACCAATCTTTAAAAAGACTTTTCTAATGACATGCTAGAGATTAGGAAAGTGAATTAACAATATTCAATATTACTAAAAAAATACATACTGTGTGAGAACATATATATTTTAAATCCACAGGCAACTCACAAAAGCTATCCTAAAAATCAAAGCTCTAGAATCCATCCATTTATTTATTCAGCACAC
This sequence comes from Mesoplodon mirus, assembly GCF_964341445.2. Taxonomy (NCBI): domain Eukaryota; kingdom Metazoa; phylum Chordata; class Mammalia; order Artiodactyla; family Ziphiidae; genus Mesoplodon; species Mesoplodon mirus. The sequence goes on from NC_138984.1 coordinate 34,856,400, forward strand.
CTACTGAACACTACTTGTGTTAGGTATTTTATGAGCACCTGGGGATACCAAAATGAAAAATACATACATGATCCTGCCCTCAAGAAGCTCAAATCCAGTGAGGGAGACAGGTACACACACAGATGTTTACAATACAGTGAAATAAGTTTACAATGCAGAGAAACAAGGATAGGGATGGTGTGCACAAGCAGAAAAGCTACTTTTGCTTGAAGAATAACAGCAGCTCTCCACTGAGAAAGAGGAAGGAAACTGAAGGGAAAAAGACAGCTTGTTCAAAGGATTGACTTCTTGGAGAAGCAGTCAGTGGTGGTTTCAATGATCATGAGACCCATTCTACTTTTTTTCCTGAAGACTAAAATTCAGCATGAACCAGATATAAAAATATATCATGAAATCTAGAATTAGCCATCAGATTTATAAATTAAAAGCAGTGAATCATAAATCTAAGATCACACTCATCCTTAATTATAGCATCCAGGCCAAACCATGAATTATTTTACCTAAAATGAGTTTTCTTACCATAGGCCATAAAAGGAGAAATAACCCAAAGCCAGCTGCCAACGGTGAAAACAGTCCAGTAAGTTGTAATATTGGGATGCCGGAAAAAGTGGGATAGAATCACTGCTTTCTAGTATAGAAACACAGAGACAAGACATTTAAAAACAACTTTTTTAGCTGATCCACGTTGTTATAAAGCAGAAACTAACACACCAGTGTAAAGAAATTATACTCCAATAAAGATGTTAAAGAAAAGAAGGGAAAAGTAAATAACAATAAAGTGGATTTAAATAATAAAACAAAACAAAACCAAAAAACCAACCTTCTTCCTCATTATGAGGATAACAGCAGTAGTGGCAGCTTATTAGTACCAATAATGGAGCTTATTAGGACCACGCACTGGTCTTAGTGCTCTCATGTCTTGAAATCTCACAACCACTACACAAAGTATGTGACGTTACAATTCCCATTTCACAGAAGAGGATGCTTAGAAACAAGTTAGAAAACTTGTCCAAAAGCACATAATTAATGAAAGTAGGATGTGAACTTATTAGACAGTCTGGCTCCAGCGGTCACAGTCAATAACTATACTGTGTTCTTATGATAGAAACATTTAAAAACTACATTAAAATATGAGTATAAAAGTCACTTCTAACATTAAGTCATAGAACCACTGTTAACATTTCAGTATAATTTCTTCCAGTCTTCTTCTGTGCAATATACATGTGCACATATAAATAGTTAAAAAATTGGGATAATATCAAAACAAAATCCTTCCCCTCTTTATATCAAAAATGATCAGTGACAATTGAAATGGTATTATAATATTCCTGAAATGCAATCTGTTAAAATTTATCAATTCAGAAGCTAGTTTTACTTAGCTGGATGAAAAGGAAACTGTTTGCTTTTTGTTTTTTCTATTTCCCTATACGATTATTTGTGACTGGACTGACGAGGGGTATTTAAGTAAATTCCAGACCAGTGTTCCAAATATGATATTCATTTGAAGGAACTTATAGTAGTTACCAAAGTTTGAATATATTTGCTCTTTCATGGATCTGGCTTCCAAGTATTCTTTCCAATTCTGTAATTGCATGTTTATTAGAAGAAAGAAATCTACCTTTCTCTAACAGAACTACTAATTTGTGAAAAAAAAAATTCTTATAGGTGTAATCTCCTCAAATAGACATTAAATTAAATGTATCTTTTTTTTTTTTTTGTATTGTTACCTGTAAAGCTTTCAGGCGTTCTTCAGTGCAGTTTTCCAGATTTGTAATTTTTACAGTGACCAGTGTTCCTGTAGGAGTATGACGTGCAAGGTGGACAGAAGTCAAGTTGTCAAATCCTCTTCCTATAATCAGACGTAAAACTTGTGTTAATGACCAAAGGAAAAAACTGATAATCTGGACTTCATCAAAATTAAAAATTTTGGCTCTTCAAGAAAACACTGTTAAGAAAATGAGAAGGCAAGCCACTGATTGAAAGTATTAACAATATTTATATCTGACAAGACTTACACACAGAGTACTATATAAAGAACTCTTATAGCTCTATAATAAATGACAAACATCCCAACTAAAAATTAGGCAGACTAAATAGGTAAGCCACAAAAGAAGACACAGAAGTGGCCAACAAGCACATGAAAAGATGCTCAAAATAGAGGAGTAGGAATTAAACACAATATACCATTACACACCTATTGTAATGGTTAGTATTGTGACTTGATAAACAAATTGTTACATTCAAACAATGGAATGTTACTCAGCAATCCCCTACTCCCAGTCCCTGGCAACCACTGATGTGATTTTTGTTTGTCATGTAAATAGTATCATAGGGAGTACAGTTTTTTGTGTCTGGCTTCTTTCACTTAGTATAATGCTTTTGAGATTCTTCCGTGTTTCAGTAGTTAATTTCTCTCTATTGCAGAGTAATAAGCCATTATATGTATATACCACAATTTATTTTTATCTATTCATAAATTGATAAACTTCGGTTGTTTTCAGTTTTTTGTGACTACAAATAAAGCTGCCAAAACCATTCTTTAAGTAGACATATGTTTTCATTTCTCTTTGGCAAATACCTGCAAGTGGGATTGCTAGGTCGTGTACGTTTATTGTAAGAAGTTGTCAAACTGTTTTTGAAACTGGCTGAACCTCTTTGCATTCCCACAAGCCATGTATAAGTACTGCAGTTACTTGACATACTCACCAGCATTTGGTGTTGTCAGTTTTTAACTAAAAACACCTAGAATGGTAATCTATTAGTAGACACCTAATACATGTTAGTTTCCTCCCTCTCTCCACAGTCACCAAATTCTGTCACTTTTATTGTTGAAATGCAGTTAATCTGAAATTCATCCCTTCCTCCCCAGTGACAAGCATCACTTGCCTTAGCTCAAGTCCTGTCCTTGTTCTCTGGATAGATGCAGTGACTTCCTCACTATGCCCTGCATTCTCGATCAGGACATGCACCAAAACTACTGATGGAACTACTTCAAAAGCCTGTGCCTAGTTCCCATTCACCAGAAATTTTGATTCAGGAGGTCTGTGATGGGATATAGGCACTGCAATGTTTTAAAAAGACTCAGGTGATGAGGATGATACCCTTCTGGCTGTAAATCCCTGATATACTATATCTTCCAGATTGCTGCCTGGAACTGCTGCCAGTTGTCCTTCTAAATTCGACATTTTATCAAAAGAAAGGTACTACAGTGCAGCAGCTGAGAGCTTAGACCTTAGAGTCACAACAGTTTGCTTTCAAATCACTAACTGTATGACTATTACTTAAATTCTCAGAGCCTCAGTATCCTCATCTGCAAAATGGGAGGGCTAAAGGGGTGAAATGAAAAAATACATATAATATGTTCAGCCTGATGCCGATTAGATGCTATTATGATCATCATCACTATTCCACAATGTCTCTCTGGTAGAGACGATAAATTCCAAACCTTTCCTTAAATCCACTGAGTAATGAAGTTGGTACGTTGCGGGGCTGACAGAGAGAGTCTGAACTTCTATATATATACCCCATATGAGATCTTTCACAATGTGTTCCAAGCCTCCTTTTTCAGATTTATCTACTCCTACTGCCTACTCTCCCTATGTTCCTGAGTCTAGGCACAGAGCAGCTATGGGATAGTCCTTCCTCAGTCACCTATTGGAGTAATTATTTTTTTACCTTTTTTGGATTGACACCATCTGAAAAGTCCTTTCTAATTTGGGGGCATTTTCCATCAGTGCTATTTTAGAAAAGGTCAAATCCTTATTTCTCTTTTGGTCACCTTGACCTGGGCATGGGAGGGTCAATGACATAAGCTTGGTCAATTGGAGGATGAAGTGAGTGACAAAAGAAGCAGAGGAAGTCAGAACTCACACTTAAAACTTATCTAAAATCCCATTTTTAGTAGAAACTTTTTTCAGTTAAGTTGGAACTCACCAGTGAGGTCCAACACCATCTAGTGGGGTTAAAGTACCCTACTAGCGTACATTAACTAGGCTGCTCTTATGCTGTGACCCAGGCTACGGTTCTAGTCACATAGTTTCTCTGGGTTTCTTCCAAGCCCATTTCTTTAGCCAATGATTCTGTGAGTTAGCAAAATTGTTCAAAAAAGTCTTTTAGTTTAAGTAGTCAGGACTGTTTTTTGTTGTTTGAATAAAAACCCTGACTAGAATATTTAGTAAACTTTTCCTCATGCTTCAGGATCCAGCCCCTTTTTGCTATCTTCCTTGACTCCTAGAAGAGTCGAGATGCACAGGTGAACGCTCCATCTTCTCTGTTCCCATAACACTTAGCACATCTCTACTATAGTACCTTCCAGTGCATAAGACAAAGTTATCTTTCATGTTCATCTTCCCAGAGAGGATGTGAACTCCTCAAGTGTTTTACCTGGCTTTATATTCCTAGCACCTAAGAGAGTTATCTCTTTGTATTATTTAAGAGATGTTTCTGAATACTCAGAGCAACTTTTCACAGGTATAAGGCTAAAAACAATAACTCAGCCAGTTCCAAACTTAACTGAAAAAAGTTTCTACTATGAATGGGATTTTAGGCAAGGTTTTAAGTTAAAAGAAAGTAATTTGGTTAAAGGACTGTAACTGAAAAGATTTACATGATTTGGTTTAAATCAGACAAATGATCAGAAGTTCCCCACAATAAAGATACAAATAACAAATGTTTAGATTATTTAGTGTCTTCCTCCTCTACAAGTACTTCAGTGAAAAAGTAAAAATTCTAGAAGGTAATCTTGAAAAAAATCTGGGCTACTGTTTTAGGACAGATAAAATTAACAGATCCGTTTGACTGACACAATTAACATTTAGTTTTATGCTGTGGGTAACAAGAGAGACCTGCTTACAAAGTAATCTTTTTGTCATCAATTTCATTTCTAACAATGATGAGTCAATTATATGCAATCCAGAATGATTACCTATTTCCACTTGGAGTTCATAGTGAGAAACGTTGGTGGAACAGATCACTTCACTGGCTCTAGTGGATGGAGGCAACAAGGAGAGGGTTGGCTCATCAACCTGCATTGTTTTAAAAATATGAAAACAAAATAGGTATAAACTTTTTGGTGCCCCAATTTGGTCCCCTACTCCAATGTAAAATACTGATATTGTCTTTTCAAACACACAAGTGCTCATTAGGAAGGCACTGAAAAGGTGGCTTAAGAGACTGTTTTAAGATCCAAAAAGTATTTACAACAGCTAATAAGGGAATGCTAGTTATAAAGCTATCAGCCTGTGAAGGGGGAGACGGCTAGAAACACAGATTTACAGGTAGTGAAGAATACTTTCCAGCACAATTCCCAGGAAGCATTCTTAGGAGTTGCCAAGAATGGCTGTTGACTCTTCAGGGTATCTAATAAATATATCAAGGGAAGAAATGAAATGACCTATGAGGAATATTCTATTCTGGTGCTGTTAACAGTCTGGAGGTGTTAACAGTCAAGGAACAATTTCCATACTAAAACCTATTAAAAGAAGCTGAAGAAGTTTTTCAAAGATGAGATGAATCAGAAGGGAGGTCAGAAAGAAAAATAAGCCTCAAGAGATGGGAGAACAGGATAGGGTACCGAAGTCCTGAGTTAATGGCCATGTACCACTATGGCCTTTCACGGGATACTATGGAGTCAGAGTGCTAGGTCTGCACCAGATCCCAGTGGCACTGAAATAACATGCACACAGGAGAAAGAAGAGGCCAACACCACTGGCATCATATGATAGCCATGAGGATCTCTAAAAGGACACCAGTACTCCAAAGGCACTTAGCAACCTTTACAGGCACCAGCAGGTGGCAAGAATCTTGTTACTACCTCCAAGGTAAAGAGAAGGAAGAAGGGAGTTAGGAATGACATTACTATGTACTAGGAATTCTGCTAACTATTTTTTACATTTGATTCTACATGTTCCCCAAGCTTTTAAGAGCGCAGAAAAATATAATTGTAAGCTCATGGTAAAAGGTGAATAATCTGCAAAAGGGATGAAAGGCTATAAAAAGAAATTCTACCATACGATTGGAAATAATCCCAATGAAGAAAGAAATCTAAATAAATCAATTCAATTTCTTTAGAACAAGTAGTCTTAAACTCAGATTTAAAGAACACATATAAGAGAGAGAAAGAAGAGCATGTAGCAGTTTAAAAAATGTTTAAAGTGATAAGCTATAAGTCTGTCAGGAAGGCTACAGCACAGAATGAACTGAGGCTTACAGTTCACTGCTTGAAAAAAATGGCATCAGGTCACCAGATGATGGATTGAAATAAGACTAATCAACCTCTACTTTGCTTCCATCAACTCCATTAGGGAAATAGTCTTCTTTAAACTAGGAGCACTTAGGTTGTAATTAAGTAGCTGAAGCTCAAAACAGGTTGTTTTAAATAGGTTCAAAGCTCCAAACCAAAGACAATTACATCTAGGATATTAAGTCTGAAAATATAGTAAAACTCAGATGAGAAACCCAAATGGAAATAGTCAAACATTGACTCAATTTTCAAAAAAGGGAAAAAAGCATAAAGGGGCAAGCTTGATGCTGTTGCCCAGTAAGGTCTGGTATCAAATCACTACACAAATGAGTTATGGACACTTAAGAAAACAACATGGTAATCACAAGAAGACAATATAGGTTTACTAAGAGTAAATCATCTTAAAACTAACCTCACTTCTCTTTTTGATTTCATGACTAGTTAGAGAATTAGAAAGCAAAAATCATGGCAGGGTCCTTGTCCTTGTCAAACTTTTTAATAACTTTTTGAACTAAAGATTCAAAAGACCTGGTTAATGAATAATGTGAGAAAAAACTCATGAAAACAATACCATTTACAATAGCACCAAAAAGAATAAAATACTTAGAAATTAACTTAACCAAGGCAGTGAAAGACTTGTACAATGGAAACTACAAAACATTGCTGAGAGAAATTAAAGAAGACATAACTGAATGGAAACATAACTCATGTTCAAAGATTGGAAGACCTAATATTATTAAAATCTCAAGGGATCCTGAATAGCAAAAACAATGTTGAAAAAGGAACAAAATTGGAGGACTCACTCTTCCTGATTTCAAAACTTACTACAAAGCTACAGTACTTAAAACAGTGTGGTGTTGACACAAAGACAGACATATAGAGCAAGAGAACAGAATAAAGAGCCCAGAAATAAACCCTCACATATATGGTCAAATGACTTTTGACAAGTGTGCCAAGACCATTCAATGGAGCTAGGACAGTATTTTCAACAAATGGTGCTGAGAAAATTGGATATCCAGATGCAAAAGAATGAAGTTGGACCCTTACCTATACAAAAATTAACTCAAAATGGATCAAGAAAATATTTGTAGGTCATACTTCTGATAAGATGTTAATACCCAGAATATAGAGAGAACTAAAATTCAACAACAAAAAACAACCCAATTCAAAAATGGGCAAAGGACTTGAATAGACATTTCTCCACAGAATACATGTATGTGGTCAATAAACACATGAAAAAATGCTCAACATCACTAATCATTAGGGAAATGCAAATCAAAACTACCATGAGATAACACCTCACACCCTTTATGATGGCTGTTATCAAAAAAGCAAAAAATGAGTATTGGAGAGGATGTAGAGAAACTGGAACTCTTGTGCTCTGCTGGTGGGAATGTAAAATGGTACAGCCACTGTTGAAAACAGTATGGTCATTCCTCAAAAAATTTAAATAGAATTACCATAGGATCCAGCAATTCCGCTTCTGGTTATATACCTAAAAGAATTGAAATCAGCGTCTCAAAGAGATATTTGTACTCCTATGTTCACAGCAGCACTATTCACAATAGCTACAATGTGGATGCAACCCAAGTGTCCACCAACAGATGAATGAATAAGGAAAATTAGTATATACATATAATGGAATATTATTCAACCTTAAAAAGTAAGGAAATTCTGCAGTATGCTGCAACACTAGTGAACCTTGAGGACATTATGCTAAGTGAAAAATCTCAGTCACAAAATAACAAATACAGTATGATTCCACTTATACTGGTACTTAGAGTAGTCAAAGATCAGAGACAGAAAGTAGAATTGTGGTTTCCAAGAGGCAGGGGAATTATAAGGGAAGGAGGAGCTACTGTTTAATAGGTACAGAGTTTCAGTTTTACAAGATGAAAAGAGTTACAGAGGTGAATGGTGGTGATGGTTGTACAATATTATGAATATATTTGATGCCACTGAACTGTACACTTTAAAATGGTTAAGATGGTAAATTTTATGTTATGTGTACCTAGCACAATAACCCCTCCCACAAAAAAAGCAGCACTTGTGGAAATTTCCTGAGTTCTAGGCCTCTATCTTGGTAACAGCAAGGAGTCAACAACAGACACTTTACTTTCTAAACACTACCTGTCTGAAGGGTAATACTTGAATGAAAACTAGGATACTATACTAGTTAGTATAGGATACTAACTAGTTGGATACTATATCCTATTGTACAACAAGGTACATAACTAGAAGACTTTACAGTATTAGTGAGTAAAAAGTGAAATGACAAAAATGATGACAATTGAAGATAAGGTCAGAATAAATTTATAAATAGGATTAACTGGGATTACTCTATTTTGTAGGACTAAGGTATCTGCAAGGCAGGTTCTATTTTATAGAAAGAATTATAATATAAAATGAAAATTAAGAGATTTAGAGGGGAAAATCCCAGAGAAATATTTACTTCTCAGCATGTTTCTTTAAATATTATTTAATACATCAGGCATTGCCCAAGGATGATAAAGATACAAAAGACAGGATGCGTATTTTATGGGGATCACGTGGAGAGACATATACATCAATCATTGCGAGATAATATAGTAAATGCCATTTTATGAGGATGTCTAAGATCTGTAGGACCATAATAGAATTAAAGGTACAAGAGCAAAGGCTTCAGAGATGTGACATTTGAGCCAACTCTTTAAGCACGAGGAAGAATTTTAGAGGGGTATTTCAAGCAGAAATAAAAGTATGTGCTAAGACTCAGTAGCAATAAATGAAACTCAAACATTAGACATATTCCATACCATTAAGAGTCCTTATAAAACACTAACAAGTTTAGGCTTTATCCCATACACTTTAGGAAACCAATGGCAATTTTAAAGCTGGAAAGTGGCACAAACAGGCCTGTATTGGTAACAGTGTTGAATACTGATCTGAGTGGGAGAGGAGGTTATATGTGTGTCTAGGATACTAGCGGCAATGTGTTTACCTGCAATAGTCCAGGTGAGAGATGATGAGATTTGAGTAGTAGCAGTGATCAGGTGAAGGAGGGGATGGACTCAAGGGCATTTCAGAGACAGATCCGTAAGACTTGGTGTGTAACTAGATGTGAGGGCAGAGGAAGAGGCAGTGTGAGGATAACTCCAAAGTTTCTAGTTAGGGTGATTTAGTAGATGGATTTTCATTTGCCAAAGCAGGAAATTCAGTAGGTCAGTGAAGTTTTGAGAGATTAAGGTTTTACTCAAACTGCACAGAGATGCCTTTGAAAATTCTAACCAGAGGAATTCTACAGACACATCTGGTGCCCAGGAAAGAGTCCAAAGTTGCAGGTAAAAACTTAAGAATCATCAGTCCTACCTGATGACAGGGTCCCTCACAACCTAAAGGAAAACCTCAGGTAGCTCCAGACAATCTGAAATCTGAGCAACTGAAACCACAGGAGCCAGTGAGACTGCTTAGGGAGAGTCTGTTTAGGCAGAAGAGCAGAGGCCAATTATAGACTTCTGGAGAATAGCTTATGTAGAGGAAGAAGAAACAGTAAAAGAAGAAAAGTGAAAGAAGAAAGAAGTAAAGAAAAAGAGATATAGGAGAACCAGAAATTATATTCTGTAAAATGGTGTCACAGAAGGCAAAAGAGGAGTTAATTGTACTTAACCATTTTCTTACCAAGTTTTGATGGGCACTGGTTTCAGACTGTTTTTCAGGTCTGAGTGATTCAACTTGTGTTCGTGAAGTGCAGAAACAATCCTGTAAATTCAGAAATATACTAAATAAGTGAAAAATAAGTCACAAGATAAGTAAGGGTGGCATGTGGATACAAAAAAGTCTGTTGACTGGGGTGAGGACCAGAGAGAAAGGGCAACGTGCAGGAACTTGAACTGGAGCCAGGATTCATACTGTGGAGGTTGACAGTATGGGAGAGAACGGAGAAGCAGCTGGGTATGCAGAGGACAAATTTCATATCTGCTATAATTTTACTTGGCGCTATCTCTGATTCTTGCCCTCTACCCTGGAGGTAATAATATCAATTCATTTTTACTGCTGGTGTTAATTTTTAGCCCTTTTGTAATCTTTGCAGTGTTTTTCTGAATATTGAGCTAGAGATTTATTCTGCTCATCATATTATTTTTATCTTGATCCTCAGATTTTCTTTTTCCCTTAAGTGTGGGAACCATGTTTATCCACATTAAACCACACATTGAGTATATCAATATTTGGAACCAATTTTGTTTCGTAAGGTGATAAACATCTCTAACCAACTCAAATCAAATTAAGAGACTTAGTTCCATTATCACAATTTACATTTTCCTGCATTTCAACTCAGTGTTCTGTTATCACATATTGTCAATAAAGAAATGTAACACCTACACATGTTAGTGGTGTGAAGCTGATGTTATACTTATTTAGGAAGAAAAGGTATGTCAAAAGAAAAGTATAAACAAGTTGTATGAAAGAGACTTTTAATTATTTTCAAGCATCTCATGAACATTCATTTTTATATGAACATTAAAGTATAATATCAAATGAGTCTTTAAGACAAGTCTATTTTGCAGTCACTTACTTAAAGTAATCAAACTTCCTTTAGCTTAAAATATGCCAGAATTTCTCATTAATCAAACTAATCATTTTCCCAGTTAGCCTAAATTACTGATTAAGTTGAATTCCTACAGTCTGTACATATCAATCTTACCACAATAATTTGACATATATCCCCACCGTTTTATGTAAAACTCGCCCCTGTTAGAACAGGAGCTAACAGTGTCAAGATAGCTGTAGAATCATTTCCTTTGCAAAGTTTCTACTGGTTTGTGTAGGGTGAATAAAATTTACAATAAAAGTTTTTGAAGATACTTAATACTGTTGTTCATATAAAAAATAGCCACCAGTTACATCATTTATATATTATATTTGGTACTTACATATATTTTCCAACATTTGCCCTGAATCTTTCACAATAATCATTCATACTATTGTGTGGGAAAGGGTTAGCAGGCCTAAAACTGCTCTCCTTGGAAAGGCCTATTTGCAAGGTTGACCCTTGGCTGGTATCTAGGAACTCAGATTTTGGGAGGGTTCCCACAATTCCCCAGTAAGAATGGATCATGGTGTGCCTAAACTGTCTATGCAAACAACAAGGTTTATGCTGAACACCTGCTTTCTTTCTGGGAGTCTGGAATTTTGTTCCTGCTGCTCCTTTGAAAACACCACTTCTTAGCTGTCAAATAGAGGTAAAAGTTGAATGAGGAAGAATCCTTCATAAGCAAAAACATTAACTTTATCTGTTACACAAATATCTCACTGAGGAGAAAACAAGAATGTTTTGATTCAAAGGATTCAAAATATTTCGTTGCAAGAAGAATACAAAGTAAAATTATTAACAAACTGAACAAATATAAATGACCCTATCAAATTCTATTTTTCCAAAAATCCATAATTATGAAATAATAGATTAAGTAAGATGTCCTTTCCCCCAAATTTGGAAGCCCTGGGCAACCACACAGCCCTTTGAATCTCAGTATCTCCATTTATCAAATGCCCTTTTACATCTCATCCAACCTACAAATTGACATAAAATTGTTAATCTTAAGGAATCCTTTAGAGCAGGAGTCAACAAACTATGGTCCACGAGTCAAATCTGACCCGCTACCTGTCTTAGTGCATACAATTTTACGGAAACACAGACACATTCATTTGCATTTATTTACATATGGCTTATGGCAGATTTTTACAAGAGTAACTTCATAGAGATCACATAGCACGCAGATACTACCTGGGCCTCTAAAGAAAACGTCTGCTGATGCCTGCTGTAGAAAATGTAGTTTCCAGATATATAAAGCTCCCCTTTTAAGTAGAGAAACTTTACTTTAAACATAAAGTAAATGCATTATATATTTTCCAAATAACTCACAATACAGTCTCCTAACTTCATAGTTCTTCTGCCTCTCAGACTTGGCAAGTGATAGAGTGGATTGGCAGATGTGAGTTTGAGCCCTGGCTCTAATTCTTCGCAATCATGGGCCAAACTCCAAATGAGGATTATACCACGTGCCCTGCGTACAATTTTGAAGACTGAGAGAGATATACTATACGAAAGTATTTGTAAATTACAAATCATCATACAAATGCACCTACCACTTTTTAAAAGATCACTGCTTTAATAATTCAAATATTCAAATAACGTATTATATTCTACATAAGACACAATGAAAGTCCTAAAACTACTTAATCTAGAGTAGATACCATGGACTTAATATAAACAGTAACCATGTTAGTATCTATACATCATATTAGACGATGATCCTAATGTTTCTTGTCTTGTTAAGACAAGGGGCTTATTTTTCATACTATTTTGCTTGCCTTTAGCCAGATGGAAATTTGTCAAAGGGATTTTTGAAAGATTTAAAGGATAAGGCATAGCTAACTGGATGGAAGAGTAATGTCTAAGGACAGTAAATGTATGAGAAAAAGTGGGTACGGGACAAAGGAATAGAAGGAGTATATCAGAAAAGTATAGGAGAAGCTCTTTTTTAAAGAGACAAAAACTCAATGATAATTTAACTCATTTTTAAAGACCAGAAGTCTTTCAGATCAAAATAACATCTCAGAGCCTGAGAATATTCCATCAGAGTATGCCTATTGCGGCTTTGCACTAACATCTAATTACTCTAATGACACAAAATTAGATCCATGCTTACAAAAACTTACCAAAAGAGACATTGAATCGCTTTAGTTCACAGAAAGTGAGAAAAATCCATCTACTCCAAAGAAGACTTCTGCTTTATCTTCAAGATACAGAAATATCCTAGTATAAAAACAGAAGCAAAATAACTTATATTTTCATACAAATTCCTTAAAGATCTAGTTGCCATAAACCCACCACTATAGGGGCAGCTATTATTTGACACAAGGACTACAGACATTCCTGAAAGGTGTCCTTACAGAGCATTTCTGTTTACTGAATACTATTTGGGATCTGACATCACAACAGAAAGGCAGAGTGAAGTTGAAAGGAGGTTCTGAATATTTCCAAAGCCTCGATAAACCTGCATCTCTTCTTCCTTATCTTTTCTATACTACTTTTATACAGAACCCTAAGCAAATGTAAAAGCAATACAGAAAGGCAATGTTGGACCCACTTTTAATACAAATGATGCCCAAGAATTTCCAATGGTTCTACTTAGAAGTAAACGTTGAATCTTCCAAAGCTTCCTTATCCGATTAATTACCTATTAAATCATCTAGGGTCACTGACCAGCAAATTTGGGAAAGAGTCAAGATTAGCAACAGAGTAGGAATTAATTACATTTTCTTCTTGCCATGTTTAATAAAAGATTTTTTTTTCAGTTTTCATGTGAAAATAATATTTTCTGTAGGTTGAATATTTTTTACCTTATGAATCTTAGTTCTCATTTCCATTCTTCTTGGAATTTATTGACAGATAGGAAAGATATAGATTATTATACAAATAATTCCTTCCACTTTCACTGATGGAGTATTAATCTCAATAGTTTATGAAGGCTCCAACAGATGCAGAGGTTTAAAATAGTAACTTATTCAGATTCAAGGAGCTACAAAAGCACCACCAAGTTTCCAAATCTTTCCTAATAGAAAGGGTGGCAATGTTCGAAACTTGCTAGTGCTGGGTATTCCCTTACACCTACCCAGTATCTCTTTCACCTAAATTGTGGTTCATTATTTCATTTTAATGAAGTCCCCAGGTTTGATCAAGGCATCTGCAAACATCTGAACAAAATGAGAAAGAAAAAGCTTTTGTAAACCATAGATATTATACAGCAGCATCCAATTTTATTGCTAAGAAAAGATGTCAATTTATTCAGGATATTCACTACAAACCAAAGGAAGAGAATGAGAAGAAGAAAAACACCCGAAATGGTTTATTTTTGTCACCTGCCATTCATTACCATCAATTTAAGGCACTGGTGTTTGCTGTGTTACAAAAGGGGTAATGCAAAACCTGCCCTGCTCACTTTCCAGGGTGATTCGGATCAATGAAATACTTTATCTGAAAGTGCTCAGAACTACCAAATACTGTTATCAATAAGAGCTTGAGAAGATGCTCTGAAAGGTACCAAATGGTAGGACTCATTTGGAAAGTAAGTTGGCAATGTTTTGATAACTATAAAAACGTTTGTCCCTTTTGACCCTGTAAAATTCTCACTTCTAGTAATCTATTCTAAGGAAATATCCAAGTAAATGAAGAAACCACACGCATGTAGAAAGTAATTACCCTGTTACCTGAAACGGTCAAGTATTCATCCCACAAGTGTTTAATGAATGGCTGCCATGGGTCAGGCACTGTGCTGGGCACTGGGGACACTCACTAGTGATCGAGGCAGACAAGGCCCTGACCACTTGAAGCATACATTTCTACAAGCAGAAAGATCAGGGATGTCGTGATTAACTGAATTTCCTGGTTCTCAGGACTTTGTTTCTTGCTCTTTCCGTGTAATATCAGTTAAGTTCTTTCTTAAATAACAACAAAAAACCTTTAAATTCCATTACATTATCTATTTTTCAGAAAAACTCATAAGAAGCGGACACAATCTGTGAGAATTGTCAGTACTAAAGGGGTTGCCCACGTGCGTGGCTTAACCCCAGATGATTTTGCTTTAGATGTGACAGACTATTAAGAGATAATTTTATGAGACATTTTGAGGTCAAGGCAGCAGCTGACCCTGCTAAGAGACGGGGTGAGGGGGGGTCGCTGAAGGGCGGGGTATAGATCTGCCGTCATAATCTTCTCCTGCATGCTCTTTCACTAGGTATGAACATAAACCCTTTTCAAAAAATCATACTTGAGACTTGTATTTCTAAATGTATTTACAAGTATATCAGTGTGGTCCCTCGCACTTATATCTAAAAAGCGAATTAGAATAAAGGTTTCTAAATAATTTAAATTTGTTCTAAAATAGGATGGTTCCTCCGAAAGCTTTAATCTGAAAGGTTAACGCTTTCTGCGACAATCGGAAGGCGCATCTAAATTACATAACTCGGGTTTTGAGTTAATTTAAGCATCCAACAGAGACCCTTGTTCCAGGGAATGCAAAAAAGCCAGATTTAACTCTCTTTGCGGAGCTTTAAAATTACTGTAATTTTCAAAGTTATCTTGGGAACCCATAAAATCTTAAAAATTATAGCCACACACAACTCGGTAGAATTTTCCAAACTTAGCATCGTGACTCAGGCTTTCAAAAAATATTTACTAAGCGCCTACTGTATGCCAGGCTCTATCCTAGATAGGCGCTGTCACCAATCCCAATCGAGTTCTGAAGAAAAAGGTACACGACATAACAAACCCACGAGGGAAAAACACAACGCTGAACTTAAATACCGAGGACGAAACGCGGCTTGAGCGTTCAATTACGTAAAAGCTTCCTTCCGAGTCCTGCTTTGGGGGACTTTGCAGCGAGCTCGCAGAAGGCGGCACACAGAGCCGGGCCGGAGGGCACCTCGGGTCTGGAGACTCCGCGTGCCTGTGAGTGAGGCCAAAGGTGACAGCAGGGGTGGGGGTGGCGCCGCGGGCAGCTGGGCCCCGCGCACCTGGCACCGCCGACCCCAGCAGGCACCGCCGACCCCAGCAGGCACCGCCTACCCCGCACGCAGGTGCCTCGGCCGCCGCGCGGCCCGAGACCCCGGGCCGAGCCGGAGCCGCGCGGCACGCAGGGGCCGCTCGCCACGCCGAGCCGGACTCCCGCCACGGCTCCGTCGGCCTCCCGGGTTCAAGCTGCAAGCGGGGCGGCGAGTTCTAGCCTCCAGCTTCCGTAGGCGCGCGCTGGCGGAGCCGCGCTCCCTCACTTCGCCACCAGCCCGTAGCCCTTCCCCTCCCCAGCCCGGCCTCCCCTCATTACCCTGGCGGCGACCGCGGCCAGCGGCTCTCCTCAGGCGGCCAGCGGTGCGGGGCCCGGGCGCCAGGCCCGCCCAGCGGCAAAGCGAGCGCGCAAGGGCCGCTCGCGGCACAAGCCGCGGAGCCAGGAGGGCGGCGCGACCCGTCTGGCACTGTGGGCCTGGAATTCTGCCCCAAACCCCAGCAGCCCTCCGGCACTGGGCTCGCCCCACCCTGGACCCAGGGTCGCGGCCCCGCCCCCGCCCCAGGGCTAGCAGCGAGAGGCGTGGCCTTCAGAGTTAGGGGGCGTGGTCGAGAGGAAACTACAATCCCCAGCAGGTCGTGCGCTGGTGCCGTGCAGGCTGCTGGGAGAATGGGTTTCCCCTTCTCTTCCCCAAATGTGTGGGGGCTGTCATTGACCTGGAGTAGCTGCAAAACCGAAGTCGCCGAATGATGATGTTGTGAAATCGCCCGTCCGTTCCTGCCACGCCCGGGCGGTTACTGACAGCGGCGGCCGCTTCTGCTGCTCCTCTCAGGCTGCTGCCGCTTTAGAGGCTTCTCCCTGAGCAAGCGCGTGCGAAGGACGGAGGACGCCGGACCATTCCTGTGAGTAACCTTCCCGCGCACGACTCGAACTTGCCCTTGCCATCCTCCCTTGAAGGCAAAGGAACCTCCCCACCCCGCGCTCCTCCCGGTCTTCGGATGTCACGCGCGGACACCGGAGCCTGAGCTGGGTACCGGAGGACTGGGTCCTCGCCGGGTCCGTCTCCCCACCAACTCCCCGCCGCGGTGGAAAGCGGGTGGTTTCCCAAGTTTAAGTGCGAAGTGTTGGGCGTTGGGCTCTGGCCTCGGGGTGCACCCCAGCTGCACCTCTCAGGATTGGCAGCATCCCATCCTCTGCCGGACAGCACCCACCTGGTGCCGCATCCTTGAGCGATAAGCGGCTTTAGTGTCTGGACGTTAAACCTTAAGCCTTGGTCGCCATCTGTGATGTGAGCGAGACGAGAGGGTATTGGAAAGAGCTCTTTCTGTGTTGAGTTGGGCTTTTCTTGCGATTGATTTTGAGGCAGACACTGCACGTCTTTTAAAAGAAAGACGGTTGCCTTTAGTTTCAAGCGTAAATAATGGATATTGGCAGATGTCCTTTTAGAACCAGAGTAAAGATAATCTCCTAAACACTTAAAAGATTTCTGGGTCATTGTAATAGCGGTGAACTCAGTTACTTGCCCACGAACCTTTTATTTAAACCTGCAGTTTCTGCGTCAGAAACTAACTTTTCACTGGAAATTCATCAAGCTAGAATGGCCCATAGGAATAAAATGAAATGGCCTCTTCCAGTTTTGTTTCGTTTTGTTTTGTTTTATCTATTTCAATGATTATTTTTTCCTGACCTTCAAATCTTTGCTGTAGAATTGGAAGCTACATTATGTTAATAGCATGTTAATGGTGGTGCAGTGACACTTGCGAAGAAATTGTGAAGGACATTTGGTGGGGAGAAAGGGCAGGGCTGAAGACACTTGGTCATTTCAGCAGTTATTCCAGCTTTCTGTTTTTAAAATTAAGTAATGTTCAACAAGCCTCAGACATTCAGCAAACACATACTGTATGAAAGACAGTGTTTTATTATTTTGCAGATTTTTATTCGTAGGGTGAGGGGGGTCAGAAAGACAAAAATTTGAGTACTTTCAATCAGCCAGGCATCTCAGTTATGAGCTGTATGTACATTCGATCACTTAATCACTATAATAACCCTGTTGCATAATCTGAGGCTCAACTTTGTTTATGTAACAAGTGGAGATTCATACCTAGATCTGCCTTACTTCAAAGTTACAGGTCAGGTAACTTGTACTTACTTCAGAAATTACTGACCTTAAAGGTTGGATGATTAAAAAGCATTTTCCAGCGTTATTTCCTAATACTGGTTCCTACTACATACCTTGGACATCTAGAATAACTTATGAACCCTGCTTTAGTACTTTTTGAACCAGTTATTCTCTCTGCTTGTAATTCCCGTCCTCCACAGAGCTGCTCATTAAGACCCTGAAAGCCTGTTACAAATCCACCTGTTTACTTAATGCAAGCCATGATAGGACTGGCCTTGTATCTCAAAGATCTTTCCAGTTCAAAGGTTTACTGGTTCTGAAATTGAAAATATGAGCCAAGGAATGTTATTCTCTACTGCAAATGGTTAACATCTGTAGTCGCAAAGAGTAGAAAAACTTGTTTCTTAAGATTTTTTACTTCAATACCCAAAATATGTTTAAACACCAATATAAGGAATGAGGCAGATGATATTATTTCATGTTTATTTTGATCTTTGTTTATATCATCCATACCAGTTTTTGAACCTCTTTAGTTACTATCCTGTTTAGTTGGTAAGAAATCTGAGGCATTAACGTAATATTCACATTTAAAATAACTTCATAATTGAATGAACTAAATTATTCATGATTTCCAGTCATACTAGTTCAGATCTGCAGTGATCATATAATAGGAAACATTTGTATAGTACTTTTAAGTGTTAGATACCCGTCTAAATATTTTACCTATATTAACTTATCTTCACAGTAGCAGTGTGAGATGTTTTTAATAGATAAGCAACTGAAGCAGAGGATAAGTTAACATACCCAAGGTCATTCAGCTACTAAGTGGTGGAATTGGGTGTCAAACCCAGGCAATCCCAGAATCTGTACTCTAACATTTATTGAGCACCTACTGTGTACCAACCCTACAACTGGATGCTTTTATTATAATTAAGTCATTTATCTTTATAACTACCTTATGTAGAATGGAAGGTCAGCATTTAGTGACTTGTCGAAAGCCACAAGATAAGTAAATGGTATAGCCAGGATTTGAACTCACGCTTGCCTTTCTTCAAAGTCCATGTTCTTCTACTTTCCCTAAATAATCAAATCCTTAGTAAATACCTTCAGTGGAACAGACACTGTGCTAAGTGCTAGAGATTTAGTCTCTGCTCTTAAGGAATACAGTCTGAAGAAGGAAAGAGACAACTGGGATAGTGTGTTAATGGGATAGCAGCATACAGAGAGCAGCATGCAGAAGTACTATGGGAACACAGAGACAGGGCAGTGAAATCTGCCTGGATGGGAAGGCTTGGGCCAGTCTTGGAAAAACAAATAGGAATTAGCCTGGCTAAAGAAAAGGAGAAGGGGTTGTTGTGGGCTGAATTGTGTTTCTCCAAAATTTGTAAGTTGGAGTCCTAGCCCCCATAACCTCAGAATGTGACTATATTTGGAGATGGGGCCCTTAAAGAGGTAATTAAGTTAAAATGAGACCTTTAAGGTGTGTTATAATTCATTCTGACTGGTAACCTTATAAGAAGAGGAACTTTGGACACAAAAAGACACCAGGGACTTGTGCATATAGGAAAAAAAACCCCATGTGAGGACACATTGAGAAGGCAGCCATCTGCAAGCCTCAGGAGAAACCAATGTTGCTGACATGTTGGTGTTGGACTTCTAGCCTCCAGAACTGTGAGAAAATAAACTTCTGTTGTTTAAGCTACCCAGTCTGTGGTATTTTGTTATGGTGGCCCTAGCAAACTAATGGAGAGATGTTTTAGCAAAAGGAATGACATACAAAAAGCTTTTGAGATGTGACCGGGTGATTAGGTTTTATGGTAAAAAGTGTTGAGAGATGAAGTTGGAGACTAGTCAGGGGCCATATTTGGAGGAATTTGTATGAGACTCTAAGGATTTTAAACTTTATCCTAAGGGGGATGGAATGGAGGGGGTTTGTAGCAGTGGGAAAACATTAGGTCTGCATTTTAGAAAGGTACTCTTTGAGCCAGGGGAGGATGGATTAAAGGGGGTAAGACTGGAGGCAAGAAGATCAATTAGGTGTCTTATTGTCACAGGAAGCTGAACTAAATATTTTCTCAGAAATTGAAATGTCAAACTAAAACAGAACCATTTGTTAACATAGGGAAGATTTTAAAGGACCCAGCTAACCCTTAGGGCATACATAAGAAGATTTAGGAAGAATTTGTATATACCTATTTAATACCTAGAGACTGGCTTCATTTTGCTTTCCTTAGATAAATAAAGCTTTACTCATGTATCACAGAATATTCAGTATTTTTCCACTGTATTTAATAGATACTTTTATGATGCTTATACTGTTCTGAGCCAAGTCCTCTGACAACTTTATGAAATATCTACTCTTATTATCTCCATTTTATACATAAAGATATTGTAGCATACAGAGATTAAGTAACTTGCTCATGGTCACATAGCTACTAAATGGCAGTATTAAGATTCAGATTCAAACAGTCTGTCTTCAGAGTCTGTGCTTTTAGCCATTATACTATGCTGTTGCCATATATTATTTATCAAGATCTTCAAGTACCTATGAAAAGAGAAGGAAGGAATACAGAAAGAAATTGGGTATGTTTACGATGGGGAGTATATAGTTTACCAGAGGAGATAAGGAACAATTGCAAGGTTTTTTGAAAAAAGTGTTTCAGAGAAAAATGGAGAGTACTGGGAGACAACACTTACTTTGAGTTGGGGCCTCTGAGAGAGCTTGGTGGGAAAAGTGGCATTGACCGGGGGTGTGAAGAATGTCTAGACTTTGGGTACGTAGAACAGGGAGAGGACATTAAAGACGACATAGCACGAACAGTCATTGGTTTGGGAATTTCCTGGTTTGTCTAGGGAACTAGGAAATATAGTCCTTTGTTTTGGCTGGAATATATTATGTGGTTGGAGAAGCCAGTTTGGGGGATGGTAGGTGGGGGGCAGCAAATGTCTGAGAAAGAGCACTCTTAGGGGAGTGAGGGGCAAGGAAAATTGTGAGGTTTTTAAGCCAAATGATTGAGGTGTATACTAGAAGTAATTATCTTTTAGGAGAGTATCAATAAAGTTCATCTAGTCCCAACTTAACACGTAAGTCCTATTTTACTGTCTCACAAATCCCACACATCCCTCTTACTGTTTCTATTCACATAGTTTATACCTTTATTAACAATAATTCAGGCATAACATGGTAAAATTTCTTAATTATTTTTCTGTCTCTAATCTCTCCATTCCTGAAATTTGTCCTGTATTCTGACTCCAGATTTATTTTTCAAGAGTCTTGAATGTCTTCCTTGGCGAAATGTCTATTCACATCTTCTGCCCATTTTTTAACTGGATTGTTTGTTTTTTTGATATTGAGCTCCATGAGCTGTTTGTATATTTTGGAGGTTAATCCTTTGTCTGTTGTTTCATTTGCAAATATTTTCTCCCATTCTGAGGGTTGTCTTTTTGTCTTGTTTATGGTTTCCTTTGCTGGGCAAAAGCTTTTAAGTCTCATTAAGTCCCATTTGTTTATTTTTGTTTTTATTTCCATTACTCTAGGAGGTGGGTCAAAAAAGATCTTGCTGTGGTTTATGTCCAAGAGTGTTTTTCCTATGTTTTCCTCTAAGAGTTTTATAGTGTGTGGTCTTACATTTAAGTCTTTAATTCATTTGGAGTTTATTTTTGTGTATGGTGTTAGGTAATGTTCTAATTTCATTCTTTTACCTGTAGCTGTCCAGTTTTCCCAGCATCACTTATTGAAGAGGCTGTCCTTTCTCCATTGTATGTTCTTGCCTCCTTGATTGTAAATTAGGTGCCCATATGTGCGTGTGTTTATCTCTGGGAATTCTATCCTGTACCATTGATCTATATTTTTGTTTTTGTGCCAGTACCATACTGTCTTGATTACGGTAGCTTTGTGGTATAGTTTGAAGTTGGGGCACCTGATTCCTCCAACTCCATTTTTCTTTCTCAGGGTTGCTTTGGCTATTCGGGCAGACTTCCTAATGTTAACTAGCCAAATTTAAAGCTCCAAGTATCTTCCCCATAATCATTCCCACTTAAGTTGGTCTGTACACTGCTGCCAAATTGGCTCTGCCTGCTGTTTGCTTTGGGGCCTCTTTTTCTTTCTATGTCCTTTACCTACTGGATACCCCCATTCTCACTGTTGAAATCTTTCCATCCTTGAGGAGCCCTGTATTAAATCTTACTCCTGTGCGAAGCCAGGCTACTTCAGCTAGAAGATAACTCTCCCCCCACTGACTATACAACAGTTCTGTTCTAATACTCATTAGTTACTTATTTTTTATCTGGTGGTATTCTCTTATATTCTTACAGTTCTTTGATCATTAGATCTTAGATCTAATCTAGATCATGGAGATCATTGGAACTTTCCCCATCAGATTTTAGATTTCTTAGATCTTCATCTTCCCTTAAGACAGAGACTGTTGTATGTTACTTTTTATCTCTTTCCAGTACTTTTAGTTTAATTCAAGAGGCATTTATTGAAAGCTGTCCTGTAAGCAGCTAGTTGACCGGTTGTTAATTGAAATCATTTATTGAAATTTCTTTTGGGGGGGGTGTGGTGGGATGAACTGGGAGATTGGGATTGACATATATACACTAATATGTATAAAATAGGTAACTCATAAGAACCTGCTGTATTAAAAAATTAATTTAATTAAAAAAAAGCAATTTCTTTTATAACTGACTTCTTAATATGTAATGTTCTGACTTTACTGCTAGCTTTACTACTGACTCATATAACCTTGGGGACGTTCTGATTAACTGCACCCTGTATTATGGTTTATTCATGCTAGAAAATGAGCACACAAAGTCTACCTGTGGTATAGAAGTGGAACTAATTCATGTTGTAAAGATCATTGAGATCTTTGAAGTCTATCCATATATCTCTGTCAGTTTGCCAAACTGTGAGTTCTTTCTTTTTAGAAAGGTTTCTGACAAGTCATGAAGAAGGAAGGAATAGTTCAAATAAAATAGGGTCTAATTTAAGAGTGTCACGCTATGTTGTTTAACAATGGAGTTGATAGTTATACATGTTAATGGTGAAAGAATTCACCCACCAGTTCAGTTAATAGTTCATTTCAACAACAAATATTTATTGAGTTGCTTGAGCTCCTGCCGTTGTATTTCCATTCTGATCAGCAAGGAGGAGGAAAGGGAGAAGATAGCACCTTCCCCCTTCCTGTCTGGAAGAGGGCTTCCAGGAAGTAAATTGTAATATATGTTGGGAAAGAAACATTAGATGCTGAGTTGGAAAATAAAGGTGGTAGGGGAGGCTACTTCAGATCAGGTAACTGGTCAGGACTGGTAACGTCTCCCAGAGGGTGACTTTTCAGCTGAGACCTGAAGGGTGAGAAGTAGTTACCATATAAAGAACAAGAGGGGAGAGTATTCTGGGTACAGTGAACAGTTGCGAAGGCCCAGGATAGGAGAGAGTGTGATGCGGAAGTAGAAAGAAATGACAGAAGGCCTGTGACCGAGTATGAGCAAAGAGGAGAGTGGTACAAGATGAGGGAGGAGAAGTAGTCAGGGGCCAGACGGGGCTGAACCTTGGAGACTGATTTGAAGTGTGGATTTTATTCTGTATATTATGAACACCTTGAATTTTTTTTTTTGTTTGCGGTACGCGGGCCCTTACTGTTGTGGCCTCTCCCGTTGCGGAGCGCAGGCTCAGCGGCCATGGCTCACGGGCCCAGCCGCTCCGCGGCATGTGGGATCTTCCCGGACCGGGGAACGACCCCGTGTCCCCTGCACCGGCAGGCGGACTCTCAACCACTGCGCCACCAGGGAAGCCCAACCTTGAATTTTTTAAGAGGAGTTTAGTTTTTAAAATTTTATTCTTGTTGCCTTATGGAGAATAGAGAGGAGATTAAGCATGGAGTCTGTTCGGTTTTTCATATTCTAAGAAATGATGATGGCTTGAATTAGGATGGTAGAAGAGGGGATGAAGAGAAGTGGGTGTGTTTGAGATATATTGGTATTAGACTATACAGGATTTGATAATGGATTGAATGTGGCAAGGTGAGAGAAAGGAGGCATCTGCTATTCAGTGGATCCATTCAGGGGATCATAATCAGCCTGTGAGAGATTTGAGTGGAACTTAGGAAGAAGTCTGGTCTGAAGAGCCTGATTGGGAGTTACTAATATGAAAGAAGTGGTTAATCTGTGGTCGTGAATGGTTTGCACAAAGGTACATGAAAAACAAGTACATGGTCACAACTGGAACTCTGGGATCAACACATTGAAGGATCAAGGGAGCGGGGAGCTGGGTGATCCAAAGGAGGGATTTGAGAAAGAGCATTCATTGTAAGATGTAGGCTCCAGGAGGCCACAGGAGGAAAGTTGAAGTAGGGAATGGTCAGTAATATTAAACCAGAGATGACCTAAGATAACAACAAAGAAGGTACGATTAGATTGGTTAGCAGGGACTGTTGGTCACTGAAGGGAAAGTGGTTTCAAGAAAAATCAGATCACAGTGAGGTTGAAGGATGAATGAGAGATGAGAAGGGCATGAGAGTAATACTCTGTGAAGAAGCTTGGCTGAGGAAAGCAGCTAGAGGGGAACCCAGAGTCTTGAGGAAGGGAGATTTTTAAATTTTTATTTTATCTGTTTTTTAATAAAATAGAAGACTTTGGACATGATAATAGGCCAAGGAAGAGGGTGAAGCTAATGGAGTATAAGGATAACCAGTAGAGCAAAATTTAGAGAAGGCAGGAGTAGAGACTTACAAATAACATACATTTCATTATTTTTTAACTGGATGGACATATACACATGGTAGGAAAATTGGAAGGAAATGATGAAAGATAAGTTTCTTTCCCCCTTCTGTCTTCCAGCCACGCAGTTCTTCTTCTTAGAGGATTGCTAATTTCCACTGCCGTCAATAAGTGTATAAATGTATGACTGAGATTATGTTTGTACTTAATTCTCAGAGTTTGGAGAGAAATCTAGCTATAGATTGTGTGGGTTTATTGGTGGGAGGAATGAGAGAAAGAGAGATGGAGAACAGATAGGGGTTCAGAGAAGAGTGAGAAAGGTGTGGTATGGAATTGTCTCAGAAAAGAAGGGCATTGAAGAGGATAACGGAGGGCATGTCTATGGGGTGACGCCCACGGGTGAAGAATTCAGCAGCCCCTCTCCACATGGTTTTGTGACCTTTTCAGGAGAGCTTAACTACTTTATATTTAAAATCTGTGTCAACTTAGAAAATGGCTTTCTCAGAAATTCATCACTTGGGTAAAGTAAGTACATGTTTGGGGTCCAAGTGCCAGAACTCTGCTTTCAGCTTTTAATTGCTTTCAGTCATGGGCATGTTGCGTGGTGCTTTGGGGTTATTCAGACCAGTGGGTATAAATCAAAACAAAGGGAAGCTTGTTGGTTAAGAGAGAGCACTCTCTGTCTGAAGGCAGAAAGGAAGAGGAGACTGGAAACCAACTACAGCGTCTCTGAGGTGGCACTACTGTTCCTAAAGCCTTTAACAACCTAAAAAGAAATCTTCTTTTCAACCATTCTCTTTTTAGCTAGTACTAGGCTAAACCGCTGAGTGTGACTTTGTTTTATGTTTAGTCACAAAATTGAAAGATTACAAATGAGACATATTATTGATTGTGAGTTTCTTAAAGAAGATATTTGGTCATTTCTTATTTGATCCGGGGCTTATTTTAAATGCATTCATAAACAGCTGCAAATGCTGTTTGTGGGAAACATGATAAAACTAAGCAGTGAGCCAAAGGTTCAGGTTTAGCTTTCTGACAAAATTGACAACTCATTCTCTTTAGTTATTACAAGACAAGTGGGTACTGTGTCACAGCTATAACAATGATATATCACCCTTTTATCAACAAACTCTTATACAGAGTTTTTCATAAAGCAAATACAGTGCTTTCTTTCAGATATTCAATCTTAGCTTGATTTTGTTCTTCAAGGCAATTCATTTAGTTGATGCTGGACTGAAGTGTATTAATAATCAATTTTGTTCATTCAGTTGCTTCTGTAATTCAGTGTGTTGACATTTTTAATCATTAAGCTTATAGTTGGGCATGTATTGCGAGCCTACTGTATGTCAGTTGCTTTAAGGTTTGGGGCATACAAAAATAAGATACCTTCTTTCAAGGAGCTCGTAGTGTAGTGAGGAAAAAATTGAGCATACAGTCTTCTGGGAGCATCCAAGTAGGGGAGTCAGTAAATACTGATTAAGGAGCAAGATCACAATAAAAAAATTTGAGATTTCCTAAGCCATTTTCTCCACATTTCCACTGTATTTCTCTATAGTGATTAACAGTAAAATTCTCACAAAAGAGACGAGGACCTATACTTTTCTTAGGAGACAGTAAAGAAAGGACAGAGCATATTCATAGCCAGCCTAGAGAAAAGAACACCAGATGAGAAAGGCACTTGGTAACAGTGCCAAAGGAAGAGAAACAAGCCAGCTGAATCCCTAGTGCTGGAGGGACGAAAGAAAAGGTACTAGAGGAACTAGCCAAGGGTCAAAAAACAGGTCCAAGGGTTTTGTCTCAAGCAGACAACCTCTGGGTTCTCTGATAATCTGGTTTCTCAGCCAACAGCAGGTTAGAAAAGGGAGAGGCACACTGGCAACAAAGGTTGATAGCCTCACAGTGAGGGAGAAAAGAAAATTAGAAGTGGACCTAAGTCTCCAAAAAATTGGCAATTTGAGATCATTTAGTGTAGGGAGAAAGAAGTCTTTAAAAGCTTATAATCCTGGAGCATATCGCCATAGTCACCATAATACAGTAATTGCTAGTCATAGTTATGCTCCTGAGTCATCAACTTCTTTTTATTCTATTCTATCTAAGGACTTTTTCCCCTTTCCCATTGCAGTCTTTTGGACCTTTCTCATTACCATGTCTTAACTTTAAGGAGAAAACATCTTACTATCAGTGTTTCTAAAATAAAATGGGTATGGGGTGGGAGGATAGGGTACAAGTTTCCCCTGCTATCAGAAAGTAGAGCGTTCCTATGAAACCTTTTGGAAAGCTGGTATAAAGCGAAGTAATTACCTTAGGACACATCTTACTAACAGCTGCACAAAATAAATCAGGATAAAGCGCAGATGGTCACAGACATGGTTCAAGGCTATAGAGGCTTGATGCTGAGATGCTGAGTGTAGTTCCCTGGGAAGGAGCTTGGTGGTGCCCCTCTCACTGCTCAGGGTGCCCACTGCCTCTATAACACTTCTCTGCAAAACAAATGCCTTTTTTTCATTTTTTTAGTTAGAGAAAACGGGTACTAATGTAGGTCTTTCATAAAAGCAAAGTGGCATAAAGTCAACTTTCAAAAAGCGGGGGATACAGGTATTAAACGTTTTCTGTTTTTTTGCCACACTGTTGTCAAACCCGTTTCTAGGGGATGTTTTCAACTTCAATGTAACTGATGGGCTTAACTGATAAGCCCTGCTTGTATGCTCACATTTCTTACTGAAACCCATGAGAGGCCTATGCAGATCTCTGTAAATTGGGTTAAGAAAGCCTTCAGTTTTCAGATGCTCTAACCGTCTTCTGTTTCTCATGTGGCTCCATTTTCTCCCTACTGCAGATTGCAAGGATGTAACTTGACTAGAGATCGATTCATTCATTTAACAGACGTTTGTTGAATGCCTGGCATTTGCAAGGTATTGAGATATAGGTGGACTTAATTTTTTGGAATAAGGATTTATTTTGATCTATAGTCCACTTATTATTTTTAGCAGCTCAGAACAAGTAACAGATTGATTGATTCGTGAATTTTATTGGCAAACCAAAGTCATCCAGTTCTCCCTCAAAAGATAACCGTATCTTGAAGTCCTGGAGTTGACTGTGACAACTGATTCAGAAAACAGTGAGCCTTATGTCTAAACCATAATATAATTTGAATGTCTCTTGCCTAGTAGAATTATATTACATATATATTACTAACATGGTTATATGTCTTAGATATGCAGAATTCTAGAATCATTCTAGAATTATATATGTTTATAATAAATATTCTATCCTGACCATCACTCACCCCCATTTTAAGTTACACCCTGTTCCTGGTCATATAAGATTGCATATCCTGGTGCCACTGATTACTTCATTGATCTGAAGGGATATGTTGCCTACAGTTTTTCTTTTGGCAGCTTTTGGAAACTTTTACTTCTAAAGGCTTTAAGTATTTTAAGTTTAAAATAACTGAAGGATTTAGGATCACCTTAAGCCACCAAAAGCAAGTTTATGTTTGACTGTTAGAGGAGACAGAAATGAGGACACAAAAGAATGTAAAAAAGAGAGGATATATGTATGTGTATAACAGATTCACTTTGCTGTACACCTGAAACTAACACAACTTTGTAAATCAACTATACTCCAATAAAATTTTTTTAAAAAATGAGGACATGGATTTTGAACTTCTTCTTGAATTTCTGTTTTTAAAATTTGAATTTACTGCTCTGTGAAAGTGCTGTTTCAGGGCATCTTCTTGGCTATTTGATTTGAAGCTAAGTCTGGAAGAGCAGATTATACAGAAGTATTCTTAAGTCTGCCAGCATGATTATATATGTTTGGTTTATTTCTTAACCTTCTGTGAAGTGTTTGTAGGTTTTCAGGTGATGGTGTCTTTTGATTTACTCTACTACCTAAATTTTACCAGTCAACATTGAAAAAAAATGCTTTCTGATTTGTTGTGGAAGGATTTATTTGGTTCTAGAAGTATAGTACATATTTTAGTACCCACATAATCTATTATGTAAAATGCCTCTGCTCGAGATGTTTCCCCCCGTTTTTGGTTAAGAGAATAGGAAATCCACAAACTTTATAATGCCATTTCCTCTGCATTACCCATTTTTGAAGACCTATAATTGTTTTTTTTTCTTTTTTTAACCATTACTTTAGTCAAAAGGACATAATTTTCTATGTTTAAAAAAGATTTAAAATATAATAACTATGATGACTTTATTAATATCCTGGAATATAAATTCCTGATAGCAACCACTCTTGTGAATATTTTAATATGTCTATACCTAAATGTCATCTGAGTATCCAGACAGACCCTTTAAGAACTAAACAGTTGGCTTGAACCTTCAGTTTCATGTTATGGAGAAGCCAAAAACCCTCCCTAAGATTTCTGCAAATTCCTAGTGTTCTGTGGCCTCTGAGTTACTGCCATCTGGATGGGATTTCTACCCCTTGCCTTCTCTCTCCCTCTCCAGAGGGGAAAAAACAAACAATTGTTTACCTAGTCTTATGCAGAGCATCTTTGCCTTCCTTTGATGCTGCAAGGCCTTACCTTCCACCATAAGTGCCTTTTCCATGTATTTTCCTGAACAAAAAGCATTTCTTTCCTAAGAGGAGCTCCACTGTTGATGTTAAAATGATGAAATGTGTGCCTTGTTAGGTTTAATTTGATAATAATAACCCTTACAGTAACGTATTTTCTCCATTTACCAAACTTTCAAAAATTTCAGTAATTCACACTAAACTCAGTCTCCATTCTTTAAAGAAGTTATAAGAAAACCCTATGCTGAAAAAGCTTTTGCAGTGTTAGAATTGATTATACTATATAACATTGTGTAGCTCTTTTGCCAGGTGGTTCAGGGAAGATAGTGCTCTCTTAAAAGGATACAGAATTTCAGATAGAGTTCAAGTATGGAGTTGATCCTGCTCTTAGAGAACTAAATCAAGACTATTTTGTGAATGTGTGCAAGAAGTCTACCCTTTTGAGGTTTGCATGTAGTAATTTTGAGCTATTTTCTATCGGATTTTCTTTGACTAAACTACATATGAAGTCACTAAATTATTTTTGACTGCCAAATAATAATTTGCCATGGTTTTCACATTTCTAAGCCAATCATGATCTTTTACAGAAACAAGTTTGAAAAAAATGGGTTATGGGAAAAAGAGATAAAACTAGATGTATAACTAGTAGCCTATGCTGGTTTTAGGATTTTTATATATCTACTATCTTTTTTGATACTCACTGTCACTGGGAAATCATGCAAAAGTTGGAATTCCTGTCTAGAAGTAGAATTTTGAAAATATGATGTTGATACTATTATACTTATTCAGTTACTTGTTGCATTTTCTTTAAGAGTTTTGTGTCATTGTTTTCTTCTGTGGTGCAAAAATACTGTGATTTAGGGTATAGACCAGAGGTCAGCAAACTATAGCCAGTGGGCCAAATCCAGCCAGTTCTATAAGCTAAGAATGATTTTTCCATTTTTAAAGGGTTAAAAACAATAACAACAACAAAGATAATAGATGACCAGAGGCTTACATACTACCCAGCTTTTTACAAAAAAAGTTTAGATTCTTGAGTTTTAAAGTGGATGAGCAA
Source organism: Mesoplodon mirus (assembly GCF_964341445.2). Taxonomy (NCBI): domain Eukaryota; kingdom Metazoa; phylum Chordata; class Mammalia; order Artiodactyla; family Ziphiidae; genus Mesoplodon; species Mesoplodon mirus. The sequence goes on from NC_138984.1 coordinate 34,886,606, forward strand.
TTGTTAGAAAGTCACTGATGGAAAAAATTGGTAGTTATAAATTGTATATTCTGAATACTGTGTAATTCATTACAAAGTGAGTTACATTAAAAAGATGGCATAGATTGACAATATGTTGGCATGGAAAGATAAATGAGTAGGCTACTAAACGCATACCAACAGTCTATCTCCCAGTGAAGGATGGTAAAAGATTACAAGGAGCTTTTATTTGATTGCCCATATTTATCTACTGCCTGAATTTTTTTTGAATGAACATATGACTTTATTTATAATGAAAAACAAAGGTGCACACATGCATATGTGTGTGTTGTGTTTGTGTGTTTTAAAGAAAAAGAGAGAAACCGAATGGAAATTTCAGTGTCACTTCTGGCTGATTTTCATCAGATGATAAATAGATTTGTTTAAGGAATGTAACTTATTATGTACCACTTTTAAACTCTTGTCATCTTTGAACTTTAAACATTTTTCCCTTCAAAACTTTTACCAGATAACCAAACACCTGAAGATGTCAACACTGAGGCTTAATCTCGCTTGTATTTTTTTTTTTTTTTTTACCATTTCTTTAGTTGAACTCTAATTACACTGCTTTAGAGCAGCTAGGTAGTAATATAAAAGCAACATGGCCTTTTAAGAAATTGTCAGGAACTGTGCCCCACATAGGTTACATTGCAGAGATTGCTAGTTCTGCATACATTGTCTCCAGAAAATGTTTTCACCACCAGGCACATGTTCAGACATGAGAATTTCTTTGAGATAGATATACCTGGGAGCAGAATTGCTGGATCACAGGGTACGTGTGTACTTAATTTGACAACATAGTTTCCATGGTTCTTTTGAACGGCTGCACTAGTCTGCATTCCCATCATGGGCTTTTTATTTGGGTAAATTTTTGTAAGAGTTTCTCTACGGCCAGTAGTTAGTGACAAGAAAGGATTACCTTAGGTAAGAATAATTGTTAGAACTCCTGAATTATTGTTAGGTGGCAATCCCAGATGAGACATAGAGCCATGCTTTTTATAAAAGCTTGTTCTTTTTGAGAGCTAGAGCTGTTGACAATGTGGAAGCGTAGGAACTGATCTGAATCCTGTATCTTCTAAGTCTGCGTCCCATGACCAGGTACCATGAAATGGTGTTGTTTGTATTTTATAATGCTACATCCTTATCTATTTAACTTTTAAATTATATTAAGCACATAAGTAATGCTCACTGTTTACAAAATACTATTATATATGCTTTATAAGTATTAACTCATTTAAGCCACATAAAATAGGTGCTATTATTGTTCCCATTTTATAAATGAGGAAACTGAGGCACAGAGAGATTGTTTTAATATTACCAATTGGTGACTGGATAACTAATGAAAAGTCTGTGAAAATAAATGGGTTATGTAGTATATGTTATTTCATAGTCCATTACAAATACAAAGGTGCTATTTAACTTTTCTGACTTTAAATTTTGAATACCAATATGTGTAACTCATTGAAATGCCAAATGGGAAAAGGAAGCATATTTATTAACATGTTTAATATTATACTTCCAAGAATTTGAAAATAAAATCCACAGATAGTGATAACCTTTATTAGATGCCATAGTTGTTATTCTAGCACACTGGGTGTGTAAATTTTCCAGATAGGTAAAACTTCATTATTTAAACACCATAAAATACTATCTTTTAACATTTTCTGTTAAATCCTGCTTTCCTAACTTCTTAAAGCATAGGTATGAAAGCATGATTTAATGTTTTCCTCGTGATTGGGGTCATATTTTAATAATTGTCATTGTACTTTGTTGAGGATGTAAATGTAAAATATGAAACAGAAGGCTTCTAGTAATGACTAGACCTGGCTTTCGTGAAAAAGTGCCTAATATTCTTTTTCTTTGGGATTATTTACCTAATTTTAGAACATGTAAAGTACAGAATATACAATCACAGTTGTATAATGTGGCTGCTGTAAAATTAATCATCGACTCACAGATGGTTCCTTGCCTAGAAAACCTTCTTCAGTGTTGCGGTGGTAGTTTTAGCTCCTAGTGATTTGAAGACCCTGATGAATCAGTTACTTATTAGCAGTCACCCATTCTCTTCCTATTTACTGTTTGTTGAGGAAATATAGAGAAACAGTATCCCTTTCCACTGCAATAGTTCAGACTGGATTACTGGAATATAAATTCATTATGTTTGCAAACAAGACAGCAGACTAACTTTTTCTTCAAACCTTCTTTAATATTTGGCTTGAAACCAAATGCCAAGCACAAGCAACATCTAAAATTATGTCTCCAGGGCTTCCCTGGTGGAGCAGTGGTTAAGAATCCACATACCAATGCAGGGGACATGGGTTCGAGCCCTGGTCCAGGAAGATCCCACATGCCACGGAGCAACTAAGTCTGTGCGCCACAACTACTGAGCCTGCAATCTAGAGCCCGACTGCCACAACTACTGAGCCCATGTGCTGCAACTACTGAAGCCCGCGAACCTAGAGCCCGTCCTCCACAACATGAGAAGCCACCATGATGAGAAGTCCGCGCACCACAACGAAGAGTAGCCCCTGCTCGCCGCAACTAGAGAAAGCCCAAGCGCAGCAACAAAGACCCAATGCAGCCAAAAATAAATAAATAAATATATTTTTTTTAAAAAATAAAATAAAATTACGTCTTGGGACTTCCCTAGTGGTTCAGTGGCTAAGACTCTGTACTCCCAATGCAGGGGGCCCGATTTCAATCCTTGGTCAGGAAGTTAGATCCCACATGCCACAACTAAGAGTTCACATGCCACAAGCTCCCAAGTGCCTCAACTAAGAGACCTGGTGTAGCCAAATAAATAAATAAATAAGTAAACAAATAATTATTGAAAAATAAATAAATAAAATTACGTCTCTAAATGTATAGGATAGAAATCCCTGTCCTTGCATGGTAGATTTACTTTCTTATAAATCGTTTGCAACACAAAATTATCTGCTTAAAACTTGTAACTTATGAACGCTTCTGGATAGGGACAAAGTATGCTACAGAGTAAGGGGTTCAGCTCTGCTGATCACCAATAGATGGTCATTTTCAACTCAGACATTATTGTTATTTATAGCATGTTTGTTTATACATGTATAGTTTTGAGGTATCTTATAAATATTAATATAAATATTACAAACCCCATTTTGTCTCTTTTTTTTAAAATTAAATTATTTATTTTTGATTTTTTTGGCTGTGTTGGGTCTTCATTGCTGTGCCCGGGCTTCCTCTAGTTGCAGCGAGTGGGGGCTACTCTGTTGCGGTGCATGGCCTTCTCATTGCGGTGGCTTCTCTTGTTGCGGAGCACAGGCTCTAGGCGCGTGGGCTTCAGTAGTTGTGGCTTGCAGGCTCTAGAGTGCTAGTTGTGGCTCGCAGGCTCTAGAGCACAGGCTCAGTAGTTGTGGCTCACAGGCTCAGTTGCTCTGCAACATGTGGGATCTTCCCGGAGCAGGGCTCGAACCCGTGTCCCCTGCATTGGCAGGAGGATTCTCAACCACTGTGCCACCAGGGAAGCCCCCCATTTTATCTCTGAAAGCAGTACTAGTGATAGATGGATGAACACTAAAATAGAAATAGTGTAAAAAATTGAAAGTGAGGAAATTATACATATTAAATATATGACTGGACAATAAGAATGATTACGAAGGACAGTCCCAGGATGTGTGAAAAAAGATGTGCCTGTGCAGTTGAGAGTCAGCCAAAGGTGAAGAAATATGCACGTCTGAAATGGTTTCAGCAGAGGATCATCGCTAAAATGGGATGCCTATTTAGTCAAAGGTTTGAAATTCAGGTTAAAGTTGTAGTTCAAGAACTTAAAGGCTGAGCATGGTGAATGAAAGTGGTGCTGTGGAAACTTATCAAAAGCCACAGATGCACCATGGGTTCAAGGCCTTTTCTAATCTGCAGGTGAAACTCTGGTGTGGATTCCTTAGCTGCCAGAGGCTGCCTCCCTTCTGTTGGTGGAGATTGCGGCAGGGAGGGGTTGCCTGCCTCAGTAAATGTTCATTGTAAACAAAACAGGACACTTATTTTTTTTAATGCCAAAAATATACCAGCTCGGAGGAAATGCAGACCCCATAAACCTAAATTTCACTCATGGTTTTGGACTTTTAGACTAACAGATTTCTTTTAGACTAACAGCTTTAACAGACTTTTGGAATTTGTCCTGCTTGTAAGTAGAGCTGCCTCCATGTATTTTATATTCTGAAAAATCTACTTGTCATTAAATTGAATGATACAAAAAAAGAGGGATCAAATATTTGCTAGGACCAAATAGCCCCTCAGGGTGAACTTTACAGTTGCTGGTAGAGTAGCTGTGCCGGAATGTAGTGTACTGTGGCTCACCCACGAAGCTGGCCTTGGTGTTGGTGTGTGGGCTCTGCCTTTGTAAGATCTGCTGCTCACTATCCAGGTTGGATTTCGGGGGTGACACCCCCTGCCACCCTTTTTTTCAGCTTTTAGCACTGAAGCCATTGTATAGTCTTTTTTTTTTTTTTTGGTGGTTCAATATCTGATTTTAAAATTATTGTGTATTTTTTGTAAATTTTATCTTTGATGTAGCCAGATACATTAAAAATTAGTGAGTCTCTGTCTTTGGTGAAAATCCATTATTTAATATAGGAAACATGGTCCATTTATTTTATGTTTTAAATTATACAGTTTATCTTTTGTCTGGGGGAAGGTTGACAGTGTCTACAAGAGCTGCTGCTGGAGTTGGTGATTGGCACTGTTCCCATTTCTGCATTCAGATCAGCAGCCAACATGTATTTTAAATTAATCCCCAAAGTATTATTTGTACACTAAAAATTTTAAATATATTTTTCCAATTTAAATGTTTGTCACATCATTATATTTACTGTATTTCTAGGCTCTGCACTCTCGTCAAAGTGAAGTGTCCTGAATTGTTTTAGCCTTTTCTATAAGTCTGTTTTGGCCAGAGTATCCCGTTTTAAGGAAGTAGCAAGATTTTTTTAAGGCACAAGGCCTATATTTAGGCCCTCACTGTTGACCATTTTAGTTTCCATGGCTAGGCTAAACTAAGTCATCAGCATGTTGTATTCTGCCAGCAATGTTTATATCAATGACATGTTTTGTTTGTTCTTTTTAAGTCTCATTCTCATTAAAATAAGTCACTTAGCTGGTTTACTTTATTTTTTCCTAAATGTGCAAGAATTACAAAGGCTGGCTTCTTGTTAAATAACGCATGCTTGGTTGACTGTTTTATTAAAAAAAAAGCCGTGAAGTTGTTCCTAAAAAGAGTGAATAAAGATCCAGCATAGCAAGTAGATGGTACTCAAGGAGTTACTAAGAATAAGTGTGTACAAACTAGGAAACGCACTGAATATGTGTTGCTTGTGCTTGCCAAAGTTTAGTTTCTACTACATTTAGAACTCTGACTCTGCAAGCTTTCAGTTTGTTCATGAATCACAGAGGTAGAAAGAAAATGATTAAGGGCACAAACTAACATCACTCATCAGAGGGCAGGAAGTAAATGTGACTTCTTAGGTTGCGAGCAGATTGTATTAGCAGTCAACAGTAGGGTTTACAGTGTGCCCAAGTTTGTGTAAGGTACAATAATAATAATGATAATGATAAAATTGTACTATTTGGTGGTGGTAGAAATAATAATAACTAATATTTACATAGTATTTATTGTATTCTAAGGTATTGTTCTGAGAGCTTTACATGTATTAACTCATGTAATTTCCCCAGTGACCATCTGAGGTAGGTGCTACTGTTATCCTCTCATAACTCACTTAATCCCCATAGTAACCCCATAAAGTAGACCATGTTATTAAGCCCATTTTACAAATGAAGAAACAAGGTTAAGTAACTTATTCAAGGTCATGCAACTAGTAGTAGAGGTGGAGTTCAGAATCCATGTTCTTAACCACTCTGGTAGGCTCAATAATGGCCTCCTCCCAACCTCACTGGGTGGGGGTGGGCAAATCTTTACTGGTTTGATGCATTTTCGTTCCATTGCCCTTTCAGTGGTTAATTTGGGAGTGGCAGTTTGGACAATAAGATAGCACATGGGGAAGAATTTAATTGCACACAAGTAGACTGATCTTGGATGTGAAAATGAATTTTTGACAACTGGAATTAAAATCAAAGTACCTAAACAGATACTTTTGAGCTTTACTTCATGTTGCACTGGCTAGTACAGATTGCTATATTGACAAACGTGTTTCAAGAAAATAACTGTTTATATAAAATAGAATTTTAAAAATTTATAAAATTTTTCTGAATTCAAATATAGGAAAATTTTTATGTCAACATAAAATTATAAACTTTTCTGGGAAGGAATGTTGTTTATTATGTGTTTTTCCTTATACATTTTTTTTTCATTTATGAAGTATAAAAACAGCAACCCTATGCCAATAACCACAGAAGTTTTTGAAATTTTACTTGTCCACGGAAATTCATGAAAGCCTGGATGTTGCAAATCTTGGTGTATACTCACTAAACTCCATTCTTACCATCTTGCTTCCTGATCACTTACAGCCTGGCTTTGGGCCTCATCTCTTGATTGAACTGGTTTCTAGAGGGTTACTGTTGATTTTATGGTCTCTGTATACCACCTTTTTTAAACCAAAGATCTTTTTTGACTTTTCTGTAATGTTTAATTCTGTTACCCATTCTGTCTCTGAAATTCTCTTCCCTAGTAGTTGCTGACAGTGTGTCTCTGTGCTACCTCAGTGACCATTTTCAGTCTCCTTTAGTGCTTTTATTTTGGTCTTTTCTATTTCTTGGTGGTGACTCTTGTAAAAAAAAAACACATCATGTTTATAATGCCTGTAAATAGTAGGCATGAGAATGAATTAACCATAAATAGAAGCTGCATGTTGCTAAGTAGACATTATTTAGTAGAGACTGTCTTTTGATATAAAACTAGGTTTATAATTAATATTGAACAGTTTTTTTGATTGCAACAGTTGGGTTTTTTAAAGTACACACATATATTTAATGTATTATATTCCTTTGTATATACCATTATTAAACTATTTCTTTATGGATATCTTGATTCCAGTTGTGTACGTATGCTTTAAAAAAAGAAAATACTGTATGGGCATCCTTACGCCTACATCTTGGCATACTCTGTATCTCCATCATATAAATTCCTAATGGTAGAATTGTTAAATTATGGTGTATATGCATTGAAAACTTTGGTAGGCATTGCCAAATAGCCTTCCTAAAAGCTTGTATCAATTTGCACTTTTATCAACAGTATAAGTAGATTCTCTGTACCCCTCCAACAATGAATATAATAAAACTTAATGTTTGCTGATGTAATGGATGAAAAATATTTTCTTTACATTTTTATTTATTTTAATTATAAGTGAAGTTGAGCATCTTTTATATCAGTAGTTTTCGACTGGGGGCAGCTTTGCCCCCCCAGGGGACATTTGATACTGTCTGGAAACATTTGGGGGCTGTTAAAACTGGGAGAGGGTCTGGGAAGAGGGTTCTACTGGCATGCTGCTAAACATCTTACAATGCACACAACAAAGTATTATTTTCCAGACCCAAATATCAGTAGTGCCAGGGTTGAGAAACCCTGTTTTATATTATTCCGTTTCATCTTCTTTGTTGGTTTATATCTGTAATTTCTGAGTTATTTTATTGTTTGCTTTAGAGTTTATAGTATATATTTTTAATTTATCACAGTTCACCTTTGAGTGATATTTTGATATTTTGGCCTTTGTGCTATTGTTTTAATATGTTTTCCTTCTGCATATGTTATAGACCCCACAATATATTATTATTATTTTACTTTAAACAGTAGCTTATCTTTAAATTTTTAAATAGCTTTAATGAATTATAATTTACATTAGATTGCACATATTTCAAATATACAATTTGATAAGTTTTGACATATGTATATACTTGTGAAACCATCGTCACAATCAAAATAATGAACATATTTATCATCCCCCAAACTTTCCTCCTGCCCTTTGGTCATCCCTCCCCAACCCCAGGCAACCACTGATCTGCTTTCTGTCACTATAGGTAAGTTTACATTTTCTAGAATTTTATATAAATGGAATCATAAACTATGTGCTTTTTTTGTCTGACCCTTTCATCCAGTATATTATTTCTAGATTTATCCATGTGTTGTGTGTATCATTAGGAAAACATTCTTAATGACAGACGTTCTGGGTAATTGGACTGCTGTTATTAATGAGCATGCTGAATTCTAAAGTCACTTGATGTGTTCTTTGTTTTAGGTCATGACCATCCAAGGAGTGATAATCACATGACAGCACTCATTGCTCCAGATGTCATTTGACCATCAAAAAAAAAAAACCTGTTTAAAAGAAAATATCCATTTGACCAGAACCTTTCTTTATTGAATGGCTTGATGGATTTCCTTTACTCTGATTCAAACCAAAGCTGTCCTGCTCAACCAAAACAAGAAAGGATCTTGCATGAGTCAATCCCAGAATGCCACTTCTACATCACCGATGGGTGAAGAAAACCTCATGAATATCAATCACAGAGACTCAGAGAGCATCACTGGTGAGTCCAGTTTAATAGATGAAGTGCTGTTGCTTACAGGATAAAATGCATATAAGACCCACCATGATGGAACTCAGCCTCTTTCCAGCCTGGTCTCCTCAGAGACCACTGAATTAATTTCTCCATCCTCAGGTCTCCTATCTCATTATCAAAATCTGCCTTGGGTGCTGTTCCTTGTCTGCATCTGACTCCCTGTACCGTGTGAGCCCTGGTCAGTAGGAACTGCGTCATACTCATCTCCCTTATCTTGTCTTCCTATTCCTATCTTCCTGTCTCCACAAGAACAGGGTTGCTTGTGTTTCTGTGCCCTGCAGTCACCTAACAACAGTATCTGGCACATAAGAGGCTCTCAGGACATGCAAGGTATGCAAAAACAGGTACAGCCCCGTAAGTCCTTACCTGCAAGACTAAATTTTAAAAACTCTGTACACCCAAAGTTTTTTCTAAACTTTGGTTCTAAAACTCACTGGTCCACAAAACCTGACCTGTCTGTCCAGTTATTTCTAGACATCTCACTTAGTTGGAATACTTGTTTGCTGAAATTGTATTAATGTGTTTAAATATGGGATACTGCTACAAAACCAGTTGGAGGTGTTATATAACATACAGTAAATACACAGTACTACTTTTCTAAAACTCCATAAAATTCTGCAACCCATCTAAACCTAAAGTTTTTCCCATTTTTTGTTCAGCTTTATTGAGATACCTGCATTAAGATACTATAAAATGCACCCATTTTAAGTGTACAGTTTGGTTCAGTATGGCCTGTGGGCCATAGTTTGCTGACGTCTGCACAACAACATCAACACTTGATAATGTCAGTGTTTTTGATTTTAACCATTCTAGTAGGTGTGTACTGGTACCTCTGTGTGGTTTCACTTTCTTTTTCCCTGATGACTAATGATGTTCAGTGTCTTTTCATGTGCTTATTGGCTATTTCTAGATATTTTGAGTTGTCTATGTAAATCATTTGCCCATTTTTATATCTGTCTTACTACTGAACTGTAGTAAATATTCTTTATATATTCTGTGTAAATCCTTTGTTAGGTAAAGGGGTGCAAATATTTTCTCCCAGACCATGGCTCACCTTTTCATCTTCTTAATGGTGTCTTTTGAAGAGCAAAAGTTTAAAATTTTGGTGGAGTCCAGTTTATCAATTTTTGCTTTTATAGTTCATATTTTTTGTGTCATTTCTAAGAAATCTTTGCATACTTCAAGATCACAAAGACATTCTCCTTTGTTTTCTTTGAAGAATTTTATAGTTTTTGTTTTTACATTTAGGTCAACAGTCCATTTTGTAATTAATTTTGAATATATAATGAAGTTAGGGTCCAGATTTCTTTTTCCCAGTTGAATGTTTAATTGTTCCTGCACCATTTGTTGAAAATATTATCTGTTACACTATTGAATTACCTTGGTAATTTCATTGAAAAATCATTTGATTATGTACGTGTGGATCTATTCCTGGACTCTCCATTCTGTTTCTTTAATCCCTAAGTCTATCTTTACATAAATACCACAATGTTTTGATTACTGTAACTCTGTAGTAAATCTTGAAATCAGGTAGTGTAATTTCTCAAAGTTTGCTCTTCTTTTTAAAAAATTATTTTGGCCATTCTAGACCTTTCACATTTCTATATAAATTTTAAAACCAGCTTGTCAATTTCTGCCAACAAAGATTAATGGAATTTTGAATGGAATTATATAGACTTTGTAGAGAATTGACATCTTAAGACTATTGAGTCTTCTAATCCGTAAACATGATATATCTCTCCATTTATTTAGGTCTTCTTTAATTTCTCTTAATAGTATTTGTAGTTTTCATTACACAGGTCTTCCACATATTTTATTAAATTTAATTCTAAATTTTTAATTTTTTTCTGCTACTATAAATGACATTGTTTATTTAATTTTATTTTCCAGCTGTTTATTACTAGTATGTAGAAATGAAATTGATTCTTTATATATTGACTTTGTATTCTGCAACTTTGCTTAACTTAGTTTTATTAACTTTCTTGTAGATTCCTTAGCATTCTCTACATAAACCATAATGTCTGCAAATGGAGACAGTTTTACATATTCCTTTTCAATCTAGATGTGTTTTATTTCTTTTCCTTGCCCTTTGAATGGGACAGGATTTCAGTATATTTTTGAATAAAAGTGGTGGGAGCAAACATCCTTGCCAAATTCCCAATATTAGGAGAGAAGTTACGGTCTTTCACCGGAAGTTTTTTGAGAATGCCCTTTTTCAAATTGAGAAAGTGTCCTTCTCTTCCTAGTTGGATGAGAGGTTTTTGTCATGAATGGGTATTGAGTTTTGTCAAATACATATTTTCCATTACTGAGATGGTTTTTCTTTTTTAATCCATTGGTGTGGTGAATTCTATTGATTTATTTTTTAATTTTAAACCAGCTTTGCATTCCTGGGGAAAACTCTACTTGGTCATGATGTATTATCCTTCTTATATATTATGGATTTGATTTACTAATGTTTTGTGTGTGTGTGTGTTTCCCATTCATTGGTTTGTACTCCTTTTTTTTGCAATGTCTTTGCTTGATTTTGGTATTAGGGCAATGCTGGCCTCAAAAAATGAGTTGTGAAATATTCCCTTCTCTATATTTGAAAGAGTTTTTGTAGAATTGGTATGATAACATTTTCCATCCTTTTACTTTTAACTTATCTGAATATTCAAGGGACATCTCCTATAGATAGTTTAAAGTCAGATCTTTTTTTCATCTAGTCTGACAATCTCTACTTTCTAATTGGTATGTTTAGACCATTTACATTTAATATAATTATCAGTTTAGTTGAGTCTACTGAACTCCTACTTGTTTTCTCTTTGTTCCATTTAAAAGTACTTTCTTCCTTTTTTCCCCTCATTCCTTTCCTCTTTTGAGTTGTTCGTTTGCTGGTTTTTTTTTTTTAGGACTCCATTTTAATTCCACTATTGACCTAAGTAGCTATACCTCTCTTTTTTCTCAGTGGTTGCTCTGAGTTTGCAATATGCATTTTTAAATTTATCACAGTCTATCTTCAGATAACATTATACTACTTCATAAAGGGACACACAGTATTCTTCCATTTCCCCCTGCCATTGTATTATTCTTGCCATGCCTTTTACATTTACATATGTTATATACATAATTAATTGTTATTAGTTTTGCTTTAAACAATTATAAGTTAAATACATTATGAGAATAAAAGGCTTATATATTTCCACACAGATTTACCATTTCTGTCACTTTTTATTTCTTTTTGTAGATTGAACTTTCCATCTTATATCCTTTTTGCCTGAAGAACTTAAACATTTCTTGGAATATAGGTCAGCTGGCAATGACTAGTCAATGTTTTTTGCTTGTCTGAAAAGTCTTTATTTCACCATTTTTAAAAGGTGTTTTCACTGGTGCAGAATTCTAAGTTGACTTTTTTATACACTTTAATGACATTCCATTGTCATCTACCTTGCACTGCTTCTGATGAGATCATTTTTGTCTTTGTTCCCTCAAATGTAATGTGTCTTTTTTTCTCTCTCTGCTTTTAAGATTTTCTCTTTGGGTTTCTTTGTGTTTATCCTGCTTAGAGTCACTGAATTTCATTGAAATAGGGATTTATAGTTTTGATTAAATTTGGAAGATATTGACTGTTATTTCTTCAAATATCCTTGCTGCTCCCTCTTCTCTCCTCTTCAGTGACTCCAGTTGCATGTGTGTTAGGCTGATTGTTATTGTGATGCAAGTCACTGACACTCTGGTTTTTTTCCTAATCTTTTTTCATTTTAGTTTCCATTGCTGTGCCTTCAAGTCTACTGTTCTTTTCTTCTGGATAGTGTCTAATATGTTAATGTTATCCAGTGAATTTTTAAATTTAGATATTGTACTCTAGTTCTATTTGAATTTTATAAATATAGGAATACTTTCTGTTTCTCTTTTCATCAAATTCATGTTTTCCTTTTAAATCTTTGAGCATATTAATAATGGCTATTTCTAAATTGCTGTTTACTAATTTTATCATCTTTGTGTTTACTGGGCTTGTTTCTATTGGTTTATTTTCCAACTGATAATGGATTACAAATTGCTTATTCTTTGAATATCTAGTAATTTTTTATCAAATAGTGAATATTTTGAGTGTCATGTTGTCTGAATTTTCTTGTCTTATTTGAAAAACTGTTATTATTTTGGCAGGTCCTCAAGTTACTTGCTGATAATATGTTTTTTTTGTTTGTTTTTTTGCGGTACGCGGGCCTTTCACTGTTGTGGCCTCTCCCGTTGCGGAGCACCGGCTCCGGATCGCAGGCTCAGCGGCCATGGCTCACGGGCCCAGCTGCTCCGTGGCATGTGGGATCTTCCCGGACCGGGGCACAAACCCGTGTCCCCTGCATCGGCAGGCAGACTCTCAACCACTGCGCCACCAGGGAAGCCCAATATCAGTTCTTTTGAGGCTTGCTTTTAATCTTTGCTATATAAGTCTCTATATCACAAGACCATACTCTAATATGCTTTATTCTAGCATTAATTTAACCCTGCTACCAGTAGGCATGATACTTTTAGGATCTTTTGATTGCCCTTAACTGTTCATGATGTTTTTCTTCTCTGGCTACATGAAATTCAGGCCTTTCTTCGCTTTGTGTAGGAGAGTAACTAATAAAGATACGAAGATGTAGAGGAAAATATGAGTGTAATGAGGACAGACCACTTTTGAGGCCATATTCAAGGGAAACAAGAGGAGGCCTTGAACCTAAATGGAGGCAGTGTGGCTAGAAAGAAGTGAGCATAAGGAAGGGACATTTGGAGGATAAAAATATTAAGACTGGGCAATCAGGAAAGCAATAAATAGTACATTATCAAAAATATGGGGGCTTCCCTGGTGGCGCGGTGGTTGAGAATCTGCCTGCTAATGCAGGGGACACGGGTTTGAGCCCTGGTCTGGGAGGATCCCACATGCCGCGGAGCAACTAGGCCCGTGAGCCACAAGTACTGAGCCTGCGCATCTGGAGCCTGTGCTCCTCAACAAGAGAGGCCGCGATAGTGAGAGGCCCGCGCACCGCGATGAAGAGTGGCCCCCACTTGCCAGAACTAGAGAAAGCCCTCACACAGCAATGAAGACCCAACACAGTAAAAATAAATAAATTAATTAATAAACTCCTACCCCCAACATCTTTAAAAAAAACAAAAGAAAAAATAATATGGAAGCAAATAGGATTTGCTCCTAAGGATGTTATTTGAATCTACTAAACCTTGATTGTGTACTCACTTTTAAAATTATTTTTTTGAAGTAGGGAATTGGTAATCTTGAATTTTCACAGAATTTTATTATTGCTTATTAAAAGAAAATTTCTAGGGAATGGTTGTTCTTTTAATGAATGTTACTTTTTTCTTCATTTTCATTATACCCTTGAATGCCTAAGAGTCTGGTTTTAGCTCTGCATGTATTTTATAGTCAACTTCTCTTCCTGCAGATTTATAATGACAATCTGTATGTGATATATTTGTGGCAGGAAAAATTTGAATAGTCGCATAGAATTCATAGTAATATTATTTGGATGTATTTTCAGATCTCTTATTTAAGAGATCTGCTAAGGGTTGAGAGGAGCTTCTTTAGATCCATATTTAAGGTTTTAAATGTACCTCATCTCTGTGATTATATACCTCATCTTTGTGGTTATGAAGCCACTGCTTGTCCTTCTGGGTGAATAGGATTGTCTGATATTGTCAGTCTCCTTGTACTTGATTTGATTAATGTCAGCCTACTCATTGTTAAGATCAAGTAGTTGAAATTTACTCTTTTAAGGTATGTTTTCTTAAAATGAACTTTGTTGTTCTTTGCCAGAGTTAGAACATGTTTCTTTATGCCACCCCCAAAGGAAATACCAGATCTCTTTTAAAAATGAGAGGGTTGATATGACATCCTGTAGTTTCTCTATTTTAAGCTGTAGTATTTTAAGCATATTAAAAGAGATAACTTTTTTTTTTTTTTTGTAAACTGCTAAATTTGGGAGGTGTTAAATGATGGGCAGCATTTGGAACAAGAAGCCAGGAGCAAACACATGAAGGTGGAGAAGCCCAAGTGTGTTCAGAGAAGTATAAGCAGGGGGAGTTAGAGGTGTGCAAGTGAGCGAGTAGTGATGTGAAAGGTATTCAAGACTTTAAATGTATCACATCTTCAGTAAGTGTTAATTTTTTTTATATCTAGCTTCTGTGAGAATGTAGTAAAATGTAATTTTTCCAGATTTTGAAGAATCCTCCCACAGAGTTCAATTCTGTTATTAAAGAACATGTAATTTTATTCCTTTTGAACTCCTTTTCTTCTGGTTTTGTGTTGCCTTTTTTACGCGAAGCATATAAGTTATTTGAGATCAGATCTCTTGTACGAAGCACTAAATATATTGATAAGGAAGAAATAAGAAATTTCAAACTTTAAAAACATAGGTGTATTCCCTAAGCAATATATTTTTTGATAGGATACAATTAAAATTCATGGTAGTGGGCTTCCCTGGTGGCGCAGTGGTTGAGAGTCTGCCTGCCAATGCAGGGGACACGGGTTCGAGCCCTGGTCTGGGAAGATCCCACATGCCGCGGAACAACTGGGCCCGTGAGCCACAAGTACTGAGCCTGCGTGTCTGGAGCCTGTGCTCCGTGACAGTGAGAGGCCCACGCATCGCAATAAAGAGTGGCCCCCGCTTGCTGCAACAAGAAAAAGCCCTCGCACAGAAACAAAGACCCAACACAGCCAAAAATAAATAATAAATAAATAATTTTTTAAAAAAATCATGGTAGTATTTTTACTATAGAAGTTCTCATATTAAAGAAACCTAGAGAAAGGCCAACTGTAGTACCAGGATACAGTAATAAAAATCATCGGATACATGGTATTGGCTAATGTTTCTTTGGTTATCCTACTTTGACAAAACTAATTTCACCGATTTTTCCCTGTAGCCTAGAAAATTGAAATATATTGGATTCATTTACATGGAATCTCCTCTTTAGATGTGTGCTCCAAAGAAGATCTCCCTGAAGTCGAGCTGGTGGGCCTGCTAGAAGAACAGCTACCCCAGTATAAGCTAAGAGTAGACTCTCTCTTTCTATATGAAAATCAAGACTGGACTCAGTCCCCACGCCAGCAGCGACATGGATCTGATGCCCTCTCTCCAGTCCTTGCTGAAGAGACTTTCCGTTATATGAGTGAGTATTTTAGAGTTTGTCCATTGAACTAAAGATCATGAATATCTTGGTGTTGACTTTTAAAACATTTGACATCCCTAGCCATTGTTCAGTTTGTACCTACTTTAACTTGAGCTGATTTAACAACATGAAGAGATGATTCTAATTGTGTTATGTCTGAATGCAAAAAGTTTATCATTCTTAAGACTCTGAGTGTCCAGGGTTGCAAGCATACTCAGAGGTTTCCATTTCTCTCATCTTTTACTTGATAGTTTCCTCCAACTGTGGAGAAAAGGGAACTTAAAAAAAAAAAAGTAGTGAAAGTATTTAAAATTTAATATCCCTTTATATTTCACAGCATTTATTATCCTAATACTTTAATATCTTGAGCCATCAGCTTTTTGACTCTAATCTACCCTACTAAACTGACATAGTCATGGGAACTTGTCAAGTCATTAAGAAGCGGAGTTCTTGGATACATAAGTAGCTTTAATAATGCTGAGGAGAAATACGTGCACACTGTATAGTAATCTTCATCATTTACTTAAGGATTCGGAGAATATTTCAGTGAGAAAGTAAGCCAAATTTGTCCTGAAAATAAGTCTGTTTTACACCACACTCTTTAAAAATGACAAAATTAAATAGGACACTTTTTAAACTTTCAAGTATGGAGACCTTTTTTGCTTTTGACCTTATTCCAAAAATCTGCATTCAGGCTGAGCTTACTTTTTTAAAGTTCATTCACTATAAAGATGTTTTATGCATAGTAGCTGTTAGAATATATAATAATTCTATAAGTTCAATATTGATATATTTATAAAATTATTTTCATTTGAATTAGATATGAGATTGCATTAGGTCCTAGATATTTTCCCAGTGAGTGCTTCAGTGTTTTTAAAGATTCTAGCTGGAGAGTGATTGTTGTGAAATTCTCATTTTCATAGTAATCATTAACTTTTAATGGTGCTTTCCTATAACCAGATTACTTACTGCTCAGAAAAAGAATTGTAAACATTGTTTAAACTTGAATTAGGAACTCAAATAGAACTGTATTTCTGTCCTCAACAATTCTTCTAAGCAGCTGAATATTAAATTAAGGCCCTTAAGGTTTTCTTAACTTTATAGTTTGAGAAGTTATTTGCTTGAGATTTTCTAGAAAATGCTTTTTAAAAGGAACACTTTTTTATTTCCATTTCCCTTTGTTCCCTGAGTTTTTAGATTTGTGAGAAAATTTCAAACTGAAATGTCATCGGGATAAATTTAGTTTGTCATTATTCTGATAAAGCGGCATAGAAAGTGCCCCTTAGTTTACATGTTCTTTGTCCTATATGCTGCTGGAGGGGACAGTGAGGGAGACTAGCTAGAAAGATGTCTTAGATCATGATTTAATGGAGTTACTTTTAGGATGAATTTTAAATAAAAAGACTGGGAAATGAAAGGTAAACAGATTCTAAAATACTTGGTTTATAGGACTTTACATAAACAAACCATAGTGTTCAAGGGAGCAATTTAAAACTTGAGATTAATAGGATGTTACAAGATCCATACTTCCAAGATCTGGAATAGTGTCCTATTCCTTTCATCTAATGGTACTATTTTCACTTCAACAATTTGAAAACTAAACTACATATGATACACCTAATATCATGAAGCAAAGAAGCTAGGATCATCAACCGTTCACTGATACTTTATCTCTGTACTGTACTTCAGTTTCACTGTTATTTTAAAGGTATCAATTCCTTGGGTTAACAGTTCACTCAAATATAAATAAACTTCATTATGAATTTCTATCTTATGATTGTAAAAGATAAGTGATTTACTTTGTTTAGCAAATTGACCAAGATTTTAAAATCACGGGGACTTCTCTGGTGGCACAGTGGTTAAGACTCCTGCCAATGCAGGGGACAAGGGTTCGATCCCTGGTCCAGGAAGATCCCACATGCCACAGAGCAACTAAGCCCGTGCACCACAACTACTGAGCCCTCGTGCTGCAACTACTGAAGCCCGTGCACCTAGAGCCCGTGCTCTGCAACAAGAGAAGCCACCGCAATGAGAAGCCTGCACACCGCAACGAGGAGTAGCCCCAGCTCACCACAACTAGAGAAAGCCTGTGCACAGCAACGAAGATCCAACGCAGCCAAAAATAAATTTAAAAAAAATTTTTTAAAAAAACTTTAAAAAGCATGATACAAACCATTCTCTTACCCTTTTCCACAGTTTTCTAATCCCTTGAGATGTCAAGATTTGTGGTTTAGAATAGTTAACTACAGACCCTGGCAAGCCATCCTAGGGTTCAGCTCCCTGGTGCTGTTTCAGCCCCTTCTTGTCCTGACTTACCTCACATGCCAGTAGATACTCCTGCTCATTAAAATGAATTATAACAACTAATAAAAAGAGGCGGCACAGGCAGAGACACTTTCTCTCTTATATAACACAAAGAAACTGAAAGAGCTATAAGAAGAAAATAAAGAAATTTGGAAGGAAACATGGGCAAGGTTTTGGGATGGGAACCTATCTCACATGAATAAAAGGACACTGGTTGTTCTTTGAAGCCCCTACCAAACCAGAAAGAGATTGCTCTCAAGTGTTTTATTTTAAAAGTAAACAATGGGTGGGTCCAAAAAAGTAATTCCCTTCTAGTCCCTGCCTTACACACACAAAGTTTAAGATACTCAAAGAATGTTTTGCGTGCAGGGTTTTCTTAATTTTATTGAGAGAGAGCCCCACAGTGACATGGGGCAAGCAGTGCGATCAGATCACACTGTGACAGAAAGTACCATTTATTTGTTCGTGTGAAGGCTAAAAATAGAAACCTGATCTGCCCTTCAGGGCATTTTTTATTTGGGAGTAAGGGATCACCTGTACCACTTCCTAATGCATAACAAAAAGGGGGGTGGTTATATAAGTTGTAATTAAGGCATCATTAATTACAAGTACCAAGTGATATTATACGTAATTAATGATGTGTAATAATTACACATCATTAATTACATATAATATCACTTGGTACTTGCTAAAAACACAGATCCTTGTGCTACCATCCCGGATCTACTGATTCAGAAACTCTGGGGGTGGGACCTGTCTGTTTTAACAAGTCCTCCTGATGGTACTGGTGCACACTCAGATTTGAGAACCACTGATCTAAAGCTTTGTCACCAAAGCCATATGGCCATTTCACAGTGACATTAACTGGAGAATTTAAGGAATTAGGGAGGGTGTAGAATTTTGCAGAGGAATAGATTGTAGAAATTATTACTTCTGGTTGATAGTTATACTTTTCCTCAACTCTGCCCTTGAAAGTCATTAACCTTTACTGGCAAGAAAGGAAATACAACAGATAATGTTCAGGAAGCATTAACCATAAGTCAAGTTGTAGAGGTTAGCGGATTTATAATTCCTCGCAACCAGTTCCACAGAAGAATTAAGCCATATGCCCTAAGACATCTGTTGTAGAATGAATTACCTTATCACCTCTACATTATGTACTAGGTAGGTATTATTTGTCGGAGAATTGAGAACATTGTCACTCAAAGCATTATCTATGGGGCTTAATTCTCCCCTGGAACTCTGGTGAGAAAGGCTGTCCTAGACCGTGTATATCACCAGCCTCCCTTTTGTTCTGCCTCAGTTCTTTTGAAGGAAGTTTTTTGTATTGCAGAAATGTTCTCTGTATTATAGTAGCAAGAACCACTTCTTTGGGGTTAAAACCTCAAGACCTGTCTGTAGTTATCAGGAGCTATTCTAGCTTTTACTCTGCCATGTGAACTGTGTGTTTCATTTTTGTTTTTTGTTGTTTTGCTTTGGTTTTTGGTGTGGGAGGTCTGGAGAGTGATGAAAGATTAGAAGTCTTTTAAAAATTAGATAATTGTGGCGAAAACTCTAGACCTTGAAAAGGACATATGAGAGAACTATTCAAGAACCATCTCATATAAATAACAGGGATATCAAAATGGATTAACATTGGCATTTTCCATCTTGAAAACGATTGGGGGATGGTTGATGTGAAATTACGTGGATATAACAGAGTAAGAATTAGTGAAGTGCTTACATATATCTCCCCATGTTTTTTCAGGAATATTAAATTCTCCAAATATTAAACAAAAATGTTGAACATTAACTAACAACCTTCAGAAACCAAAAATGTTCTGTACAAATGTTTATTTTCTCCCTGATATATAATTTGTTCTTAGAGAGTTAGAAAGTTCATGTCTGGAAACAAGCAAGGAGCATTGGTAATTTCTGTACCATTTAACATATTTTATTTTAACCTCTGAGAACTGAAGGAAAAATAGTATTGGATAGAATTATAATAAAGTCAGCCTGCTTGGCCCTGAATTCTTGGTTATAGAACTACAGTGAAGAATTAGTCTATCGCTTTGGAAGCATTTAATCACAATACTTAAATGCCAAGAGAATACTTAGGAGCTTTGCCCTGAGTACTTTTGGAATCATCCCAAGCAGCCTATCTTTATCAGGAGTATTGTGTTAAAGAAGAGAAGGCAGAACTGATTAGGCTGCAGAGAGGAATCCTTTGTGTTCCTCTATGAATTGAGCAACTCGGTGCAGTTGAGGTGGCCCAGCCTTTGGGGCTTGGTGGTCTATAGACTGTTTCACTTAAAACATAAGAATTGGAGAATTCTGGTTGCATTATCCAACTTCTTTGCCGTAATAAATATCTAAGCATTTGAAAATTCATTTTTCCTTTTTGAAACCTCTTAACAAGAGCTGCTACTTTTTGATTGCAATGATAACATTTGTTCTTCATGGAAAATTAGCAAAAAACTGAACAGAAAACAACAGATCAACCATAACCCCTACTCAGAGATAACCACTATTAACATTTTGATTTATAGCCTTCCAGCCTCTCTTGTGTATAGACATGTACAGATATACTCACACGTTAAAAACAAAAATGGTACCTATGTTGTTTTATAACTTGTGTTCACAGATAAATACTCTAATATTTCATCAGATAAAAGCCTTTTGATCTTGGTGGGACTGTGGTAGAAACAGCAACATGGTGCAAAGAGCCCATTCCCGTCACTGAGCACGAGCAGACCCAAGTTTTTTCTTATGACCTTGTGAGACGGGAGTTGTTATCACCTCATTATTATTATATTGGCTTTGCCACTAATAGTTTGCTTTGCTGTCTTGGACATGTCACATAATTCCTCTTAGTCAAGGTTCCTCATATAAGAAAATGAGATCATTAAACTAGGTAACTTCTTAAGGTTCAGCTTTAAATTGTCAGACTATGACAGATGGTAAGCATTTATGGGAAATATATTTTAGTTTCTCCTCACTAAAACATATTTTATTCTAAACATTTCTTTTCTGTATTACTGTGTCCTTCATTTTCTATTCCCCTTTCATCATGTGTGACTGGTACCTCACAGCATTTTATTACATCCTTAGTTTACTGGTTTGACTTCAGATTAAATTTGCCACTTCATCTTCAACTCTTATCAGTCGTATAATATAAGCCATGTCATGTATTTTTTAAATTAGTTGTATAAAAACTGTTTTTAACTGGTCTCCAGGATTGCTGGTTCTTGCTTTGAGTGTTAACCCTGGATCAGTAGTTTTCATCCCTAGCTTCAAATCAGAACATCTGGCATATTTTATATACTACCTGTGCCCTGGACTTCCTCCAAATGAATTAAATTAGAATCTGGAGTTGAGACCCACTGCCCTGCATTACATTTGTTTTTGCAACCATTGGCTAGTTTTCTGTAGCTTAGGGTGTAGATATATTGACTTGATTTTTTTCCCGTGTATTATTGAGACAAGCAGTAGAAGAGACCACACACTGTTAGTATCTGCCTTAATTTTTAATCCTTTGTTCCTGCTATGCTACCAAGTTAAATTGGGAAGATTCCTGGCCCCAAAGCCTATTTCCCTTATCCCTGGGGTTAAATTATAGATTAATTTATACTTATAAGTAAAAATTCTCTACTTGTAGATAAAAATTCTTTTGGAGTAAAAATGTTTCTTTCTAGTGTTTTTGTTTTTTGTTGTTGTTGTTTTTAGTTTTCTTATTTTCAATTTAAAACTTTTTCAGCTATCTCCTAACACTATCAACCCAGCACTTTGTTTTACTTTTAACTAGAAGTAAGACTATCATTAATAATTAAGCTCTGGGTAATTCCCAGTTTCATATTTTTTAATTTTAATTTTTTTATATTTATTATTATTTTTTTTTTGGTTGCGCCGGGTCTTAGTTGCAGCAGGCAGGCTCCTTAGTTGCGGCTCATGGGCTCCTTAGTTATGTCACATGTGCTCCTTAGTTGCGGCCAGCGGGCTCCTTAGTTGCGCATGCACATGGGATCTAGTTCCCTGACCAGGGATCGAACCTGCGTCCCCTGCATTGGAAGGCAGATTCTTAACCACTGCACCACCAGGCAAGTCCCAATTCCCAGTTTCATTTTCAGCAGTGGTGCTAAGAAGAAAAATTAAAAGCTCAGATTAAAGTAAAACCTATCTAATGGTGTCTTTTGAGCAACCTTAAGTGTTAAGATGGGACTAAAAAAGTATAGATGACTTAAATCATAGTTTCTGCTGCCAACTCAGTGCATTATTTACAGAGAATTTTAAATCAGGGCTGTTTCATACATACCAGTTGTGTTTATAGCTGTAAATAGTTATATGATACTTAGCAGTTTACTAAATACTATTTAGTAGATTATCATATTTGAACCTCCTAATGACCTTGTGAGAGGTTATCAGCTTCATATTATAAATGTGGAATCTGAACCTCAGAAGGGGTAAGTGACTTGTTCAAGCTCACTCAAATATGTGAATTCAGCTTTTCTGCTTCAAACCTCTGATTTTTCACACTTCAAGGCAAACTAATTTTAAAATCAGTCTAAGTCAAACACAAGTCTGTTTCATGTAATGCACTCCAAAGTCAAAAGACCCCTCTTTTATTATGCATCATTACCTTAAAAAGGTATTGCTTATTGTGATTGTGGAATCATTAGGATCATATCTGTTCTTTTCTTTGGAGCTAAATTAGTCAAGTGCAGTTCCTGAATTTATGGAGTGCCAGAAATAATGGGTTTGAGTTTTGCAAGGAATACTATAGTATACAGTTTAGTTTATAGCAAAGGCCTACATATGATGAAGCTTATCATAAAGAAAAAGGATTTTTAATTAAGCTAAAAAGTGTTATGGACTTCAAGATGGCGGAAGAGTAAGACGCGGAGATCACCTTCCTCCCCACGGATACACCAGAAATACAGCTACACGTGGAACAACTCCTACAGAACACCTACTGAACTCTGGCAGAAGACCCCAGACCTCCCAAAAGGCAAGAAACTCCCCACATACCTGGGTAGGGCAAAGCGGAGAGATCCTTACACAGAGGATCGGTGCCGAGCGGCACTCACCAGCCCGAGAGGCTTGTCTGCTCGCCCGCCGGGGCAGTCGGCACTGGGAGCTGAGGCGCGGGCTTCGGTCAGAGCGCAGGGAGAGGACTGGGGCAGGCGGCGAGAACTCAGCCTGAAGGGGGCTAATGTGCCATAGCTAGCCGGGAGGGAGTCCGGGAAAACTCTGGAGCTGCCGAAGAGGCAAGAGACTTTTTCTTCCCTCTTGGTTTCCTGGTGCGCGAGGAGAGGGGATTAAGAGCGCTGCTTAAAGGGGCTCCACAGACGGGCGCGAGTCGCGACTGAAAGCGCGGAGCCCAGTGACAGGCGTGGGACGCTGGGGCTGCTGCTGCCGCCGCCAAGAAGCCTGTGTGCGAGCGCAGGTCACTGCCCACACCGCCCTTCCGGGAGCCTGTGCAGCCCGCCACTGCCGGGGTCCCGGGATCCAGGGGCGGCTTCCCTGGGAGAACGCACGGCGCGCCTCGGGCTGGTGCAACGTCACGCCGACCTCTGCCGCTGCAGGCCCGCCCCGCACTCCGTGCCCCTCCCTCCCTCCCGGCCTGAGTGAGCCAGAGTCCCCGAAGAGGCTGCTCCTTTAACCCTGTCCTATCTGAGCGAAGAACAGACGCCCTCCGGCGACCTACACGCAGAGGCGGGGCCAAATCCAAAGCTGAGACCCAGGAGCTGTGAGAACAAAGAAGAGAAAGGGAAACCTCTCCCAGCAGCCTCAGAAGCAGCGGATTAAAGCTCCACAATCAACTTGATGTACCCTGCATCTGTGGAATACATGAATAGACAACACATCATCCCAAATTGAGGAGTCCGGAGTCAGTGCTGTGCCTCTGAGGTGGGAGAGCCAACTTCAGGACACTGGTCCACAAGAGACCTCCCAGCTCCACATAATATCAAACGGCGAAAATCTTCCAGAGATCTCCATCTCAACACCAGCACCCAGCTTCACTCAACGACCAGCAAGCTACAGTGCTGGACACCCTAAGCCAAACAACTAGCAAGACAGGAACACAACGCCACCCATTAGCAGAGAGGTGGCCTAAAATCATAAAAAGTCCACAGACACCCCAAAACACACCACCAGACGTGGACCTGCCCACCAGAAAGACAAGATCGAGCCTCATCCACCAGAACACAGGCACTAGTCCACTCTACCAGGAAGCCTACACATCCCACTAAACCAACCTTAGCCACTGGGGACAGACACCAAAAACAACAGGAACTACGAACCTGCAGCCTGCAAAAAGGAGACCCCAAACACAGTAACATAAGCAAAATGAGAAGACAGAAAAACACACAGCAGGAGAAGGAGCAAGATAAAAACCCACCAGACCTAACAAATGAAGAGGTAATAGGCACTCTACCTGAAAAAGAATTCAGAATAATGATGGAAAAGATGATCCAAGATTCTATTTCCCAGATCCAAAATCTTGGAAATAGAATAGACAAAATGCAAGAAACAGTTAACAAGGACCTAGAAGAACTAAAGATGAATCAAGCATCGATTAAAAACACAATACATGAAATAAAAAATACTCTAGACGGGATCAATAGCAGAATAACTGAGGCAGAAGAACGGATAAGTGAGGTGGAAGATAAAATAGTGGAAATAACTGCTGCAGAGCAAAATAAAGAAAAAAGAATGAAAAGAACAGAGGACAGTCTCAGAGACCTCTGGGACAACATTAAACGCACCAACATTCGAATTATAGGGGTTCCAGAAGAAGAAGAGAAAAAGAAAGGGACTGAGAAAATATTTGAAGAGATTATAGTTGAAAACTTCCCTAATATGGGAAAGGAAATAGTTAATCAAGTCCAGGAGGCACAGAGAGTCCCATACAGAATAAATCCAAGGAGAAATACGCCAAGACACATATTAATCAAACTGTCAAAAATTAAACACAAAGAAATCATATTAAAAGCAGCAAGGCAAAAACAACAAATAACACACAAGGGAATCCCCATCAGGATAACAGCTGATCTCTCAGCAGAAACTCTACAAGCCAGAAGGGAGTGGCAGGACATAATTAAAGTGATGAAGGAGAAAAACCTGCAACCAAGATTACTCTACCCAGCAAGGATCTCATTCAGATTTGATGGAGAAATTAAAACCTTTACAGACAAGCAAAAGCTGAGAGAGTTCAGCACCACCAAACCAGCTTTACAACAAATGCTAAAGGAACTTCTCTAGGCAAGAAACACAACAGAAGGAAAAGACCTACAATAACGAACCCAAAACAATTAAGAAAATGGGAATAGGAACATACATATCGATAATTACCTTAAATGTAAATGGACTAAATGCTCCCACCAAAAGACACAGAGTGGCTGAATGGATACAAAAACAAGACCCATATATATGCTGTCTACAAGAGACCCACTTCAGACCTAGAGACACATACACACTGAAAGTAAGGGGATGGAAAAAGATATTCCATGCAAATGGAAACCAAAAGAAAGCTGGAGTAGCAATTCTCATATCAGACAAAATAGACTTTAAAATAAAGACTACTAGAAGAGATAAAGAAGGACACTACATAATGATCAAGGGATCGATCCAAGAAGAAGATATAACAATTGTAAATATTTATGCACCCAACATAGGAGCACCTCAATACATAAGGCAAATACTAACAGCCATAAAAGGAGAAATCGACAGTAACACACTCATAGTAGGGGACTTTAACACCCCACTTTCACCAATGGACAGATCATCCAAAATGAAAATAAATAAGGAAACACAAGCTTTAAATGATACATTAAACAAGATGGACTTAATTGATATTTATAGGACATTCCATCCAAAAACAACAGAATACACATTTTTCTCAAGTGCTCATGGAACATTCTCCAGGATAGATCATATCTTGGGTCACAAATCAAGCCTTGGTAAATTTAAGAAAATTGAAATTGTATCAAGTATCTTTTCCGACCACAATGCTATGAGACTAGATATCAATTACAGGAAAAGAGCTGTAAAAAATACAAACACATGGAGGCTAAACAATACACTACTTAATAACGAAGTGATCACTGAAGAAATCAAAGAGGAAATTAAAAAATACCTAGAAACAAATGACAATGGAGACACGACGACCCAAAACCTATGGGATGCAGCAAAAGCAGTTCTAAGAGGGAAGTTTATAGCAATACAATCCCACCTTAAGAAACAGGAAACATCTCGAATAAACAACCTAACCTTGCACCTAAAGCAATTAGAGAAAGAAGAACAAAAACATCCCAAAGTTAGCAGAAGGAAAGAAATCATAAAAATCAGATCAGAAATAAATGAAAAAGAAATGAAGGAAACGATAGCAAAGATCAATAAAACTAAAAGCTGGTTCTTTGAGAAGATAAACAAAATTGATAAACCATTAGCCAGACTCATCAAGAAAAAAAGGGAGAAGACTCAAATCAATAGAATTAGAAATGAAAAAGGAGAAGTAACAACTGACACTGCAGAAATACAAAAGATCATAAGAGATTACTATAAGCAACTCTATGCCAATAAAATGGACAACCTGGAAGAAATGGACAAATTCTTAGAAATGCACAACCTGCCAAGACTGAATCAGGAAGAAATAGAAAATATGAACAGACCAATCACAAGCACTGAAATTGAAACTGTGATAAAAAATCTTCCAACAAACAAAAGCCCAGGACCAGATGGCTTCACAGGCGAATTCTATCAAGCATTTAGAGAAGAGCTAACACCCATCCTTCTGAAACTCTTCCAAAATATAGCAGAGGGAGGAACACTCCCAAATTCATTCTACGAGGCCACCATCACCTTGATACCAAAACCAGACAAGGATGTCACAAAGAAAGAAAACTACAGGCCAATATCACTGATGAACATAGATGCAAAAATCCTCAACAAAATACTAGCAAACAGAATCCAACAGCACATTAAAAGGATCATACACCATGATCAAGTGGGGTTTATTCCAGGAATGCAAGGATTCTTCAATATACGCAAATCAATCAACGTGATACACCATATTAACAAATTGAAGGAGAAAAACCATATGATCATCTCAATAGATGCAGAGAAAGCTTTCGACAAAATTCAACACCCATTTATGATAAAAACCCTGCAGAAAGTAGGCATAGAGGGAACTTTCCTCAACATAATAAAGGCCATATATGACAAACCCACAGCCAGCATCGTCCTCAATGGTGAAAAACTGAAACCATTTCCACTAAGATCAGGAACAAGACAAGGTTGCCCACTCTCACCACTCTTATTCAACCTAGTTTTGGAAGTTTTAGCCACAGCAATCAGAGAAGAAAAGGAAATAAAAGGAATCCAAATTGGAAAAGAAGAAGTAAAGCTGTCACTATTTGCAGATGACATGATACTATACATAGAGAATCCTAAAGATGCTTCCAGAAAACTACTAGAGTTAATCAATGAATTTGGTAAAGTTGCAGGATACAAAATTAATGCACAGAAATCTCTGGCATTCCTATATACTGATGATGAAAAATCTGAAAGTGAAATCAAGGAAACACTCCCATTTACCATTGCAACAAAAAGAATAAAATATCTAGGAATAAACCTACCTAAGGAGACAAAAGACCTGTATGCAGAAAATTATAAGACACTGATGAAAGAAATTAAAGATGATACAAATAGATGGAGAGATGTACCATGTTCTTGGATTGGAAGAATCAACATTGTGAAAATGACTCTACTACCCAAAGCAATCTACAGGTTCAATGCAATCCCTATCAAACTACCACTGGCATTTTTCACAGAACTAGAACAAAAACTTTCACAATTTGTATGGAAACACAAAAGACCCCGAATAGCCAAAGCAATCTTGAGAACGAAAAATGGAGCTGGAGGAATCAGGCTCCCTGACTTCAGACTATACTACAAAGCTACAGTAATCAAGACAGTATGGTACTGGCACAAAAACAGAAAGATAGATCAATGGAACAGGATAGAAAGCCCAGAGTTAAACCCACGGACATATGGTCACCTTATCTTTGATAAAGGAGGCAGGAATGTACAGTGGAGAAAGGACAGTCTCTTCAATAAGTGGTGCTGGGAAAACTGGATAGGGACATGTAAAAGTATGAGATTAGATCACTCCCTAACACCATACACAAAAATAAGCTCAAAATGGATTAGAGACCTAAATGTAAGGCCAGACACTATCAAACTCTTAGAGGAAAACATAGGCAGAACACTCTATGACATAAATCACAGCAAGATCCTTTTTGACCCACCTCCTAGAGAAATGGCAATAAAGACAAAAATAAACACATGGGACCTAATGAAACTTAAAAGCTTTTGCACAGCAAAGGAAACCATAAACAAGACCAAAAGACAACCCTCAGAATGGGAGAAAATATTTGCAAATGAAGCAACTGACAAAGGATTAATCTCCAAAATTTATAAGCAGCTCATGCAGCTCAATAACAAAAAAACAAACAACCCAATCCAAAAATGGGCAGAAGACCTAAATAGACATTTCTCCACAGAAGATATACAGACTGCCAACAAACACATGAAAGGATGCTCAACATCTTTACTCATTAGAGAAATGCAAATCAAAACTACCATGAGATATCATCTCACACCAGTCAGAATGGCCATCATCAAAAACTCTAGAAACAATAAATGCTGGAGAGGGTGTGGAAAAAAGGGAACCCTCTTGCACTGCTGGTGGGAATGTGAATTGGTACAGCCGCTATGGAGAACGGTATGGAGGTTCCTTAAAAAACTACAAATAGAACTACCATATGACCCAGCAATCCCACTACTGGGCATATACCCTGAGGAAACCATAATTCAAAAAGAGACATGTACCAAAATGTTCATAGCAGCCCTATTTACAATAGCCCGGAGATGGAAACAACCTAAGTGTCCATCATCGGATGAATGGATAAAGAAGATGTGGCACATATATACAATGGAATATTACTCAGCCATAAAAAGAAATGAAATTGAGCTATTTGTAATGAGGTGGATAGACCTAGAGTCTGTCATACAGAGTGAAGTAAGTCAGAAAGAGAAAGACAAATACTGTATGCTAACACATATATATGGAATTTAAGAAAAAAAAATGTCATGAAGAACATAGGGGTAAGACAGGAATAAAGACACAGACCTACTAGAGAATGGAGTTGAGGATATGGGGAGGGGGAAGGGTAAGCTGTGACAAAGTGAAAGAAGGGCATGGACATATATACACTACCAAACGTGAGGTAGATAGCTAGTGGGAAGCAGCCGCATAGCACAGGGAGATCAGCTCGATACTTTGTGACTGCCTGGAGGGGTGGGATAGGGATGGTGGGAGGGAGACGCAAAAGGGAGGGGATATGGAAACATATGTATATGTATAACTGATTAAATTTGTTATAAAGCAAAAAAATAAAAAAAAAATAAAAAAAAATAAAAAAAAAAAGCAAGGGCATGGTAAATAAAAAACAGGATAATGGTTACTTCTGAGAGGAGAAGGAAGGAGTACCCAAGAGAATTCAAAAATCATGATGTTTATCTTTCAACATTTGGGTACAAAGGTGTTTGTTTTATCATCATTCTTTATACCATACTCAGACTTCTATAAACATTCTGTTTTAAGTACTCAATGTTAATTAAGAAAAAATGAAATAAATGCAGTAGAATATTAAAAAAAAAAAAAAAGAAATGATGTTAATAAAAATGAATGATAATATTGCTAACATTTATGAGGACAATTTTACATGCCAGACATTGTTCTAAAAGCTTTACATTTAACAACTCAATATTTTTTACAAAAACCTTAAGAGAACAATTTCCATTTAACAATGGAAAAACTAAGAGAGGGAAGTTTAAGTGAACTGCCTGGCCTAACATAGTAAGTAAGTAGTGGAGCTCAAATTCAAACCCATGCAATCTGGCTTCAGAAACCGGATTCTCAACTACTGTGTATCAGAAATTAAAAAAAAAAACAGTGAGTAAAATTCAAATAAGTACTAGTAGATATAAAAATAATAAAAAAGAAAAAAAAAAAAAGAAAAAAAAATAAAAATAAAAAATAAAAAGTGTTATGGTTCATAATAGAATTACAAGAAGTCCTACAAGTCCTATTCCTTGTTTATTGATATTAGCTCACATGACAGGTGATCATAGATGTTCAAGGTAATCACAACAGAATTCTAATTAAATTCCTTTATACATAACTCCTCATGAACTCGCCCCTCAATAACTTTAATTTAGATTAGGATGTAAAACAATTGGTGATTCAATTCATTCTCCAGTCCCACATTCTCTAGTGTGGGTGAACCAAAGTTCCAATCTTTTTTTTTTTTAATTTATTTATTTATTTATTTATTTTTGGCTGCACTGGGTCTTCGATGCTGCACATGGGCTTCCTCTAGTTGTGGCGAGCGGGGGCTACTCTTCATTGTGGTACACAGGCTTCTCACTGCGGTGGCTTCTCTTGTTGCAGAGAATGGGCTCTAGGTGCACCGGCTTTAGTAGTTGTGGCGCATGGGCTTAGTTGCTCTGCGGCATGTGGGATCTTCCTGGACCAGAGCTCGAACCCATGTCCCCTGCATTGGCAGGTGGATTCTTAACCACTGCATTACCAGGGAAGTCCCCAAAGTTCCAGTCTTACCAAGGGAAGAGGAGACAGTCAGGAGGTAGCTGCCTTGTGTTAATTTGATACTTTCTTAATTTATTGTATGATGTACATTTTGTTTATAGTAATTGGTCTATTTCCTGAGCGTCTAACACACGAAATACTTCTTTCCCTCTTCTTTTTTCACCTAATTTTTATTCTGAATGGCTTTTTGTAAAAGCCCGGGTTGTTTGTTGTGTTGTTATCTTTCAATGCTTATGACTGTTTAAAACTTTGTGTTATTTCTATATCCTATAAACTGTTGTTTTTAACTATCTTAGTTCTAGGCACAGACAGGGTGGAGCAGATGACCAAAACTTACAATGACATCGACATGGTTACACATCTCCTGGCAGAGGTAGGAATATGTCTTTCTTTTCCTCCAGTACAAAAAACGAAAACTTGAAGATCATTTAGAATCTATCAAATTTGCATATCAATGAAAAATGATGTCTTTGCTCTAGGTTGTTCTGTATAAGGTTGTTACAGATAGAACAACTGGCATACCAACTGGCATTCCAAAGAAGAATGGCTTCTGAAGTTTATTGTTTTGAAATTGTAGAGGGCTTAATTTTTTGTTGTTGTGTTATAATAGTGCTGGCTGGCTTCTCTGTCCCAGAAAAGCAATCTTTTAAAAAAATTTTTTTAAGTAAATCCTTGGTGTCACTCACCCTGAAAACAGAGCTGCCCATTCAAGAAGCAGCTCCATTGCAAATCAACACCAATAGTTTGAAGCATCTTCCCTTTTCTACTTTTATTCAGGCTATTATTTGAGCTCACTTTGTCCATGACATTTTTAGTATGTATAGTATATCTCTTCGAAGTGGCAGTCTTAAGAGGTCTCTCCCTATGCTTCAATTTCAGTTGATCTGATGGAAATTTCTGTCTTTCTCTTTGAAGTACCCTTCTCCCCATATGCCCCCCTAACCCCCAGCAGCGCCCCAGAATGATTGTGTGTATGCCACTTAGCCTATGTTGAAAGTGAGGTAAGTGGGCCTTGAAAATTTGGAGATAATCCATCCACCTGTTTTCATGTTGCTGTGGACCAAAAAAATAGAAGCATAATTTTATTTACAGTGATTAATGTAAGTGGAACCCATTCTCATATACTATAAGGCACTCAGATGTATATTGATAGTTTTCCACCTTACAGAATACAGTCCTCACCACCACCATGTCGAGGATTCCTATGCCTTGCTAAGTATCACCATCTACCCAGAAAGAGTAACTCTTGCCTTGCTTGACTTTTCTTTAGGCTTCCCTGCATCATTACCACCAATTTCTTCACACTTCCTTCTTTTCTACACTCTAAGAAGAGTCCTATAGCCTCAAAATGTCCAGTCTATTATATCCCCTATTTTATTTCACATCACGATTCTTATACCAGTTGACAATAGGGCTCTTGATTATGCTTTCCTCTAAGCCTCTGGCTTTGAATGCATATAAGCTTTGCCCTAATTGGAACTGTATTCAACATGCCTACTGTATCATTACCATGCTTAATAGACAAATGCATTCAACAAATATTTATTTGGCTTTTACTGTGTGTCAGGCCCTGTCCCCATTTTTAAAGACTGTATTGATTTTGTAAGTCCCTAAAGTCATAAGTTGAAAGGTTGGGTTGCTGGATCCTAATTAATGGAGTGATCAATAAATCTCACTTGATATCAAGAAATGCCCTCTTGCATTTATAACTATGGTGGTCATCCATTTGACTAATGTATATTAAACACCATTTGTGTGTCAGGCCCTGTATTCATTTGTAATATCTGGGCATTAAAATGGATCTTGATGCTTTCTAGGACATTGCTTTTGAGTTTAGCAAAAATGACTGCAGAATTTTAAACTACCACTTAATTTTGTTTGTACTCAAAGAAGAGATGTGTTTGGTATTTTAACAGAGGGATCGTGATCTGGAGCTAGCTGCTCGAATTGGACAAGCTCTCTTGAAGCGGAACCATGCCTTGTCTGAGCACAATGAAGCCCTCGAGGAGCAGCTGGGACAAGCCTTTGATCAAGTAAGTCTTGGATCAAGTATTTGCAGCATGAAGCAACTAGGTCTTGGGAAATGGAGAATTTATTTTCCTGGGTGTCCCTGAAGTGATGACACTAGTATCCATTAAACTCACCAGTAGAGAAATGAAGTGTTATTGTACAGAGGAGTACTCATGTGACTCTACCTTAGTCAATATAAAAGCTTGTGTTCAGTACCTACAGTACTTGTGGCATCCTGCTTAGATTTTAACACTTTATCCTTACTCCTTTCTGTAGACTTTTTGTGTGATCTTATCTTAAATTTATTTTTTTAAATGTACCCCCAAATAATAGATACCCAAAGGAAGTATCTTTTCAGAAACCCAAACAAAAGGAGAAAAGAAAAGGAAAAGAAATTTTTGAAAATATATTCATCCCATAACAATAAATATTTGTAGTGAGAACTGATTTATTATTAATTTGAATGGTTACATTTTAAATCTTCTATAATTTGTTATCTGGTTTCATTTATATTTTATAAATCATCATGTTTAATAACATTCAAGCCTTTGTGTTAAAAGTACTTATTCCCTAGAACTAAAGTTGGGAAGTCATGTATAGTTATGCAGCTTAAAAATACAAACCTTTAGGATGAGAATTTGAAGTAAGGTTCTATTCTGATACTTTGAAGTTTCTTCCATTTTGTTTTGTTTTGAACTGTGAATGTATCATCTTATGTGAAATTTTCCTCTTATATTCCCATTATATAGAATATGGAAATTGGCTTTTCTTTTCACCTAGTATAGAAAAAGCTGTATATGTTGAGTTAATGCTCTAAAATTATAGCTTAGGAAGTATCTGAGGTTTGTTACTCTCTTTGTAGCCCTTGTTACTTTAGTCAGTAAAACCTAACAGCTGATTTTATGACTTTGTTGTATGGTGAGAAACAATTGCTCCATGAATTAGAAGCTATATTACTTGTAAATAATGCAAAATAAAGACCATCTTTTAAATGAAACCCTTTTGATGTACAGGTTAATCAACTGCAGCATGAGCTGTCCAAGAAAGATGAGTTACTTCGAATTGTCTCCATTGCTTCTGAAGAGAGTGAAACTGATTCCAGCTGCTCTACACCTCTTCGCTTCAATGAGTCCTTTAGCTTATCTCAAGGTTTGCTGCAGTTGGACATGCTGCAAGAAAAGCTCAAGGAACTGGAAGAAGAGAATATGGTTCTTCGATCCAAGGTACAGTCAACTTAATTCTCACTCTCCTTTACCTTAAAGGCTATAAGGTTTAGGTCCAGGTAGTATTGAGGTGAAATATGGCATAACTAAGGATTTGCTATTGACATTCCAGTTGGGGGGGGGGGTGACAGCCAAGGCACAGGTGCTTGCCCTCCATTGTTACTTAGATACCACTGAAAAGTGGATAATAGCAAGCTGACAGGTGGAATAGAGAAAGGCACAGCATAGAATATATAGCTTGTGGAGTTTACACAAATAACTAAATAATTACAACTAAGTTAAGAACTATATTGGAAAACTACAGTGTTTCATGAGCTTATATAATGGGGGGTTGGGGAATGGATCAAAGAAGTCCTACTTAAACATGTGACATTCTAGCTGAGGCTAAGGGTTAGTCTATCAGAGATATATGTAATGGAGGGGAGGGGTTGGGGTGGGGATGAGTAGACATGTGCAAAGGCCCTGAGAGGAATAAGGGGGAGATGTTTGTCATGTCCTTTTCCATGGTCTTTATTTTATGATAGATAAAGCTTTATGAGTTTTTGTTTTCCTTTGTAAGTGATGAACTTTTATCTTTAAATAAGTAGTAAAGATTTTTTTAGTTAATACTATAAAATCATTAAAAGATATTATCACATACTGATTTTTTTTTTCTTGAAGGCTTGTCACATAAAGACAGAAACGATTACCTATGAGGAGAAGGAACAACAGCTTGTCAGTGATTGTGTTAAAGAACTTCGTAAGTGTTAATGTATTCTGTTTTATAGCCTTTGGGCAGTTCTTTGGTAGGATATCACTAACTCAGAAATTAGGTCTATGGTTTCAATAGAAGCATCTCAAGAAACAATTTTAAATAATTGCTGAAAATCTTGGAATATCACATTGAGCCCACAACTCTAAATAAAGTACCATATGTACTTTTAAGAAGTATCTTTGTTTCAAATTGTCATCATCATTAAATAAAGACCTATATTTCTACCCATTATAGCATGTTAGAATGAAAGTAACCAAAGCTCTTACTTATTTTGTTGATGAGGAAATAGTCCTATAGAGAATATGACTTGCCAAAGTCAGAAAACTGATTAGTAGCAAATCTAGGGCTTAAATGATAGTGTAAAACGTAACATTCTATGAGTATTGTTAAATGCCAACTCTGTGTCTATAAAGGAATATATTTTACTTTCATGTATTGTTACCTAAAATTTTTTAAAACAAATCAGTTGGAAAAAGATCAGCTTTACTAGAGAAAAAATTTTAATCTCTTTATAAATATTGATATATATAGCCTTTTATGTGGAAAGAGAAGGTATGATAACAACATATCAGATCATTTGAGCTGTGGGCTTCAGAATGTGGTACCTTGCACAGAATATTAGAGAACCAGAGGAATGTAAATTGAATCTTCTCCATCAACACTATCATTACCCACCTTTTACACTTTAAAAACAAAAAGCAATGACTTACCTAAGAGCTTAGATTCTGGTCTCCTGTCTCCTTATTCAAATCCTTTGAATTGCTATAGACTTTCCATCGATTTTAAAATAGTTTTATATAACACTTAGAAATAGCTTTGCCACTTGGGTTTAGATGTCAAAATTTTTATATGAAGCAAAGATTTATTTCCCCAGTGGAATTCTAAAGCATGCAAGAATGCTGCATTGTAAGAATTACTTTAGAGGCCCTACTCAGTTTGCTGGGTATCCCAGAAAGTCTCTCCTACAGAAGCATCTCAGTAGCTTTTACAGATTGCGACTGTTCCATGCTGGAAATATTCCTTTGTTAGATTTGTTAAGTTTGATTTTCATTTCTTTGGGGATCTTATTTACATTCCTGAAGAGTTTTCAAAGACATAAATGTCTTGGCCGTTGCAAAGATATATAATTCACCTTTCTCTTTTCAGCCTTCTTGTCCTTCATAAAGAAAAAGATTGAGGCAGAATCTTTAGCTTGCTTGCCTTTACAAGTTATCTCTTTTTAGCTTCAGTGCCTCCTATTAAATTCCCAGCATTAGTCTGTTTCAGAAGAATCTTTAATTTTCTCTATTGGGTTATCCAGGTTTATTATTTTAAATTTATGTTAGAGAAAAATCAATTCGTGATAGTCCAGTGCTTGTTACAAAACAGGATTTGGCCCACAGGCCATAGTTTACCAACCTCTGCCCTACATTTATATTAATTTTAAGTTTTTTTTTTTCCAGGTGAAACAAATGCTCAGATGTCCAGAATGACTGAAGAATTGTCTGGGAAGAGTGATGAACTGATTCGTTACCAAGAAGAGATTTCCTCTCTCTTGTCTCAGATTGTAGATCTTCAGCACAAACTTAAAGAAGTAGGTTCATTCGTTCAACAGATGTTTGTTAAGCACTGACCTAGTACTATGCACTCTGCTAAGTGCTAGATACATTAAGCAAAATAAACATGGTCCCCACCCTTTTACATTGCTTTAGTCTGATTGCTGTTTTAGTCTTCTGTCATGAAATATCATGAATAACTACTTTCAAATCACTATTTCTTTCCATAAAATGGATTTTCCTCAGAAAGTTGTGATGTGAACTACTGATTCATGCTCATTGTCCTCTGAACACCTTGATGGATTTTGTATTCTGCCCATTTTATTGCACTTATTTGGCTTTTGAAAGGTTAGCTTTTGATAGTCCTCTGGACTATATCCCTGAAATACGTTCTTAAGATGTCTTAAAAAGAGAGTAACCTGTATTTTATATGGGAAGGCTTCACATGTCTCTTTTAATATGTTGTTAGCATGTGATTGAGAAGGAAGAGCTGAGACTTCACCTCCAAGCTTCCAAAGATGCCCAAAGACAACTGACAATGGAGGTAATGAAATCTTCCTTTATCTTGTGTTATATGGGGGGGAGGAATGAATAGTTCCTTTCTTCTTTGTGAATAAGAATGGCTAAAGGTGATAACCAGATTTAAAACAACAACAGAAGATTAAGCTGAAAATTATGAGATCTAAGAAGTAAAGCTTTTTAAAGATTCTGTCTCTAAAATAATAGTGACAAGACAACATCCTTCTTGATTAATAGGAAAACCTTGAGTTTATAAGATTCTTTAGGAATATATGACCCTTTTACAGGTCTGTATTAACTAACCCAACAGTTTTTAAAATAAGATAATCTGCATTTTTTAATAAGCACCCCTAGCCCTAGTGATGCTGATGATCTAGTCCACATAACATGCTTGAAGAAATTTTTGAAGTTAATATGTTCTCTGAAAATTATGTACTCTTTTAACATGCTTGTGTATCTAACTATAAAAAAATTTTTGAAACAAGGGAGAAGAAACTACTTGTTTAGGATGATTGAGCACCCTGACATCTTTTTAAATACTTTGTAGACTTGATCTTGTCATTTACAGACTTCAGATTTCATTCATGTTCATTATGTTTAAAAATATACATATCTAATATTCCACTAAACTAACTTGACCATAGCTATCATACTTCCTCTATACATTTTTTTTTAAGGATAGGAAGCATTAAATATTGAATTGACAGTTACGGTTGTCTCAGCTACATTTCACGTTTTTAGGAAATCATGCATATGTATAATTCTGGCCAAGACACCCCTAAATCTGGCAGCTTGAAATACATATACTTTCCTTGCTTAGTCTGTTTCAGAGTCTTCGTATTAAATTTAAATTCATAAAATTAGTCCTCTGGATAAAATTTAAACTTATCCCAATGGGACTTTTTCCCCATTGTCATTTTGAGAATATAATAAGGAACACTAATTGCCATCCTATCTTTCAGCTGCATGAGTTACAAGACAGGAATATGGAGTGTCTGGGAATGTTACATGAATCCCAAGAAGAAATAAAGGAACTTCGGAATAGATCTGGCCCTGCTGCTCATCTCTACTTCTCCCAGCCATATGGAGTTTTTTCTGGGGTAAGGAACTGAGAAAGAAACTTGAGATTAGATGGTCCTGAGAGTAATATGGTTTCTAATGGTGTAAAGCATCTTGAGAAGAGGTAACATGGTTTGTCCTTGTTGATTGAATTTAATTATTGATTTAGGCCTTCATTTGCATATCTGTATCTACCTTAATAGTCTTTATTTATTGAAGCCTTCCTTCTACCAGTTGACCTTCCAGATTTATTGTATGAGATGAACCCTAAGGAAATTAAGTTTAGGTCTGTGTCCCATAGAGTTACTTAAACTTCAGTCATCCTCCCTACCCTAATCCCACCACGTACCACTTATTCAAATAGTGCTCTGAACATTTAAAACCTCTTTTAACAGATCTTGAGTTTCTTGCTCTATTTAACTTCAGTTAGAGTGTAAGCCCCGTGAGAGCAGGAATCATATTGATTTGATTCCTCAATAAACAATCTTTTTTTTTGAAATAAAGAAATTAATGAAAACTTCTGAGTTTATGCCCGAATTTGTAATGTTGGTTCAAAGAGTTATTTTAATAATCTAGTTCTTAAACACTTACATGCAATCCTGTGAAATTTTTTAAAAGACTGAAACTATAAATTATAATAGATTTTCTAGAGAATATTGGGGCAGAATATTTTTCAATTTTTAATTTTGAGGTAATTTTAAACTTAGGGTAACGTTCCAACAGTAGTACAAAAAACTCATATATCCTTCATCTAGATTTCTCAAATTTAATATTTTACTACATTTGTCATATTGTTCTCTTATTTTTTCTGGATCATTTAACAGTAAGTTGCAGATAACCCTATTACCCCTTAATAATTCTGTGTGTATTTATTAAAAACAAGGATACTCTCAAGGACATTCTCCTACATGACTACATATAACCATCAACTTCTGGATATTGACATTGATACAATACTATCACTGTCTCATCCACAGAACCCATTTAAATTTTACCAATTGTCCCAACAGTGTCCTTTGAAGGATACATTGCATTTGGTTGTTTCAACTGGGGACAGTTCTTCTGTCTTTGTTTTGTCTTTCATGACCTTTGTAGAATGTCCTCAGTTTGGGTTTGTCTGTTGTTTCCCCACAATTAGATTTAGGTAATGCATTTTCAGCAGAAATAATGCCATGCTCTTCTCAGAACATTGTATTAGAAGGCACACATTGTCTCTTTTTCCCATTGCTGATGATGTTAATTAACTTTGATTGCTTGGTTAAGCTAGTATCTGCCAGTTTTTTCCACTGTAAAGTTAATCATTGTTAATAGTTAATTGAATTAATATTACTAAATTAACCTTGCATTGATGAAAATTGTCAGATACTACCTTAGCCAAGTGATCAAAATTACTATTTTGGGGGTGATACTTTGAGACTGTTTAAATATTCTGTTCCTCATCAAGCCTTTACCCACAGTTTTAGCACCCATTGATGGGGATGTATCTGACTCAGTTATTACTATGATAATTGCCATTGGTGACTTTTTAATCCATCATTTTTTCAACTTTTTTTAATTGGCATTCTTTTATATGTTAGAGCTTTTCTGTGTCATTTATTTATTCATTTGTTCATTTGGTTATGTCAGTATAGACTCAGGGATTCCTATTTTAATCAGTGGATTATAATCCATTATTATTGTTTTTTATTTTGATACTTAAATTGTCCAAGATATGACCAGTGGGATCTCCTTCAAGCTCCTCTTGCCCTTTCCCTGGCCCAGTCCTGGGATCAGCCATTCTCCAAGGAGCTCTGGTTATTTTTAATGAGAAATGATATTTAGAATCCAAAATCTGGGTGCTAGGTATCCAGTGCCACTAGAGTACCATT
The DNA here is from genome assembly GCF_964341445.2 of Mesoplodon mirus. Lineage (NCBI taxonomy): Eukaryota > Metazoa > Chordata > Mammalia > Artiodactyla > Ziphiidae > Mesoplodon > Mesoplodon mirus. The sequence goes on from NC_138984.1 coordinate 34,926,232, forward strand.
GCTTTGAGGTCCCTTCAACAGATAAAGCTAGGAAATATGTGTACGTTCATATACACCCACATAAACACATCTATCTCTATCTTTACATTCATACCTATGTTTATATGTATATTTAAAATCATGAATTCACACCAGTACCTCCAATTCTAGTCATTGTTAGCACAGCCCCACTGAGCATGACACCCATGCTAGTTGAATCTTCATCCGTGACCAGGGGAAGGGGAAGCTTACTTATTTTTCTCTTAACAATTTTTTATATTATAAAAGCTTTACATGTTTATTATAGAAAAGTTAGAAATTACAGAGAAGCAAAAACAAATTGCTGAATACCATCAAATCCTGACCTCCACAGAATCACTATTAACATCTTGGTTTATAGCCTTTCAAACATTTTATTTTTGTGTGTCTGCATATGTAATACTTTTATTTATCATAATTGGTTTTCCCACTGCTTTCTTGTAAAAATATATCATGAAAAAGTAGTTGGTTCTTGTTTAAAAGTTACATTTCCAGAATGTCTCTTTTCTTCCCCTGCATTTTAGCCTGTGACTTTTCTTTCATTATAACGCCAAAAGTATTTGATTCTGGAAACTCCGTTAAATAATTTAAAGATAGTTTATTTCTCCTAACAGGCTTCTTAGATAATAACTGTTAGTAACATCAAACTCTTTTTCTTAGGAATCTCTGGCAGCTGAGATTGAGGGGACCATGCGTAAGAAGTTGAGTTTGGATGAGGAATCTTCTCTCTTTAAACAAAAGTAAGTTCAGATCACATGTATTGTTACTCAACCATTGGGATGGAAATTAAACAGAAGCCACAATCCATAGTGATTGGTATTATGAGATTCGGTAGTAAATCTGCTTACTATTCAGTTTTTTCCTCGTAGTGCTTGGATCTGTGAGAGCATTCTCTTGTTCTGAAATTTACTTTCTAATAATTTCTCCAAAACTTCAGATGCTCTTCAGGGTGGCTTTATTTTTAATTAACTACACTTAACATGTCTCTTTTCTAAAGCACTCCAGTGGTAGGCAGTGGCAATAATGAACACTTCTCTTTTGACAGAGCCCAACAAAAACGGGTGTTTGATACTGTCAAGGTTGCCAATGACACACGGGGCTGCTCTGTCCCATTCCCAGCTCTGCTACCCATTCCAGGCTCCAACCGTTCAAGTGTCATCATGACAGCAAAACCTTTTGAATCTGGTTTACAACAAACAGAGGACAAAACAATCCAGAAGAGTAACTTGGAGGAAGATCCAGGGTAAGAAACATAGATTCACACACTCAAATTCCAGCATTGCTCTGTGCTGTCCCAAGGAAGTTCTAGAACTGTCAGTTTTCATTCAGTAATGATTCCCTGTATCATTATTTGTTAGATCATTGGAGTGAAAAAGTTTAATTGAGCATATTCAAAATGGAGTTTTCATTGAACTATAAAATTCTTTACTACTTTCGTCTCTGGTTTGGCAAAATTTGAGTCTAAATCTTTGTGTTCAAAGTCAAATTTGTTTGAATCTGTTTGGTCATTGGCAGTTACGCATAGCATTACATGACACTTTCTCGTAACCCATGCTCCTAATTTCAGTTGCTTTGGTGCCCATTAGGATAAACAATAATCTGGAATACCTATCGAGGAAAACTAGATTGCTCTTAATTTCCTATTTGTTTAAATTTAGATTTTTTTCTGCTTTTTATTAATTCAGTTCATTGAATTTTGTATAACTAGAAATTAAAGAGAATGACTGGAAAGTCAGCTGAAAGTTTTTGAAAATTAGATGTTTGGCATCTGAGGGAAGTCTTTCTTAATGCAGAAATCCATTACCTTGGGTTTTCAATTGTATTGCCTGGTTTAGGGGTAGATTCTATACACACAATAGCTTGATGTTTCAATACTACCTCATTGTACACAGTTACCTTAGGAAAAGATCTAACCAACAGATCCGTGTGAATTCACACATGGAATAACTAAAGCTTGGCTTGCTACTCTTTCTTTTGGTATCAGTTGTAAGATACCGCCAATTTTTTAAATGTTAATAAGTGAAAAACTGTGTATTGCAGAACTATGAAAGTGCGGTGTTTACAGATCTTGTTGGTTTCTTTTAAATGTTTGTAATATTCATAGAGGATTCTATGGCCTAAAGTAAATTTTTTCACATTTTAATATTTTTGAAATTGTTTATCTTTTGCAGCTAATGACATGTCATAGTTTAATGGGTAACATTTTTTTCTTTCTTAGTACATAAAATAAGGGTACCTCTTGCCTTCAATGGTATTATAGATTCAGTGAAATATAATAATATTTAGTTTTTTGACTACCTAAACTGAATTTATAGATGGCCATTATCTGTAGGTTCATAAATTAAGTGAAACAGAAAAGTTAATAAATACAACATAAAGTATAGTTTTGCCTATCTGAAGTCACTTGAAATGATCTATAAAAACATTATATATATGGGCTTCCCTGGTGGCATAGTGGTTAAGAATCCGCCTGCCAATGCAGGGGACACAGGTTCGAGCCCTGATCCGGGAAGATCCCACATGCCGCGGAGCAACTAAGCCCATGCGCCGTAACTACTGCGCCTGCACTCTAGAGCCCACGTGCCACAACTACTGAAGCCTATGCGCCTAGAGTCCATGCTTCGCAACAAGAGAAGCCCCTGCACCACAACTAAGAGTAGGCCCCGCTCGCCACAACTAGAGAAAGCCCACGCACAGCAATGAAGACCCAGTGCAGCCAAAAATAAATTTATAAAAAATAAAAATATTATATATATATATATATATTAGAGATTTCGGTTTGTTGTTACTATTTCTGTATTCCAGGTATCTAAGAAAAGATATGTGTTTTTAAGATCAATCTCTTGAACATTCACCATTGTGGAAAGGAGAGGTCTATGCTATGCTTATGCCCCTCACAGATCTAGTCAGTGAATGTGTTTTTCCCATAGGAACGTCCAGGAGGTCTGTCAACCAGGACGCTCTGCAGAGAGCGATTTGGCTACAGCCCTGCATCGCCTGAGTCTGCGGCGACAGAACTACTTAAGTGAGAGGCAGTTCTTTGCTGAAGAATGGCAACGGAAGATCCAGGTTCTGGCTGGCCAGAAAGAAGGAGGAAGTGACTGTGGCATCCCCACAGAGAGCCTTGCCTCCCTCTGCACCGACCAGTCGGAGATCACAGACCTGAGCAGTGCCAGTTGCCTTCGAGGTTTTATGCCTGAAAAATTGCAAATTGTCAAGCCCCTTGAAGGTACTAAGTAAGGAAGGGCTGTTTCTAAGCCATGTTGTTTGTTGGCTTTGCCTTCCCCTGGAATTGAGATTTCTCATGTAATTATAAGAACCCTAAGTGTAGAAGAGGTCTTTATTATCCCTAAATCTTCGCTGTTTGTGTGACCCTGCAGAACTTTGTGGAAAATGAATGAAGAGATTTGCATTCTCCAAGCCATCAGCTGTCAGTTCTCTTCTACTGATACAGTTTTTTTACAAATGTGAGGGAGGAGGAGTAATCTTTTCTTATCCTTTTCTAAGGAATATCCTTGATAGCAGTTTTCATGGTAAGATAAACAGGATATGATAGATGAATGAAAATAATCTATATGTAATGCTTCATCTCTACCTTCCTTTTCAAAAAATGTTCTTTACCCAAAAAGTGTCAGTTACTTACAGATATGTATGTCTGTATTTTTCTTTTGTTCAGTTCTGTTAATTTCAGGTCAGTTTCTATTCTCTCCTAAGAACTTGAATTCAAAACAGATCTCTTTGTTTTATGGAATATTGACGGTATTCAAATGATCCTCTGCTATTATCATGAAAGAGTCTGCATTAGACAAAATTTTGAGTCAGTAACCCATAAAGACCCCTCAAACTCAAAGGTGCTATAAGTTCGTTTTATTCATTAATGGTCAGTGCAGGTATTTGTCAGAGTTGCCATTTTTAAGATTATATGACTATTAGTGACAATTAGACACTGCATCTGGTGCAGGTACTTGGGATGATCATTCACCAGTATTCATAGACAGAAACCATGAGGATTGATCCTCCTTTTTTTTATCATCTCCTTCGCTTTCCTACTCTCCCTGAGAGCCTGGTGAAAGGAGAGTCATGAGCACATATGAGTCTTGAGAAATATACAGAAAAAAACATGGTAATTCAAGGTGCCTTCCAACCTAGGAGCCTGGCTTTTAAATTCAAAGTTCAAAGTTCATAGGCATAGTTCCAGGACAAAGGAGTATTGGTTTTTGTCACCTGGGAACATACAACCCGCCATGATACGTATCTTCTTTCTCATCACTGCCTCAGCATCCTAGTTCCTATTAAGGGTGTTGTCTTGGTTTTTTCACCCCTGCTTTAGATTTCCTTTTTAAAGTTAACTTTTGAAATGAACAGATTATTATTCATATCTTTATCATCTTGTTAATCTTCCACAGATAACTTTAATTTACAAATTTTACCAAAACATTAAGACCAAATAAGTAGTTTTATTATTATCATTACTTTTTTTACACATACAGTTTTAGCTTCTTTCAAGATTTAATATTTGTGGGAAATTTAAAACATGTTCCTTTTTTGGTTTGCATCCTCAGGATCACAAACTCTGCACCAATGGCAGCAGCTTGCTCAACCAAATTTAGGAACCATTCTTGACCCACGACCAGGTGTCATCACTAAAGGCTTTACCCAGTTGCCCAAGGATGCCATCTATCACCTCTCAGATTTAGAAGAAGATGAAGAGGAAGGTATCACTTTTCAGGTTCAGCAACCTTTTCACGTGGAACAGAAACCATCAATATCCCCGCCAGTAACAGGAATCTTCCTGCCACCCATGACTTCAGCTGGTGGTCCAGTTACAGGTGAGAAGAGTGCTTGGTTGAGTGTAGTCTAGTAACCAGTAGTACTTTGCTTTCTGCATAACTGTATGGTCAGCTGACTGCCTCTATATAAATCTTACTGGAGTGTACTCAGTCTTGAATATAAGACAATAGAAATCTATAGCATAAGTGCCCCTTCTAATTCTCTCCACTTCTTAGCCAACCTGCATGAATAGATAGGCAGAGAGAGAGCAATTCAGCCAGTGGTTCACAAAACTTTTGGACTCAGGATCTCTTTACACTCTTAAAAATCGTTAAGAATTCCAGAGAGCATCTGTATGGGTTGTATCTACCGATATTTACCTATTAGAAATCAAAACTGAGAAATTATAAAAATATTTGTTAACTCATTATTTTAAAAGAGTTACATGTTAACACAAATAATATGTTTTATGAAAATTAGCTGTTTTTTTTAAGTAGTTTACAAAGTGGTTTAGTTTTACAGTTTTGCAAGTCTCTAATTTATGGCTTAACAGAAGATAGCAGGGTTCTTGTGTCAGCTTCTACATTCAGTCTATTACAATATGTTGTTTTGGTTGAGGAGTATGAAGAAAATACAGCCTCACCATCATCAAAAAGTATACAAACAATAAATTCTGCAGAGGGTGTGGAGGAAAAGGAACCCTCCTACACTGTTGGTGGGAATGTAAATTGGTGCAGCCACTATGGAGAACAGTATGAAGGTTCCTTAAAAAGCTAAAAATAAACTACCATATGATTCCTGGGCATGTATTCAGAGAAAACCATAATTCAGAAAGATACATGCCCCCCCGTGTTCATTGCAGCACTATTTACAATAGCCAAGACATGGAAGCAACCTAAATGTCCATCAACAGATGAATGGATAAAGAAGATGTGGTACATATATACAATGGAATACCACTCAGCCATAAAAAAGAATGAAATAATGCCATTTGCAGCAACATGGTTAGACCTAGAGATTATTATACTAAGTGAAGTAAGCCAGACAGAAAAAGTCAAAAATCATATGATATTGCTTATATGTGGAATCTTAAAAAAATTGATATAAATGAATTTATATACAAAACAGAAATAGACCCACAGACATAGAAAACAAACTTATGGTTACCAAAGGGGAGAGGGGGGTGGGGAGGGAGAAATTAGGAGTTTGGGATTAGCATATACACACTACTATATATAAAATAGATAACCAACAAGGACCTACTGTATAGCACAGGGAACTATACTCAATATTTTGTAATAACACATAAGGGAAAATATGAAAAAGAAAAAATATATATTTATGTAACTGAATCACTTTGCTATATACCTGAAACTAACAGAACATTGTAAATCAACTATACCTCAATAGAAAAATAAAATGAAATAAAAAGAATTTAAAGTTTAAAAAAAAGAAAGGAAATACAGCCTCACACAGATACATGGTTGGAAAAAGAAAGAGTATTTTAATAGCCTCTTCAGGTATTTGTGGATATTCTTTGATATTACACCAAAACTTGATAAGTGGTAGTCTCTTTAAGGTTTGTAGCAATGTGAGTCTAAAACCCTATCAGTGAATTTTTCATACTTTGTTACGTTAAAATCTATTAGTCTGTCCTGCTCTCTGAATGTATCTTTTACCCATGCATGATTTTGTTAACGCATTGGTCATTTGGAAAATATTGGTTCACTGAGTTATGCAGATCTTCCAAATGTTGACCCGTTTCATTATAGAATATATTAAAATCATATAGTATCACCACCTGTCTCACTGGGTAAGTCTTTTAGTATTAGGAAGCTTTCAAGCTCTCAGCAATGGATACAAGTCTACCAAAACACTTATTTTCACTTGAAAGCTCAAATTTTGTCACTGGCAGGAAATCCTGTCTGCTATTTTCTTGAAGAGACAGACTCACTACCTTCTTTTTCAAGAAAATGTTGCCAGATATCCAAGTCTGAATAACTGTAGTTTTTTTATTAATTGTTCTTTCAAGTAAAGATGGTGTTCTGTGAAAAAATGTAAAAATTACATATGTGCTTTTCCTTTAGATAATCATTGTATCTCTGTATAAAGCAGAGTGCTTAATGCTTACTTCCTGTTTTATCACACAGAATATTAAAAAGATTCAAGGGTCAAGATTTTTTTTTAATTAATTAATTTATTTTCGGCTGCTCTGGGTCTTCATTGCTGCACGCAGGCTTCCGCTAGTTGGGGCGAGCGGGGGCTACTCTTCATTGCAGTGTGCAGACTTCTCATTGCAGTGGCTTCTCTTATTGTGGAGCATGGGCTCTAGGTGCACGGGCTTCAGTAGTTGTGGCACGTAGCCTCAGTAGTTGTGGCACATAGGCTCAGTAGTTGTGGCTCACGGGCTCTAGAGCATAGGCTCAATAGTTGCAGCACACGGGCTTAGTTGCTCTGCGGCATGTGGGACCTTCCCGGACCAGTGCTCGAACCCATGTTCCCTGCCTTGGCAGGTGGATTCTTAACCACTGTGCCACCAGGGAAGCCCAAGGGTCAAGATTTTTTTTTTATAAATTTATTTTATTTTTATTTATTATTTTTGGCTGTGTTGGGTCTTCGTTGCTGTGCGTGGGCTTTCTCTAGTTGTGGCAAGCTGGGGCTACTCTTCATTGCAGTGTGCGGGCTTCTCATTGCGGTGGCTTCTCTTGTTGTGGAGCACGGGCTCTAGAGCGCACAGGCTTCAGTAGATGAGGCACGTGAGCTCAGGAGTTGTGGCTCGTGGGCTCTAGAACGCAGGCTCGGTAGTTGTGGTGCACGGACTTAGTTGCTCCGTGGCATGTGGGATCTTCCCGGATCAGGGCTTGAACCCATGTCCCCTGCATTGGCAGGCAGATTCTTAACCCCTGCACCACCAGGGAGGCCCCTGGCAGGCGGATTCTTAACCACTGCACCACCAGGGCAGTCCCCCAAGGGTCAAGATTTAATAAATAATTGTTACTGCTTCATCAGGACATTCTGATATGAATTTGGCTTTTTTTTCCTACTGTATTTGGACAGCAGTGATGAATACTACTACAGCTTGGTGCCATTGCCGTGATTTGTGCTACGGAGCCAGCAGCTTTACCCACTGTTGCTTTTGCACCCGCAGTGCGAGTGCCAACCCAGTCAAAGAGGCAGATAGCATCTTAACATTGCTATGAAAGTAGTTTTGACCCGTAGACTCACACAAGGTGCAAACAACCCTTCAAGAACCACTGGAGTAGACAGTTTGCTTGGAAAGATTGGATGACTAGTTCTTGGTTTGGTATTTTCGTCTAATGTATTGTTTCAGAATGAGTTTTTCTCTTGTTTCTAAGCTATATTAAATCCTTTTGAACTTCAGTTTCAAATTATTGAAGGATTCAGCTATATACTAACCAGTGGATACTAATACAATATGTAGGGCTTCCCTGGTGGCACAGTGGTTAAGAATCCGCCTGCCAGTGCAGGGGACACAGGTTCCACCCCTGGTCCAGGAAGATCCCGCATGCTGGGGAGCAACTAAGGCCGTGCGCCACAACTACTGAGCCTGCACTCTAGAGCCCGCGAGCCACAACTACTGAGTCCACATGCCACAACTACTGAAGCCCACGTGCCTAGAGCCCGTGCTCTGCAACAAGAGAAGCCACTGAAATGAGAAGCCCACACACCGCAACGAAGAGTAGCCCCTACTCGCCACAACTAGAGAAAGCCCACGCACAGCAACGAAGACCCAACGCAGCCAAAAATAAATAAATAAATAAATTCATGGGGGAAAAATGAAATATGTATATTTCATTTCTAGATTTGGGAATTTTTGTATAAAAGACACCAGATAAATGCTGTATTATTAATAGTAATGACGAACTTTTTACATTATTAACCTAGTCTTTCAATTTTGTGTTTGATTCCCTAAAACTCTCTACTTCAGTTGCAACCTCAAACCCAGGAAAGTGTCTGTCCTTCACAAACTCAACGTTCACCTTCACCACCTGTAGGATATTACATCCTTCTGATATTACTCAGGTTACCCCCAGGTAAGAGGGGCTGGGCAGTTTGAGGCCTTACTTCTTTCCTCAACTCTGTTTTCTTGAATTTCTTTTTTAAATTACTGTCATTTTAATTCCCAGAATTTTAATTAATGTACTGTGATAATTAGTCTTTAGAATATTTTCACATTGTATTTTCTCATTTGATCATTATAACTCTTTGAAGTAGGCAAGCCAAGAGAGTATGTAGTGTCTAAATGAAAAAAATGAGGCATAGAAAGTTCAGGTGACTGGTCCAAGGGCAGGCAGGTAGTAAATGACCCAGCTGAAACTATACCCATAGTTAGCAAACTGCAAGATTGGAGGGACTAGTCCTCCACACAAGAGTGCGCTCATTTCTGATATGACCTGCAAGTTCAGGGGGTTCCCAAAACCATGCTCTTGTTTGATAAATTTTCTAGAAGGACTCACAGAACTCACTGAAAGCTGTTATGCACATGGTTACTGTTTATTACAGGGAAAGGTTACAGGATAAAATTAGCCAAAGGAAGAGACACATAAGTCAGAGTCTGGGAGGGTTCCACACATGAAACCTCTCTGTCCTTAGGAGTCATTACTTTCCTGGTATCAGTGTTTGACAGTGCACACAGAGTATTGCCAACCAGGGAAGCTCACCCAAGCCTTAGTGTCCAGATTTTTTTTACTGAGGCTTCACTGTGTAAGGCATGATTGATTGATTACCTATATAGCTATAACTCACTATAACTATAAGAATTCACCTCCAGGTCCACTGACCCAAAGCTTCCACCCCAAATCACATGGTTAGTCTTCCTGGCATGGCCAGTCCCCATCCTACAGCTGTTGGGTGTGGCCAGTTCCACTCCAAGATCTGGTGTGGCCAAGCTCCATCCTGAACAAACACACTTCTAGCAGCCATGGCATAGATTACCTCCCAGAAGCTGAGGGCAAAGCCAGAACCCTCTGGGCAGTCCAAATTATTTACTACACAGACTAGAACAATAAGCAATATTGCTGAAATATCTGTCCTACCAGTTCCGAAAAGAATCTAAGGCAATTTCCAGAGATATGTAGAACTTTGCAGGATAATGTTAACTAGAAGTAGAGAAGAAAAATGAAGCAAAAAAGAATCAAGAGTAAGGATATAAAATGGATAGAGGAATACACCTAGTGTATAAATTGTACTATAAAGTCTTATATACTTGCTAAATAAGGTGAGCCATGTATTTGAGTCTTAGCTTTTTAGCTGCCAGTATGGAGGGAAATAACATTATGATTCACAATGTCTATAAGATAGAAGCAAATTGACTGTTTAGGGAAGCATTTGGGTGGTATCCTATAAAGACCTCAATAAAGTCTATAATAAACAGGCATACCTGCAACTTTTCTACATTGTTCTTGTAGTCAACAAGATAGCAGGGGTTTTGGGGTTTTTGTTTTTTGTTTTAAAGAAGATGTTGGGGGTAGGAGTTTATTAATTAATTTATTTATTTTTGCTGTGTTGGGTCTTCGTTTCTGTGTGAGGGCTTTCTCTAGTTGTGGCAAGCGGGGGCCACTCCTCATCGCTGTGTGCGGGCCTCTCACTATCGCGGCCTCTCTCATTGCGGAGCACAGACTACAGATGCGCAGGCTCAGTAGTTGTGGCTCACGGGCCCGGCTGCTCCACGGCATGCATGATCCTCCCAGACCAGGGCTCGAACCCATGTCCCCTGCACTAGCAGGCAGATTCTCAACCACTGTGCCACCAGGGAAGCCCAAGATAGCAGGTTTTATAAAATTGGTTCTTGAGGAGGCTCTCGATACAGGTTGATACCATCATTTGGTATGGTAGTGACATGAACAGTTTAGGAAAAGACAGGCAATTCTACAATAAAGTAGGACCAGGGAGGTGGGAGACTGGGAATACAGTAGAAAGACTACATCAGAACCAAGGAGTCGAAGTTGTTTGCATTTTGCTTCTTTAATACAAGTTGGTACTTTAGAAAGTTTATTTATTAATCCTAAATTTGCATCTTGTTCATAATCTTTATAAATCTTGATATCTAGATATTCTGAGTATTTTGTGTTAAAGTGAAAGTTTATGTATTAAATGCTGGTAACATTTGCTCAAGGGGGAATAATTTGCTAAAGATGTACCCTCTCCATTCTATCACCATTTCCTTGAGTACATGATTGTTTATTTTGTTTTTTTTCTTTTTAACAAAACACAGAATAAGAAGAAAGATTCTAATAGGTGTCAAAACTTTTAATTATTTTTAATCTCCCAGAAACCCATGCTTTAAGTCAAGATTGAGAAAAATTCATTCCATGGGTATCCTTATACTACTATTCTTTGGAATTAACATTCTTGGAAATTTAACAATTAGAACTTTATTCTCAGTAATATAAAATTGACAGATTAAAAAGAAATGTGTCTCCTTAGAAAACTGTCTTTGGTTTAATTTTGAAAGATTGTATTTTCTAAAAGGTTGAAGAATTGTTAAATCACGAATTATTGTCTCTTGGTATATTTCATTTTATGGAATGGATATGTTAATAAAAATTTTAAACTTTACTTTCTTCAATATTTAAATTTCTTTGATTTTTTAATTATAAAATTTAGTTGTATTTCCACAGATACATATTTTAGAGTTAAAATTTAAGAATAATAAAGTAATTATTTGAGAATAATAAAGTTATCTAAGTACGGTAAACTCATATTCTGTGAGAAGAAATATGTTTCAATAAGTTAATGACTAAATTACAAATAACTAATCATTGAAGTAACACATCAAAATTTTCATTCCTCAGATACTGACATGTTGCCTGTTCCTCTATATTTACTATGGATAACTACTGTAATTACTTTAAATGCTGACTTGGGATTATTTTTTATTCTTAAATTCTCTCTACTGCTTTTTTTTTTTTCTTTCTTTCTATGTAAAGCTCTGGCTTCCCTTCATTATCCTGTGGAAGTAGTGGTAGCAGTTCATCAAACACAGCAGTGAATTCTCCTGCTATGTCCTATAGTCTCAGCATTGGTGAATCCATCACCAACCGACGAGATTCCACCATAACCTTCAGCGGCACCATGAGCTTGGCCAAACTTCTACAAAAGCGAGGCATCTCTGCTAAAGCATACCAAAGCCCAGATTCACAGGACCCCCTCCTCCAGCCTCTCCCTAGAGGCCTGGCTATCCCTTCCACGCCACCAAATTCACCGTCTCACTCACCTTGCCCTTCTCCTTTGCCCGTTGAGCCTCGAGTGCATCTCTCTGAAAATTTTTTGGCCTCCCGACCAGCTGAAACATTCCTCCAGGAGATGTATGGCTTGAGACCGTCCCGAAACCCTCCTGATGTTGGCCAGTTGAAGATGAACTTAGTGGACAGGCTGAAAAGACTGGGGATAGCCAGAGTGATCAAGACCCCTGCAGCCCAGGAAAATGGAAGAAGCCAAGAGGCAGAAAATGGTCTTCAAAGACCAAACTCTGCTGTCTATTTAAATTCAGGTAGCAATTTATTGAGTGGACTGAGGAGGAATCAGAGTCTTCCAGTCATTATGGGTAGCTTTGGCAACCCAGTTTGCACATCGTCACCCAAAATGGATATCCTGAAGGAAGACTGAGGTTCAGCCTTTGACTGACCTCTTACACAAGTTAGCACATGAAGGAAAGATTTGCACTGATACATGTAGTCTTGTCTGAGAGAAAAGGAATGTTGCAGAAGGGTTGTGAATGTGGGAAGGGGAAAGTGGAAGAACGGAAACAGAATTGGCATGAGGTCTGTCTGATAAATTGAAAGTATAAACGAATAGGTCATGAGTGTTTGGAAGCAGAGAAAGAAGAAATGTTTAATGTGGTCCTCGGTTGGTATTGTCTTGAAAATAAAAAGTGACTAGAAAATAAATTCATTAATATTGGAACATACCAGAAATACTGAACTTGCTAGCACCTTTACTTCTGGTGAGCATAAGCAGGGAGGACCCAGGTTAGGAGATGGGAAAAAAGAAGGAGCAGCTTTGACCGTTACCTTTAGAAAGCTGTTCTAGACGGTTGCTGGAGTAAACTCAGTCTGTTAGTGAGACAACAGTGAGATGGCTTATCTGCTGGCCCCTGTTAATGTCTGGTTAAATTACAACTCCATCAAAGAGTATGCTCACTGCATTATCAACAAGGAATTTTACCTTTTTCATAAGATCAGACTAGTGTAGACTCCCTTTTTGCTTTCTGTTTTCAGGCCTTTGAGCCACTGGGATCCCAAACATAATCCACGTTCCTTTTGCATTTGTGATTAATAGGGTTAATTTTTTTAATTTGTATTTTTATACATACCCCCCCAAACAACATGAGTGGGGGGTAGGAGGGATTTACTTTAAGAAGGAAAATATGGGTACATTGGAACCAAGGAAAATTGTTTTCAGAATATTTCTTCTGAATAAGTGCATTGGCCAAGGTGTATGAACATAATTACTGTACATGTCTTTCAAATTTCCTTGGAGGCTGGATGGGTTAAACCAGAAGTGCAATCAATAGGAATTAGAGAATGTTGTGTATTTATCTCTGTAAGTTTTTTTGGAAGGAAAGTTGGTTGCAACTAAACTTTTTCCAAAATGTGCTATGCATACTTTTAATGAAAGATGACATATATTTGCACAAAAAATTCTCAGGCACAGCAAATTATTATGAACTGAATTAAAACCCAGGTGCTTTCTTTGAGATTGTGTTTTTTTAATATAAAATGAAATTAAAACATCTGCCTTTTTCTTCATATCCGCAGAATTAGAGAGTGAACTTTTTTCGATAGGAAAGTCAAACGCTTTTGCTTTTTCTCTGGGATTCCTTTTTTCTTTTTTTTAACTATGTGAAATGGCAAAGTGAAACTCCGGGATTAGGTTTCAGCTTTCAGCAGTGTGACGCAAGGCTGTGAATTGGGAAAAAACAGGTCTGTTTTCTGAGCATTGCTGACCGAGGTCTGCTTCTCATCAGATGACATGGCTTTATCTCGGCTATGCAGTTGATAAAGAAATGCTGTTACATGAAATGCATTATGGAGAGAAGATGAAGGAGGGGGCTAGTTCTTTTTGAAAATGGGAGGTGTGTTACTTGATGTTTTCATTGCTTCATTAGCAAATGTTTTGCTCCTCTGTTCTGACTTAAACTGAAAGGTAATTTTCTGCAGAATTCTTGATGGGCATGTTACTCCTGTGGCTCCCATCCATACACCTGTTACAGGCCAGAGGAGGGTCCTTCTCTCCTCTTGAGCTGCCTCTCCTTCAGAAAGAGCTATGTGCTCAAAACACACATGCAAGAGTAAAATGTGTGAGTTTTCCATGATTTTTAGAATCTTTTAATAAAACTTTTCTAAATAAACTTCTTAAAAACAAAAAGAGTGTCCTCTCCCCATTCTCTCCCCCTTGCTCAGTCATTCTGAAATCAGCAGACCACACACAGAGATGTTCAGAAAGGATTCCAGGTGGTTTGTAAGTGAACGCACATGTCCCTGAATGTGGACCAGAAGAATTCCTAATGTTTAAATTTCTAGAATATTCCAATTCATATTTTAAATGATATTTGAGTTTCTACTTCATAAAGTAACTCTGGGGTGCTTATTTTAGACAATTCTTTAAGCTTTTTATTTATTCTCTAAGAAAGTAATCTTCCTGTTACCAGTTTCCGAGAGACATGAGGAAGTAGGAAAATATAAGACCAGAGAGTAGTACAAAGTATTAAATTATCAGATTTTATGTATATTATATAAACAGCTATAAATTAAGCTAGATCTTGGAGTGTTCTGTATAATTAGTATACTTTTAAAATAACCGAGGCTAAAATGATCACTTTGGAGGCAGGGCAAGGGTGTATTCACAGCCAAATAAGCCTGTCTGATTAAAGAGAACCAGACTTCTGTTTTTGAAAATTAAATTGATGTTGCTGTTCCACCAGAAACACAATGATTGGAAACTGGTGCATGCTCGTCTCTAGAAATGAATCCTGTTTTGAAACTGGGTTTTGTTGTTTTTGAAATTTCCACCTAAAATCATTTTTGGTTGAGAATGAGAATCTCTATTATAATGAAATTGTGTATAAAATATAGTAAGAACTGGAGCCTTGTAGCAAGTTCCTTCTTAATTTATCTGTTATGTTTTAGCACTGTTCACATTTTAGTTTTTCTTTATCAACTGTGTATGTACTTTAATGCCAGTATAGGGAACTCTGATCTTTTTTTTTTTTTTTCCTTCTGAAGGGTCTCAGTGATTATACCTCAGGTATTTCTGAGTATCCTATTATCTACTAGGAGGGATACCTTCCCTGTGAACTCAGAATTAAAATTTCTCCTGAATTATGATGATCCCAAATCTTATGTAAATAGCCTTAGGCATGGGTCTTGGAAAAAAGTTAATGACTATTGTTAAAGTAGTTTTTAAAAAAATTTTGTACTATATGTCCTTGATTTGACCTGAATGAACAGACTTTGGCAAAGGGAGGAAATAAGTTAAAGGCAGCTCACAACAAGAGCCTGTTCTCTATAAAAGGTGTATTTTATATAGTATTGAAAGCCTGTTATTTTTTCTGAACATTCTGGTACACAATTAGTACTTGTTGGTAATAACATTGACTTTTGACACCTGGAACTAGAACTCTTAGTGTTTAGTAGCCCACTCCTTTGATGTCGGATGCCTGCAAGCCTGTACTCCAAGTACAACACAGCAGCATCTACACTGAGTGGTTGCATAGCCAGCACAGCTACCTGGGAGTGGCATGGTGCCCTCTGGGGCTGTCAGGGAGATACTGTAGTTTGATATCTGGGGCTTGACTTTGTCAAAGAGCTCTTTGTGCACCTACCTTTGCTTTGTCAAATGTTAATCAGATAATAAACATGAGTATCTTCTTAAATTTTCATTTGTCTTTCTGTGGTTTTGTCCCAGTTCTTTTCACAGGTAATCCTGCATTAAGTCTTTCCTTTCCATTATGTGGTTTTTGGTACAGAAAACAACTCTATTTGTCAAAACAACACAAAACAAACCAACAATAGTCATGAGTAGTAAACATCTTATTCTATTTTCTTAGATTTAAAAAAATAGAATAACCATATTGTTTCCTCAGCAAAGTATCAACAACAAAAAAATAAAATCTAAAGTCAATGCAGATCTTTAATTTAAAAAGACTCAGAAAGTATGAAGCAATTCATTACCTATAGTCCACAATTTACTATTGATACTCTTAGCTATTTCGAAACTGTTTCCAAGAAATTAAAATTGAGAATTGTTGGATTCTAACAGAAAAGTTATTTGATGTTCTCTTTTCTCTCTCACAATTTAATTGATGTATTTATTTTAAACTCATTTAATATCCATTTAGAAATACGGAGATTGGTTCAAGATAGCGGAATAGAAGGACATGCGCTCCCTCTTGCAATAGCACCGGAATTGCAACTAACTGCTGAATGATCATTGACAGGAAGACACTGGAACTCACCAAAAAAGACACCCCACGTCCAAAGACAAAGGAGAAGCTGCAATGAGACAGTAGTAAGTGCACAATCACAAATCAAATCCCATAACCGCTGGGTGGGTGACTCACAAACTGGAGAATAATTATACCACAGAAGTCCACCCACTGGAGTGACAGGACTGGGGGAAACAGAGACTCCACTCTTGGAGGGCACACACAAAGTAGTGTGTGCATGAGGACCCAGGGAGAAGGAGCAGTGACCCCATAGGAGACTGAACCAGACCTACCTGCTAGTGTTGGAGGGTCTCCTGCAGAGGTGGGGGGTGGCTGTGGCTCACCATGGGGTCAAGGACACTGGCAGCAGAAGTTCTGGGAAATACTCCTTGGCATGAGCCCTCCCGGAGTCCACCATTAGCCCCCCCAAAGAGCCTGTAGCCTCCAGTGCTGGGTTGCCTCAGGCCAAACAACCAACAGGGAAGGAACTCAGCCCTACCCATCAGCAGATAAATGGATTAAAGTTTTACTGAGCTCAGCCCACCAGAACAACACCCAGCTCTAGCCACCACCAGTCCCTCCCATCAGGAAACTTGCGTAAGCCTCTTAGATAGCCTCATCCACCAGAGGCAGACAGCAGAAGCAAGAACTACAATCCTGCAGCCCGTGAAACAAAAACCACATTCACAGAAAGATGGACAAAATGAAAAGGCAGAGGAATATGTACCAGATGAAGGAACACGATAAAACCCCAGAAAAACAATTAAATGAAGTGGAAAGAGGCAAGCTTCCAGAAAAAGAATTCAGAATATTGATAGTGAAGATGATCCAGGACCTCAGAAAAAGAATGGAGGTAAAGATCAAGAAGATGCAAGAAATGTTTAGCAAAGACCTAGAAGAATTAAAGAACAAACAAACAGGGATGAACAATACAATAACTGAACTGAAAAATACACTAGAAGGAATCAATAGCAGAATAACTGAGGCAGAAGAATGGATAAGTGACCTGGAAGACAGAATGGTGGAATTCACTGCCACAGAACAGAATAAAGAATGAAAAGAAATGAAGACAGCCTAAGAGACCTCAGGGACAATATTAAACACACCGACATTCGCAATTAAACAAAATTGATAAACCTTTAGCCAGACTCATCATGAAAAAGAGGGAGAGGACTCAAATCAATAAAATTAGAAATGAAAAAGGAGAAGATACAATGGACACCACAGAAATACAAAGAGACTACTACAAGCAACTCTATGCCAGTAAAATGGACAACCTGAAAGAAACAGACAAATTCTTAGAAAGGTATAACCTTCCAAGACTGAACCAGGAAGAAATAGAAAATATGAACAGAACAATCACAAGTAATGAAATTGAAACTGTGATTAAAAATCGTCCAACAAACAAAAGTCCAGGACCAGATGGCTTCACAGGTGAATTCAAACAAACATGTAGAGAAGAGCTAACACCCATCCTTCTCAAACTCTTCCAAAAAATTGCAGAGGAAGGAGGACTCCCAAACTCATTCCACGAGGCCGCCATCATCCTGATACCAAAACCAGACATAGATATCACAAAAAAAGAAAATTACAGACCAATATCACTGATGAATGTAGGTGCAAAAATCCTCAACAAAATACTAGCAAACAGAATCCAACAACACATTAAAAGTATCATACACCATGATCAAGTGGGATTTATCCCAGGGATGCAAAGATTCTTCAATATATGCAAATCAATCAATGTGATACACCATATTAACAAATTGAAGAATAAAAACCATATGATCATCACAATAGATGCAGAAAAAGCTTTTGACAAAATTCAACACCCATTTATGATAAAAACTCTCCAGAAAGTGGGCATAGAGGGAAACTACCTCAACATAATAAAGATCATATATGACAAACCAACAGCAAACATCATTCTCAATGGTGAAAAACTGAAAGCATTTCCTCTAAGATCAGGAACAAGACAAGGATGTCCACTCTCACCACTCTTATTCAACATAGTTTTGGGAGTCCTAGCCATGGTAATCAGAGAAGAAAAAGAAATGAAAGGAATACAAATTGGAAAAGAAGTAAAGCTGTCCCTGTTTGCAGATGACATGATACTATACATAGATAATCCTAAAGATGCCACCAGAAAACTACTAGAGCTAATCAATGAATCTGGTAAAGTTGCAGGATACAAAATTAATGCACAGAAATCACTTGCATTCCTATACACTAACAATGACAGATCAGAAAGAGAAAATAAGGAAACAATCCCATTCACCATTGCAAGAAAAAGAATAAAATACCTAGGAATAAACCTACCTAAGGAGGTAAAAGACCTGTACTCAGAAAACTATAAGACACTGATGAAAGAAATCAACGATGACACAAACAGATGGAGAGATATACCATGTTCTTGGATTGGAAGAATCAATATTGTGAAAATGACTATACTACCCAAAGCAATCTACAGATTCAATGCAATCCCTGTCAAATTGCCAATGACATTTTTTACAGAACTAGAACAAAAAATCTTAAAATTTGTGTGGAGACATGAAAGACCCTGAATAGCCAAAGCAGTCTTGAGGGAAAAAAGTGAAACTGAAGGAATCAGACTCCCTGACTTCAGACTATACTACAAAGCTACAGTAATCAAGACAATATGGTACTGGCACAAAAACAGAAATATAGGTCAATGGAACAAGATAGAAAGCCCAGAGATAAACCCATGCACCTATGGTCAACTAATCTATAGCAAAGGAGGCAAGGATATACAATGGAGAAAAGACAGCCTCTTCAATAAGTGGTGCTGGGAAAACTGGACAGCTACATGTAAAAGAATGAAATTAGAACACTCCCTCTCACCATACACAAAAATAAATTCAAAATGGATTAAAGACCTAAATGTAAGACTGACACTATAAAACTCTTAGAGGAAAACATAGGAAGAACACTCTTTGACATAAATCACAGCAAGATCTTTTCTGACCCACCTCCTAGAGTAATGGAAATAAAAACAAAAATAAACAGATGGGACCTATTGAAACTTAAAAGCTTTTACACAGCAAAGGAAACTATAAACAAGATGAAAAGACAACCCTCAGAATGGGAGAAATTCTGCAATTTGTATTCCTTTCATTTCTTTTTTTTCTCTGTTGCAAATGAATCAACAGACAAAGGATTAATCTCCAAAATATATAAACAGCTCAAGCAGCTCAATATTAAAAAAACAAACAACCCAATCAAAAAAATGAGCAGAAGACCTAAATAGACATTTCTCCAAAGAAGACATACAGACGGCCAAAAGGCATATGAAAAGCTGTTCAACATCACTAATTATTAGAGAAATGCAAATCAAAACTGCAGTGAGGTATCACCTCACACTGGTTAGAATGGACATCATCAGAAAATCTACAAACAACAAATGCTGGAGGGGGTGTGGAGAAAAGGGAACACTTTTGCACTGTTGGTGGGAATGTAAATTGATACAGCCACTATGGGGAACAGTATGGAGGTTCCTTAAATAACTAAAAATAGAATTACCATATGACCCAGCAATCCCACTACTGGGCATGTATCCAGAGAAAACCATAATTCAAAAAGGCACATGCACCCCAATGTTCATTGCAGCTCTATTTATAATAGCCAGGTCATGGAAGCAACCTAAATGCCCATCAACAGTTGAATGGATAAAGAAGATGTGGTACATATATGCAATGGAATATTACTCAGCCATAAAAAGGAATGAAATTGGGTCATTTGTAGAGACGTGGATGGACCTAGAGACTGTCATACAGAGTGAAGTAAATCAGAAAGAGAAAAATATCATATATTAACACATATATGTGGAATCTAGAAAAATAGTACAGATGGACCAGTTTGCAAGGCAGAAATAGAGACACAGATGTAGAAAACAAACGTATGGACACCAAGGGGGGGACGTGGGTGGCGGGGGTGGGTGGGATGAACTGGAAGAGTGGGATTGACATGTATACACTAATATGTATAAAATAGATAACTAATAAGAACCTGCTGTATAAAAAATAAAATTAAAATAAAAAGAGAAATATGAACATTTTGTGAGAAATGAGTAAAGTATGTGTCTCTACTTCTTTGATATATTATTTAGTGATATTCCCAGCATCTTTGTGTTTTCCTTCACAAATGATTATCAGTGGATGTGTTTTAAGTTTAAAAACCTGATGAGGCTGAAGATTTGAGGCTTTCAGCATCCTGTTGACTTTCATCTCTGTTTTTATTATATGTTTGAGTTATGCTAGTATTGGTTTTTCTTTTTTTCATTAGTTTTTATGAAATAGGGCTAAAAAGCCATAAAATTTTCAAGTGAACAATTGCAGTGCAGGTTTGGCGAAGATGCCAAAACACAACTGTTGGCTGACAGGCAGGAAATGCTTTATTCTTTAACATACGAAAGTATGAGTGAAGCAAACCAAAGGTGAGGTGAGATGTTAGAAGAAATATATATAAATGTCAAATAAGTAAAAAATATTTTATTCCATTAAATTTATTTGCCTTACCTTCTCAGCAAAATCACTAAGTTGTTTAAAAGCAAGAACTTCACATCACATTCAAACATTACAACAAATGGGCCAGAAAATTTTACAAAGTATTTTAATTTCATTTAATTCACTACCACTTATAAAGCTATTTCACCATCTCTCAAAGCAATCGCTAGATCTGTACAATAATGTGAAGAATTGGCGCCATGATTCATTTGCATTCCATCTAGACCTCTCTATATATATCAGTTTAAAGGTAATCAGAACCCATATTGCAAAATGCTCTTCAGCTATAATATGTAGTTATTGCAAGTACCACTCCAATATATGAGTACCTGTGGATTTACAAATGAAAACATGAGAAGCAAAAAATGGATGCTCAGCACCACTGGGAAACAGTTATCTCATTACACGTAAATCTGTGCATTCATGCTGAGTGTTTTTGACAAGTTCCCTTTCCTCCCACCTCTCTGCTCCTGCCCCAGTTCCACCTGCATTCCAAAGCAGGGCCTCTGACCTTAGCAGCAGGACAACCCAGAAACGTTCATAGCATGTGGACACAGTCATCTTTTGTTCTAAAGATAAAGGGCAAGAGATGGGGAGAAGGGCTTCCCTGGTGGCGCAGTGGTTGAGAGTCCGCCTGCCAATGCAGGGGACACAGGTTCGTGCCCCGGGCCGGGAAGATCCCACATGCCGCGGAGCGGCTGGGCCCGTGAGCCATGGCCGCTGAGCCTGCGCGTCGGAGCCTGTGCTCCGCAACGGGAGAGGCCACAACATTGAGAGGCCCGCGTACCGAAAAAAAAAAAAAGTCTTCAATGAATTTTTTACAATATTGCTTCGTTTTATGTTTTGGTTTTTTGGCCATGAGACATGTGGGATCTTAGCTCCCCCCGCAGGGATCAAACCCACACCCCCTGCATTGGAAGGTGAAGTCTTAACCATTGGACCACCAGGGAAGTCTTCCTTTTAGCTTTTGAAGTCATCTCTACCTAATCTGCTCATCGTACTTGGAGTCGTGGCAGCCACAGTGCAATCACGAGGCTCCCCTCCAGCAACACACTGAGGCAGGCATGACAGAAAGATGGAAAGAATCCAGTTCTTTTTCTGTATATAGTTTGTATGATCTTCATACATAATTTGATGCTTCAGCTTTACTTTGGTAACTACTGCAAAATATCAACAGAGATTTTCAAATGAAGGGCAATTTTCTCCAACTGTTCCTTATGAATCACATAAAATACATTTTTCCTCCATAGCAGGTGTCGTATGGTAATAAGATGGTAATGCAAATCGTAAAATACACAATAATCCAACTAACTGCAAATAATTAGAGTCAGTCCTAGCATTTGAAAAATGGTCCATTTGGTTTCAGTGAATATGTTATGTTTCTCCACACTTAAATTCAAATATTCTTTACTTAGAGACTAATTTGTTAATCAGTCAAGTCACCAAGGCTAGAAAACATATCTGTGAGAGTAAAGATTTATCTTAAATGTAGACATATTTATTTTCTCTGCTGACTGATTAAATATTCATTATGTGTATAAAGGAAGATTTATTGAAAATAAATATTCTGGAATATAGTACCAGTGATAAGGAAGAGTGGGAGAAGAGCTAACATAGATTAAATGGAAAGAACCGAGTTCTACAATGACATTTCTGAGTCTACATCAACTCTGGTAGCCTGACCTCAGACTTTGTAGTTCATGAAATTAATGAACCTCTCTGTTTTAAGTCACTTTCATTCATGTGGTAGTTTTACATATTTTAACTAACACATGGTTCATACTTTGAGAAACACTGTCATAAACATTGGTGTTCCTCAGGGCTCTGTTATAGACCCTCTTCTCTTCTTTTTTTTTTTTTTTCACACACACACTGTATTTTATTTTTACAAGAGATAAATAAACTGACACCAAGCCTTGTAAATGGATGACCACAACAAAAGCAACAATGATTGCAATTACCAAACATGAAACACACTCACACTGTGTCATAATATTGACATTCAGTCCAGTAATCCTCCACTGTAACAGCTCCTTTACTTTGCAGTGAAAATTGATTTGTATATTTTTTGCCTCTGAGTCCTTGTGGGATTTTTTTTTTCAACCTCTTCTCTTCTTACACACACCCTTTCCCTGTGTGATCTCATCCACTGCTTTGGCTTAAAATAGGATCTACTCTGAAGACTCCTAAAGAGTTTATAGCCCAGACTCTTCTTTTGAACTCCCAAAACATGTAACAAGCTCTGTAACTGACCTCACCACTTGGATGTCTCCCTGGCATCTCAGACTCAACAAGTCCAAGAAATCATGACCAGCTCCCCTGAGCCTGTCTGTCCCCCAGACTTTCCCATCTCAATAAGTGGCCCCACCATCTACTCAATTGCTTGAGCTAGAAACCCAGGAATCATCATAGCCTCATCCTTTTCCCTCAATCACCAAGACCTCGTGTCCTCTTTCTCTCCATCTCCACTGCTACTCCCTCATTTGGCCACTGCCACAGACTCCTAACTGATTTTCCTCCCTCATACCTTGGCCCCTCCAATTGTTTTTTTCTACACTGCAGTCAAAATTATCTTTCTAATATGCAAAGCTAGTTAGATTCTTTCTCTAATTAAAACTATTTGACTCATTAAACTAGAGAGAAATCCCAGCTATCTACTCCTACTGCAGGTGGTAAGGCCCTCAATATAAGCTTCATTGTGCTTTTTTTGAATTTATTAACTGTCTGTTTCCCCACTAGTCTCTAAGCTCTTTGGATCCCAGGAACTGAGGTATCCACCCAACCTCACAACAGTGCCTGGCACACAGTAGATAGTAAGTGTGGAGTAGAATGAATGGATGAACTTATAACAAAGTTTTAAAAGCTTTGGGGTGTGACTCATCAGTGAATCATGAAATCAATCTGGTGGATTTATAATCAGCTTTCATTTTAAATAGAAGAAAAAGGGACAGATTGGGAGTTTGGGATTGACATGTACACACTACTATATTTAAAATAGATAACCAACAAGGACCAACTGTATAGCACAGGGAACTCTGCTCAAAATTCTGTAATAACCTAAATGGGAAAAGAATTTGAAAAAGAATAGATACATGTACATGTATAACTGGATCACTTAACTGTACACCTGAAACTAATACAACATTGTTAATCAACTATGCTCCAATATAAAATTAAAAAAAATTTTTTAATAAATCAGTAATAAAATTTATTTTAAAAAATTTAAAAATTAAAAAAAGTTTTTTTAAATAGATGAGAATAGTATGTAATAAGGGTATTATTTAAAACAATTTTTTACTATAAAATGTGTAAAATATAGTGAGGTGCAGCAGAATAAAAATAAAAGCCACTGGTCTTTTTTTAAGCAAGCATTTTTTTTTCTGTTGGGTTGGCCAAAAAGTTCGTTCAGGGTTTTCGGTAACATCTTAACAAAAAATCCAAACGAACTTTTTGGCCAATCCAATATGAGAAAAAGCAGCTTTCTTTCTTTTTTTTTTTTTTTTTTTATTAGTTTCTGCTTTATAACAAAGTGAATCAGTCATACATATACATCTGTTCCCACATCCCTTCCCTCATGCATCTCCCTCCCTCCCACCCTCCCCATCCCACCCCTCCAGGCGGTCACAAAGCACCGAGCTGATCTCCCTGTGCTCTGTGGCTGCTTCCCACTATCTATCTACCTTACGTTTGGTAGTGTATATGTGTCCATGCCTCTCTTTCGCTTTGTCACAGCTTACCCTTCCCCCTCCCCATATCCTCAAGTCCATTCTCAAGTAGGTCTGTGTCTTTATTCCCGTTTTACCCCTAGGTTCTTCATGACATTTTTTTTTAATTCCATATATATGTGTTAGCATACGGTATTTGTCTTTCTCTTTCTGACTTACTTCACTCTGTATGACAGACTCTAGGTCTATCCACCTCATTATAAATAGCTCAGTTTCGTTTCTTTTTATGGCTGAGTAATATTCCATTGTATATATGTGCCACATCTTCTTTATCCATTCATCCGATGATGGACACTTAGGTTGTTTCCATCTCCGGGCTATTGTGAATAGAGCTGCAATGAACATTTTGGTACATGTCTCTTTTTGAATTATGGTTTTCTCAGGGTATATGCCTAGTAGTGGGATTGCTGGGTCATATGGTAGTTCTATTTTTAGTTTTTTAAGGAACCTCCATACTGTTCTCCATAGTGGCTGTACCAATTCACATTCCCACCAGCAGTGCAAGAGTGTTCCCTTTTCTCCACACCCTCTCCAGCATTTATTGTTTCTAGATTTCTTGATGATGGCCATTCTGACTGGTGTGAGAGGATTTCTTAATGACTGCTTCTCCAGCCTTCTCTCTTAAAGAGCAGAGTGCCTGAGCCAATGAGGTGCTGCCGTTCTGTTTCCATATCAATTAAAGAAACAAATCTTCCCTTCCATCTCCCAAGGACAAACCTCACAATGCAAAGCCCACGTCAAGAGTCTGAATGAAGGAGTGACTTTCTGCTCTAGTGTGACTTTCATTGCAATACTGAAAGACTCAAACTGGATTGTCTTTAGAAGGGAAATTCGTGCTCATGCCAGGTCAGCCTTTGTAAAAGACTTTGACTGGATTCACTGGAAGCCTGTCTCTCTGCAGCACACATACTGTGGATTTTCTGCTCTGGCATTTCAATCACTTGGAATGACCACTGAGGTCTCAAGTTCCGGAACCCTCTGGATTTGACCTAGAATGAATTCTGATTTTGTGTTGGTGCGAAACAGTTTCTCTATAACCTTGTGGTGTCTTTAAGACTCTTGGCTTGGAGAGAAACCACATGGGAAAAACAAATCTTTGGGCAGTCCAAGGTAAGCCCTTTGGAAAGATGTTTCATATAATTTTTTTCTGGAGGCTCAGCTGGCTCACTGGTGACTACAGAGTCACCTGTTGGCACATTCAGTCCACTGATCCTCAGGTAAAATCATCAGAGAGAGATATAGGAAAGGAAAATAATGAGGAGAAAGAATCCTAACCCCATCACCACCACACACACCCCTATGTTTAGAGCCATACAGTGCGCATCAAGCCAGTCTGTATGCAGCAGATCTATCTATGCTGATATGGAAATATCTAGTAGATAGCCTGTTATATATATATTTTTTAAAAAGCAGAAATGATGTAGTGTGTAAAGTATGTTCTCACTTGTGTAAAAAATTTTAAAGATTACAGAACATTTCTGGAAGGATAACCAAAAAGCTGTTAACAGTGATTCCCTCTTGGGAGAGTACAGAGGAGGAGGGCTGACGTCTAGCTCGTATGCAGTTATTGATATACTGAAATACTACCATACTGGTTGTGCATATACATTGTTCAAGCCCCTCGAATGCCCTGACTGCCACCTTGGTTACCTCAACACCTCCCTTGGCACCCCCATACCTCCTCAGGATTCAGCAGGTAAGGGTTTAATACCTGGCATGGGGATGGGAGAGGGTCCTCCACCCTGTTCCATCCTTATAACCCTTGACTACTCTGATCGTTCCATAGTCTTGTCTTACTGGTTGTTAACTATTTTGAGTGTCATCCCCACGAGTATTTGGAGGGAGAGGCCTTTACTTTTTAAGAGCAAAAGAATATGCACCAAACATTGGTGAAAAAAGGAAACAACCAAATGTTCATCAATATAGAGCTAGCTAAAAATATAAACAGGTACATTCATAGAAGAGAAAGTTACAAAGTCATGATGATATAGAATCAAATCTCAAGCTTGTTTTAAAGATTTGTCTTAAGTATAATTAAAATTATAGATTTGCTTTTAAAATAATCTAGTGTTAGAAAAGTGGGCTGAGTATAGATGAATGAGACTAGCCACAAACTGCTAATTGTTGAAGCTAGGTGATGTGTGAGTTCACTGTACTCTTTTCTCTACTTCTATACATTTAAAAAATCTCTCCATAGTAAACTTAAGTTTAAAAATGATTATATGATTATACTATATATATATATATATATATATATATATATATATATATATATATATAGTTACTGACATTAAAAGAAGCTCATGACATTGTTTAAAAACGGCACATCTAGAATGTAAGTAGAGTTTGTTCTCATTTATGGAAAATTATATAAATCTGTTTCTTTAGAGAGAATTCTAGAAGACATTAATCAAAATATTTTCGGTGGTCATCTCTAGATGTTAGTATTTTGGAGAATTTTTACTTCCTTAGACTCTTCTTTGTTATGATTTTCTTTACAATAAGCATATTTCAATTTAACAGAAACACAAAAATAAACCTATTCTCCCACAAATTTAGAAATAAAAGTTTCTGTAAACAAAATGCCACTGGGGTTCATAATATTCCTAAGCTCAGTTACCAGTTTTTGAGAATGTATGCAAGGCAGTGTGCCAAGAGCTTTCCTGACATGGTCTCGTTTCATGTGCACAACAGCACAATGAGGAGGCATGAATTTTTGTCCCCATTTTGCAGATGAGGAAACTAAGACTCAGAAATGTGAAAGTATATATATATATATATATATATATATATATATACTTTTTTTTTTTTTTTTGCCGTACGCGGGCCTCTCACTGTTGTGGCCTCTCCCGTTGCAGAGCACAGGCTCCAGACGCGCAGGCTCAGCGGCCATGGCTCACGGGCCCAGCCGCTCCGCGGCATATGGGATCTTCCCGGACCGGAGCACGAACCCGTGTCCCCTGCATCGGCAGACGGACTCTCAACCACTGCGCCACCAGGGAAGCCCTATCTTCATTTTCTGATAAGGAAACTGAAGCACGGATATGTTGAATAACTATGGTTGGTGGCAGAGCCAGGATTTAAACTCGGGCCCATCTAATTCCAAAACCTGAGCGGTTTCCACAATGCCTGGCCGCCTCCTGGCCTCTGGCCATGAAGGAGAACACAGAGGAGGATGTGGGCTGGGAAGCAGAGCGGCAGCAGGGGCCAGCAGTTGGCTTGTGCACATGCTGAATTTGAGAGGCCTGTGGGGGCGCTCAGGAGCCAGCCGAGTCTTGCGCTTGGGTGTGAGGAGAGAGGTAAGCTGGGGGAGGACACGGGCGGAACTTGGGCCCGGGCATCCCACCTCACGTGTCTGTGTTTAAGCTGTGAGTAGGGCGCCAGCAGAAGATTGGAGCAATCTCAGCACTCCAGGCCTGCACTATACCTTATCTTCCACCTGGATGCCCAGGAAGTAATAAACGTGTCACCTGGCTACCGCTTCGTTCGGAATAGGGAGCAGATTTGCGTCACCTTGGGAGATGAGATGTCTGCTAGGAAAAAGCATTCAGAATCAGAGAACATGGACAAAGTCAGGACTTCCAGGCAATGTCCCTGGACCCGCATCCAGCTCCTCAGCCCCACCCCGGCCTGGCCTCGAGGATGAGCCCCTTACCTGACGCCCAGTCCACAGCGTCCCTTCACTCCTCAGCCTGGCGCCAGCTCCTCTCTGCACCCACCTCTCTGCTCTGAGCCCGTTTGAGTCAGGCAGACAGATGAGTCAGGCAGCTGATCTGGAGAATGACTGGGTGGGTGTCCCTCACACTAAAGGGGACTAGCTGTTTCTGGAGAATGAGTAGATGCCATGTTCATAACATAGTCTGAACTTGAAGGGTGAGAGCTGAGGGTAAGGTCAGGGTTTCTGGGAGGCCAGAGCCTGCATGTCTTTTCCATTAAGTCGAAAGATACCACTCAGTTTACGCCTCTGAGAGGTGCAGCGTGGAAGGTGCTGGTCTGATTCCACCCCTGCTGGGCACGCTGCCACGCCCTCTGTCATTCAAGGCCCACCCACTCTCTATCCTCCGGGACCATGTAAAGTCAGTCCCCACATCCTCTTCACGCTAACCTGCTAAACCTCCCATTCCTATCTCCTCCTTCCCCATCTCCTCCTACATCCTCTCTCTTCTTCTCTCACCCTCAGGGATCAAGGACCTCATCTCTGCTGCACTGCCTGCCACCCTGTTCACTCCAGCTCAGCCAAACAGAGCTGAGTAACCTTACAGATTTCATGGAGTCCCCAGACTCAGAAACACAAAAATGCGTAAATCTACTCTGAAATCCATCCTCTTAAATCCCCTCTTTGTCCTGTTTCTGGCCCATTCCTTGTCTATGAGTCACTGTCAGCATCAATCCTATTCCTCCACCTAATTTCCTAATCCTCTGAATTTCTCCCTCCTCCATTTCAAGTATCTTTACCAAGTCAAGATCAAATCCTAATGGATTTCTGGCGTCCTCCTCTTTCTCTTCTAGTCAGTGGGTCACCAAACCACCCCTGCTCACTTCTGGCCAGATTACCCAAAAGGGCTCCGTGTGAGGCTCAGCCACCCTACTGCCAAATTCCTTCTTCCAAACCACCCCCTTCCCCTACCCCCCACCCCCCATGGTGATGGAGCAGGTGCAGAACATGGCCTGGCTCCCACCAGGCCAGAGCCAGCCATGCCCAGGGAGGGTCCTGACTGGCATGGCAGGGAAGCTGCATGGATCACGGATCACTTGTCCCGCAGGACTGCTATCGTCACTGACCTCGAAGAACAGATCTCAGAGCTGACAGCGATAATAGAGCAAATGAACCGAGCCCATCGTTCTGCCCCCAAAACTGTTGAGTGGTCCTTGAGTTAACCGACATCTTTTTAGGAAGGGGAAAGGCCAGTAGTTTCAGATCACCTGCTATGTTCCAGGCAAGGCCAAGCACCTTCCTCCTGGGAGCCAGGCTGTCCAGGCAACAGCCCTGACTCCATCCTCATCCATAATCGCAAGAACTCAAGTCCCTCCTCTAGGCCTAACTCAATTTCCAGGAGTTCTCGGGGAGCCTCTGGCATGTTCAATGCCACTGTCCTCTCCACACTAGGGAGTGCCAGCCATTTCCAGCAGGGCTGGCTGTGGCCTGTACGGTGAGTTAAATTTCAGACCTTGCTGAGGCTCTTGGTAACCGCATCAGCGTGACCAGGATTTCAGTTTTGCTCAAAAGCTGCCCAGAAGCCTCCAGTACCACTTCCTCTTGCTGGTGAAACTGCCAAAGCCCACTCTCCAGAATCTGCTGATTTCAGTTAGCGCTCATCGTGTTCCCTGGGGATTCTGGTAACACTTTCTTTAAAATTCACCATTCACTTTATCACGGACTTTTCTTCTCCGCCCTAAGCAGAGATGTCTGGTGGCCTGGACTGGAATGATACATCAGACCAATCCTTAGATCTCCTCCCAACTCCTCCCCTCTCCTCCCCATCTGCCCATCCCCTCCTGCCACCAGCACCCGCCCCCGCCCCGCCTCGCTTGCCGTTACCGAACCCACGTGTGAAGGGTGAATTCCCAGTAGGCCAGCCCCTCGCCCTCTGATACACACCAGATGTGCCTGAATCCTACAGTGACCCGGCATAGGACTCAGGCTGCGACCTTCCCTTCTGAGGATTCATTCCTATACCTTCCTGAAAACCCTGCCAAGTTCATGGTCACCTTCTACAGAAAGGAAATCGAGGCTCAGGAAGTTAAATAATTTGCATGAGATCACTCACCTCATCTGTGGTGGGTTACTGGGCAAAATGCACACTTTCAGTCACTGAAGTATCGGCCCTGCTGAAGACATATTTAGAGATTATTTCCATCGAGGGACCTCAGATTGTGATTCTTAAAATTCTCCCAGCTGTGAACACCCTACATTGTTGTGTGCCTGTGCAGAAGGGGGTGTGTGCTGGCCCCGAGCCCTCGTCTCGGCTGGCGATGTCTATTCCTCCTGAGGCACTGGCCAGAGGACCCGATGTGCGTGTTAGAAGAGAGGTTCACCTGGAACTGAGCACTTCCTGCCTCCGGAAACAGAGCCCTTCTGCCAATGAGGATTTATTAGCATTGGTTTTAAGTTCATCAAAGCAGGGTCTGAGTCTCAGGCCTCTTTGGCTCCTCCAGGTCAAGCCCTTTGCACAATAAACGATTGCTCAATTGAATTACGTATCCAAAAATCCAAAGGCCATGATCTTACAAAGAGATTACAGTCCAGCCAAAGAGGCCAGACCTGCCCACAAAACAGTGAAAGGGATGGTTTCCATGCACCCTTTGTGAACTGATTACGTACCAGACAATGTAGAGCGAGGCAAGAATTGTCCCGTTCCCTCAGTAACGATGTGCTCTCTGGCACCGCTGAACACAACGGGAGAGGCTTGGGGAGAGGGACACACCCCATGAATGGGAAGGCTTCTCAGAAGTTGCAGGTTGGAGTGGGAGTGGGGTCCTCAATCCTGCCTTGTAAATGCCAGCCTCGTTTCTAGCTCGCCAATGAAATGGATCTCTGCTGTGCTGAGATGCAGAAGAACTTTGAAAGCAAGAGGAGGTATGATTTCTGGCACAAGTTCTTGTGTACTGAAGGTCCTAAGGCTCCTGCATCCTTGCAGGATTTCAGTTCACTGGGATTTCAGACAACGCCAAATGGAACTCGGTGGCGAGGGGTAGGGGAGATAAGAGACATGTCTTTGGAGAGCAGGATCGTTTGATCTGAGGTCACTTAAAATACAGCCCGGAGAAGGTTATTCCTGGCTTTGTAATTTCTCATCCAAATTTCATTTCAATTATAATCTCCCTTTCAGTTGATTGCCGAGAAGAGCCGTTTTTTGGTTCTCTAGGAGATTTCTATGGTAAACTACTGTTGTTCTCAGCCTGGTCTCTCCCCACGCCCCTCCTCTTCCTCCTCTCACCTCTACTGTCCCTGGCTACTAGGTCAAGGTCTAGGCAAAATGGGAAGAAGGTATGGGAAGGGCAGGAGCCAGAGCTGCAGAGACAAACCAAGGGGAAGAAAAAGGAGGTGTGTTGTCTGTGAGAGTGAGAAAACCCAGAAAGTCCCCTTCCACACCTCCTGCTGGGCACCAGAGTAGCCCCAGTAGTCCTGCTGGAGAGAAGTCTTCCTAAGTGTCACAAACTTGCTTTAAAAATTTTTTTAAATTAATTGACTTATTTACTAATAGACTTTATTTTTTAAAGCAGTTTTAAGTTCACAGGAAAAAAGAGCATAAAGTAGAGAGAATTCCCACATACCCCCGGGCCCCATACCTGCACAGCCTTTTGTCATCACTGACATCCCACACCAACATGCGACGCTTGTTCCAATCAATGAAGCCTACACTGACACACACTGTTATCCCCCAATGTCCACCGTTTACATTAGGATTCACTCTTGATGCTGTACATGCTATGGGGTTTGACAACTGTTTAGTGACGCATATCCGCCATTATAGTATCACACAGAATAACTTCATTGCCCTAAAAATCCCCTGAGCTCCGCCTATTCACCCCTCTCTCCCCACTCACCCCGGCAACCACTGATCTTTTGACTGCCTCCGTAGCTGCGCATTTTCCAAAATGTCACATTGTTGGAATCATACAGCCTGTAGCCCTTTCACAGTGACTTCTTGCACTTACCAATATGCATTTCAGGTTCCTCCGTGTCTTTTCTTGGCTTGACAGCTCATACAGCCTTTTATTTTATTTTTTAATATTTATTTATTTTATTTACTTATTATTTTTTATTTTTGGCTGCGTCAGGTCTCAGTTGCAGCACGCGGGATCTTCACTGAGGCATGCGGGCTCTTCCTTGTGGCACACGCGCTTCTCTCTAGTTGTGGCATGTGGGCTCTTGAGCACGTGGGCTCTGTAGTTTGCGGCACGCGGGCTCTCTAGTTGAGCCACGAGGGCTTAGTTGCTCCGCGGCATGTGGGATCTTAGTTCCCCGACCAGGGATTGAACCTGCGTCCCCTAGATTGGAAGGCGCATTCTTTACCACGAGACCACCAGGGAAGTCCCATGTGGCCTTTTATTTTAACACTCCTCTTGAACACTGCCGATATCTGCCTCCTGTAATGGAGGCTGGAGAGACCTTGGGCTGTAAAATTATCCTGGGTGTTAATCAGCCCACAGTTTCCCAAAAGGATTGTAAGCAAAGACTGTGCTGTTGGGGGACATCCATGGCCCCCTGATGTCTCCATGCAAAATAGTGGATGGTGAAAACAGGGATCTCCTCACCCTTTTCTGGATGGATGTCAGGAGAATGTGTCAGGAAGTGAGGGCCCCTCAGCCTGCCCACCAGCTGCCTGCGTGAGGGAGGGGAGGTGGGATCAGGTGAACTTTGCACGGATGACTGTGGCCTTCTCCTGGGGTCCCACAGGGAGCTCGAGGAGACTCACGCAGCACAGCTCAGTGAGCTGGAGAAAAACTACAAAGCAGCCTTGAAGGCAGAGAGGTTGGCTGCCCAGGATAAACTAGGTACGGTTGGGACCTGGGAGAATGACTCTGATGAGGGGGTGGAGGCTGACCCTGCAGATCCAGGGCAGAGGAACTCCCACGGCCATGGGTGGACTCTGGCTTGGCTTTCGAGGTTTCCTTCTCAAGCCCAGGAAGATCAAGTGGTTGAGAATGAAACTGAAAAAGGGGAAACCCTGTCAAGCAATGTCCTCCCTACCCCCAGAAGTTTGAAGGGTCTGTGGCCAAGTTTTGGGGTCTGAGCAAGTCCCTTCATCTCCTTAAGTCTTAGTTTCCCCATCTGGGAATCAAGGACAAGAATACCTGCCTTTATCAGAGTGATAAGAATGTGAAAGCACTGTTTAAAGTATATTTAAAAGGTCTACAAACGTAATACTGTTCCAGTTCAACAAGTTTCCTCACCTGTAAAATAATGGTGTTTCATTAAATTCTAACAGGCACACTGTGATTTGTATGGCCTTAAAACCTGTAAGGGTTGTGTGGGCCATTTATCCCATTATTTATGCTGCCTTTAGGAAGGACAAAGTGTGTACCCTTCAGAATTCTGAGTTCATAGACTAATCGCCACAGGGAGAAGAATTTCTGTAATCTCCTTCCTTTCTCTTACCTTACATTTTTACAAGATGATATTTGTACCTTGCTGGTTTTCCAGTTCTCTAAAGAGAACATGTATTGTTTTCAAAACCAATTTACACTAGGAATGTTATTTTAAAAAGACAGAAGTTTTTGCTTCTGTTTTTCCTTCAGTTGTAGGTTTGCCCCCAGGGATTAGTCCTCATACTTGGGGTGCATCAGAATCACCTGAGAAGCATATTATTGACAGATACTGAGCCTTGCCTCTGAAACTCAGCAGGTTTAGGGTGGGGTCCGGCTATCTAAATTTCTAATAAGCTTCCAGAGTGATTGCTAAGGCAACACCATGGTTTCACCACCGACAGGATGAGTTTGAGGTATGGACAGTGTGCAGGAGAGCTCTCATTTGAATTTGAAAACATGTATTCCAGAGGAATAATGATGACCCTGTTGTTTTCCTTTTGTCCAGAGGAGATGGGAAAAGAATATAAGTATTTGAAGAATATGTTTCATATATATCAGGTGAGATTCAGAGCTCCTTGGTGGATTATGAGAGAAAGAGAAGCAAGGCTCATTCCTGGTTGATGACGCTCAAATGAATCTAGAGCTCTTGCCCAGAAAATCACTTCCTGAAATTCCCAGCCTCCTTGAACCTAAGTGGCCCTCAAGGAGAAGAGGGAACCTGCGGACTGTGATGGCACCCATGCAGGACATGTCAGTCACCCAGACCCTAAAGGAGCCTGTTGAAAAATACGTTTGTCATTACAAAAGTAATACCTGCTCATTGTTTTTTAAAAAATGGAAATTCAAAAACCAACAACAGGGACTTCCCTGGTGGAGCAGTGGTTAAGAATCTGCCTGTCAGTGCAGGGGAGATGGGTTCGATCCCTGGTCCGGGAAGATCCCACATGCCGCGGAGCAACTAAGCCCATGCGCCACAACTACTGAGCCGGCGCTCTAGAGCCCGCGAGCCACAACTACTGAGCCCGTGTGCCACAATTACTGAAGCCCACGCGCCTAGAGCCTGTGCTCCACAACAAGAGAAGCCACTGCAATGAGAAGCCCGCGCACCACAACGAAGAGCAGCCCCCGCTCGCTGCAACTAGAGAAAGCCCGCGCGCAGCAACAAAGACCCAACGCAGCCCAAAATAAAACTAATTAATTAAAACAACAACGACGGCAGCAGCAACGACAAAAAGAATGAACTATCACCGCCCCAGACAACCACTGTTAACAGGTTCACTTTGTAACACCTTTGATCTTAGTAAAGTACTGGGTCAAAAAGAATAAACACTTGTAAGGCCTTTGATGCATTTGGCCAAATTGCCATACAAAAGGACTGTGTCTCTCTGTACTAACTCTAGCAAGCAGAGTAGGGGAGACCTCAGAACATAGCCCATCCACTTAGCCAGCTAATTTGATGGAGCCCCAGGAAACCAGATTTAGGGCATGATTTCATCCTAGGGGGATGAGAGAGTGGGAGGGGGGAAGTGGACAGGGGAAGGGCTGGGCCAGCAAGCCCCCATCCTATGGTGACCAACTGGTCCTGGTTTGCCAGGGACTTTCCGGGTTTTAGCACTGACAGTCTGGAGTCCCAGGAAACAACTCAGTCGCAGGCAAACAATGACAGTTGATAAAAAAAATTAACAACTTGGCATTTCCCTTGTTTCCCCCTGTGCTATTGATGAGTGATTCATGATTCAGAGGGAGCTGACATGAGCATCTGCAACATGCTCAACTGCCTGTCTTCAAAGGAAGCCCAGTTCCAACAGGGCAAACGCCATGCAGAGTTTTCTTTGATCTTTAGGGTTCTGCAGGCTCTTGGGTGACTGGGCTGGAATTGATTCCCACCAGTCACCATATGGGGCCCCCAGCAAGGGTCCCAGGTGAGGGAAACTGCAAAGGGCTCAGGGCTGAGCCTCAGGCCAGGGTGCAGCCTTTCAGGATGCTTTTCTTCATGGTACCTTTGTACCTCCACAGGACAGCATTTATGATGAAATGGAGGACAAGTGGTCAAAGAAGAAGGCAGAATGGGGGAAGGATGAGAAGTTGGAGTGGGAAAAGATCCTGTTACAGCAAAGTGAGTACAGAAATTTTACACTTTTTGATGACATGCACCAAGAAACTAGCATTAAGTTTGGCCTCGACTTGAGGAAGGCAGCCTTGAAGTCATGAAGTATGATGGGTGGGCTGCATGGCTGGACTCCTGAATGGAAGGTGCCTGGAGTCTTCAAGAAAGTGCAACAAGGATAGAGTCTTTTATGTAGTTTAGCCACCTGAGGGTCTGAACCGTACCATCCCGAACTCACTGGTTGCAAGTTTGGCAATCGGGCTGGAACGAGCTTGTGGACATCTGTAGGACTGCAGACTTGTTTTCTGGGTACAGGTGACCCCGAAGTTCCAGAAAAAAAGCTCTTGAATTAGTTTCAAATATTCACTTGTTGGGGGAGGGGCAACACAGTCCATACTCCCACGTCCCCCCTAAAGGAAGCCATGCTTGATATATTTTTCAATTGAGATATATATATATATATTGAAGTACGTGGGCCTCTCACTGTTGTGGCCTCTCCCGTTGTGGAGCACAGGCTCTGGACACGCAGGCTCAGCAGCCATGGCTCACGGGCCCAGCTGCTCCGCGGCATGTGGGATCCTCCCGGGCCGGGCCACGAACCCGTGTCCCCTGCATTGGCAGGCGGACTCTCAACCACTGCACCATCAGGGAAGCCCGAGATATATTTTAATGGATATAAGGTGTACAACATGTTGATTTGATACAGTCATATATTGCTGTGTATTTTTTTAATATTTCCAACACTTAGCACAGAGCCTGGATCATACATAGTGCCCTACAGGAGACTTTCCTACCCCCACTGAGCTTCCTCATAAATGGAAAAAAGAGAGAGAAATCTCTGGAAACTTCTCCCTGACCTAGAGGACTAGTTGAAGTAGAATTGGGGGCTCTATAAACCTATTCCACATCCTAGCCCAACACAATTCAGATCAGATTTAGTTGATATTCACAAATCACTCATATAAATGCAGATACTCCCTGGGAAAGGTCATCCTTAAAGCCCTTCCTACCCTGGACTCCCAGGAGGTAGCATGAAGACCCTGAAGTCAAGGCTGGGGAATGGGGTGTGGAGCTGCTCCTGTTTGAGTCTTTACCTGGAATCTTGGTGTAGCATAGCCCACGTCATCATCCAGACTCCCAGATACTCGCACTACGCTCGTCCCATGTTGCCAGAGTCTATGCTAAGATGCTACGAGCAGTTTTGGAAGACCAGAATTTAGCTGCTCATAGTGTAGCTCAGTCCAGACTTATCTTGTGAGCCCGGGGGTTGCCTCCCTATCCACCCCTAGCACCACGATGCTGAAGAAGAAATTTGTGTAAGACCTACACCCGTCCTTCCCCCTGTTTAGTACTGGGGCTCTGCTGGCAGGTTCCCCTGTCCCCCAAATCCACTTAAGCCTAGCTCTGCCCCAGGGATAAGTATAAATTTTATTGAATAAATTTTATTGAATAAAGAATAATAAATTTTATTGCTGGAAAAGTCACATGAGCCAAGAGTTGTATTTTAAGATAAGGATATCCAAAAAACATAGTGATTACTTCAGCAGAGGGAATGGACAAAATAATAAGCAACAGGTCCAAAATAAACTACATAAAAAGAACCAGAGGCATTAGCAGTAAATCCCATAAGGCTGATGTGATGGAAAACCATTGCCATGTTCACCTCACTCTCACGCATCTCCAGGTGAGAGTCAGAGGTTAGACACCAGGCTGGAAGGACCTTGAGTTTGGCCCAGTCTGGAATTTCTATTATCTTCAGATACTCTGGTTTTCTCTCCATTTCTGTTTTTCCTACATTTACCCATATATGTGATTTCCTCACCTCCACAGAACATAAGATAACCAAAAAATTTGAGTTAGATTCAGAAGAAGAGAAGAGGAAAATACATGACTCCTACAGTGCTATCTTTGAGAACTTCAATTGGGAGAAGGAGGTAACAGCCCAAAGCACATCAATGGTTGAAAGTGCAGTCTGGGTGGGACCTCCAGTTCCCAGGGGTACCTCTGTAATGGGGCAAACTTTTTGTCTTTTGGGGCATGGTCCTCCTTTTCCAGCTTCCCTGGAAATTTATGCAAGCAGACTGTCAGTCTTGCTGTCCTTTAGATATCTAGGCAGTCTTACCACAGGGCTATTGGACTGAAAATTGTAATTAACAGGAAATAATAGAATGCTAAACATATACAGAACCTGAAATTCCCTATTTACCAAAATCCCAGTCTCTGAATGGCCTTCTCATCCTTGACTGTAACTGAAGAGAAAGGGCATTGTTGCAAACTCGACTAAGCAAATTTGGACATGTACAACTCATGTTTGATGAGATTTGACAAATGTGTTCATCCATGTAACCAACATCCAAATCAAGATCTAGAATATTTCTTCAACCCGGACAGCACGCCTGTGTTCCTTCCAGATAAACCCTATCTCCCTCAAAACCGGCCCCAAGACAACCACTTTTTTGATTCCTACAACTATAAACTAGTTTTACTTGTTTTTAAACTTCATATAAATGGAATCATGCAGTATATGCTCTTTTGTGTATAGCTTCTTTTCCCTCAATAATTTGTGAAATTTATCCATTCATTGTTCATATCAGTAATTTATTCCTTTTATTGCACAGTAGTATT
The DNA here is from genome assembly GCF_964341445.2 of Mesoplodon mirus. NCBI lineage: Eukaryota > Metazoa > Chordata > Mammalia > Artiodactyla > Ziphiidae > Mesoplodon > Mesoplodon mirus. Next base: position 34,964,482 of record NC_138984.1, read on the forward strand.
TCTTTGTAGGAATACCACACAATGTGTTTACCATTTTCCTGTTTTTGGAGATTTTGGTTGTTTCCATCTTTTGGTGTTTACAAATAAAGCTTTTATAAATACCCTTGTATAGCTATTTTTGTAGACATATGCTTTCATGTCTCTTGGGTATATACCTAGATGTGTTATTACTGGACTCTAGAGTAGGGATAGGTTTAAATTTATAACAAATTACCAAAATATTTTCCACAGTCATTGTACCATTTTACTCTTGCATCTTAACTATATGAGAATTCCAGTTGTTCCATATCATCAACAACAATTAGTATTACCACTCTTTTAATTTTGGCTATTCTGATGGGTATGAAGTTGTATTTCATTGTGACTTTAGTTTCCCTGATGATTAATTATGTCAGGCAATTTTTCATATGCTTATTGGACCATTCATATGTCTTCTTTTGTGAAGCTTTGGTTCAAGTTTTTTGCCATATAAAAAGAACTTGATTTGCTCATCTTTTTATAATCGGTATGTAGGAGTACTTTTTATACTATGGATACAGGTTCTTTGTCAGACATATGTGTCGCGAATTCTATCTCCCAGCCTGTGGTTTGCCTTTTCATTTTGCTCACATTGTCTTTCCATGGACAGAAGTTTTTAGTTTTGATGAATGTTGGTTATCAATTTTTTCCTTTTATGGTAACAGCTTTCTGTGCCTTCTGTGAAATGGTTGCCTAGTCCAAGAACATGAAGATATTCTAGTTCCTAAAAAGCTTTATAATTTTAGCTTTTATGATTCTATGATCTATTTTGAATATTTTTTGTGTATGGAGCAAGGTAAGGCCATAGGTCTTTTTTTTTCCATATAGATATTTATTGTTCCAGAATGATTTGTTGAAAAGATGTCCCTTTCTCCATTGAGTTACCTTGGTGTCTTTGTTGTACTTGAGGGGGCAGGGGGTAGACTCTTCATTCTGTTCCATTCAACTATTTGTCTATATTTAGGCCAACAACACAGTGTCTTAATTACTGTAGCTTGAAATCAGGGAGAAAAATCTTCCAACTTTGCTCTTGCTTTTCAAGATTATTTTGGCACTTCTATATCCTTTGTATTTCTTTTTTTTTTTTTTTTTTTTTTTTTTTTGCTGTACGCGGGCCTCTCACTGCTGTGGCCTCTCCCGTTGCGGAGCACAGGCTCCGGACACACAGGCTCCGCGGCCATGGCTCGCGGGCCCAGCCGCTCCGCGGCATGTGGGATCTTCCGGGATCGGGGCACGAACCCGTGTCCCCTGCATCGGCAGGCGGACTCTCAACCACTGCGCCACCAGGGAAGCCCTATCCTTTGTATTTCTAAATAAATTTTATAATTATCTTGTCAAGAAAGCCTGTTGGTATTTTGAGTGTGATTACAATGAATATAAACTTCAATCTGTGGAGAACTGGATATTAACAGTATTAAATCTGTACCCAAAAGAAAAGGCTTTAATGAAAATATGATTTCTTTAAATATTTCTCAATGCACTAAGGTTGAACAAGAGTAAGATTTTCATTATTTAACTTCAACATGTCATGTCATTAGTTTATAATGTATGCTTCATTAAAGCAACACCTAAACTATGGTGAATATTATATTCCTGAATCCTATTCTGGCTTTCTTAATTTTCTGAAAGAAGTGCCAGAAACCCAGTGCTGACCTTTTTCAAATAAAATTATTTTTAGGAGCTCTTAAAACAACACGAAAGGGACACCTTGCAATTAAAGGAGCTGAGAAAGACCAAAGAGGTAAGCTTTTTCATTTTTCCTGTGAAATTAGCCTCTTACAAATATATCACTAAAATGATACACTCTCAATAAAATGGAATCTATGATAATTTTCCCCAAACCATTAAAAAACAGAAGATCTAAAGCTGAGCTTGCTGGATTCAATAAGTCAAAAGGATTTTAGAACTATCTGAAAAAGAAAGCCATTGTTGTCTTTTTAGAGCCAGATCTGAACAAGTATATGAACAATATACTGTGTGATCTTCAATGTTAAATGCCTCCCATTTCTCGTAAGGCTCAAACCACAAAAGGGCCTTAAATAGTAAAATGCCAGATTCTTCCTTCTGAACTCTGAAAAGTACAATACTGCCCCTTGGGAATGCTGCCTTCAGGCCTTTCCTTAAAACTCTGAGTGAACCTCACTCCCCCAGCCTCTCTAAGAACTTTTCTTCTGGGACAAATTACAGCACTTCCATGAGGGAGACACCAGAAGGGAAACTGTTTAAACCCACAAACTGCCTTGTGGTTCCTCTTTCACTGAGAATTTAATTTGGATCCAGAATGGACATGTTTGGGAAAAGATTAGCCATTATGAAAGCATGGCATGATATTTTAGAGCTCAGGCAGGGCTTCACCCTTGATGGGCAAACAGACCACAATGTCCCACAAGGTAAAAGGATGGGCTTTGGTGTAAGGTAGACCCAGTGTGTTATAATAACGGCTTTAATGAGCTTGGCTACTAATTCTATCACTTGTGGCATTTCTGGGTCTGTTTCAATTAATTGATTTTGCTCCTCATGTATGGTCATATTTTCTTGCTTGTTTGCATGTCTGGTAATTTTTTTATTGGATGCCAGCCATTGTGATGTTTACTTCATTAGGTGCTAAATAGTTTTGTATTCCTTTAAATATCGTTGAGCTTTGTTCTGGGATTCAGTTACTTGGAAACATTTTGATTTTCCAAGGCTTGGTTTTAAGTTTTGTTAAGCAAAATTAAAGCAGTCTTGATCTAGGGCTAATTTTTCCCTACTACTGAGACAGTATCCGTCAGAGTAAGCTGCCCAATGCTCTGTGTCTTAAAAGGGGTTTTTATACTCTGGCTGGTGGAAGCATGAATTTTCCCAGTCCTGTTTTGGTCCAGAGATGGTTCTGCCTGCTGGTGGTTCTTTTCCCCAGCCTCATCTCATTCTACTCCTTCCCTCCATCATGCAGCTCCAGTGGCACTGGACTTCTTGCTGTTTCTTTTAACAGGCCAGGTTGCTTCCACTTTGGGGTCTTTGCACTTGGTGTTTTCCCTTCTTGGAAACTCTTTCCCAGATCTCCACATAGCTCACTTCCTTACCTCCTTCCAGTCTTTCTTCAAATGCCACCTTCTCAGGGGTTACTCTACTTAAAGGCTCAACAACCTGCCCAGCACGTCCTTTCTCCTGTTTCATTTTTCTACACAGACTTATAACCGTCAAAACTGATAAACTCAATGAAGTCAGGGATTTTTGTCTATTTTTTTGCCACTGCTCCTCAGTTTCTAAAATAGTGTCTGGCATATCACAGACATTCAGTACATAGCAAGTGATTTTTGAATGAATAAATAAATGAAAGAATGCAAAATGACCTGGTACAGCGCTTTGCCCAATGCCATTGCAGTAAATGATGGTACCTCTCCAGTTTATACATTGTGGAAGGATGCTCTTTGGGTGCAAAGAGCCCTGATGACATGTAGGAGTTAAATGGGGCTGCACCTGAAAGCATAGGCCCATCTGGTTCATTTTTATAGTCTCTTCAGCCTCTATCTAAAGTAGCTTCCACACTTATCCCTTCCCTGCACTTACACTGCATCTTCTATCCACATCCTTGGTTTGTTTTCAATTTATTTATTGTATTTACTTTAATTTTTTTGCATCTCTTTCACTAGAATGGATCCCCATAAAAGTAAGAACTTTATCTGTCTTGTTCATCGTAATATTCCTTAGGCCTAATACAGTAGTAGGTTTTGCGGGGTTTTTTCCCCTAATTAACAAACTATTTTTTTAGAGCAGTGTTAGGGTTACTGAAAAATTAAGGAGCAAGTGCAGAGATTTTTTTCTCCCTACACACACACACACACACACACACACACACACACACACGCACGCACAATTTCCTTTATTATTAACATCTTGCCTTAGTGTGGTACATCTGTTACAGTTGATGAACGCATATTGATACGTGATTATTAACTAAAGTCTATAGTTTACCCTAGGGGTTCCTCTTTGTGTTGTACATCCTATAGGTTTTGTCGCAGGCATCGTGCCATGTAGCCTCCTCTGCAGTATCATATGGAATAGTTTCTCTGCCCTAAAAGTCCTCAGTCCTCCTATTCGTCCCTTGTTTCCCTTCCTAACTCCTGGCAACCACTGGCCTTTTTACTGTCTCTATGGTTTTGCATTTTCCAGAAAGTCATGTAGTTGGAATTCATACTAGATATTTAATAAATATTTGTTTAATGAATGGATGACTGGTAGCTCTTTTGACAACCCGTGTGAGCTGTGGTGAGGGCTGGCTCTGGGGCGGTGATAGTGAGGCTGAAGAGAAGGGTACAGACGAGTGAGACACAGAGGAAGTAGAATGAACAGGGCGTAGTAACAGGGCAGGAGAAGGAGTAGCTAAAGTTGATGCTTTCATAGTTGAATCCAGGTGTCCCGGAGAAGAGAATAAATGGGTAGACATCATCATGATGTCCTGAAACAATTTCTTCTTACACAGGTCATAGAGGAAGAGTTGCATGCTCAAGCTCTTATCCTAGAATCACTTAACACAACCCTCTACCAAACCCAGATGGAACTCCAGAGAGAGGTGAGTCCTGGCTGGATTGGGGATAGGAGTTGGAGGGAGGAAGCCTCTGCTCTGGGTGACTCTAATTTGGGAAAGATGGCTATTAAAATGTACCTGTCTTTCAGAAAGCTATGGTGGCAAATCTGGAGAAAACACTCCAGACCAAGCCTGCTGAAGCTGAAGAAAATTTTAAATATACCATACAGCACCTGACAGAAGAAAACATTCATCTAAGGTATGAATGATGCTGCTCAAAAAGACGTGGCTGAGTCATCTTTAGAAAGTGGAAGGGATGGGAATTCCCTGGCGATCTAGTGGTTAGGACTCTGCACTTCTGCAGGGGCCCTGGGTTCGATCCCTGGTCGGGGAACTAAGATCCCGAAAACTGTGTGGCATTGGGTGAGGAATAGGTGAAAATGAATCTAGGTATTCCCTCATGAAATCAAGGCACAGGCAGTGTCAGGAGGGGGATATGCTGGCCACAGAAGTTATCTACTGAGGTCATTTCATTTGAAGTGATGCTGGGAGACTCCTCTCCCTTTCCTGTCTTAGTTTTTTATGCAAAACAACACAGGAGGTTTATCTGAGAGTCTCTGGGTTTATTCAGTTTTATGACTGAGAGTTATTGTTAAATCCAAGGCCTTGAGCTTTGTGATCTTCTATTATAGGCTTTATGCTTTGAAGGGCTTTTTTACTTATAGGGTATTGATTAATTCTGGGAAGAGGTATTGAGGGATTTATTTGAATCTTGATGGGAGGTGCACTGTGAATTTTGCCAATATCAGTTGGAGATTTTGCCCATAAGGAGGATGGTAGCTCCTAATTCAATGGGGACAAATAATCAGTGTTTCCAAAATCAGTTCTAGGGCCGTGAGAGATGGAGCAAATAAAAGATGTCACAGGGTCATTTAATTCACCTGGTTGGCTTCTTTGATGACTGTGGTCAAATTCTAGAATTATTTCCCCCTTCTGGGAGAAAGAAATTCCAGCAAGATACTTCTCTAAGAAGTCTCAGCTTAATAAATGGGTAGGGACAGGGGAACTAAGGAGAAAAGGGTGTGTGTATGTCTCAAAGAACCTAAATGAAAGGAAATAAGTTCAGAGACAGGAATCTCTTGTGGCTCATTAGAGATCCCCACTATGTGAATTGTTTTAGTATTCTGAGGCAGGGGCTGCTTTATAGTAGTGGGGTTGAGCACTGAGAGTGTGGCTCTGATGTCTGCTAGGACTGGAGGAGATTCATCCCCAACCTGGAGAAATGTTTCTCCAAGCCAATTAAGAGGGAGGGTTGGGAGGAGCCCCTGTAGTTCCTTGGAGCCTCATCACTGAGAATTGGGAGGATGTTGGAAAGGCTGGTTAGAGGGCTAAATGTACCTGAAGTGTTTGAATTTGTAAAATCTCTTTTCCAAAGTCCTGGCTCTTTGCAATAACAGGAGAAACTAGGAGGGTTCTGGTCTCATTTAGGAGACTCCATTTTCTGGGGTTGAAGATTAAGAATTTTGGCCATCTTCCTTATAGGTGAGTCATCTAGAGTGTGAGAGCACTGGTTTGCCAGATTCACTAAATCCAGAGCGGATGTAGTTTCCCATTCCATCTGGTCCTTTTTATAGAAGGGAAAGATCCCAGTTCAACCCATTAATAAATATAGAATTAAAAGTTTCCTGGGTGGAATCCACCTCTATAGGAAGACCAGAATTTTCTTTAAAAACAATCTGAAGTCAACTGTAATCATCATGAATAGGTTTGTCAGATTTTCATGTGCAAGCCTGAATTTTCTTCCAATCAACAGGCTTTGGAAAAGCCCTAGGAGTCACGTGATGGAGTCACCTAGTGGTTGCTCAAGCCATGTAATAAGTTAGCAGGTTTCTTGGTTGTAATTCTAGAGACCTGTCAGGATTTCCTCAATTAGCAGTTTTCATCAAATGCTGGGCCTGACCTTTACCAACAAGCATATGAACTATCTGATATAAGTCAGAGAAACCAGGTCAGCAAGTTCGAATGACTATAGTAAATTCCTGAGCAAATCTGTGAGGGTCTTTGGTTACTTTGGGTGAATCTTTGACTATGGTTAACAGTTCAGCTTTAGTCCAAGGAGTATGAGAAATTAAGGCTCTGGATCCTCAGACAGCTTAATTTTAAAGGGACAGGTTCTGACAAGTTCAGAGGAAAAAGGAGTGGGGAGAATTTCAGAAAGAAGGGGAAGTTCAGTAAAGGAATTAGTATAGGGGAACTAAGGATATAGAGGAAGTACAGGCAGCATAGAAGGGAAGGAGGAAGATGGTGCCAGAGGCAGAGCCTGGTCACAGGGAGCCAAGGGAGAGACTCAAGATGGGGTCAGAGATGGAGCCTGAGACAAAGAAGCCAAAGAACAAGAGCCTGAAGCTTCAGGAGCCATTTTATCTTTCTTTACTTATTTGTTTGCCTCAGTTAACCTTAAGATCTTATTTTGCAGAGAGGCAATTTTAGACTCCTGATAGTATTTGGAAGCCTCGAAATAAGCATTCCACTCAGTTCTAGAAATTTTTGAACTATTGTGGTCCAATTTGGTTTTAGGAAAATTAAGTTTGGGGATTTCAAAAGTTCCCTGTGATGGCTGTTGAGATCCTAACTTGCCTTTGATTGGGTCAGTCCATTTAGCTAAAAATGCACATGAGGAAGGACCACAGTTTCTAAACATAAAATTGGCTGGAGTCCCTGTGGTGAGGGTGGGGGGCAACATCAAAATATTTAGATAACTGGGGCCCCATTTCTCAGAGGTTTTTCTCTGGAATAAAAGAATAATTTTCAAACAGCTTGCAACTCAAACAGCCTACAAGCTAATACCAGCCAGTTCTAAGGAAACAGCTTGATCCCAAAGGAGCCAGACCAGAGGGTTTTCAGCCAGTTTCCAGAGAACAGCCCCTGTACCAAAGGAATGGGCCAACAGCTGAACTGACACAGTTTCAGTGAAGCAGCTCCTGTTCCCAAAGGAATGGGCTGACAACTTCTCAACCAGCTTCAGTAGAAACAGTTTAATCTCAAAATCAGACCAAAGTGCCAAACAAGTTCTTGCACATAGAACAAGGCCTTAACAAGAAAGATAAAACCTTAAAATAGATCCTGAATAAAGCCCGGAGAGCTTCAAACGGCAAAGAGGACATGAGCTCAGATCCAGGAGAAAGATGTACCTTCAAACTCCAGGGTCATTGAGGAAAACAGTGAACTCAATGGGCTTGATTGTGGGTACCACACTTTTTTGCCCACAAGCCCAGAGCCATTGAGGATCTTCTCTGGTCCCCATATGGACCACCAAAAATGTTGACCTAAAACAAACAGACTGCCAGTTATCTCTCCAGGAAAGAAGGGTTTATTGCATATCAGCAAAAAATTGCAATTTGGGGTCTGCAACCATGGCAAGCCATATGCAAGGCCCCACACAGCAAGGGAAGAAGAATGTTTTTATAGAGGATAAAAGTAAGTGGGGAGGGCTATGGTAAACAGAGTCCATGGCCTTTCACTGGTTGAGTTCTTACCAGGAAAGAATAAGTCTTTCTTCCTGTTGGGCTCTGCTACCATCTCAGGGAATGAGAGCTCCCCCTTCTGGTCTCCCTAATCTATTTAAGTGAGGTTTCTGTTTATTATTATTTTTTTTTTAATGAAAGCTCCTTTCTTTCTTTCTTTTTGGCTGTGTTGGGTCTTCGTTTCTGTGTGAGGGCTTTCTCTAGTTGCGGCGAGCGGGGGCCACTCTTCATCGCGGGCCTGTCACTGTCGCTGCCTCTCTTGTTGCGGAGCACAAGCTCCAGACGCGCAGGCTCAGTAGTTGTGGCTCACGGGCCTAGTTGCTCCGCAGCATTTGGGATCTTCCCAGGCCAGGGCTAAAACCCGTGTCCCCTGCATTGGCAGGCAGATTCTCAACCACTGCATCACCAGGGAAGCCCAATATCCAATTAACATCATTCCTCTTAAAAGTGAGTTGAATACTGTACTTATGAGTAATAAAAACAAGGACAATCATGCTTAGGTTTTTGAAATCTAAGTCTAAACAGTGATGCTTTCACCACTGAAAAGCAAAGCGGCGCAGGAGAGGAAGCTCACATGTTCCTGGGATAGCTTGTCACACTCGCCACCAGCAATCAGGCCGGATGTGGGAGCATTATATCCTCAACCTCAACACATGAGGGGTTTTTTTAGCCAGGTCAGATCGCAAATATCCCCCTCAGTGATCTTTGACATTTCTTTTAAACTTACTATACTTTTTGTATCTACTATAAGTTCATTTTTAAACCTTTTCATCAAATTAAAAACACAATTAATCATGCCTACAGCTATGACTGTCTAGCTATTGCAAAGCCAGAGATTTAGCTTGAATTTGCATGAAAATTATATTGCCCTCCCATTCCCTCCACTTCCATCTATCAAGAAAAAAAAAAAAAGAAAGAATAAAATAGCAGCATTTTCACTATTGTTTAGTTATGCAACTAAACAATAGCATCAATTAAGGGGAAAGAAGAGTTTTTTTCTCAGTGTGAAAGTAGGTTGTGGCATCTGTTTGCCCATATTTTTCTTGTCATCCTTATTGCTTACTTCAAAGTTCACCTTGGTGAGGATGGTGAGAATATCTTCACCCCTGAAAAACATAACATAACCTTGTGACCATCTATGGGGGGAAAAATCAACTGGTAAACCCTATCATCTGCTGTGATTAGTGATAGTTATTTCCCTCAAAACAACAGGCATTTGAAATAACAAGACGTTAAACCAAGACCTACCACGGCTTTCTAGGTAAAGAAGTTGTCTCAGAACTTAATATCTTATGCCCATCAGAAACTTCACTGTCAATATCAGATTTGGTTTCTTTGCCTCCTGACCTATTTGCACCTCACTCTGCTCCATGTATTGTGTCACTTACCCCCAGTCGCCTCAACGCCCCCCAACGTCCTCTGACTCAAATTGGCATTGCTTCTGTGGATTTATCTGTGGCCGCATCAAACTTTAGGCAAGTGGAAATTGAAAGTCTCCTGCAGCCACCCCACTGCTTTCTCACCAGCTTCTCTTATCAGTTTAGTTGGGCAACCTGTTTATTCACTTCTATAGCTAGCCCCTTGGAACCTCGCAGGATTCGTGGTCTAAGTTACAAAATGAAAATGTAGTGTGGATGTTATGGTTCAGTCCTTTATCTGCCATGGGAAATTCTTGCTCTTCATACACTTAAAACATAATGAGACACGGAACTAGAAGCAACCTACAGAGGATTCCTTGCTATTTATCTGCTGGTTGTGTGTGCATTTGGTGAACTGTGCCGTACAAAACCATCATTTAAATAAAGGAAACATAAGATAATAAATGAGGGAAAGTTATTTTCCCACATTTTGTGGGCTTCAAAGCAGGCCAAATTTGTGGGAATAGAAAAAGTTTCTGATCTTTAGCACTTATCTCCCACAAGAGGGTCCGAGTTTGGTCAGCTATTATAGAACTTTTGACAGGGTTGGAGGATGTTACACATGGAAATTCCAAACTGGTTGAATGGGTTCAGTCATATTTCTGCCTAAAGACAGAGATGAACTATATGACTTTGCCATCTTTCCTACTCTACGATATGCTGATTGTCCTTTGAGGTGCTAAATAAAAGAAACTCCTCAGTAAGTATTTCAGTTTTTTCCATCGGTAAACTTGCCCTCTTTCCCACTCCGCAACTGACCTGAGAATTACAGTTATGTGATCCACAGCTAGACATTTAAAGATGAATGAAGTGTTGAATAAGCAAAAATTACCTAGGACATCTTTCTCTCAGGCTCTGGCAAAGTGACTGGATATACCAGGTCCCCTCCATGGTGCTTCGGTAGGAAACACAGTTGTTCACGGTGGCCATCCCCAGCAGAAAGTCAGCCTCATCTGGGATATATCTCTTCTGAAGTGATGAATCCATTTCTAAATAGGCTTCCTTCTGTTCTGAGTCAGTTTCAATAGCTATACCTCTCTGGTAGTTATCCCCTTGACAAGCCTGAATAAAAAAGATTTTGGGTTTGCCAAGAAGGGAAGGGCACTTTGAACCAGTGAAGTAAGAGGTCAGCTCATAGATGGGGGCTTCCTGCCCATCGGAGCCATAGATGATGCCTTTGTCTCCATGGGAGAGGATGCAGCAGATGAAGCAGTCCTTGTTATTGTGGTCCATGCTTTGGTAGGATTTCAGAACCTCACAGATTTTCTTCGCAGTGTAGTCTTTGTAATGCACTATCTCAAAATGAAGCTCACTAAAGGTCTTTCTCAAAGCCTCTGAAAAGTGAAACAAAAAAAGTCATATTACACCGCAAGAATTCCCAGACCACAACCCAGGACTAGAGAGAACATTGATCAGATAAGAATCTGAACCAGAACTTAAAAACAAGACCCTCTATATTAGTGACTGGATTCCACAGACTTCCAATATTTACTGCCACTAGCTGCAAATATTTCCCAGCCCTGAGGCAAAAGAGAAGGAAACTGCTATTGTTGGCCTGTTGTCTTTTCTCAACTAGTCTACAAGATGGGTAAGCTATTAATTAGGCTTACTACCTAACCAATCTAAAAAGTAACTAATCCTTACATAATCAGAAAAAAAGCAAAAACAAATTTTTAATAAAAGATCCATACTTATTTTATCCTGAACCCTCTCAAAATTGTTCATCAAAATACGAGATATGAATGTTTTAAAAGTCAAGTAGTACTAAAAGACTTATTACAAAAAAGCTACCCCCCTCTACTCGTCCTTTTATCCAGTCATGTTCTGCCCAGCCATTTCCATGAAGGAAACCACTTTCAACTTTTAGCTATTATTTTTTTGGGGGTATTAGCCTCCATTTTGTAATGAATTTGGGCTCATTTCTATTTATTCGTTTATAAATTTTAGACATTTGTATTGAGTTCCTATTGTGGGTGATGAATGCTTGGTGTTCTTATACATTTACAAATTTTTGTTGAAGCAATAGAAATATATGTATTACTAATACTATGTAAACATAATATTCTTTAATTATGCTTCCTTTCTTATTAAACTTTTTGTCTTTCCTGGAATTAGCAATAGCATTATTTTTTCATTGCTTTGTTTTCTACATGCTTAACATTATTTTTCCCCAAATGCTCTAATTGATCTAGTCAAAGTCTTTCAACCTTTTTCAGGCTGCCTGTCTGATTAATTTAGATAAAAATAGCATATATTTAAGCGTACAACATTATGATATGAATAGTGAAATGATTACTACAGTTAAGCTAATAATATACCTCCTCACTCAGTTACCTTTTGTTTGCATGTGTATGTGTGTGTGATGAGAACACCTGAAATATAGTCTCTTTACATATTTCTCATGTTCAATACAGCATTATCAACTATTGCCATCATGCTGTACAGTAGATTGCTAAACTTATTCATCCTACATACTGCTACTTTATACCCTTGATCAGAAATACAATCAATGCCATTTTAATAAAAAATGTTTTAATGGTAAATATTAAGTAAATGAAAATCGAAAGCCTGAAACCTTTTCTTCAATACCAAGATATATGATGATGAATGATGTAGTCAGTGAACTTAGGTTCTGTGGCTTTTTAAAACCTTAGAATAGATTTGCTTGAATAAACAAATGTTAACAGAAACCATTCACAGAGTCCTTATGATTAAAATCAAGCTATCTTATTTTCTAAACTACTTTATTTAAAAAATAAGTAATTACCTGATGTTATGACTCATAAACACCATTTTCAAAAATTCTTTGATCAAGTAAAAATTCTTAATATCACAATGGTTGGGTTGAATTATTTCTTTTATTGCTTTTAGTTGTAGTCATTTCTATGTTCACATGATGCAAATTATTTTTCATTTAACTTGTAAGCTCTCAATCTTAGCTGAAAAAGGCTGAGCCAAAGACTTTCTGTTTAGTTTAACATTTGAAAATGCTATTTCTGTTAAGGACTCAATTTCTGCTGCACTCATAGCCCAACTTTTATAAACACAACTTCCGTAAATGGTCTTGATACCAAAGCAATGTTTTCACCCAACACCTAATACATTCTATAGAGGCTCTATTCATTTAGTTGAATTAAAAACAAACTTTATTGTTGCTTTTTATAAGCCTTTTAGTAAGATTTGATATTTTATCTTTATATATACATTGCTTTGATTTTTAAAATTAATTAAAAAAAAACAAAAGCAGAAAACTAACAAGTATGTAAGAATGTTGTTCACCTCCACAGGGAAATACAGTTATATCCATCTTTTTGAAACACGTGGCCCTGTTGATACAGCTTTTGTTCTCCCCTTTTGACAAAAACATAGATATTAGAAATATTTCATTTCTCTTTTGGGTTCTACTGTACCTGCATCCAAGTCTGTTCCATTCCTATCCTTAATGCTGTGAAGTTTGGGCACATCCTTCCTTGCTATGCTAAAATCATAATTGTTAAAGATCAAACAGTATCCCCGAGGTTTGCTTTTCATTCGGTAAACTGTGTTCGATGTCTGGAAAACAAAAATCCAACCCAGGAGCTGACTCTGTGGATCAAACACTTGAGACGTGAACAAACAACTCCCTAGTAAGAGGTTAGGCATCACCTAAGCCAAACTGGGATGCAAGTGCACTTTCCATAGCCCCACCCCAACTTGGCACTGCTCCCCTAAGGAACTAGTTTCCACTCATCCCCCGACAAGGATCACAGACTTCTTCCCCACAGTTAGTGTGGAAAGTCAGTGTCCCAATACTTGGGCCTCCTGAGCATTTGCACTTATATTAATAGTGTTGTCACCACATTGTATTGGTATTATTTATTCTCATTTCTGCTCAAGGCAGTGAACATCTGTGCCAGGGACTAGGATTATTATTAATTTGTGAGAGCTCAATCAGGAGTTGCTGGGTGAATGACTGTCTTGGTGCTGTCTTTGGGCTGCCCCTTTGAGACCTTATGATTCCCTCGGCTCTCTGCTCAACTCATCCATGCTTCTGGGCTAACAGGTGAGGGCCTGCCCATCACACGGCATAGCATGGTCCCAGGATTTTTCAAGCTGATGGCTTAATCTGGATCTCAGGACCACAGTGACTCAAGGAGACAGATGTGCTGGGCAGGCAGGTCTTGGCTGTGCTACAAATTACAGTATCCAGACTCTACTACTTGACAGTATCAATCAGAGGTGACCCTGTGACCTCCTGACTTCCCTGGGGTTGTTTCAGTGCTGAGATATTTAGCATTTACTGGGAAGTCCATGCAGTTCCTCAAGGTAGGGAAAAGGGCCCCAGACTAGGGGGCCAAATTCCTACTACTTAATAACCTTAAGACTTTGGACAAGTTAACGAATCTCTCTTGCACTCAGTGTCATTAGCTGATGGGTGGGGATGACATTTGCAGAGTGCTTTTACTGTTTACAAAGTGCCACATGACTTCAGTTAATCCTTGATGTTCAGACTGAGAGAGGTCTGGTAATTTGCTCAGGAGTCCACTAATAAACGGTCTCTTCTAAGCTTAATTTCAAGTCTCCACTAGACGTTAGGCATACAGGGTTTCCTCTGTTTCCCACCACAAGGAAGAGTGAATGGGCTGCTGAGTCACAATGTGGTAAATTGCTGAAAGTTACAGAAACAGAAGTGATATCTAGAAAGGCAATTCTTGGGCCAGCTCATTGGGATGAGATCATAGAGACAACTAGATCGTGAGCATGTGCTGCTTACACCTAATCACAAAGGAGAAACTGTTTTGAAATGCCAAGCTAAAAGAAGACTTTGCTTTTTCTAATCCTGCTGACTCTTCTCCCAAAGCCCTCTCCCATTTAGGCTGATGCAGCTGCTGAAAGGATCAGGTTGGAGGCTCCCCACCCCTCTGCCCTCCAACTATTCCAACATCTTTGCTTTTAAAATAGAAATTTAACACATGGGAAACCAAAGAGATCACCTTTTCAAAATTCAAAGTTTAAAAGTCACATTTTGAACTTGTGCTTTTGTGAATTTTTTTCTACAGTTCTCAACATTTTCAATAAGTTTCTGTCCCTTATTAGTTTATCTGGAAGCTAAAAGAAGCTCAGGAACACAATAATTAGAATCTGCAGCACAAAGGGGAAAAGGAATGGGAATTTCCCGGTACCTGTGACTCACTGTCCTTTTCTCCTGGAGAGTCCGACATGGCCAGCATTTCAAGGGAGCCCTCCCTTATGAGCAATTGTGACACATCTGGAATGACACAGGCAGGGAAGGTGCTTTGGTGAGGAAAGATGTAGCACCCAGGACAACATAAGGTCCCTTTTAAAATGAAAATTCACAGGACTTCCCTGGTGGCTGAGTGGTTAAGGATCCTCCTGCCAATGCAAGGGACATGGGTTTGAGCCTTGGTCTGAGAAGATCCCACATGCCGTGGAGCAACTAAGCCTGTGTGCCACAACTACTGAAGCCCGCATGCCTAGAGCCCATGCTCTACAACAAGAGAAGCCACCACAGTGAGAAGCCCACACACCACACGAAGAGTAGCCCCCACTTGCTGCAACTAGAGAAAGCCCATGCACAGCAAAGAAGATCCAATGCAGCCAAAATTTTTTAAAAATTTAAAAATAAATAGAATAAATTTTTAAAAAATAAAGTCAGGATTTGTTAAAAAAATAAAAGAAAGAAAGAAAGAAAAAAAGAAAATTCACAGACCACCTTGAACACAATATCCTTGCAGTTCACAGAATAAGGGGAAATCTTATCACTAACTAACTCTGCCCCTGTTTCAAACATGCTGGCCTGGGGCTGCAGGGTCTTTGTCTTTTGACAATTCCTTTTATATCTTCCAATGTGCAGAGAAGGTGAAAAGTAGCCAGTGCTATAAGGAGAACAGGTCCATTAACATGCAAATGTCATCTGCATACAGAGTGAAGTAAGTCAGAAAGAGAAAAATAAATATTGTATATTAACGTATATATGTGGAATCTACAAAAATGGTACAGATGAACCAGTTTGCAAGGCAGAAATATAGACACAGACGTAGAGAACAAACGTATGGACACCAAGCAGGGAAAGTGGGGGTGGGATGAATTGGGAGATTGGGATTGACATATATACACTAATATGTAGAAAATAGAAAACTAATGAGAACCTGCTATATAGCACAGGGAACTCCACTTCACTGTACAGTAGAAGCTAACACAACATTGTAAAACAACTATACCCCAATAAATAAATAAATAATTAAAACAAAACGGAAAAAAAAAAGATGCAGAAGTGATCACAGTTGTGACTGCTGTAGCCCTCCCTCTCCCCAGCCTGAGTGAGCAAGTGAGCCCTAATCAGCCACTGCTTTTGCCCCCTCTTGCCTGGGTGGAGAACAGACGCCTGAGGGTGGCCCACATGCACAGATGGGACCAAAACCAAAGCTGAACTCCAGGGGCAGTGGGACCAAAGAAGAGAAAGGGAAATCTCTCTATGCAGCCACAGGAGCAGAGGATTAAATCCCTGCAATCAGCTTGGTAAACCCTGCATCTGTGGAATATCTGAATAGACAATGAGTGTTCGTGCAATTGAGGCTGTGGACTTTGGGGGCAACTGTGGACTTTGGGGGCAAGTACACGCCAGAGTTGGGCCAGGTCAGTCTGAGCTGACCCCACAGAGCCCACAGCAGGTCCAGAGACCCACCTAGAAGTACTGGAGGACTTCCCGGGCAGGCAGGGATTGGCTGTGCTTCACTGTGGGAGCAAGGACACTGACAGGTGAGGCCACAGGAAAATATTAATATTACTATAATTTTTTTCACTTTGTTCTATTGTTTTTATTATTCATTTCATTTTTTTCTTTTCTTTTTTATGCTTTTATTTGTAATATATTTTTTGCTTTATTTTTTTTTCCTCTTTCTACTTTACTTTGTCATTATAGTGTGCTTTTTCCTTGTTTTTGTTTTTCCTTTGTTTTGCTTTGTTTTTATCTTCTTTTTAACTATATTTTATATTTTTCAATTTTTACTTCACTTTTTTGTTGTTTTGTATTTTTTCCTTTTGTTTTCATCTTTCTTATGTTTTTATCCTTTTTTATCTCTTTTGTGTGTTTGTTTTATGCTTTCTTTGCCTTTTTTTAGGTTGCTTTCTGCTTTTGATTGGTTTTTTGTTTTTCTTTTTGATAGTTTAGTTTTTAGTGTTTGTTTTCATTTTGGGGTTAGTTTACTTGCTTGGTTGCTCTCATCTTTTTTCTCTTTTTCTTTTCTTGTGAGTGTGTGTGTGTGTGTTTCTTTGTGTGTCTGTTTTTTTCTGTTTGGTTTTGCTTTTACCATTCGACTTGGGGGTTTCTTTCTGTTCTTTTTTTTTTTTTTTTTTTCCTTTTCTTCCACACCATGTGGCTTGCAGGGTCTTGGTGCTCCAGCCAGGGGTTGGGCCTGAGCCTCTGAGGTGGGAGAGCTGAGTCCAGGATATTGGACCACCAGAGAACTCCTGGCCCCAGGGAATATTAATCAGTGAGAGCCCTCCCAGAGATCTCCATCTCAACAGTAAGACCCAGCTCCACCCAAGGGCCAGCAAGCTCCAGTGCTGGATACCTCACAACAAACAACTAGCAAGACAGGAACGCAACCCCATCCATTAGTCTAAACCCCAGCCTTTAGTCAGACAGGCTGACTAAAGTCATACTACACTCACAGACACCCCAAAACACACCACCAGATGTGGCCCTGCCCACCAGAGGAACAAGATCCTGCTCCACCCACCAGAATGCAGGCACCAGTCCCCCCACCAGGAAGCCTACACAAGGCACTGCACCAACCCCACCCACTGGGGCAGACACCAGAAATAAGAGGAACTACGACCCTGCAGCCTGCAGAAAGGAGACCCCAAACACAGTAAGTTAAACAAAATGAGAACACAGAGAAATATGCTGCAGATGAAGGAGCAAGGTAAAAACCCACAAGACCAAACAAATGAAGAGGAAATAGGAAGTCTACCTGAAAAAGAATTCAGAGTAAGGATAGTAAAGATGATCCAAAATCTTGGCAATAGAATGGAGAGAATACAAGAAATGTTTAACAAGGACCTAGAAGAATTAAAGAGCAAACAAACAGTGATGAACAACACAATAACTGAAATTAAAAATACTCTAGAAGGAATCAATAGCAGAATAAGTGAGGCAGAAGAATGGAGAAGTGAGATGGAAGATAGAATGGTGGAAATAACTGCTGCAGAGCAGAATAAACAAAAAAGAATGAAAAGAATTGAGGAAAGTCTCAGAGACCACTGGGACAACATTAAACGCACCAACATTCGAATTATAGGAGTCCCAGAAGAAGAAGAGGAAGAGAAAGGGCCTGAGAAAATATTTGAAGAGATTCTAGTTGAAAACTTCCTAATATGGGAAAGGAAATAGTCAATCAAGTCCAGGAAGCACAGAGAGTCCCATACAGGATAAACCCAAAGAGAAACACACCAAGACACATATTAATCAAACTATCAAAAATTAAATACAAAGAAAAAATATTAGGGACTTCCCTCATGGTCCAGTGGTAAAGAATCTGCCTTACAATGCAGGGGACGTGGGTTCGATCCTTGGTCACGGAACTAAGATCCCACACGCCGCAAGGCAACTAAGCCCACATGCCACAACTACTGAGCTCACATGCCTCAACTAGAGCCCGTGTGCCACAAATTACAGAGCCTGTGTGCTCTGGAACCTGCATGCCACAACTACAGAGCTCATGCGCCCTGGAGCCTGTGTACTACAACTAGAGAGAGAAAACC
The DNA here is from genome assembly GCF_964341445.2 of Mesoplodon mirus. Taxonomy (NCBI): domain Eukaryota; kingdom Metazoa; phylum Chordata; class Mammalia; order Artiodactyla; family Ziphiidae; genus Mesoplodon; species Mesoplodon mirus. The sequence goes on from NC_138984.1 coordinate 34,982,715, forward strand.
TACACACCACAACTACAGAGAAGCCCGTGCACCACAACGAAGAGTCTGCACGCTGCAATGAAAAATTCTGCATGCCTCAATGAAGATCCTGTGTGCCACAACTAAGAGCCAACACAGCCAAAAATAAAAATAAAAATAAATAAATAATAAATCTTAAAAAAAAAGAAAAAATATTAAAAGCTGCAAGGGAAGAGCAACAAATAACATACAAGGGAATCCCCATAGGGTTATGAGCTGATTTTTCAGCAGAAACTCCACAGGCAAGAAGGGAGAGCCCAATATATTTAAAGTGATGAAAGGGAAAAAGCTACAGCCAAGATTACTCTACCCAGCAAGGATCTCATTCAGAATTGATGGAAAAATCAAAAGATTTACAGACAAGCAAAATGTAAGAGAATTTAGTACAACAAAACCAGCTCTACAACAAATACCAAAGGAACTTCTCTAAGTGGGAAACACAAGAGAAGAAAAAGACCTACAAAAACAAACTCAAAACAATTAAGAAAATGGTAATAGGGACGTACATATGCATAATTACCTTAAATGTGAATGGATTAAATGCTCCAACCAAAAGACACAGGTTCACTGAATGGATACAAAAACAAGACCTGTATATACGCTGTCTACAAGAGACCCACTTCAGACGTAGGGACACATACAGACTGAAAGTGAAGGGATGGAAAAAGATATTCCATGCAAATGGAAATCAAAAGAAAGCTGGGGTAGCAATACTCATAACAGATAAGATAGACTTTAAAATAAAGAATGTTACAAGACACAAAGAAGGAAACTACATAGTGATCAAGGGATCAATCCAGGAAGAAGATATAACAATTATAAATATATATGCACCCAAGATAGGAGCACCTCAATACATAAGGCAAATGTTAACAGCTATAAAAAGGGGAAATCAACAGTAACACAATAAAGGTGGGGGACTTTAACACCTCACTTACACCAATGGACAGATCATCCAGACAGAAAGTAAATAAGGAAACACAAGCTTTAAATGACAAAATAGACCAGATAGATTTAATTGATATTTACAGGACATTCCATCCAAAAACAGCAGATTACACTTTCTTCTCAAGTGCACATGGAACATTCTCCAGGATAGATCATATCTTGGGTCACAAATCAAACCTTGGTAAATTTAAGAAAATTGAAATCGTATCAAGCATCTTTTCCAACCACAGTGCTATGAAATTAGAAATCAATTAGAGGAAATAAACTGTAAAAAACACAAACACATGGAGGCTAAACAATATGCTACTAAATAAGCAAGAGATCACTGAAGAAATTAAAGAGGAAATTAAAAAATACCTAGAGATAAATGACAAAAAAACACAACAGCCCAAAACCTATGGGATGCAGCAAAAGCAGTTCTAAGAGGGAACTTTATAACAATAAAATCCTACCTCAAGAAACAAGAAAAATCTCAAATAAAAAATCTAACCTTACACCTAAAGGAAGCAGAGAAAGAACAACAACAAACAACAAAAAAAAAAAACCCCAAAGTTAGTAGAAGGAAAGAAATTATAAAGATCAGAGCAGAAATAAATGAAATAGAAACAAAGAAAACAATAGCAAAGATCAATAAAACTAAAAGCTGGTTCTTTGAGAAGATAAACAAAACTGATAAACCTTTAGCCAGTCTCATCAAGAAAACGAGGGAGAGAACTCAAATCAATAAAATTACAAATGAAAAAGAAGTCACAACAGACACCGCAGAAATACAAAGCATCCTAGGAGACTACTACAAGCAACTCTGTGCCAATAAGGTGGACAACCTGGAAGAAATGGACAAATTCTTAGAAAGGTATAACCTTCAAAGACTGAACCAGGAAGAAATAGAAAATATGAACAGAACAACCACAAGTAATGGAATTGAAACTGTGATTAAAAATCTTCCAACAGGGCTTCCCTGGTGGCGCAGTGGTTGAGAATCCGCCTGCCAATGCAGGGGACACAGGTTCGTGCCCCGGTCCGGGAAGATCCCACATGCCATGGAGCAGCTGGGCCCATGAGCCATGGCTGCTGAGCCTGCACGTCCGGAGCCTGTGCTCCACAACGGGAGAGGCCACAAGAGTGAAAGGTCCGTGTACCGCAAAAACAAACAAAAAAAAACTCTTCCAACAAACAAAAGCCCAGGACCAGATGGCTTCACAGGTGAATTCTACAAAACATTTAGAGAAGCGCTAACACCCATCCTTCTCAAACTCTTCCAAAAAATTGCAGAGGAAGGAACATTCCAAAACTCATTCTACGAGGCCACCATCACCCTGATGCCAAAGCCAGACAAAGACATCACAAAAAAAGAAAATTACAGACCAGTATCACTGATGAATGTAGATGCAAAAATCCTCAACAAAATACTAGCAAACAGAATCCACCAACACTTTAAAAGGATCATACACCATGATCAAGTGGGACTGATCCCAGGGATGCAAGGATTCTGCAATACACACAAGTCAATCAATGTGATATACCATATTAACAAACTGAAGAAGAAAAACCATGTGATCATCTCAATAGATGCAGAAAAAGCTTTTGAGAAAATTCAACACCCATTTATGATTAAAAGAACCCTCCAGAAAGTGGGCACAGAGGGTACCTAACTCAGCATAATAAAGACCATATATGACAAACCCACAGCAAACATCATTCTCAATGGTGAAAAACTGAAAGCATTTCCTCTAAGATCAGGAACAAGACAAGGATGTCCACTCGCACCACTATTATTCAACATAGTTTTGGAAGTCCTAGCCACAGCAATCAGAGAAGAAAAGGAAATAAAAGGAATACAAATTGGAAAAGAAGAAGTAAAACTGTCACTGTTTGCAGATGACATGATACCATACATAGAGAATCCTAAAGATGCCACCAGAAAACTACTAGAGCTAATCAATGAATCTGGTAAAGTTGCAGGATACAAAATTAATGCACAGAAATCTCTTGCATTCTATACACTAACAATGAAAGATCAGAAAGAGAAATTAAGGAAACAATCCCATTCACCATTGCAACAAAAAGAATAAAATATCTAGGAATAAACCTACCTAAGGAGGTAAAAGACCTGTACTCCGAAAACTACAGGATACTGATGAAAGAAATCAAAGATGACACAAACAGATGGAGAGATGTACCATGTTCTTGGATTGGAAAATCAATATTGCGAAAATGACTATACTACCCAAAGCAATCTACAGATTCAACACAATCCCCATCAAATTGCCAATGGCATTTTTCACAGAACTAGAACGAAAAATCTTAAAATTTGTATGGAGACACAAAAGACACTGAATAGCCAAAGCAATCGTGAGAGGAAAAAAAAAATGGGGCTTCCCTGGTGGCGCAGTGGTTGAGAATCTGCCTGCTAATGCGGGGGACACGGGTTCGAGCCCTGGTCTGGGAGGATCCCACATGCCGTGGAGCAACTGGGCCCATGAGCCACAACTACTGAGCCTGCATGTCTGGAGCCTGTGCTCCACAACAAGAGAGGCCACGATAGTGAGAGCCCCGTGCACCACGATGAAGAGTGGCCCCCGCTTGCCACAACTAGAGGAAGCGCTCGCACAGAAACAAAGACCCAACGCAGCAAAAATTAATTAATTAATTAATAAACTCCTACCCACAACATCTTCTTAAAAAAAAAAAAATGGAGCTGGAGGAATCAGACTCCCTGACTTCAGACTATAGTACAAAGCTACAGTAATCAAGACAGCATGGTAGTGGCACAAAAACAGAAATATAGATCAATGGAACAGGATAAAAAGCCCAGAGATAAACCCACGCACCTATGGTCAACTAACCTATGACAAAGGAGGCAAGGATATACAATGGAGAAAAGACAGTCTCTTCAATAAGTGATGCTGGCAAAACTGGACAGCTACTTGTAAAAGAATGAAATTAGAACACTCCCTAACACCATACACAAAAATAAACTCAAAATGGATTAAAGACCTAAATGTAAGGCCAGAGACTATAAAACTCTTAGAGGAAAACATAGGCAGAACACTCTATGACATAAATTACAGCAAGATCCTTTTTGACCCACCTCCTAGAGAAATGGAAATAAAAACAAAAATAAACAAATGGGACCTAATGAAATTGAAAAGCTCTTGCACAACAAAGGAAAACATAAACAAGACCAAAAGACAACCCTCAGAATGGGAGAAAATATTTGCAAATGAAGCAACTGACAAAGGATTAATCTCCAAAATATACAAGCAAGCAGTTCCTGCAGCTCAATATCAAAAAAACAAACAACCCAATCCGAAAATGGGCAGAAGACCTAAATAAACATTTCTCCAAAGAAGATATACAGACTGCCAACAAACGAAAGGATGCTCAACATCACTAATCATTAGAGAAACGCAAATCAAAACTACAATGAGGTATCACCTCCCACCTGTCAGAGTGGCCATCATCAAAAAATCTACAAGCAATAAATGCTGGAGAGGGTGTGGAGAAAAGAGAACCCTCTTGCAGTGTTGGTGGGAATGTAAATTGATACAGTCACGATGGAGAACAGTATGGAGGTTCCTTAAAAAACTAAAAATAGAATTAGCATATGACCCAGCAATCCCACTACTGCGCATATACCCAGAGAAAACCTTAATTCAAAAAGACACATGCGGACTTCCCTGGTGGCACAGTGGTTTAGAATCCACCTGACAATGCAGGGGACACAGGTTCCAGCCCTGGTCCAGGATGATTCCACATGCTGTGGAGCAACTAAGCCTGTGTGCCACAACTACTGAGCCTGCGCTCTAGAACCCGTGAGCCTCAACTACTGAAGCCCACGCACCTAGAGCCTGTGCTCTGCAACAAGAGAAGCCAACGCAATAAGAAGCCCACATGCAGCAACGAAGAGTAGCCCCTACTCGCCACAGCTAGAGAAAGCTCATGTGCAGCAACAAAGACCCAATACAGCCATAAATAAATAAATAAATAAATAAATAAATAAATAAATAAATTTTAAAAATTTATTTTAAAAGACACATGCACTCCGATATTCATTGCAGCACTATTTACGATAGCCAGGTCATGGAAGCAACGTCAATGCCCATTGACAGACAAATGGATAAAGAGGAAGTGGTACATATATACAATGGAATATTACTCAGCCTAAAAAAAGGAATGAAATTGGGTCATTTGCAGAGACGTGGATGGACCTAGAGACTGTCATACAGAGTGAAGTAAGTCAGAAAGAGAAAAACAAATATCATATATTTAACACACATATGTGGAATCTAGAAAAAATGGTACAGATGAACTGGTTTGCAAGGCAGAAGGAGAGACACAGACATAGAGAACAAATGTATGGACACCAAGGGGGGAAACGGGGGGTGGAATGAATTGGGAGATTGGGATTGACATATATACATTAATAGGTAGGAAATAGATAATGAGAACCTGCTGTATAGCACGGGGAATTCTACTTCAATTCACTGAAACTAACACAACATTGTAAAACAACTCTACCCCAATTTAAAAAAAAATGCAGATGTGGTAGAAGGTTGTGGAGAGGAGGCAATGAGGCTATCAGGAAGTAAATTAACTAAATAAACCTCGAAAACATATCTGCAAGTATTACCGTTTGAAAATTCATCTGGACCTCTTTCAAGGCTCATTCTTTGCTCTGAATTTAAAAAGAAACACACACATATTTGATTAGAAACTGCTGTGACATAGAGTCTGTCCATTTAAGACTACATTTTGCTGATCCACAGCTCTCAGGTTATTTATACCTCTGCTTAGTTCTTCATAATCGTTGATTTTCTTCAATAGGCTCTTGTTGATTTGCTCACAGATTCTTTTCAGGGTGTCCAAGTTTCTTTCCCCTAGGATGACCCTCTTCTCCATCTCTATGAAAATATCAAGCAAGGTCTAGAGGGAGGAGAAATCAAGTTGGAAAACTAGATGGAGCCATATTGGCTTTTAGATTAACTTTTTTTTTTTGCTTCCACTCTCTCCAAACTAAGCACCCACCCTAGCTTCCCAAGCCAACCCTCCTGGGAGGACATCCTGGTCTTATAAAGCCAATCAGTAGATTATTAGGGAGGCAATTCATGATTTCTGGCCCAGAAAGACAGAAATAAGAAGACACAGGAGAAGTCACATCAGATGTCACCTAGTCCCCAGGCCCAGGCCCTGTGCTGAAACTGCCTGTGGACACCTTTATGTGAAGACAGTGAAGCAGCCCGAGTGCATGGCTGAGGTGCAACAGCCCTGGGGACTGCCTCACACCCTTCATTGCCTCTGCCACCTGATCATCTCCAGGCTGAGTGTTCCCATCACACACACACACACACACACACACACACACACACACACACACACACACACACACACACACACACACACACACACACACACACACACACACACACACACACACTTCCAGGTCCCAGATTGTTTCAGAGACTGCAGAAGTGGGAAAGCGATCTCAGGCCCACCACCGTCTCTCCTGGCTCTGCAAGGTCTCCACATTGCCTGGGCCTCCACACCAGCCTTCTCCCCTCGCTCCTCACCCTGCCTTGTTCCTGGTAATTAACGTGAGCAGCACTTAACAGTATACAGGGGCATCATATCTACAGCACTCATGCCTGACAGCGTTCTTCTTCTCCCCAGTTAAAAAGTGAGAATTCATGTTGCTTTACTGACAAGTGCTCTCTTTAGTCTCAGAAATCCCCACTGGCTGACTCACCCTCAAGACTAAACCTCGGGCAGACACCAGGTCTTACCATGTCATCATCCAGCTTACATTTGGCAATCTCCTGGCTCAAAAAAAACTTGAAGTCCTTCAATTCCAGTTTGTTCACATCTTCTGAAATCTGAAAAAGCATGACCCTGAAGTGGGAAACAGAAACACTTTAGAAATATTTTCTTAAATGATTTCCCATCCGATTTCCCATCCGAGTCACAGTGGACTTGATTCCTATGGCCTCCCTTTAAAATAAAGCCAGATAATGACGTGATTTATGAGTTGAGTCCTTGGAAAGAGGCTGGTGTGGTGACACTGAAGACAAATGGCTCATGCCCAACTATCCCACTCTTAGAATTTAAAGTTCTCCAACTTTGACTTTCAGTTAATTTCAGTTAAATGAATTGTGTTTTTCCTTTGTCCTTCGCTATAAAATCAAGATCTTGTTGCAATAGAGAAAAAGCTTTGATTTTGGATATCATGCTTTTCAAAATGCAAATCAGATGGAATTCCTCAATTAAAACTAGTCAATGTTCTCCCAGCCGCTACCTTCAGTAGGAAGGCCAAACGCCTCCTTCTGGAGTAGGGGCTTTTGTGAACGGAGCCCAGCCTGCCTCCTCATCTCTGGATGCTCCTTACTGCTGTCCCCCCATCTCCTCTCTGAACACACGCAGCTGCCCTGCCCCTCACCCTGTTATGCTGGGCCTCCTCCCACCCCTATCCCCTTGTCCGTCTGCAGACAACCACTCATCCACTAACAGCTCAAGCACTGCCTGACTGTTCTCAAGGCTGTATTCACCCCGCTGTACCTGCCTGTGCATCGCCAGAAGAGTAACACACATAACTGTCTGTTGATGAAGCTGTCCAAGTTCCCTGAGAATGGGATCAGTGCCCTTTTGGTTTCCATAAGCCTAGAGGGTCATGAGATACAGTGTTTAAGTGCAGGGGACCCAGACTCCTGGTGTTGGAACCTTGGATCCACCATGCATGAACTGTGTGGCTTTAGACATGTTACACATTTTTCCCCCTCATCTGTAGATTGTAGATAATACTCTATTTACCCCTCTGGGAGGTGTTGAGGATTACATGAATAAGTTTACCTGAAGCACTTAAACCAACCTTTGGCAACACACTAAGTGTTCAAACATGACAGGCATTATTATTTCCTAAATTATGATAGGCTCTTGGGATATGCTTGTTGAATGAACAAAGGAAAGTTTTACAAGTCAGCAAACCTTTTACTATTATGGTGCAAAGGAAAATAACTTTAATACAAAAACATGTTAACTTCAAAAGTAAATTAGAAAAGTAAAATTCTAAAAATAAAAACATGGTTGACCCTTGAGCAACACAGGTTTGAAGCGCACGGGTCCACTTATGTACAGATTTTTTTCAATAAATACGTAATACAGGGTTTCCCTAGTGGTGCAGTGGTTGAGAGTCCACCTGCCGATGCAGGGGACACGGGTTCGTGCCCCGGTCCGGGAAGATCCCACATGCCGCGGAGCGGCTGGGCCCGTGAGCCATGGCCGCTGAGCCTGAGCGTCCGGAGCCTGTGCTCCGCAACGGGAGAGGCCACAACAGCGAGAGGCCCGCGTACCGCAAAAAAAAATTTAAAAATAAATAAATAAATACGTAATACAGTACTACACAGTCTGCGGTTGGTCAAACCCACAAATGTGGAACCTAAGATACAGAGGATAGACTGTAAGTCATAAGCGGGTTTTTGTGCAGAGGGTCCACACCCCTAACCCCCATGTTGTTCAATGATCAACTGTAGTGTAGAAACAGAAGTTACTCAGTATTATCACCTGCTTCATCCTTCTTCTCATGGAATCTCTACCCTAGAAGTATTTCTCTAAAACTTTCTCAGTTTGACCAAGATTGGGTCCAATCAAAAGCTACCTCCCCTTTTAACTTTATCACAAGGTATTTTGCCCTTCTACGTTCCTCATTATTGAAACCTACTGGCTTTCTTGTACCATCGTTGTCTAGAAATAAATCTGGATAGTTTATAAGGTACTAATTTTATAGGTAGCAATGATAATTTGAAATTTTAAATATCCTATAAATGGAAAGTGGCCACACTAGCATTTTTTTTTCTTACTTGATATTCAACAATGATGAACAAGCAGGAGATTTTACTTGTGCTGACCCTTTTGTTCCCAAGCTAACATGTCCAAGATTTTAACAGACAGATCCTGCCCTTGTTAGACACTCGTAACCCTCCAACAGAGAGGCCCATGTCATTGTCTGCACTGGAAGTTGCCTTGGCCTTGCTCACATGGCAGGAGTGCAACCTTCAAAAGACCAAGACAGGGGACACAAGATGAGACCCTCTAGCTTTCCTAATTATGGAGCTGTTGTTTTTATGATTAATTGATGCCTTAATGAAAAAAAATTCATCACAAGGACTTCACAATTCTATTGAACCAAAGTTACCCAGTATTGAATAGTATCCTTCCCCACTCTCCTTCCAAATTCATGTCCACTTGGAACGTGTAAAAGTGACTTTACTTGGGAAAAGGGTCTTTGTGGATGTAATCTTGCCAAGATAAGGTCATACTAGATTAGGGTGGCCCTAATCCAATGGCTGGTGTCTTTAAAAGAAGAGGGAAATTAAGACACAGATACACAGCAGAGAAGGCAAGGTGAAGAAAGAGGCAGAGATTGAACTGATGCATCCGTAAGACAAGGAACACCAAGGATTGCCTGCAACTACCTGAAGCTAGGAGAGGATCATGAAACAGATTATCCCTCAGAGCCTCTAAAAAGGAATCAATCCTGTTGACATCTCAACTTCAGCCTCTAGCCTCCAGAACTATAAGGAATTAACTTCTCTACTGTGTTAAGCCTTTGGCAGGACAGACAGCCCAAGCCACTGCTGTTCTGACAGCATCTGGGGTCACAGGGATTAAGCAGTCATTGGGCGTTACAGGATGGCTTACGGAGTAAAATTGTGGAAGCTGTTTAACCTTACAATGATCGGTTATTACCATGGGGGTTTCCAGATGGCCAGGCATAGATTAAAAATGGTTATCTTATACCATAATAAAAAAAGCACTCATTACGGGGGTCCGGCCTGGCCAATCCAGAATGACTGACAACACACAGCTCACTTAAGAACTTGGTAACACAAGCCTTAAGGTATGGAATAAAAGCCTAAAACCTTACTGAGAATTTCATAGTCATCCAGAAGTAGGTGGGAGGGGGTCTCAGGTGGGAAGTAGTGGTGCTTTATTCGATAATAGGCAAAGAAGTGCATGGTATGGGCATCAGCAAAGCAGAGGCATCAAGATAACGGATATGTAACAGACAGAGAGAGTTGGAACGTTTAAAAAATGTCTATTTGGATTTCGGCATACCTATAGGTAATGTTTCACCTTGGAAAGAAAATTTTATTTTATAGTTTTAGCATATTTTTCTCTGAATTCTACATAAAGTCTCTAAATTTCTTAACCTGACCATGGTGGGACATCTTCCCAAGTCTCCAAAGTCACACCATATAGACAACCTACAAACAGCATCAGCCCTTCCCATAAAGATGTGCCCATTCAACCCACACGTCCCAGTTCCACACCATGGAGGTTTTTCCCACCTATAGGCAGAGATCTGGGCCCTGCCCGGCATCTGAAGCTCCCTCTCCATCTCCTCCTCACTGGTGTCCAGGTAGGTGAGCAGCAGATCCAGTCTATTCATTCGGAAAAGCAGCTCCTTCAAGAAGGACAGGTTGCTTTCCTCCAACATTCTCTTTTCTTGGAGCCTCTGGAATAGCATCAAGGCATCCTTGATGGGTTCCTGCTTCCTGTGTGGAATGTAGTCCAGGCTCAGGAACTTGAGGGCAGCCAGGTCTTCACTGTCCAGCTGTTCCCCAATATTATACAGACATCTGTTGAAATTCATGCTGATCGAGCGTTAGGAGAATGTAGTTGTTACCTAGGTTAAAATACGATGTTATGTTCAGATGAGGAAGAAAACTACCACTTACTGATTTGTTCCTTCATCAAATGCTATTACATCTACTATATGCCAGACATTATGCTGTGGATACAGGCAAGAAAACAAACAAACAGGTTCCCACTCTCAAGTAGCTTACTGTTTTGGAAGGTAGATTTACAAAGTAGCCAGTGGTCAGAGAGTTGTGACCAGGGCACAGTAGAAATATAGAAGAAAGAGCCTTAACTCAGCCTGGGAGAAGGGCTTTCTGGAGGGAAGCCACCTTTGGGGAGGAGATGGTGAAGGACAATTTTTGAAGGAAATAATTTATGCAAAAGTTGGAGGCAAGAATGTTCAAGTCAGTTCGGGCAGGCAAAGGGAGCTCAATAAAGTAACCACGAAGGGTCTGGGAGAGGGAGTGGTGAGACAAAGGGATGGAGCTGTGGCCGGGAACTGTTATAAAGGGCCTCATACGATGGGTCAAGGGGGTCAGGCTCTCTCCTGGATATAATGGGAAACCAAGAAAGGATTGTAAACATGAGCGTGACATCATCCAATTAGGGATTAACATTTAAAGTGTGGGGGACATATGTAGATGTATAACTGAATCACTTTGCTTCACACCAGAAACTAACATAACACTGTAAATCAGCTATACTCCAATATAAAATAAAAATTAAATTAAAAAAATAAAATAAAGTGTGGAGGACAGATTGGAAGGGTTGGAGGCGGGAGAAGTCATGTGGTCTAATGGAAACAATGGTGGCAGGAGGACGCGATGCAGTACTCTCCCCCAAGGGCCTCAGGACAGGCACCCACAGCTGCTCAAGAACCCAAAACTGGAAATGGAACCAAGAGAACTCGGTCAGCCTTTCAACACAAACAGTCTCTAAATCAGATTATGGGGTATTTTCACATACTTACATGTTTGAGCAGGTAAAAAAAAAGAGAGGGCAGTGTTTCAGGAAACTCCAGACAACCTTCACACAAGCAGCCCGAGATGTGGGGTTTCTTGAGCCCCTTCAGTCACCTTGGCCAATTTCTCCCTCACCTCCCCTGCTCTGATAGGCCCATGTTCATGGTACAGGAGCCCTTGGAGCAGGGTTTGTATCGGGTACATCATAGGAACAAGACTGGGACCTGGATCCCTGGGGCGGGCTACAGGGCCACTGTCAAAGCCAGGAATCTCACCTGCAGCTGACTGTCGGAGAGGCAGGCAGTGCAGTGGCTCAGAGTCTGGGGCTGCGGGGTCCGACAGAACTTGGACCAGAACCCAGCTGGGGCACTGGCCCAGGCCTGGGCAGCTCACAGCCTACAGCTGAGGAGATTCCTGCTCGGTAAGGTGGGATCAGAAGAGCAATATCTCCTGAAGTGTTGTGAGTATACAACACCTATCGTGCTTTTAGAGTAACGACCAAAAACTAACGAACAAAGGCGTGTTCACCTGAAAGAAGGAAAGACCTTGGCTGTGGGGCCGGACACCACTGGGCATGTGACCTGAACACTTCTCTTACCCTCCTGGTTTTCCCACTTCCTCACTGGAAAATTCATTTGAAAGCAGTGATTTTCCACCTCTTCAACGTTGAAGAACTCTTCCTTGAAGGCTTACTCAGATGCTCCCTTACCTCAGGGCTATCATCTGAAAACCTTGAACTAGAAAACCTTTAACTTCTCATCCAGCTCCACCATTTGCTTGCTCCCACAGACTCTGTGCCCCTGGACACTTTCTTTAACCTCAAATAACCTTAACCTGTTTGGACCTCTTTCCTCCCTGAAACAAGGCTCCTAAATTTTTAAGCTCCCTGCATTCACTGACATTCTCGGATGAAACCACAAATCCTGACTATCACTTGAGGGGTGATGGAGTGAACCAGGACCTGTGTATTTTGTACCTCTGATGTTAAAATAGAAACATTAAGGTAAACTTTAATATTTTTAAAAAGTGGCCCAAAAGACTTTGAAGCTTTTAGTTTTTCTTTTTAAAATAAACCTTTTCTGGGACTTCCCTGGTGACTCAGAAGTTAAGAATCTGCCTGCCAACACAGAGGACACGGGTTCGAGCCCTGGTCCGGGAAGATCTCACATGCCGCAGAGCAACTAAGCCCATGCGCCACAACTACTGAGCCTGCACTCTAGAACCCATGAGCCACAACTACTGAGCCCTCGTGCCACAACTACTGAAGCCCGTGCACCTAGAGCCCGTGCTCTGCAACAAGAGAAGCCACCACAATGAGAAGCCCTCGCACCGCAACAAAGAGTAGCCCTCACTCGCTGCAACTAGAGAAAGCCCATGCGCAGCAACGAAGACCCAATGCAGCCAAAAATAAAAATAATTAATTAATTAATTAAAATAAAATAAAACGGTATTTAAAAAAAAAATCCTGATTACTTCCCGCCAATTCTGATTACAGAACACTGGGGTGGTTTTTTTTTTTGGTAAAAATTGAAAATGCAATAAATTATAACATGGTCATGGTTGTCATTATCATACATCACATACACACAAATACACATTTATATAAAAGTTAGAATCAGGTTGCACATCCAAGCGTGTACATCTGTATTTTTTTATACCCACTTAATATTTAGAATGAACATTTACCTTTACCATAAATATTCTTCCTTGGCATATTTTTAATATTTCTTGATTTCCAGCATGTGGAGATATCAAAATTTATTTTAAGCAATTTTCTGTTCCTTTACTGTTAAAAATAATATTGCACTGACAGGCTTTTTCATATATCCTGTGCATACCTCTGATTATTTCCTTCTTAGAATTGGAATTATGGACAAAACTTTTTTCTCCCTTTTAATCTAGAGCTGACATTATTGTTTAGACAAGTTTTCTTGATTAGGAAACTGGAGGGACAGTGTCTTAGAAAGATACATCTTGTTTTACACTGGATTCACAAAGGCTGCAGAGCCTAGATTATTCACTGCAAAATCAATCAATTATCATGAAAATACTTTTATATAGGAAAGATACCTTAAATATTTGGGCTGCACCTAAAAGCATACGTTCAAAGTTCAACAAACAAAACCTCTAGACATTCAAGGGAGCAAACTAGCAAGTTCATTCCTTAAATCACACTCCATAGAAACACACATGTGCTCAACAGGGTTTGTACATGGAGTCTCACCACAGCCCAATATATAACCCTGAACAACTAGAAACATCCCAAATGTCCTCCAATAAAGGAATGGCTAAATTAACTAAAGCATAGTCATCCTACAGAATATTATGCAGCAGTTAAGAAAATGCACTCCAACTTCTGAAATTAAAATGGATAGATATTCAAGATAAGTTATTATGACAGCGAAAATAGCAAGTTGCAATATAACCAAAAATCATACATCTACTTTTTAGAAATACTCAAACAACATAATTAGATTTTCAGTGATTACAGAAATATATATTAAAGCAGAAAATAAAAGATAAGGAAATTCTGGAAAGAGACATACCAAACTCATACAGTGCCTAGACTGTATTCACAGATCTTTGAAGAAAATACACAGGAAGCTGCTTCAGTGGTTGCCTGAGAGGAGAGGAACTAGAGGTCTGGGGGTGGACAGGAAGAGACTTGCTTTACATTCTATACCCTTTGCACAGTGTAAATCTTTACCATTTTATTACCCTAAATGTACATGTACTTAAATTAAAATCTCTTTTTAAATAACTATTTTTATTCCAGTATATGAAACTGGAAAGGATCAGAACTGGGTCCAGCCCTGTTTAAAACCATTAGGTCCAGTGTCCTTAAATCTTCCAATAAGTTCTAACCATTGCTAAAATATCATTTTACAGAATAAAATCAACCAAAGAATCAAATGAAAGCAGAATCTCCTTTTTTCCCCCTCTGCAATTATTTTCTTTCTAATGATAACAATGCTTATTGTATTCCTTTTAGAAAATACAGGAAAGATAAAAAGGAGAATAAAAATTACCTATAATTCTGTCATCCAAAGATTAAATGCCTAATCAAAACATTCTCCGATGTAAATCATACCAATGTTTTCTTAGGTCAGTCTCCCAAGGCAATAGAAATAAAAACAAAAATTAACAAATGGGACCTAATCAAACTTACAAGCTTTTGCACAGCAAAGGAAACCAAAAACAAAATGAAAAGACAACCTACAGAATGGGAGAAAGTATTTGCAAATGATGCAACTGACAAGGGCTTAATTTCCAAAATATATAAACAGCTCATAAAATCAACAACAAAAAACAAACAACCAAATCGAAAAATAGGCAGAAGACCCAAAGAGACATTTCTCCAAAGAAGAAAGACAAATGGCCAATAGTCACATGAAAAGATGCTCAACAGGGCCTCCCTGGTGGCGCAGTGGTTGAGAGTCCGCCTGCCGATGCAGGGGATACGGGTTCGTGCCCCGGTCTGGGAGGATCCCATATGCCGCGGAGCGGCTGGGCCCGTGAGCCATGGCCGCTGGGCCTGCGCGTCCGGAGCCTGTGCTCCGCAACGGGAGAGGCCACAACAGTGAGAGGCCCGCATACCGCAAAAAGAAAAAAAAAAAAAAAAAAAAAAAAAAGATGCTCAACATCGCTAATTATTAGAGAGATGCAAATCAAAAGTACAGTGAGGTATCACCTCACGCTGATCAGAATGGCCATCATTAAAAACTCTATGAATAACAAATGCTGGAAAGAGTGTGAAGAAAAGGGCACCCTCCTACACTGTTGGTGGAAATGTAAGTTGGTAAAGCCACTATGGAAAACAGTATGGAGGTTCCTCAGAAAACTAAAAATAGAATTATCATATGATCCAGCAATCCCACTCCTGGGCATATATCTAGACAAAACTCTAATCCAAAGAGATACATGCACCCCTATGTTCATAGCAGCACTATTCACAATAGCCAAGACATGGAAGCAACCTAAATATCCATTGACAGAGAAATGGATAAAGAAGATGTGGTACATATATACAATGAAATATTACTCAGCTATAAAAAAAGAATGAAATAATGCCATTTGCAACAACATGGATGCAACTAGAGATTATCATACTAAGTGAAGTAAGTCAGAAAGAGAATGACAAATACCATGATATCACTTATATGTGGAATCTAAAATATGACATAAATGAACCTATCTGAAACAGAAACAGACCTGTGGTTGCCAAGGGGGAGGGGGTTGGGGCAGGGATGTAGTCAGAGGTTGGGTTAACAGATGTAAGCGTTTATGTATAGCATGGAGACCTATATTCAGTATCCTATGACAAACCATAATGGAAGAGAATATTAAAAAAAGAATGTATATATATGTATTACTGAATCACTTTGCTGTACAGCAGAAATTAACACAACACTGTAAATCAACTTTTAAAAAATTAAAGTAAAATAAAAAACAAAGATAAATGCCTAATAATCTTACTGTCCTTCCTACCGAATATTTTATGCATATATATTTTCCCTCATATTTAAACACCATATTTCTGAGGTATACGTGGACTTTTCCACTGATAATATTATAAGTACATCTTGATGTCTTTATTTTTTCTTCTACAGCATGGATTTTTAAATCTGTAAGGCATCTAATCATATGAATGGGCAAGAATTTATCTAACCAGTCTCTGATTACATTTAGGATGATCTTAAAATGCAAATCTCCATGTATACCTCTGATTATTTTATTAGAATAATTTCCTAGAAATAGGATTACTGAGACAAAAGGAATAAAGATTTTTAAGGCTTTTGTTACATATTCAATAGCATTTTCTGACAGTATAAAAAAAATTCGAATCCAAGGCAAGGATGACGTGAATTTGGATATAACATGATGGGCTCCTGTCCTCTATGGCCAGTTCACCTCACTCGTTTCATTATCTTTGCAATAGCCTGACAATGCTTTCTAAATTATTTTTGCATCATATTAAAATGGACACTTAGTAGGGAAAGTGCTGGCAAGGCTTCTTTTCTGACCCAGCTTTTTCCAGAACACATTGTGGTATAATATTGTCTTTGTTTGTTTAGGTCACACACCTCTTTGATCGTAGTGCCTGGGAAGCACTGTTACCTGCTCTAGATTTTATACCGTTAACAACGGGCCACCTCTAGGTTCTGGCTCTATAGGAACAGGGACCAAGAGGTACTTCTTTTTTTCTTTTTTTTTTTTGCGGTACGCGGGCCTCTCACTGTTGTGGCCTCTCCCGTTGTGGAGCACAGGCTCCGGACGTGCAGGCTCAGCGGCCATGGCTCACGGGCCCAGCTGCTCCGTGGCATGTGGGATCTTCCCGGACCGGGGCACGAACCCGTGTCCCCTGCAACGGCAGGCGGACTCTCAACCACTGTGCCACCAGGGAAGCCCCGGAACTTCTTTTTTTATGGGCCCTGGGTTTAACTGCATGTGCTCATATGCTAGAAACTTTGTTAGAGTAATATTTTAAGGAGAATATTCATTGTTGTATTTTTCTCATCCTAAAATAGTAAAAGTAACATTTATTCCTTAGAGAACTTTTAAAAGAAAAATAAAAATCGCTTAGAAAAAAATCACTTAGAAAAACTTAGAAGTAATTTTGGGGTCAAATTTGGTGCGTTTTTTTCCCATTTTATTCACACGTTCACATATATATACATATATAATGTGTGTGCATATACATATGCTGAATATATAAATTCGAATATATATTTGAATATATTGGTTTATATTGCATACAAGGTGGAAGAGAGGGGTAGAAATGGAAAGCCCTCCCGAATTTTTCTTTTATTTCCAATTATATAACAATAATAAATCCATATAAATATATTTGTATTATATGGTATATAAGTATATCTAACATTTTTATAATAAATGTGTGCCCCAAAGTATTTTGATATGAATTTTTATATTATGATGTGTGTTTATAACATATAACCATATAAACATAAAAATATTTTTCTTGTCTCACTTACTGCAATCCTCTGAAGAAATTGCTATTATCATCCTCATTTTACTATTGTGAAAAATCAGTTCAGGGGCTTCCCTGGTGGCGCAGTGGTTGAGAGTCCGCCTGCCAATGCAGGGGACACGGGTTCGTGTCCCGGTCCGGGAAGATCTCACATGCCGCAGAGCAGCTGGGCCCGTGAGCCATGGCTGCTGAGCCTGCACGTCGGAGCCTGTGCTCTGCAACGGGAGAGGCCACAACAGTGAGAGGCCCACGTACCACACACACACACACAAAAATCAGTTCAAAAGTAAGCTAGTGAGAGGCATCAGGCCCAGGTTTGAGCATCTCACTCAAGGGTCTCAATGACAGACCCTGCAAAGATTTAGAATTTATTCTTATTCCAGTTGGAAGCCAGTGAAGGAATTTAATGAAGAAAGACACATAATCAAAATATTTTTAAAGATTATGAATTACTTAAAATTTTAAAAGACTAAAGAAACCCCCAAAACACAGAAACAAGAATTCTTAACAAATCTACAAAAGCAAAGAGAGGGTCAGAACCTTACAAACCAAGCCGGTACATGCTGGAGCCTGGATTTAGACCTCAGCACCTCATCCCAGAGTCCCAAATTAGCACTGCCTTTTGTGCCATAATTAAATTGCAAATAAATCTCATCTAATCACAAACAATCCTTCTAGCGACATTCTAGCAACATCTTAGCTCTTTTGGTGATATGGAAAACTACCTCAAAGCTGGAGAAAATAAACCCAAAATTTGCATTACTCTTCTGAGACAAAAATCCGTTACCTCGTTCAAAGCTTGAGAGTACTGGAAAGCCGCTCTCAGGCCCAAACCCCTAAGCAATAGGGTGACTACTACCTCCAGTCCAGGATGGCCACCCCAAATTGGGGTTCCCCCAGAACCTGCCAGATGTCCACCCTGCACACAAACACCCTCCGCTGCAGGGTCCCAGCCAGGGCTATCTCACAGCCCAGGAAAGGTGTTCAAATCACGACAAAACTCAGAGCCAACCAAACTGAAGAAATTTATAACTCCACCTATAAATGCTTAACCCCACAAGTACTGATTATCAGTCTATGCTTGCCATTATGTTATTCCCGGTACTGTCCTGTGCCCTTTGAATGTCTCAAAAATAAATAAATAAATAATTGCGTTCTTAGCACTGTTTCTGTTTACGTGTGTGTCTGTTTATGTGTACATGTGTGTCTATATTGGTGGTCTGAGTGTCGGCAGATTGGTAAGCTATAGCAGCAAAGTCAGTTGAGAGTTGAGTTTTGGTTTCTATTCCTTGACAACTCACCATAAGGATGAGGCCTCTGTACAAATAACTGAACTTGGAGTATTCCCCCCAAAAAATCAGGAATGCATCAACCGAAGCTGGAGATCTGGGACCCGTGGGCCCTCACTACGGCCCTGGGAAGCACTGCTAACTCTCCTGGTTTCCGCATCTACAGTCATATACAAGGACCACCCCATGAGCCCCGAGGCCACCAGATCCCACCCTCAGTAGCCTAGAAAAGTCTAGAATCAAAAACCTTCCTCTCTAAAAGCCCATCCAACCTTACCACAGCCAAGTCCCAGAACCCTCACAGCGGCAGCCGCTTCACAGGCCTCTCTCTCCTGGCACATCTAAGAAAAGAATGAAGTCAAATGAACAACCAACAGCACAGCTCACTTACTTCCTGTTTTCGAAACTCCTGAGTCACTAGTGAGGTAGGCCGGCCTCCAGGCAGCACCCCCGTCTAGATCTCTAAGAGGGAGCCTGTGGAAGAGGAGGCAGGTGCCGGGAGGGGACCCTGGCCACCTGAGCTTTGGCTCTGGCTGTGTGACTTTGGACGGGTCCGTTTCTCTTCGGGGCCTCTCTACCACATTCCAACAGGAGAAAGTTTGAACTGGATGATAGCTAAGAACCCTTTCTTTTCATATTGCTGGAATTTACAGATTTTTAGGGGCTCATTATGAAGACTTTAATGGTTTCCTTCAATAATATTCACTGAGCACTCCTGAGTGGTCTTGAGATATGTCAACTGCAGGGTCCTCACCACAGCTCTCAGAGGGTCTGCTGACCCTCACAGAAACTCTCTTGGTTTCCCCATCTACACTCACATACACGATCACTTCCATGACCCCGAGGCCACAAGACCCCACCCTCAGCAGCCCAGAAAACTCTAGAATCATAGTCCTTCCTCCCAAAAGGCCCAGTGGAGCTCACCAAAAAGACAAATCCTGGGGCCCTCACCGTGGACTGGGCCCTGGAGAACAAAGTACACATTAGCCCTGCCTTTTTGCTTTAAGTCAGTTGAAATGTTTTCTGATAATAAAACTAGAGAGAGAAAAAAGAAAAATCAAACACCTCTCTTCTTTGAAACTGCCTTTTTTCTTTCCGCAAATGGAATATAAGCTTTCAGAGGGCAGAGCTCACGGCTGAGAGGATTAATGAGATGTCTGAAAGTGCCCCTCCACCTGAAGAGGGCTAAGGAAGGGTGCCGTGGCCCCACCCTTTGCTACCGCGCCTCTGCCCTGAGAACTCTGAGTGAGAGCACAGTAACAGAATGAAATCCTGTTAACGGCTAAATCCTAGCCCAGGAGGCGCTCCCTGACTCTTTCTTCCTGAGCATACACTCAGCTTTCATCCCACTGTTTTATGGCTGGTTCCTGTCCGAGGCTGTGAGCTTCACAAAGGCAGAGACGGAATATTTCATGCCCGTTCCCAGGATGTGCCACAGGAGTAGCAGTATCTAGAACATACAAAGGTTTCCTGCAAATCAACGAGGAAAAGAAACCCTGGAGAATGGCAATGGATATGGACACAGGGTTCCTTGACAGGGATACTCAGATGGCCAAAGTGTACGAATGACGCTCAGACTCATGAGTAAGCTGGAAAGTGCCAAAATAAAGCAACGGGCTCCCTACTTTGGACCTATCAGAATGGCAAAGGTTTGCAAGCTGGATCAGGCTAAAGATTGGTGGGCAAGTTCTCCTATAGTCCTTATATAGGATTGGGAGACTGTCCATCATGGAATAATAAGTAGTGGTTACAAAGTGGGACCTGGCAAATTACATCGAACTTAAAGTACAGTGCTTACTTGAAAAACAAAAAAAGTCAGAAACAGAACAAGCAAAATACAATACAAATAATACTAACACGTAATAATAATTGCTAATACTTACTGGGTACTTAGTAGTGCCAGTCACTGTTCTAAGTGGCTCATGCTGTTATTATCAACTTAAATCTTCACAGCCACCTCATGAGGGAGTGTTAATCCCATTTAATGATGAGGAAACAGAGGTACAGAGAAATTACTTTCTTGTTCCTGATCGCACAGTTTAAAAAGTAGCGTACACACACAAAACAAGGACACATTTTGCAAAGATACAGAACAATTCAAGGATATGTATCAAAAGATTTAGAGGGTCGTCTTTGGGAGGATAGGAGATAGGGTGGGAGTGGGGAAATCAAAGAAAGTACCTAGAACAGGGCAGGGTAGAGGGGCCCCGTAAGCCTTAGAGACCAAGGGCTACAGGGAATAGGGATCTGACAGGGTGATTAACTTAACCCTCTGCCCCAGGCCAAACGGAAAATAACTTAAACATAAGTAGGTGAATAAAGTCTTGTAGAATTTCCAAAGTAATCCAGCAGGAGAGAGACAGCGTGTCTATATTTGGGGCAGCAGAGTAACTGGAGATTCCTCAGAGTTAAAAAGTAGCAAAGTCAGTGGTTGTGGTTCAGAGAGAAACCCAGTCCAAGATCTGGGCCCCTAGCAGGACCCAGAGGTGAGTCCACTCCGCAGGTCTGATCTGCCCCTTGAGTGGGCAACGTGGTCTCCAGAAGCCACTTTTGCACCAGCCACTCACCTGGTCCACCCTGGCAACATCACAGTCACCAAGCTCCCGATGCCAAGCCCCCTAGACTGCCTAACTTCACACGTTCCAATTACTGAGGCAGGTTCTTACAACCGGAGAAAAATCCCTGTAAACGAGGCAAGGGGGAGGGGGAGGAGGGAGGTGGGGTTGGAAAGGCCTCCCGGAAGAAGTTTTCTTTTACTTTCGGATCACTCAACCAGGCTTTTCTGCCTGTCCCAGCAGACTCACTTCCTGTTTCTCTCCTCTCCACATTCAGAATTTACTAGCGAATTCAGCAGGGCTTTGAAACATCGCGAGATAAAAGAAAGAGAACCTGTGAAACCATTACCCTCCGGTAGAAGGGCAAAACCTGGTCTTCAGTAAGAGAGAAAGAAAATTCCTGAACAGAGAGAACTAGAGAATAAAACTGACTTTGAAAACTGGAAAACAGAGGTGATTCACTCGAACAGAAAATGTTTCTTATTTAAAGGAACCGTTGCCCAATTTCCAAACATTCAAAAGTGGGAGATGATAGACAATTCATCAATATGCAAACTAAAAACCAGGAAGCTGTATACTCACTACATTTAGTGTATATAAGGCCTATACTTTTTAAAGACAGATTTGAGACTTTCTGTGGCAAGTAAAAATGCCATTCTTCCTTGAAAGGGGTCTGGGGAGAGGAATTATTCCTCTATTCTGCGGCCCAAATCTCAGCACTGAAGCCATGGACCAGCCCCCCATATCATCTGGCAAGAGCTCTTCTTGGGTCGAAGCAGATCTCTTGCTGAGATGTGGGGAGATCCTGCACAAAAAGGGATGTGGGTCTGGCCCAGCCCTAAGCAAGGATAACAGTCCCTGGCCAGTGCTGTGCCTTAGTGACCCATACCTGTCCAGTGCCGGGCCTGGAGTGGTGGTAATGCGGAGATCTGTCCCCCAGGACCTTGAGCCCCCAGACCTCCCCAGCTTTTCTTCATCTTCCATCCCCTTCCCACCCTCTGCCTCCGTTTCCTGTTTGAATTTTTTTAAAGGTTTTCTGCCTTTTTGTTGTTACACCTTGTACATTTTATAACAAAAACACCAAAAATAATACAATACCTATATGTTGTACCTTTACATCAGTTATCTCTAATTCCCCCAGCAAAGTAGAGGATTGTTCTCCCATTTCATGGATGAGGAAACAGAGACTCAAATGAATACCCAAATTTGAACTCAGTCCTGTTGGACCAAAAACAAGGATTTTTCCACCGTAACACACTATTTCCCTTTCCCCAGCATTTAGAATTTGAAATGAACCATGTGGATGGAAGAGCAGTAAATTTAAACTAAGATAATGACCTATGCACAGAGGTCACAAGGTCACCTATGAAAAAGGAGTCCGCCTAATGGCACCAGCTAATATTTAATAAACATTGTGTGTGCAAGGCACAGCCACCCAAACTGGCTCATTTCACCTTCTGAACAATTCTCAGAAGTGGATGCTCCCATTTGAGTGACAAAACTGAGGTTTGGAGAGGCGAAAGACTTGGACAAGTACCTTCAGCTAGTGAGTGGCAGAATGAGTTTTGTGTGCCTCTCTAAGACCCTGGGAGGTTAATCAGTGTCTGAACATTAATACACACCCATGGTTCTCAACTTGAATGATCTGAGGGTTAACTGAGCAGGTTTAAAAAAAATACCAGTCTTCAGGCCCCAGCTCTGGAATTCCTACCTGAGCAGAATTACAGGAAGTAAAACAGACTGACCACTTAAAGGAACGCCTGGACCTTTGACAGTTCTCAGTAAATATTCACTACCACTGTGTTACGTAAGCTCACAATATCTGTAAGATGGCTACGAATTATTAGACACATTGTACAGATGAGGAAACTAAGTTCAGTGTCAATCAGCTGACAAACTGCACGGCCAACACAGGATCCCAAGATTGTCTCACTTGAGAGTTTACTTCCATCCCCCAGCCCCCAGCCTGGCAGAAATGGATGACCCACCGCAGGCATCCAGGGGGCCATACTGAGGAGGAATGGGGGAGTCTCAGGGCTTTGATGTGCCATTTGTAAGGTATTGATCCTAGGCTCCCCCAATCTTAGATCTTTTTAAAAAGGAAGATGAATAATCAGTAAGTGAATTGTGAACCTGAAGTTGGTTAAATTCCTTTTGTGATCTTCTAGGATCAATATTAATTTACTTGCTCTAACCAGTTTCTTGCCTCCATCTTGAGCTATACGCCTGTGTGATTATTTACATCGAAATGAATAATGTACCTGGTCTTTAGTCCTGGGGAAGCTGGAAAACCTGGAGGCGTTGCAGTTCAGCGGGGCATGAGGGAGCTGGTCCCTGCCCAGCGCATGGTGAGGACAGCCTGTTTTTGTTGTTTGTTTTTTGTTTTTTGCGGTACGCGGGCCTCTCACTGCTGTGGCCTCTCCCGTTGCGGAGTATAGGCTCCGGATGTGCAGGTTCAGCGGCCATGGCTCACGGGCCCGGCCGCTCCGCGGCATGTGGGATCTTCCCGGACCGGGGCACGAACCCGTGTGCCCTGCATCGGCAGGCGGACTCTAAACCACTGCGCCACCAGGGAAGCCCCTGCAGGTGGTATTCTTTTCACCTCCTCCTGATGAGCTAGAGATAAATCAGAGAGCCCCAGACACTTTTACCCAGACCTCTCAGCTTTCAAAAGTAAACAAGACTGGGGGTTAGGCTGAGGTCTCTCTGTCCCCAGTGGGGACGAGAGGCCAGATGCTGAGGTTAGATTTCAGTGGAGGGGGAAGTATTGCACGTCTTGGGCCTTTCTAGATATTGATGCACCAGTGACTGTGGTCTTCCAACCCCTGGCACCAAGATGAGCACCGAACAGACAATGTGCTCTGGTTTGGGGGCTGAGGCCACCTCCCTTACCAGGACCTTTGCCCAAACCTGACTATGGATAGATCCCTTCAAGTCCCTGTAAACCTCCCTTATTATGGCCCCCACCACTGAATGTGTTCATGGTATTGATGATTTGTCTTTGTGGACCCCCAATCACCTTCACCCTCTACCTCTGATGGGAACTGCTGCAGTTAGGGTCATCTTACTGGGGCCCGTGGAAGACCTTGAACCTGCCTGACTACAAGTGCTTAGTGCTATTGTACCCCCAAAACAGTATCAGCTGCCTAGCGAAGAAAAGGAAATAACTGCCCTCACTGCTGAGCCCAAGGAAGCCAAAGTGCTGTGTGAGAGTCTATTCAGCAGTCCTGTTGCCTAGTGCACAAAACTTTGGGTGCCTGGAAACCTACCATTGATTACAGGGGGCTCAACGCTGTGCTGCTGCCCTTGTGCTGGTGGTACCTGACACTGTGACTATCACAGACGCTATTGCTCAAGCTGAGGGAACTTGATATGTGACACTTCACATTGCAAATGCCTTTTTCAGCATCTTTCTCACTCGATCATCAGGATCAGTTTTTCTCTATGTGAAATGGGTTACAACATAGCTTTAACATCCTTCCACAAGGCAACCTAAGTTCCTGGGCTATCTGCCATCAGGTGGATCCTTACTGGGGAAAAGCTCTGCTCCTGGAGGCTGTTAATGCCTCCTCCTGGTGGGCTCAGACCAGGGCACAACCCAGCAAGGACTGGACCCTCTGTTGGTCCGCATGCAGCAATGCAACTAGGCTATGAACACAGACACATCACAGAGTCCTAATACCTAACTGAAATCCCTGACCATAATCTGGGAAGGGGCGTGGCTTCTCATTTCAGAGGAGACAATTACCAAGCTTTTGGTCCTCTCTGCACCCAACAAATAGAAAGAAGGCCCAGTGACTTGTGGGACTATTCAGCTACTCACTTGCTCACATTCCCCCTGTGGGATCTTGACAGCACCCACCTATTAGTTTAACAGAAAGGTCACTACGTGTGAGTGAGACTTCCGACAAACAGGATGCCCTGGAAACCCTCCAATGGGCCACCCAGGCCGTCCTTCCCCTGGGCCACACAGAACCACATCTGCCACTTGAGTTACAAGTCTCAGCAATCTCCCTGTTTGCAAATTGGAGCCTACGGTAGAAGGACAGTGCCATAGGTCATAGGTGCCTGTTGGGCTTTTGGACACATAAGCTCCTGGAGTCAGCAGGAATGTACACATCTTTTGAGGGACAACTGTTGGCCTGTTATTGGGCATTGGTGGATACTAAGTGTATGATCCATGGCCGTGAAGTAATCTTGAGACCAGAAATCCCAGTCTTGTTGTGGGGCTGAGCAGAGGCCTCAAATTCCTGGGTGGGAGTGACTCAAGATCATCCATAGTAAAATAGAGATACAGGAGTGGGCAAGCAGGAGACACACTGGAATGGACAAACCTTGCCCAGCTGGGCTCTCACAACTCCTTGAAAAGGTCTCAGGAATGCTCCTCTGCCTACCAGACATCTTGCTGGAGGAGCCATCACCTCCACCAGCCCAATGGGGGCCCGGGTATAAAGACCTCTTGGACCACCCAGGGGCTTGGTTCATGATGGCTCCTCCTGGTTAACTTCTACCTGGCTGGCATGTGGTGCACCTGCCATCCAAATGTTCACCAAACTCGGGAGAATAACGGATGAACACAGTGAGAACTTCAACAAAGAGATAGGATGTGTAAGAAAGTACTAAATGGAAGTTATAACTGAACTGGAAAATACACATCCATTAGGATGACTATAATCAAAAAGACCGTCAATGACAAGTGTTGAGGGGTTCAACAGCAGGCTGGGTGAGGTAGGAGAATGAATCAGTGAGCTGGAAGACAAAGCAATGGAACTCACTCAGACCAGCAAAACAAAAAAGGAATTTTATAAAGTGAGGATACCTTTGGAAATTCCCTGGCGGTCCAGTTGTTAGGACTCTGTGCCTTCAATGCCAAGGGCTCGGGTCCGATCCCTGGTTGGGGAACTGAGATCCCACGAGGCACAGCCAAAAGAAAAAAAAAACCTTTAAGGACTGTTGGGATAACATCAAGCAGAATAACACTCATGTTGTATGGGTCCCAGAAGGAGAAGAGAGAAAGAAAAGACCAGAATCAAACTAAAAATTCTGCACAGCAAAGGAAACCTCATCAAAATGAAAAGGCAACCTACTGAATAGGAGAAGATATCTGTAAATCTTCTGTCTGATAAGGAGGTAATATCAATACTATATAAAGAACTCATACAACTCAACAACAACAGCAAAACAACCCTACTGAAGAATGGGCAGAGGCTCTAGATAGACATTTTTCCAAAGAAGACATACAGATGACAAACAGACACAAGAAAAGATATTCAACATCACTAATTATTAGAGAAATGCAAATCAAAACCACAATGAGATAGCTCTTCACAACGGTCAGAATGCCTCTGATCAAAAAGACAAGAAATAACAAATGTTGAAGAGGATATGGAGGAAAGGGAATCTTTGTACACCAGTAGTGGGACTATAACTTGGTGCAGCCACTATGGAAAAGAATATGGAGATGTCTCAAAAGGTTAAGAATAGAACTACCATATGACCCAGCTATTCCACTTCTGGGTATTTATCCAAAGAACAAGAAGACATTAATTTAAAAAGATGTATACACCCATATGTTCATTGTGGCTTTATTTACAATACCCAAGGTATGGAAGCAACCTATCATCAATGGATAAGTAAAGAAAATGGAATACTACTCAGCCATATAAAAAAAATGAAATCCTGCTTTTTGCAACAAAATGCATGGACCTTGAAGGTATTATGCTAAGTGAAATAAGTCATACAAAGAAAGACAAATACCATGTGATTTCACTCATAGGTGGAATCTAAAACAAGCAAAAAAACAAAAACAAAACAAATGAACAAACAAAATGAAACAAAAACAAATTCATAGATACAGTGAACTGATTAGTGGTTACTGGAAGGGAGGGTGATCAGGGGGTGGGTGAAATAGATGAAAGGGGTCAACTGTAGGGAGATGGATGGCAACTAGACTTGTGGTGGTGGTCACTTTGTAGTGTATACAGTTATTGAATTATAATGCTGTACACCTGAAACTTATTATTTTTTTAATTAATTTATTTATTTATTTATTATTTTTGGCTGTGTTGGGTCTCCGTTTCTGTGCGAGGGCTTTCTCTAGTTGCGGCGAGCAGGGGCCACTCTTCATCGCGGTGTGTGGGCCTCTCACTGTCGTGGCCTCTCTTGTTGCGGAGCACAAGGTCCAGACGCGCAGGTTCAGTAGTTGTGGCTCACGGGCCTAGTTGTTCCACGGCATGTGGGATCTTCCCAGACCAGGGCTCGAACCCATGTCCCCTGCATTGGCAGGCAGATTCTCAACCACTGCGCCACTGGGGAAGCCCTGAAACTTTTTTTTTTTTTTAAAGTAGTGAAACCCTTGGTTTGGAAAAGAAAAAAGGAAGTTAAAAAAAAAACTGTCTAAAAATGAAAATGATCTAAGCTGTACATTTATAATTCTTGTGCATTCCTCAGTATTTGTATAATATTTCAATTAAAAGTTTCACTTAAAAAATATGACATTTCTGGTCTCCTGATTTTCTGTTTTTCCTCCTAGACCTTGCTGGATGTTTTCATAAAGATAGAGAAAATGATCGTACCAGAGAAAAGAAACTGAGACACATTGAAAAGACTCCAAATGGTTAGGAATCTGATGAAGAAAGTCAAAGGCTATGAAGATTTAAGCGGAGGGTAGAAATAACTGACACTTGTTCAGCTCAATTTATTCTTTCATTGAAAAAATCATGTCACACCATTCTTCTTCTTTGTTTTGTATTGCTTCTGTATTTTTTCCAAATTTTATTTCACTTATTATAATGTTATTTAAGTATATATAAACATAAAGCTACATATAAATGCTTTATGCTTATAGCTCTTGTACATGGATATAAGCAAAAAAAGTTTATGGATTAGACACAAGTAAAACTATAAAACTACATATAAATTATAAAAATTATATACATTATTTAAATAATTATATAAATAATTACATTAAACAAAGATGGACTAAAATTCTAATTTTAAGAAAAGACTTATGGGACTGGATTTTGTAAAACAAAACAAAACAAAAACAAACAAACAAAAAAACAAAACAAAACTGACAATACACTGCTTACAACAGACAGTTCAAGTGTAAAGACACTGAAACACTGAAAATATCAGGATAGTATTATACTAACATCAAACAAGTAGACACAAAGCAAAAGTGATCAGAACTAAAATGAGAAGTAGACAATCCACAGTCATCGTATGTGATATTTATGCACCTCTCTCAGTAACTGACAAGACAGAGAGAAAAAGCAGTAGAGCTATAGGAGATTCAAATAACACAATGATCTTGACCTATATGACAAAGTTGATTAATTAAGAGATAGAAGTATAAGCATGCTAGATGTAAATGTAGAATTATACCAGAAGAAACAGCTTTAAATGTCCCAAGTGGTACCATGGGGAAAAGGACCAGTAAAGTGGGGACTTTGGGGTCTCCCACTGGTAAACAAATGCCTCCTTGGCTACCAGCCACTTCTTTGCACTCAACTAGATCAGCCAGACTTCCTGTCAATTGTTGGTAGTCTGTTCTGTTCCCACACTTCACAGTCTCCCAGACTGAAAAAGAACATGTGCAGTGAGACTCAGATATAAAAGAACTCCTTGGGACTTCCCTGGTGGTCCAGTGGTTAAGACTCTGTGCTTCCACTGCAGGGGGCATGGGTTTGACCCCTGGTGGGGTGAACTAAGACTCCCACGTGCTGTGCAGTGCGGCCAAAAAAAATAAAATAAGAACTCCTTGATATTATCCTAAAATCACTGATCTCTAACCAAGGCTCATTCCAGAACTTTCCCCTAAAGATTCTGGGCTTCCACAGCTGAATCATCAGCTGGGCCATTTAGGTGCTTCCTCTCAGAGCAACCTGGCTTCATCACGAATGGCAGGCACCAAGTTGCCCACTTCAGTCATTCCTGAATGACTTCAACAATGTTTTTCATATTTCCCATTTACTTGTTCTTTTATTTATCTAATTTTTAACTGGTTCCCTTTCTTTATTTAAATAAAAATTGACAAATAAGTGTTATTAAAAAGGAAATTGGGAGACTTCCCTGGCAGTCCAGTGGTTGAGACTCCACACTCCCAATGCAGGGGGCACAGGTTTGATCCCGGTCAGGTAAGTAAGATCCCACATGCCAAGTGGCATGGCCTAAATAAATAAATCTAAAAAAAAAAGGAACTTTTACGTCACTACCATAAATGGAAAAACATTACATTTGCTACAGAAAATGAGCTGTAAAAATAAATAGAATGAAAATGTAACACTGTTTACTAAGCTCTAGCTAGATACTATTGCCTACTCTCTCCTTGGTCAAAAAGGGAAAGGAGCATATTTTGAGACATAATAGATATATTGGCTGTGACAGTGGATTTTTTTCCTGATGATGTAAGAGAATTATAAAGAGGATAAGTTTTCACTGTGCAATCCACTGGTGTTTAATGCATAATGACTATGCACCACCCAGCATTATTGGTGGTCCCTCTTCTGTTGTTGGGCCCCACGCTGCAGGGGACCAGTTCCTACAAGAACTTGGCTAAATGCCACCCTCCACCATGCATACACAGCAGGCTGGTAACTAGAGTGGACTAATAACCACTCTAGTTATTAGTGGGTGGGTGGGTTCCCTTCGGCACAGACTCTAGTCAGTGTCTCCATGTCTAGACTGAGCACAGCAGCGGCCTCCACCACGTCTCATCCCCCACAGTTTCCTCTGGAAATTCCAGGCTCATGTCAACGCTCCCAAAGTTCAAGTGGCCAGCTGCGCACAGTCTGCCCCAGCCCAACCCCACACAGCCTGAACGTGGACTTATCAAGATATAATGGGCTTGACCAGGGGCTGCTCCTAGAAGGAAGGAGGGGGATGGTGCGTTGAAAGCCAATGTCAGCACCTCCGGCCTGACTCTCCCTCTACTGACAACTTGACCTGCAGCCCTCAGTCTCTGGGGAAGGAGCTAAAGTTGCTATGTCAGCCACCAGGGTCAGCCTTCCAGAAGCAGGCAGTTGGGGAAAGAAGCCTAGTCTTTTACTATGCATATAGAAAGCAGCTGGGTGAGCTTGGACTCTGGAACTAGGCAGAGCTGCGTTCAGCTCTGCTTGTCGCCGAGGACCTGTGCACCTTCCTTTGCTCCCCTGAGTCTTGGTCTTTTCACGAGGGAAATGGAGGTAAAAAATGACTACCTGGGGAGTCGAGCTTACCGGTGTTCTCTTACAAGAGCTCCATAAATGCTAATTACCTCAGGCAGCCACAGTCACCTACGCTCTGAAGCTCTTGGGGTCAGGAGGGCAGGCAGGAAGCTCAGCACGGATAACCAGTCACAGATCACACCATACACAATGGGAACCAGAAACCAGAGTTCATGGTGACTCAACCTCTTCCCATCCTTCCCTCAGGCCACTGCCACCCCCTCCCTCCCACGCTGCTTGCAGTTCTGCTGGTTCACTTGTTTCTTACTGCCTGGCACCGAGAGTTGTCATTTATCAATTATTTTAGTTACTTCTTTGAAAAATACAACATCCCCCCCCCCAAAAAAACCCTCCCACAGATACAAAAACAAAATAAAAAGCAGTAGTTTTATCACTGTACTTATTTATTTATTTAAAGCACCGATAAAAACATGAAAACCAGGAATTCCCTGGCTGTCCAGTGGTTAGGACTCCGCGCTTTCACTGCGGGCGCCGGGTTCCATCCCTGGTGGGGGAACTGAGATCCCACAAGCCGTACACGTGGCCAAAAAAAAAAAGTGAAAACCTCTCCTATGGCCTCTTCGATGCCACCTTGAGAGGTCACCACTGTTAACATCTTGATTCTTTCAGTCTCTTTTGTATGTTTGTAAAGCCATCGTGACTCTTGCTCTGCTACTTGCTAGCTGTGTGACCTTGGGCAAATTATTTAACAGCTCAGTGCTTCAGTTTCCTCATTCATAGAGTAGAGATATTAACAACTCCTGCACTTGAGGGTGATTATGAAAATGAAATACTTGCAAAATATTTAGAACAGTTCCTGGCATGCTGAGTAAATACATAATAAGTGTGAACAAACATTGTTATAGCATCTATGCACATTCCATAGATGCTATGCCATTATATATGCCATATATACCATTTCGTTTACAGAAGCAGGGTCAGTATACCATGCCAGAGTCAATCAATGTATTGCCTCTCAGCTCAAATCTCGTCTTCTTAGTCTGGCGTGGTGACACTGTAGCTATAGCGTGTAAAATATCTCTTTTGCCAGCTGGCACGCTCTTAGGCTTTGTAGGTAGAGGGCACTGGAGGACCAGGGTGAGCGAGAGCAGAGGGAGAGGTTTCTCTTCCTGGTTGGGGCTGCTCCTCATGGGGCCCTCTGCCGAGAGCTGTATCGGCCCCAGTGGGCAGCCCCCTGCTCACCAGCCCCGCTTGCCAACTGCAGACGAGCTCTGGCCCCTGATCCCCCTCGGGAACTTCTCTATCATCTGTGGACTCAGCCACATCTTCAACCAGTTCTTTGTTTGTTTGTTTGTTTGCCCCTCTGCATGCAGGATCTTAGTCCCCCGACCAGGGATCAAACCCATGCCCCCTACAGTGGAAGCATGGAGTCTTAACCCCTGGACTCCCAGGGAAGTCCCTTCTTTTACCAGTTCTGATTCCCAAACTTGGGGTCTTGGGTAGAAATCTTCCAAATCTCTTCCTTCCTTGGGTATTCGCCCTCAGCTCTAGAGATATTTTACCTTGAGCAGTTAACCTTCTTTAACTGGTTAATCATTCTTCCAATTAAATTTTCCCTTTCAAATTAAATTACAGATGTGGTTTCCATCTCTGACTGGACTCATATATATATATATATATATATATATATATATATATATATATATATGTATATGTATATATATATAATATATGTATTATATATATTGTATATATATTCAGTTAGGGGTTATACTACATATTATACCTTCCTTTCTTTTTACTTATCAAGATATAATGGGCATCATTCCAGGTCTGTACATATAACCCTAATTCATTCTTTTAATTCATGCCTAGTACATCATCATATACTTGTAAAATTTACTTAACCATTCCTCTGTGTAAGGAATAGTTTTCAGTTTGGGTAGTTTGTGGGTAGTTTCCAATTTGGGCTATTATACAGGGTGCTGTACTGAACATGTGTTTTTGTGAACATGACTGTTTCTGGGAAAATTCCTGGAAGAGGAATGAATTGCTCTGTCCTAGAATTGTACAATTAAATTTTTGAAAGATATGGTGAAATTGCTTTCCCTAAAAGGCTGCACCAATTTATATTTCCAACACATAAAAGTGCCCATTTCCTTACACCCTTTCCAATCTTTTTTTTCTTTAACTTTTATTAATCTGAGGGGTAGTATCTCATTGTTTTAGTTCATTTTGTGCAATTACTAGGAAGACTGAACTTTTCATAACTTTATTGTTCATTTTTATTTCTTCTATGAAATACTTATTCATATCCTTTATTCATTTTGCAGTTGAACTTTTTTTTCATGATAATGATACAGGTGAATTTTTAATAATGAAGAAGAAAATACAGCCAAAATATCTCATTGATAAATCAAATCTGTAGATAGAATTTTAACTTAAACATAAAACTATTATCTGGGCTGTAGCTAATTTAGAACTTGTGATCATGGAGAAAGATGTTAAGAAAAGTATACTTCTGCTTGGTAAATCTTTCTTACCACAACCACATAGATTGGCAGGATTCCAGCCTTTAATCACATGGGGTTGAACTTTTTGTCACTTTCTTTCTGATTCATAGAAATTCCTCCTCAGTTCATTCCTAAAAGTATGTTTAGTTTTACAAATTTTATTAGAGACCTTCATCCTTAGTTACTTACGTAGCAAATATTTTCTCCTCATTTATTGCATGTCTTTTTTTATTGTGGTAAAATATATGTAACATAAGATTTACCATTTAAACCATTTTTAAATGTACAGTTCAGTGGCATTAAGTACATTAACACTGTTGTGCAACCATGCACTGTCCATCTCCAAACTTTTTCATCTTCCCAAACTTCATTGCCCATCTTTTTTTTTTTTTGGACAAAGCTTTTTTTTATTGGAGTATAGCTGCTTTACAATGTTGTATTAGTTTCTGCTGTACAAGGAAGTGAATCAGCTGTATGTATACATATATCCCCTCCGTCTTGGACCTCCCTCCCATCCTGCCCATCTAGGTCATCACAGAGCACCAAGCTGAGCTCTCTGTTCTATACCACATGTTCCCACTAGCTATCTGTTTTACACATGGTAGTGTATTTATGTCAAATCTAATCTCCCAATTCATCCCACCCTCCCCTTTCCCCCGTGTCCACACTTCCGTTCTTTACATCTACATCCCTATTCCTGCCCTGGAAATAGGTTCGTCTGTACTATTTTTCTAGATTCCACATACATGTGTTAATATACGATATTTGTTTTTCTCTTTCTGACTTGCTTCACTTTGTATGACAGACTCTAGGGCCATCCATATCTCTACAAATGACCCAATTTCATTCCTTTTTATAGCTGAGTAATATTCCATTGTATATATGTACCATATCTTCTTTATCCATTCATCTGTAGGTGTTCTGTAGGAGTTGTTCCACATGTATATGTATTTCTGATGTATTTGTGGGGAGGAAGGTGATCTCCGCATCTTACTCTTCCGCCATCTTGAAGCTCCTCCCATTGCCCATCTTTTAATGCAGTCTTCGTGTCTTCGATTATAAGAAGTTTTAGGGCTTCCCTGGTGGTGCAGTGGTTGAGAATCTGCCTGCTAATGCAGGGGACATGGGTTCGAGCCCTGGTCTGGGAGGATCCCACATGCCGCGGAGCGACTAGGCCCGTGCGCCACAACTACTGAGCCTGCGCATCTGGAGCCTGTGCTCCGCAACAAGAGAGGCCGCGATAGTGAGAGGCCCGCGCACCGCAGTGAAGAGTGGCCCCCGCTTGCCACAACTAGAGAAAGCCCTCGCACAGAAACGAAGACCCAACACAGCAAAAGTAAATAAATAAAATAAAATTTTAAAAAAGTTTTATATTTTTATGAAGTCAAATGTATCAAACTTTTCATTTATGATTTCTGGCTTTTATGTCTTGCTTAGTGAAACTTTCTCTGATTTTTTTTATTTCTTATATTTCTTTTAATACCTTTATACTTTTGTTTTAACATTTATATCCTTGGAATTTTTGTGTTTGTGTGCATGGTCTGAGATAGGCATTTAATTTTGTTTCCTTGCAGGAGGAGAGCCAGTTGTCCTAAGACCATTTTTTAAATTTACCCATTCTTTTTTGATTACTTTGTTATTTCACTTTTGCCCCACTCCCCCAAAATATGTATATATATATATACCTTTGTATATGTACACACAAATATGTGTATATATACCTTTCTTCTCTCCCCAGTCAGATTATAATTTCCTAGAGGGCAGGGACATTTCTTGCATCCATAGATCTTCTAACTGCCTGATACATGGCAGAGCTTAGTAAATGTTGTATTGTGGTGTGGCTGATAGGGAAGCTGAATGAGAACTAGCCCATTTTAAGTACAGCAAAGCATCAGGTGTCAGAACTGAGAACTAGGAATAAATAAGAGCTGTCTCCCCAATTTTCATGAATGGATGTGTTTATGGTTTATGTTAATTCTAGCTTATCCCTTTGTGCAAAACACTGCCTTAGGTTGGAGTATAGGAAACAAAGGATAAATAAGATCTGATTTCTGCCCTTATGAAATTTGCAATCCCTATAGAGGGCTAATTAAATCATAAACAGGATGGAATAGTCACAGTAAAAAAAAAAAAGGATACATATACCCCAGTGTTCATTGCAGCACTGTTTACAATAGCCAAGACATGGAAGCAACCTAAATGTCCACTGTCAGAGGAATGGATAAAGAAGATGTGGTACATATATACAAGAATATTACTCAGCCATTAAAAAGAATGCAATAACGCCATTTGCAGCAACATGGATAGACTTAGAAATTGTCATACTGAGTGAACTAAGTCAGACAGAGAAAGAGAAATATTGTATGATATCACTTATATGCAGAATCCAAAAAGAAATGACACAAATAAACTTATTTACAAAACAGAAACAGACTCACAGACTTAGAGAATGAACTTATGGCTACCAGGGGGGGAAGGGTGGGGGGAGGGATAGTTACAGAGTTTAGGATGGACATGTAAAGACTCCTATATTTAAAATGGATAACTGACAAGGACCTACTGTATGACACAGGGAACTCTGCTCAACATTCTGTAACAACCTAAATGGGAAAAGAATTTGAAAAAGAATAGATACATGGATATGTATAACTGAATCACTTTGCTGTATACCTGAAGCCAACACATTGTTAATCAACTATACTCTAATATAAAATAAAAAGTTAAAAAAAGTCTTGTTTGCCCTTTCAAAGAAAAAAAGATCAGAGTGACCTATATGTTCTGATATAGAACAGCCTCTGAGATATGTTCAATTAGAAAACCAAGGTGCAGAAGAGTCTGCTAACATTTGGGAGGCCAGAAAATGAGGGAAGGACACAGACACACGCTTCTATAAGAA
The DNA here is from genome assembly GCF_964341445.2 of Mesoplodon mirus. Lineage (NCBI taxonomy): Eukaryota > Metazoa > Chordata > Mammalia > Artiodactyla > Ziphiidae > Mesoplodon > Mesoplodon mirus. Next base: position 35,018,685 of record NC_138984.1, read on the forward strand.
TAAAACGTCTCTGAAAGAATATTCAAAATATTGGAAACAGTAATTACCTCTGTGGAAGGAACTGGGGGCTTAGGGGACAGGGGTCAGTGTGAAGTTTACTTTTTCCTGTGTATCCTTCTGTAATGTTTAAATTGTTTACTACTTGTTTGTATCATATTTTCCAAATAAAGAAAATAGGAATTTCTAAAAGATGTTTATGGTGAAAGGAAAGAGATGAGCACATATACACATGTAACAAAAGTAGGAACAATAAGAGAGAGTGTAGAGGGGTGATACGTTGAGAATTCTAAACTCTATGGCTCCAAAATAGAACAGTGGTGCTTGCTGCAAGGGGTCAGGCTGTCATCTTGCTTCAGAGCACAGTGCCTCTCAGGTACCGTGGGCTCCGGACAGGACTATTAAATGCTGCCCTGCCTGTGCACAGAGTGTCTGGTGTCAGAGCCAGGGTGGAGCTGGGAGGGGAGGTTGTTGAGATCTGAGAGCCTGTTCAGTGCCCTCACATGTGTTCTCTTCCAGCTGCTGAATTATTTTCATTGTCCTTCCCAGAAACTATAACTTCCTACTGAACACAAAGAGCAAAAAGGGGGAAATGGATTTATTAACCACAGGGATCTTGGACCTAAGGAGGCAGTGCCGGAGCCTGAGGAGGAGTTGAATCAGCCTAACTCTTCCACCAGACAGCTGTGCTTCCAATTACTGGCAGAATGAATCATGTTTCTTGTAAGTAATAGAACTGCCCGTTTTCATTCTATCTTTAACCTGGGCGAAGTCCATTTCTCACAGGCCTGAAACTGTGGATTATATTGGCTTGTCCTAGACATTTCATGGTGATAACTCGAGTGGAGAGGTCAGACTCCCATCTCCAGGAACTGAGATGGGGTGCAAATTACCCTATGTAGGCTTCTGTCCCTCAGGGAATATTTTCACAAGGGCAGTGTGGTGAAGACAGGAAGGTCAGGATTGTGGACTTGGAGCTCAACTAAATAGAGTTCAAGTTTGGTCCTTCCCACTTTCTAGCAGTGTGACCTTGTTCATTGCTTAGCATCTCTGAGCCTTGATTTTCTTATCTGTAAAATGGGAACAGTAACACCTCTCTGTCACTCTCACCGAGTCATCATTTCCAGCCTCAGCAAGTGGCTAGACCCAAGGGCTGGAGTTACTAATTTGGCAGCGCAAGGAGCCTCTAGCCAAAACCAACTCACTGTCTCCTGGCATGGTGGCCAGAGCTGGGGTGTGAGTGGGGAAGGGAATGAGTGGGGAAAGGGTGGGGGTGGTGAAGAATCTTTCAAGTGGTGAAATAAGCAGCAACGTAGGATGATCAGATGTAGTACTGAGCTTCTTCTTTTTTTTTTTTTATAAATTTATTTATTTATTTTTGTCTGCATTCTGTCTTCATTGCTGCGTGTGGGCTTTCTCTAGTTGTGGTGAGTGGGGGCTACTCTTCGTTGTGGCGCGCAGGCTTCTCATTGCGGTGGCTTCTCTTGTGGTGGAGCACGGGCTCTAGGTGCACGGGCTTCAGTAGTTGTGGCTCACGGGCTCAGTAGTTGTGGCTCGCGGGCTCTAGAGCGCAGGCACAACTTGTGCCACACAGGCTTAGTTGCTCCGCGGCACGTGGGATCTTCCCGGACCGGGATTCGAACCCATGTTCCCTGCATTGGCAGGTGGATTCTTAACCACTGCGCCACCAGGGAAGTCCCAAGGAGAACAGTTTATTGGCTATTTGTATTCGTACATATGATTTATCGGCCTCAGATTTTACTGTTTCCCAGGCCATGCAAATATTGGACAAACCTGAGGATGGGAAGACAAAATGACGTGGGGTCAAGAGGAACACAGGGGGTGCTGTCAGTGCTCCTCACAGATCTCCTCCCACCTTCTGAAATCCCCCTGTGCTCCCCACCTTGTCCCTCCCCACCGCTACCCCCAGCAGCTTGCCAGCTGGGAGGGTCCCCCACCTGGGGCAGCTCTTAGCCAAGGATGGGGGTACTGAGGGAAGAAGAAAGCCTGGCTCCCTGGCCTCTGGTAGAGGGGCTCCAAGGAAGATTTTTTTTTAATTAATTAATTAATTGGTTTGTTTTTATTTTTGGCTGTGTTGGGTCATCCTTGCTGCGCGCGGGCTTTCTCTAGTTGTGGCAAGCGGGGGCTACTCTTTGTTGCGGTGCTTGGGCTTCTTATTGCAGTGGCTTCTCTTGTGGCGTGCGGGCTCTAGAGCGCAGGCTCAGTAGTTGTGGCGCGTGGGCTTAATTGCTCTGCGGCGTGTGAGATCTTCCCGGGCCAGGGCTCGAACCCATGTCCCCTGCATTGGCAGGTGGATTCTTAACCACTGTGCCACCAGGGAAGCCCCTCCATGGATGATTTTGCTGCAGAGCGCTCTGACCAGGCCAGGCTGAGACAGCACTGGCGTGGCCTCAGCCTTGCCTGTCTCCTCCCTTTCCCTGTCCTGCTTCCCACTCCCTGCTGGTTTCTCCCCAGAGCACTCCTGAACACATCACTGGCACAAAAACCTCCTCTCAGAGTTTGCTTCTTGAGCATCTGATGGAAGATAGGCTTTGGAGGGTTTCAGTTTTGTTTTGTTTTCTGTTTTGAAGGAAGGAGAAATTACAGCATGTTTTGTATGCTGAGGGGGATGACGTGGGAGAGAGGGGAAGGATAACAGAGCAGAAAGGAGATAGAGGGAGGGCTGTGGAGGTGACATCTTTGAGTAAGCAGGATGGCATGTTTCCTGCACAAGGCACTGACTCTTTGGAGTAACACGGGCAGCTCACCCATTGTTGATGGGAGAGAAACCAGCGAATGAGGGTTAGGGTGCCTGTGGGCGGGGAGACTTGGTGATGGAAGGTGGAAGTCTCTTCTGATCACTTTGCTTAGAGAAATGAGTGAGACAGACCATGAAATGAAAGTGAGGGGCGTGGAGGATACTAGAGGTCTGAGCAGACAAAAGAAGGTTTAAAATAGTCTGAGAAAGCAAAAGGGTGACAGAACTAGGGAAATGTCACACAATTGCCAGGAAACACTGAACACCATTTGAGGTTTGTGGTCATCGGCTTTAAGTGAGACCAGTCTGCAACATTGTGGTTTTACACCAGCCATAACCAAGAATTCCAGTACAAACGTGGAGTAAGCAGACATATATGATTAACCAGTTTGGATTCTAGGACTGAAGGAAAGGCAAGGGTGTTGAGGGTTGGTGCAAGAGAGTGAGTTTAATGATGACACACGGACTCTAGTTGGGTAAAGAGGGAGTAAGGGAGTGAGGGGTGATGTTGACATTGGAAAGATGGCAGATAGGGTCAGTGGACTGACTAGAGGCCTCCATGGCTCTGAAGACAGCTGAAGGGAGTGTCCTAGAGGAAGTGAGATGGAATTGTAGGAGGTGGTTGTCAGAGAGGGGCACACTTGACGCTGAGACTCGGGTGGAAGTACAGATATTGGTAATGACAAAGCGTACTGGATTCGTGACTGAGCAGACATGGAGGTTAGGCTCACTTAAAGGGGGTGGGGAAGATCAGGGATAAATGCAGAGTGAAATAATGGGAAAGTGTATGCCAAAATAGAATTATAAGCGAATGAACTCTTCTTCTTTGTGTGTTCTTGTATTTCCCCAATATTCTACAATGAACATATATCACTATATAAGCAGAAAAAAATTATTAAGTAAAATTAAAGACACTACTCAGAGGTAAAAAGGAAAAAATGTCTTTATTTATTGGTAAGGTAGTTACTACTATTTACAAGTACTCAGTCCACAAAACTCATAGTTATTCCCATTCTAGAATTGTACCAGTATTTCCAGGCATCTTACAGCATCATTTTATTTTTTATTTTTTATTTTTTTTACAGATTTTTTTTTTTAATTTTTTTTTAACCCCACATTTGTTTATTTATTTATTTTTGGCTGTGTTGGGTCTTCGTTTCTGTGCGAGGGCTTTCTCTAGTTGTGGCAAGCGGGGGCCACTCTTCATCGCGGTGCGCGGGCCTCTCACTGTCGCGGCCTCTCTTGTTGCGGAGCACAGGCTCCAGACGCGCAGGCTCAGTAGTTGTGGCTCACGGGCCTAGTTGCTCCGTGGCATGTGGGATCTTCCCAGACCAGGGCTCGAACCCATGTCCCCTGCATTAGCAGGCAGATTCTCAACCACTGCGCCACCAGGGAAGCCCTACAGCATCATTTTAAATAAGACCAAATGAGAGATGTGAGTTTCACAGTGTATAATATATACTTTGTTTCAAGAAATTCTTATTTTAAAATGCACATATATTTTGCTTTGTTGTATTTGCATTTGCACTAAGAAACCCTGAAATTATCTATGGGATGAGGAGGACAGGGGACCAGGCAGTCTGTGCAGAGAAATGGGGGCAAGACTTTTCTTGAACTCCCTTTCATATTTTCTTATCTTCGAACAATGTAAAGATAGCACCTTTTCAAAAATAAATTTAAACAGTAAAATTTAATATAATCTAAAAATTTTAATAGAAAAACCCTCTTTTAAATTTTCATACATGCAAAAGTTATGTTAAATACAATGTTTGTATTGCCAAATGGGTCTTTCTTTAAACAGGAAATTCCCTTATTGCTTTTTTAAAAGGGTTCTACTTTCAGAAATTTAGTTTCTGTTTAAAGATACGAATATATCCCTATATTTTTACCACATCTTTAAGAGCAAACTGCAGACTTTTGACAAGACTCAGACCCTACCAGGAAAAAGTTAAAAAAAAAAAACTTGTCACATACAACATATACCTCACCAGACGATAGTTACCCTTGCTTGGTATGTCTCCAAGAGTTTAGAACCCGTGGTTCTAAGTACATTCTAAGGGGGCAGATTCAAGTCCAACAGAGAAAAAGACATTAAAGCTGTCCGCAGGTGAAACCAGATGGCAGGATTGCAAAGCAAGAGATACACAGGATTGCAAAGCCTCCACTAACAGCTGTGAGACTTTGGTAAGTTTAACACTCTGAAGGCTGGACCACAGGGTCTCTCAAATCCATGACTCTGTGTGTGGTGTGAGTTCCCTCTGCTGGAAGAGTTAAGGGGAGGGATGGTGAAGTAGAGTCTATAGGGTTGAGAGGATAGACTGCAGCAAGTTTCAAACAGATTAACCACTGACACTTGACAATAAACCTGAGAATCCCCAGCCATGGACCCTAATCTATGCTACATTTAAAAGTGCAATGTAAAGTTCATCACTTTCTGTGAGCACCCGGATGTGAGCACAGAAGTCATGTGACAGTACTCAAATACGAGGTGGTCATACGGAAGAGAAGGGCACTTGTATTAATTTTTAAAGATTACCCCCACAAGGAATGACAACATTTAAAAATGAAGGTGGAGGACTCTCAGACCCTGAAGATAAATCCACAAAAACCTAAGGGCCCAAGAATTTCAGGTTGAGAACTTGACTACGTCACTCAGAAAATATCCGACCTGGAAAATTTTGTTAATCCGATATGGCACACAAGTCGTCTATAAAATGAGGTAAATGTTTACTTTGGGTCACCTCAGCGGAGACTTGATCACTGATCTTTGGCTGCTATTCAGCCTATTCACTGTTGTGTTAAACGGATCAGTGTCTGGTCTGATTGGTCAGTAACCACAATGTACTAGTTGCGTATATGTTTAAATTACCTGAATACTGGGGGAATAATTATATTGCTAAGGGAAATGCCACGATAACAAACCTGCCCACCACCATGGTGAGTCCCTGAAGCAGACGCCACTAGGATGCTATAGTGACTAATAGTCCTAATAATACTATACACCGGTAGTATCATTATTAAATAACTAACATCTGCATAATACTCTATCAAAAGTGTTCATGCCTTTCATTTTGTTTGGTAGAAGCCAAACTTTTGAGCGATAAAGAGAAAAGAAAAGAAAAAATTAACTACAGCTCTTGTAGGTTGAGCAAAACTAGGCAAAATATACAGAAACCTTATTCCATCTGCCATTTTCATCATAAATGTCTGGACAGACAATGGCTGTAGGGACTGCCAAATGGTTGTGATCAATCACTTCCTTTTGTCTCTGGACTCTAAATTCACACACACACACACACACACACACACACACACAGATACAGACAAGGGCCAAGTGTGTATATGCTCCATTTAGGAAAAATGAGCCAAGAACGATTGCACTCCTGCTGTCTGTATAGACCCATGACTCACAGGCATAAACGTCTAGTGATTCCTCACATGCTTGCTGGAGGCCTCTGTAAAGAAAGCTCATGGAAAGTTTCCTGATTCTAGAGTTTAACCCTGCACATGCACTAAGTTCCAGTGAAACAGAAATATAAACTAGACCACAGGCCCAGGACTTCAACATCAAGCCCCACATATTTCTGATGCAGGAGAATTCATCACCTGTGCTGCCCAGCTGGACTCAGAGCCAAGAGCTGGCCTGGTTGTTCCTCAGTCAGAGAATATCAGCGGGTGTTGCTACTGTTGATTTGAAGCTAAAAGTCAGCAGGAATTAGATGCAAAGGAACTCAAACTCTGCTACTTCCATTAAGGTTACTACCAGAATACAGCTACCATAGGCCTTATATGCACCACGCCACAATTAGATTTAAACCTTAATCCTCCCAACAGATAATACTTCTCTGCTATATAGATAAGGCTCAAAAAACTAGCTTGACTTAGTGTCTCAGAGCAAGGAAATCACAGCATACAACAGAAACCCAAGGCTTCTCTCGCCAGACCCTTTGCTCTTTCCTCTGTACCAAATCATCCTTCAACTAGCAAAGGACTGTTAAATGGCCAAAAGCTGTGTATATCCAATTGGACAAAGACTGTACCCACCAGCTGTTAGCTTTGACATGTATGAACAATGATTTTGGAAGATCATCCTGACATATATGACATTTGTTTCCTTGGTCAACCTACATTCAAATCCATGTAATTACTAGCTACATTATAACAAGGTTCTTATGAATATTTCTCATTGCAAATTTGCCAGACTTTAATCTGACTTTCATAAAAATAATTATAAAATCAAGCATCACTGAGTTATTTTTTCTTCCTTCCCTGACATCTTTCATGAGCACCTACATATCCAAGAAATGTTCATAAAGTCCTGTTATGACCCATGACATTCCAGTTCAGTTAAGTGGGAAATAAAATCCTGTAAACGATAGCTGGCTGGACGTTGTAGCAAATCACTCTGTCTCCTTGGGCTTTAGTTTCTTCGTCTATAAATGAAGTCATTAACCACAGGACTTTCAATCTCCCTCCTTCCAGGAACTAACATTTAATTCCTTCCAAGAATTAAAAATTCCTCTTGAAATTAAAAAAAAAAAAAAGTTCAGTACATAGGAGTGTTCACAACCTTAATTTTTAAAGTATCAAGGCTTCCATACAGAGCTTCCCCCTCCAGAAGGCATAGCCAGACACTGCCTGGCCAGAGAGAGCAACAAGCCCTGTGAACACAGTCCCTGAGGCTACCTCTCTCCTCATCACTTTGGGTCAGAGGAGCAGAGTGTGTTAGAGCTAAGGCAGGGGCTGTTGACTACAGTCAGCTGCCAACCCTGAGGACTCTGACCGAGAGAGATGCTGTGTGCAGATTTAGTCCTGATTCAAGCCTCACCTGAAGCCAGTCTCCGCGTTCATGTGTTTTCAGGTGAAAGAAGCCACCAATTTTCTTTTTTGCTTTAGTTGGTGTGAGGTGGGTGTTCTGTCAGCGGCGTCTGAAAGGGTCCTGACCAACATGGAATTTAATCCAAGGTTGTAAAGTTTGTGCTCCCAGAGCAGCTGAATGTGTCTGTCTTCATGCTGAGCTGTCATCTTCTGAGAGCCAACCCTGTTCCCGGCCCAAGAGAAACATTGCCTGCAGAAACACCTTCCTTACACTAAAGCAGGAAATGGGTGTGGCATAGATCAAATTTTAGGGGAGAACAAGGAGAGGGTCATTGAACCATGATCTCATCATCTTCCAGTGTCCAAAACAAGACCATTCAGAGGGGATACAGAATTATAACAAGGGGTGAGCATATATAGAAGGAAAATCTAAGCTCAGTCAAGGCCAAACAGTGGTTCTGAGCTAAAAGGAACCTTAAAATACACCAGGTCCCACCTTTTACTTCACAGATGCACAAACCGAGGCTAATCACTTTTTTCTCGGGGTACACAACTAAATTCAAGACTACAGTCCAAGGCTTCAACAAAGAAAGTTTTCTACCATTTAGACTTAACAAGAAAAAAAAAAAAAAAAGATTTTCTTGTGTCAGAAGATAGGGCATGTTCTTCTACTAGAAAGACAGGTGGCCAGCTCACTACCTGTCACTGATTTCTATGACGGGTGGGAGGTTGGAAGCGATGCCCAAAGTGTCCTTTCAAGTGTAAGTGTCGATCAAAACTTTCTACTATAGTAAAAGTTCTTCCTGTGGCACAGGGAATACTACTTTTTTACGTAGTGTGAAAGCAGGCTGAGGCATCTGTTTTTTTTTTCCGTGTTTGTCCGCTTGTCGACTCACATCATCGTTGACAGCAGTAAGAATGGATAAGATATCTTCCTGTCTGCAGGCAGAAAAGAAAATATATTTTCAACCAGGAGATAGAAATCACATACCAGGTCTTAGAAAACAGATTTTAAAATATGTGGCTTCTTCCCAGTCTAGCATGCCAAGATTCTAACTGGAATTTTGCCAAATATAAAGAAACATTTTTTCTGAAATTAAAAAAGAAATGCTAAATTATATAAAAATTTTCAATTCTACAGTCAGTATTTAAGAACATCATAATAATAATCACACCTTGCATTTTAATGCACTTAGTCCACAAAGACATTTTGCATATAATTATTTTTCTGTGTTCTTCCTTCAAGCTGGTAGGTAGGTAGGTAGATAGATAGATAGATAGATAGATAGATAGATAGACTAGGAGGTGATAGAAATATATATAGAGAGAGCCTACTATTAATAATACCCTCTCTATTCTAGGTTTTGGGAGGGATAAAGGGCAAACATGACACAATTCCTGAACTTAAACACTTAGAATACAGACATGAAACATGTACCAAGGTTAGCATAGAGACAAACTCCATAATACAAGGCAGAATGTGATCAACACTGCATGAAAAGTAGGTCAAAGTTCCCCTGCAAATTCTGAGGAGAAGACAGTGCCTCTGGCTGGGAGAAGAAGAGAAGACTCCATAGAGGAGGCAGCATTTGATCCAGGGCTTGTGGGCATTTACCAGAATGTTCTGGGGGTGGGCAATACATATCACTGGAAGCAAAGCATAGGCTCTGGAGACAGAGCTCAAGTTTGAATCATGCCTTCATGACTGGTTCTCAACACCTGCATCCTGCATCACACTAGCTGCTCTCTCTGTCCCCAGATCTCCCTGTGGCTGACTCATCATTCAGTCTTACTTGAAATATCTATCGCCTCTACCAGGAAGCCTTCTCAAGTAGCTCCCTGCTCCACACTCTATATCATTATCCTGTTTTGCTTTTCATAGCAGGTATTACTTCCCCAAATTATCTCACTAATTCAAATATTCATTTACTTACATTTTTATTATCTGTCTTCCTGTCACTGAGCGGTAAGCCCCATGGAGAAGGGATCTTGTCTCTCTTGTTCACAGCGATACCCCGAGCCCCCAGCTCAGTACCCAGTACAGTAGGCACATAGCAGGTCCTTGATAGTGCATTTTCCCTGATGCCATAGGAATTGGTCTTTGATGGAGAAGTTGGTAAAGAAGAAGGAAAAGCCAAGGTGACTCAAGGCTCCCATCCTGGTTCCCAATCTTGAATTCCCAGAATTGGAACCGTTCCTAGCAACGGGGATTCAGGAGTAGGAACCCCTGGAGAGGGCTAAGAAAATGAGTTCAGGACTGTGCATACTGAATGTGAGGCCCAAAGGCAACAGAGGCGTGGGATGTCTGGCAGGCTGTGAGAAATGCATAGGACTGACCCAAAGAATGAGGTTGACTCAACCCGGCACTCACTGGTCCAGCAAATACTTATCAACCTCAACAGTGTATCAGGTACTGTGTCGGGTGCTGAGGATATAAGGTTAAATGAAACATCTCTGCCTTTCAGAAACTCAGAGATGGCAATTTGGGAGATGTTTTCATGGAGTTGCCAGTGGCTACCAGGTATAGCTAAAGCTGCCAAAAGGGGCTACAGAGAGAGAGCAAAGAAGAGGGGCTGGGGGCAGAACCTTGGTGAATGCCCATTTCCATTGTACCAGGTAAAGAGCACGTGACAGAGACAGAGGAAAGTTGTCAGAGCAGTGGCAGGAAACCAAGGGTATTATAATGCCAAAGGCAGCACACGGGCATTCAGTAAATATAAGTGATTGATAATAAATAAATGAAGGAACAAATAAAAGGCCTCCCTGCCTATACTGATGCTGTTCCCTCTCCCCAGAATGTCTTTCACCCTGATTATTCACCTAACATCTATTTGGCATCTCTAGAAGCTTCCCCTGATCCTCCAAATCTGGGTGAGGTGCTAGTTCCATATGTTCCCATAACACCTATGCTTTACAATGTATATTTACCATAGGGAATGATCTTCCCCATATACTTGTCCGTTTTTCCAGATTGTGACAACTTGAGGACAGGGACTGTGTCTTTCTGTAAATTCTGTATCTTCCTTTCCAGTTACGTGCCAGTGCTCAGTACAGGTGTGTTGGATGGGTGGATGGATGGATGAATGGATGCATGGATGGATGCATGGGTGGGTGGATAGATGGATGAACAGGTAGGTGGATAGATGAATGAATGAACAGGTAGGTGAATGGAACAACTCAAAACTCTCACCTTGGGACCAAGTCCTTCAGATGATTATACAGAGATTGGATATACCAGCTACCTTCCTCCATGTGCCGAAAGGACACGTAGCCAGGGACAGTGGCCAGGCCAAGAAGGAAATCCGCCTCAACGGGAACACTGTCCAGAAGGGAAGGGGGCACGTGCTCAGGATTTACTGCATCTGCTTCAATGGATACGGAAGGTTGTATTTCTTCACCTTGACAGGCCTGTATGAAAAAGAGTTTGGGTTTGTGAGCCAGAGCAGGACACTGCTGAGCTGTGAAGTGAGACGTGATCTGCCGGATGGGAATGAGGTTCCCATCAGAAGAGTAGACAGCTCCAAATTTCCCATGGGTCAGAACACAGAACACAAAGCAGTCTCCATCAGCATGGCCTGGATGAGTCTGAAAATACTTCAGAACCTTCTCTAGGTGGTCTTTAGTCACATTGACATAAATATGCACGGTGAACCCAAGCCACTGAAACACGCGCTTCAGGCACTCTGTGAAAAAGGAGAGAAAGGGGAAGAAGTGAAATGGAGGGAAAGAAAACAAAACAAAGGGGTGAAACAATGCTAGTAGTTATAAAAATCTGCATAGCAAATTGGCTGAAGCTTTGGATGTTTTTTCTACTTTCATAACAATAAAATTTTACAATTAACCTACCTTTTTATAGTAGCCACAGTGCTATCACAATGATCCTGTGAGTCAGCAGAGGCCAGAATTTTATCCTATTTCACAGATGAGGAAGCTGAGGCCCCATGAATCTCCCACACAATCACAAACCTGGTTAGTGGTGGAGGCACAACTCTAACCCAGGTTGTCTCATCTGACCCAGGTGCTGTCTCCCAACCAGAGTCGTAAATGGTCAGGGACTCTGGTCACTCTTTAAGCAGGTCGGTGACCCCAGGAGCTATGGTCTGAAAGTCTGTGTTCCCCCTCAACCCCCAAGGTGAGGGTATGAGGAAGTGGAGCCTTTGGGAGGTGCTTAGGTCATCAGGGTGGAGCCCATTAAGAAGACCCCAAAGAGCAATCTGGCCCTGGACGCTGAGTAAGGTTACAGAGAGAAGACGGCCATCTGGGAAGTGGGCTCTCACCAGATACCGAAATGCCAGAGCCTTGATCTTGGACTTCCCAGTCTCCAGAACTGTGAGAAATAAATGTTTGCTGTTTAAAAGGCATCTAATGGTATTAGACGCCATTGGATGGACTAAGACACCAGGAATATACAGGAAGCTTAGAAACATTTCTGATATCATCCTTATATTTACATAGAAGATAAAAACTACAGAAAAAAATGTGAAAATAAAAAGTGATTTTAAGATTTCTAACTTGCGTCTCATGCACTTCCAGACTTTCTTACCAGCATCTTTATTGGTCCCTGGTCTTTCTGACAGTGAGGTAAAACTGTGGTTATTGACAACAACACAATACCCTCTGTGTTTCCGATCCATCCTGTACACAGCTGTCTCCTTGAAAGAAGAAGAGACAGGAACCACTTATTAGGGAATCCTCATTTTAAGGGTTTAATGTTTCTAACCAACCACTCCATTTATCAGTACCAAAGGCAGAGAGTTCTCAAGACCCTGGTCCTGATCTGGAATTAACGATTAATTCCAAGGTAGAATGCCAGGTCCTCATTAAAATTCAAAGTTCACCTGTTTTGACTGCAGAATGTGAATTCGCAGTGTTAAATAATAAAATATGTATTTTTAACTTTGGCAAACCCAGGGTTTATGCAAAAGCATCTTTCTTGTTGGATTAGCAAAGTGAAGAAAGCATAGGTAAGGATCTAACAAGACAACAAAAATATCAAATGGTAATTTGTTTTTTAAAATGGTAGGATTCTAGAGTGATCTGATTCCTCCAAAAACAGAGAAATCTCTTTTGTAGAGATCACAGTGTGAATTTTAAAATATGTGCAATTGTTTTTGAAGATTACTGTAAATAGCATTTGATTACAAATTAGCTGAGTTGGCTTCAGCAGGGCCTCTCTGTGGCTACAATGATCTCCTGAAAACATGGTACAGCTTTGATCCAAGCAGAAAAGAAGTGGCTTCAGTCGATGAAAAAGAAATTCCCCTCTCTTCATATTTCAGAGGATATGCATGACTGAAAGGGCGATAACATCACCTCCATAGCCAGAGGTCAACACACTTCTAATTATTACAGAAAAAGGGGAAAAGAACAGAGACAATCACACAGAGACGGGAAGAAGAACCAAGATGGAAACAGAAATCTGAGCCCACAGAGTCCTTAAGGGCTGGACCCTAGTTGGAGAAGACCTGAGGAAACAGTGCAAACCTTTGTACTGGTTTCACAAGTTAGAGTGTCAACGGATGCTCCCAACATCTCCACGGAGACCGGGGTTTCTCTGTCACCTAGAAAGACAAGTACTCAGATTCTTCACATAGCTTTCCCCAAACACTTAGATTTCCTTACAGAGGATGGGTTGGAATCAGCTCAAGTGTTTCTAGTTAAAAGTTTGGTTGGGTTGAGTCAACATTTATCTGTCACTGGATAGAGGCTGGGCAGACACCAAAAAGAAAGGGGGGTGGGGGAAAGGCCCAGTGACCCAATTTGGGCAGAGCAAAAATCACCACAGCCCTGGGATCAATTTAGTCATGGCTTTGGCATTGGCTGCAGACTGCACTGCTTTGAAGTGCACCTGCAAACTCCCTGGTTCCTCCGGATAAGAATCCTTCATAGAGAGAGGAAGCCAAAGATGAATTGTCAGATGACAGTAAAGGGAAAATGTGACTTGAAGCTTTTCTTCTCCCACACACGCCTGGCAAGTTTTCAGTAGAATCCGGAAGCTCTGCCCTCGTCTGTGAGGCCTGAGTTAGCTATTAACCACGGTGAAGGGTCAGTCCTGGGCACTCAGCTCAGGCTGAGCAAGTCCAGGATCCTCCAGACCAGAGAATCTACCAAATGGGACCCCCGCTGCAGTCCTCCTGCGCACCTGTAAATTCCCCCTCAACGTGGGAGAAGGTAACTCTCCAGCGAAGACAGGTCTCAACTTTGAAACGGCAGAACTGCAGCACTGAAGGAAACATGCTTGTTTTTCAGAAGTGAAACCATTGCCTGAGCTCTTGTAGCTGCAAGGGGTTAGAGCCAGGTCCTCAGAGGGTGTGATCTGGAGTCAGACTGCCAATTTCAAATCCCAGCTGCACTCCATTCTAGCTGTGTGATCTTCAGCAAAGCACCAGACCTTTTGGGTCTCAGTTTCCTCATCATTAAATGGGAATAACAGTGGTACCTATCTCCAGGTGACTGGATTATTAAAGGAGATAAGTCCTAGGAAGCTCTTAGAACAGTGGCTGGCACATGATAAGAGCTCAGTAACAATAATTCTCATCCACATCATATCATGCAGCCTCCCAGATAGGCAGAAAGAGAAAAGTCCCTAGGAAAGTGGGGTGTATTGGACTCTGAAGTTTAAATTTCCAGGAAAAAAAGAAATGAGGAATGGACACATCACAGAGAGAACACCAGAACCCTGACTGTTTGTAAGCAGTTTAGCCCAGTGGTTTTTCAAGGTCATGGTTTCTGGGCAAGGATTCAGAGCATTAAACACACTGGTGCCAAGTCCCTGCCTCTGACCGCCTCTTTCCCTCTGAAAAATACAAGCAGCATCTGGAGCCATACTATTCTACAGAGTCAATATTCTGCTGCTGCTGCTGGCCTGAGGGCTTCTGCCCGCCAAGGGCTCCATCCCTCCCCACAGCGGGTGACCTCATTCTGAAGGGTGGAGGGAGACCAGCTCTGCATTCCCCAGATGCTGGTAGGCTAGGCTTTCCAAGTAGAAACCACCCAGTCCTCGCCATCCGCCCCCATGGAAAAGCCTGGTATAATCCACGCATTCAGTGGCTTGCCCTGAATTAGAATAAGAACTGAATTCTCCACTAATGTGTAAGCCTTCTCCCAAGTCATCCCAAATTGCTTGGTATGTATCAAATATATCTATCTGGCATACTGATCCAAGTTATAAAAAGTGTATTAGAGGGAATTCCCTGGCCGTCCAGTGGTTAGGACTCGGCACTTTCACTGCGGGGGAGCCCAGATTCAATCCCTGGTCAGGGAACTAAGATCCTGCAAGCCGCGCAGTGAGGCAAAAAAAAAAAAAAAAAAAAAAAAAAGTGTATTAGAAACACCTACCATTACTCTGTGCATGCTCGTCTTGCCAGGACACCTCCTGTTGAGGCAAGAGGAAATTCATGAATTGCAGGAAATTCACACAGTTAGGGTAAGGGCTGAAAATCTAGGCTTGATTCAGAGAAGAAAAAATACCCGATCCCCAGCCATAGAAAAAGTCACTAGCAGGTAACAAGAAAAGAATCAACGTCTTCCTTCCAAACAGGAAGGTTCACCAAGACACAGTGGCAAAAGTATATGACACATACACAAAGATATTTATTCACTGCAGCATTATTTGGAATAACTGAAGACTGGAAATAACCCTAATGTTGACCAACAGGGAGTGGTCGAAAGAACGACAGTTCATCACACAGTGTGGTAGATACTGTGACATGAAAGAAGTAATGTGAAGATTGGTATTTAGTGTGCTCCCTCTCTTATAATAAAGGAGAGATTCGAGTGGGTTTTTTTCAATAGGATAAATCAGAAAACTAATAAAAATGGTAATCTATGGGGGGAGGAGAAGCAAGCCAGGGATGCAATGCAGACTTCTCTGAGTGTACTCAATAGTTTTTCCTTTTAGTTTTATAAAATTAAATACAAAATTGCAGCACAGTTTAGGGCCTTTGTGTTTTCTGCATCCACTCCCCATCCACTCCACTCCCACCACCCCCAGCCCTTAGGCTGCAGCTGAAAGCCCCAACGGGGACATGACCACGACGTTTTGGGGAAGGACTGGCTCTGCCACTGGCTGTGTGGTGGGAGGTACCAGGACATCTGTTTGACGTGACAGGCAAGTCACCCCCAAGTCACTGGGGGCGCCTCCCTGGTGGAGCCCACCAGGCTTCTGGCTGCAGGAGGGTGATTTCTCTTCGAGCCAGACCGGAGCTGCACCGCCTCACTCCCAAGCTGCCTGTGAGAAATGGAAGTCGTTTCTAAGGGGTGTGGCTCAGCCTTAATCTCTGAAGTGCTGCTGTTCCCGCTCTGAGGGAACAAAGGCGAAGAAGTTTAGTTTCACTTTCCAGAAGACTTCCTGCCTTTCTTTTTGCAAGACACATTTCCCTTTCTTCTGCACCCTAGAGTCCTCCTCAACAGCATCCAAGGGCCAGGCAGGCTGTTTTCTGGGTTTGCACAGTGGGATTTGAAAGCAGCTGAGTGAATTTTCTGGGATTAAAGGCATCACAGATACAGCACTGGGCTCAGCCCAGGCATCTCCAGGCCCCAGGTTTCTTTGGTTTGTCTCTTCCCTTGTGCTGATAAAATCAGCCAGAAAAAGGACTCGGAATAAGCTTTAGGGTCTGTCTGGCTCTCTTTGTCTGAGAATGTTGCATTCCCTGTTGATACCTCCCAAGTATCTGTGTCAGAGAGGAAAGAATGAATGCCCCATTGCCTGGCCATACTCGGTCTTCTTTCCAGTGTTTTCCAGAGGGGTCCAGTAAGGCCTTAAAAAGCAGCTGTTGTTATGTCTCCTCGTTAGAGGGCATGCATGTCTTTAAGAAAAGGCTAGGACACACTAAGAAATATTGATTTGGTTTTTAAACAAATTAGAGGATGCTGCTTGAAATACAGTTTCTTTTTGTTTTGTTTTGCTTTACAACCTAACTGTCCATCGACAGATGAATGGACCAAAAAATGGAGTATATATTTGTACAAAGGAATATCATTCAGCCCCAAGAAAGAAGGAAATCCTGCCATTTGCAAAAACGTGGATGAACCTGGCAGATGTTAGGCCAAGTGAAATAATCCAGACACAGAAAGAAAAAAATGTATGATCTCACTTACATGTGGAATCTAAACTAGTTGAACTCACAGGGTAGAATGGGGTTGTCAGAGGTTTGGTGGGGTGGAGGGGTACAGGTGAAAAAGTGGGGAGATATTGGTCAAAGCGTACAAAGCTTAGGTATAGGGGATGAATAAGTTCTGGGGATCTAATGTACAACATGGTGACTGTAGTTAACATAGTGTATTGTATACTTGACACTTGCTAAGAGGGTGGATCTTTTCTTTTTTTTTAACTTCTTTAATGGAGTGAAATACAGTTTTGATAAAAGAAATTTTCACATATTGAGGAACAGGGAAGTCATCCTGGCTTATACATGAGTTAACTTGAATTTTATGCTAACTACAACAGCCTGTTTGCGGCCTATCAAGCATACACTGTACATCTGCTTTAATTATTAAAGAAAAGGGTGCACTAACCAGAAGTAAAAAATGTCCATAGTTATGAAGATTAAATGCCTCCCTTCCTGGGACACCAATGCTGGTCCTCCTCTGATGATAAGACCATACAGACTTAGGTGCCAAGGCCATACCGACTCGCTGTGTATGTGCTGATCTGTTTTTATTTTTGTTTTTGAAACCTTGAAGGAAGGTTTCCCTGACTTTTTTGATGTTCTTTGCTCTGACAAGACATAAAACTGCTGAAAACCATGCTTCTCTGGAACAGTTCCTCAGAGTTATCTGAGAAACTGTCTTCCAGGCTATAGTCCTCAGTTTGGACCAAATAAAACCCTTTTCTATTCCTGTTATAGACTGTTTATTGTTTGTTTGTTTGTTTGTTTGTCAATAGTTTCTTCTCATTAAATGCAATTGTTGGCAGTACTCTTTTATATAAGAAAACCTTTCAGGTACATATGAAACATGAGATAATTTACCAAGTTTTAGTTTATCTCTCACTTCATGGAGAGAGACTGGTGGCCTAGATAACTTTCAAGACACCTTCCAACCCTGAGAGTCTATAAGCATGTGTGTAACGTGAGGTGCTGCCCTCCAAAGCCTCCTGCATTCCCAGCACCACCACGGCTATTCTCCGTCTTCATCTGGCCGTGACCAGGATCACCCAACAGCAACAAAACAGCAGCCCTTCAGAGGTTAAGGCTGAGCCACACGCCTTAGGAACTACTCAGGTGCTAGGAGGCAAAGGGGAAAGTCCTGTGTGTGTGTGCGCGCGCATGTGTGTTTCCCACTCGCAAATCAGTCTCTGAGCACAAAATCAGGTAAAAATGTGGGCAAGGGACAGAATTAAGCTGAGTAGGCAAAACAACTTTTGAGGGAGAAAAGAGGACTCCTGCTTACAGTAAAATGCTGAGTGGTAACATAAATGTGGAGAGAATACTGGAGTTTGAAAATCATTGCTTTTCAATCTTGCAAGAATCATCAATGGATGCTCAATCTAAGGTGACATTTTAATTCATTTCAAGGGAAAAAATAGTAACTTCATAAAATTAACTATATAGTGAAGAAATCAGACAACATCTGGACCAAATAATCAAAATTTAAATCATGAATAGGGAGCCAATGAACACCACATGCCTGCAGATGGGATGCCCTGAGAAAGATATGGTATCATTGATGTAATATTCCGGCCAGAATATACAGCTTGAATCTAATCATGAGGTAACACCACTCACACACACACGCACGCACGCACGCACACAAAGAGGAAAATTCTATTTTTTTAATAAAATGTGGTGGTGGTGGTGACTATATTCTTCAAAAGTGTCCATGTCATAAAAGAGGAAGAAAGTTGTGGAGATGAAAAGATTTAAGGAGACTAAAGAGACATGACAACTAAATACAATATATGATCCTAGACTGAATTATGTACTGGAGGGGAAAAAGCTATAAAACCTATAAAAGATATTATTGGGTTAATAGATAAAATTGAAATATGGACCATTGACTTGGTGAAACTTTTGTATAATTTAATAACTGTACTATAATCTGTAAAACAATATCCTTATTATTATGAAATATACACTGAAGTATTTAGGGGCAAAGAGCCATGATGTATGCAAGTTACTCTTAAAAAGTTCAGAAAAAATTATGTGTGTGCGTATACAAATAGATAAAGAGAGAGCACACAAATGATAAAGCAAATGGGACAAAAGTCACAACAGGTAGGTGAATCTGGGTAAACAAATTTTGTATTATTCACATTTTTTTCAACTTTTCTATAAGATTAAACATACTTCCAAATTTTAAAATAATAATTATAGCTGTAAAAATATGACACCATGAAAATAGTAAAGAAGCTATGAAAGAATTTTTTAAGAATTAAAAAATAAAACTTCCAGGGTGGGAGGGAGATGCAAGAGGGAGGGTATATGGAGATATATGTATACATATAGCTGATTCACTCTGTTGTACAGCAGAAACTAGCACAACATTGTAAAGCAGTTATACTCCAATAAAGATGTTTAAAAAAATAAATAAAAATAAAAAACTTCCAAAACAACCCAATTAAAAAATGGGCAAAGGACTTGAATAAACATTTCTCCAAAGAAGATATACAAATAGCCAACAAGCACCTGAAAAGATCAACATCACTAATCATTAGGGAGATGCAAGTCAAAACTACAATGAAATACCACCTCACACCCATTAGGTTGGCTACTATCAAAAACCAAGAAAATAACAGGTGTTAGCAAGGGTGTGGAGAACACTTGTGCCTTGTTTGTGAAAATGCAAAAGGATGCAGCTGCTATGGAAAACAGTATGGTGGTTTCTCAAAAAATGAAATATAGGGAATTCCCTGGCAGTCCAATGGTTAGGACTCAGCGCTTTCACTGCCCAGGCCCAGGTTCAAACCCTGGTCGGGGAACTAAGATCCCTCAAGCTCCCTCAAGCTCCGATGCACTGCCAAAAAGAAAAAAGAAAAGAAATATAGAATGATATATGATCCAGCAATTCTACTTCTGGGTACCCCAAAAGAATTGAAAGCAGAGTCTCAAAGAGATATTTGTACACCCATGTTCATAAGCAGTATTATTCACAATAGGGAAAAGGTAGAAGTTATTCAAGTGTCCATCCATGGATGAATGGATAAACAAGATGTGGTATATACACCCAATGGAATATTACTGAGCCTTAAAAATGAAGAAAATTCTGACATGGATGAACCTTGAGGACATTATGCTAAGTGAAATAAGCCAGTCACAAAAAGACAAATACTGTATGCTTCCACTTATATGAGGTAGCCAGAATAGTCAAATTCATAGAGACAGGAAGTAGAATGGTGTTTGCCAGAGGTTGGTGGGAGGGGGAATGGGGAGTTAGTGTTTAACGGATATAGTTTCAGTTTTCAAGATGAAATGAGCTCTGGAAATTGTTTACACAACAATGTGACTGTACTTAACAACACTAAACTGTACACTTAAAAATGGCTAACACAGTACATTTTATGTTATTTGTATTTTACAACAACTTTAAAAAAATTTTTTGTATGGTTAAGATGGTAAATTTTAGGTAATGTGTATTTTACCACAATTAGAAACCAAAAACAAAGAATTCCAGGGACAACCTAACTTCATTGATGCTGACAGATGTCAGCAAAATAGAGCTGCCAAGCAAGATGGGAATAAACATAAATCCCAGGGAAGAATGTCATGTGTCTTCCAAGGACCATGATCATGTTGTGAAAAATGGATTGCAAATTCTCCCAATGTTTCCCCCTCTACCTACCCTACCTTTGCTGGGTACTACAGGAACCCAGTTCTTGTCGTCTGGGACCCAGTGCAAAGTAAAACTGTGAGGCCCCTTGTTCACACATTATCAAGAATTACAAAACAATGACAGGTGAGCATTCAAAAAGTATGGGCCCTGTGCGACTGTACAGGAACCCAGTTCTTGTCGTCTGGGACCCAGTGCAAAGTAAAACTGTGAGGCCCCTTGTTCACACATTATCAAGAATTACAAAACAATGACAGGTGAGCATTCAAAAAGTATGGGCCCTGTGCGACTGTACAGGCTGTACGCCCATGAAGCCTGCCGTGATCGAATCCCACAGATAAGAACAGAACCATTCAAAGCAACCCAGTGGTGTACTGGAGTCAGCTCTAACCAGCTAGTGAGAGCCAATCATTAGATTTTCAGAAATTCTGCAATACAGTTAATATCAAGTTGGTAACTTGAAATCAGCCATGGTAGGAGTATTTACACCAAATGCTACAAATCATTCTCTCTCTCTCTCTCTCTCTCTCTCTCTCTCTCTCTCATTTGCAGTGAAGCTGGTGGTTACACATTTACCAACACATCAATGAACCTACCGGCAAGGCTCCAAGCAATTGGTTAATGTCCGAGCGGGAAAATAGTTCTTTCTCTCCTTGATGCAATGACTCAGTTTCCTTGGCTACAGGAGGTGCCCCTACCTGGGAGGCTGGGAATAGAATCAGATAGAAAAACAAAAAAATCACCTTCTGACTAGTGGCAATCCGAAATAACCCATCATCATAAGAAATTATGTTACGGGGACCTGTAGATTTGTAGTGGCATTTGCTTAAAGAGGCCTACATATATATACCAAGAAAAAATGTGAATGTATAAATTATTTTTATCATTATATTTTCATTCCTTATATTATGATATTTTGTTCCTTACTATTTCTATTATTTTTGTAATTTAATTAGTTCCTTAAAATTACTATATACTTTACTAAATACCATTGCAGAACTTATGGTGCTCAGTGTGTCAGGTAACTGCCAAATAAAGATTACAAAAGCATTACCTCAAGAAATAAAACCAGAACTCAGACTGGAACAGCAAAAAGAAAACGAAAGAAAGAAGCAAAAGAAGGTAGGAAGAGAAGGAAAGGAAAAGAAAAACCATTTAAAAGTGTTGATTAGGGCTTCCCTGGTGGCGCAGTGGTTGAGAGTCCGCCTGCCGATGCAGGGGACACGGGTTCGTGCCCCGGTCCGGGATGATCCCACATGCCGTGGAGCGGCTGGGCCCATGAGCCATGGCTGCTGAGCCTGCGCGTCCAGAGCCTGTGCTCCGCAACGGGAGAGGCCACAACAGTGAGAGGCCCGCGTACCACAAAAAAAAAAAAAAAAAAAAAAAAAGTGTTGATTAAATACATATGTTATATACATAAAATATGTCTCTATGGAACCATTAATAAAAATAAGCTATATCTGCATTATATACATGGGAAAATGCCAGATATATTAGGTGGGAAAAAAGCAAGTTATGGAATATAATTAGCATGATTTTAGTTAAATATGTATTATAGGTATCTATCTATCCATACATGCATACACACATGCACTTATCTGTATATAGAAGAAAAGCTACAAAAATATACTCCAAACAGGGGTTATCTCTGGGGAACGTACTAGCAGTGGAAGAAAAAGAAGAGAGAGACTTTACCTCCTACACTCTGTATTGTTGTCATTGTTTGAATTTCTATTTAATTTTATTATAATTATTATACATTATTTTTAATAATGAATTTAAAATATTAAAACAAACACCAAGGCTCAGGAAAACTCAGTAAGATATCCTGGTGGTCCTTAAACAGAGCTTGTGTCCTAATCAGATACAGTGGGCTTAGTCTTTCCACTCACCTCACTTACAGAAGCCTAAAATCTGCATACCTACTATCTTTTCAGTCCTTTATTCCTTCATCCTAAATGCCAGAATTAAGCCCAAGCTCTCAGAGGACTGTAGAAAGTCAATATTAAAATACTGAGACCTATGATATAATAATAAATATCCATGTGGTCTCTGCCCCTCTTCCTGGCACACAGTTCCTAAAACCCTACACTCTCATAAGTGATTGTGTCTTTTTGTATGCTAATGACATGACTGGTGGTTAGGGACATCCTGATAGCCTCAGGATGGGGGCTGGTTGCCAGGGGACCCAATCAAATGATCAGAGGGTTGGAACTTTCAGCTTTACTCTCAGAACTCTGGAAAGGGGACAGGGGCTAGAGGTTGAATTAATTACAATGGCCAATGATTTAATCAATCATGCCTACGTAACAAAG
This sequence comes from Mesoplodon mirus, assembly GCF_964341445.2. Classification (NCBI taxonomy): domain Eukaryota; kingdom Metazoa; phylum Chordata; class Mammalia; order Artiodactyla; family Ziphiidae; genus Mesoplodon; species Mesoplodon mirus. The sequence continues at coordinate 35,041,341 of NC_138984.1, forward strand.
CCTCCATTAAAAACCCTAACTGAGGGACTTCCCTGGCAGTCCAGTGGTTAAGACTCTGCGCTTCCACTGCAGGGGGGGCACGGGTTCCATCCCTGGTCAGGGAATTGGGATCCCGCTGCCAGGCAGTGTGGCAAAAAAAAAAAAAAAAAAATCCCTAACTGAGGGGGTTCACAGAGCTTCTGGGTTGTGAACAAGTGGAGGTGTTGGGAGGGTGATCCACCTGAAGGGGGCATGGAACTTCCATGCTCCTTCCCTCACGCCTTGACCTATGCATCTATTCCACTTGGCTGTTCCTGAGTTGTACACTTTTGTAATAAATCAGTAATCTAGTAAGTAAACTATTTTCCTAAGTTCTGTGAACAGTTCTAGCAAATTATCAAACCTGAGGAAGGGGTCATGGGAATCCCTGGTTTGTAACCAAGTTGAACAGAAGCTGTGGGTAATCTGGGGACCCACTACCTGAGATTGGTGGCTGAAGTGGTGTGGGGAGTCTTGGGGGACTGAACCCTTAACCTGTGGGATCTGCAATAACTGATGAGTGTCAGAACTGAATTAAAACACAGGACACCCAGTTGGTGTCTGCAGAGTTGGAGAATATTTTGGTGTGGAAAAACTCACACCCCTGGGGTCAGAAGTGTTCCAGAATGTTGTTGTGAGTATTAGTAAAGGAAAACAAGTTTTTTCTTTCAATATCCAAAAAATGATCATACAGCATGTAGATTATAGAAAAGAAAAATCAAAATTAGAATTCTTCTGACAGGGAACTATATTCAATATCTTGTAATAACCTATAATTGAAAAGAATCTGAAAAGAATGTGCGTGTGTAACTGAATCACTTTGTTGTACACCTGAAATGAATACAATATTGTAAATCAAAAAAAAAAGAATTCTTCTGATAATAAAGCTCAGTCCTCAAGACTCACTGAGGCAAATGTAAACATTTACTACATAGAAACTAGAGAGCCTTCTCCAGAGTCCAAATAGTCAAAATAATCTGGCCACCTGCCCTATGTTTACTCTGTGTGGAGTACTGCATTATAGAAAAACGATGATGTGATCAGAAAAAAAAAAAAATCTCAGCATTCAAAGTTCAAGTGAGGATTTCAAATATACTTTCAATATTAACTCCCTGTTTTTATTTCTCACTTGATGACTTGATGGTTAGAAAAGCTGTTTTTACTCTTCATAATTTTTACTTAAAGTATACATTAAATTATCCATTGATTTGGTTATTGTTTGAGATTTTATCAAATTAACAACAGTACATTTTGTTCCTCAACTCATTTTGTGTTAATAGAATTCTTAGAGAGAAGTTTCCTTTTGGCTAGTTTTGTTTTCAACCAGATAAGTTTGCAGACTATGTTGAGTCTCTGAACTAAAATATGGGTGTGGCATACAAGCTTCATGAATACCATCCTGAGCGTTTACTTTTAGCTTTTGTTTAATAGTGGAGAAATGGATTCAATAAACCACAGATATTCAGCATATTGACACATGGTAAGGCAGCCAAGTTTGATTTCTGCCCTACGCAGCTACTTCTACGTAATACCATGGCAATACTACCTTTACAAGCCTGATTAAAAACAAAAGAGAAAGAAAGAAAATTCTTCTCTGATAGTACTTTACGAGAATATGAAAGTTTTCATGACTTTCCTCTCTAACAAACGTATTCATAGCAGTGTGTATTGAATGCTTACTCTGTATCAGACATGCATTTTATAGGAATTACCTCATTCAATCCTCAAAAAAATTATGAAGTAGGTACTATGATTAGCCCCACTTTAAAGATGGGAAAAGTGAGACATAGAACAGCTGAGGAAAGGGCCACGGCACCATTAATAAGTGGAGTGCTGGCAATCTGACTCCATGGATCCCACTCTTAATTCCTGTGCCATCCTGCCTCCTTCCTTTTGATGTTATTTCATTCAAAACAATTTCTTTTACAATCACTTCCATGTAAGAAACAGAAGAAGACATTTGTCTAAAACCACTTTCCCTCACTAGAATATAAGCTCCAAGAAGGTAGAAGCTTTGCACTATACCTTGCTGTAGCTCCAACTTCTAAAACTGTGCCTAGTACAAAGTATGCATTCAATAAACATATGTTGAATGAACAAATGGGGAGATTTCAAAAGAATATTATCAGAGTGATAAGTAAACATCATACATGGCCAATTGGTTTAAGAATTCCCATGGTCTGATTCGAGCAAGCAAGCAAGCATAAGCTAGTTACCTTTCTCTCTTTTATATTTGTCTATCTTTCTCATAAGATTAGGTACAATTTTTTTGCAGAGATCCTCCAGTAATGCCAGATTATCTTCATTTATTTTATCTTGTTTCTCCAGATATGCCAGGAAACTTAGAGAGGTCTGCAAAAGAATCAATGGAGTCACATTTACTTGCCTACTGATTACCTATTGCAGTAATAAATTAGGTAGAGAGTCCATGCAGGAAGACTTCAATAGTAGGGGGGAAGAGGCATTATAGAGATTGTAAATCTCTATACAATCTATATTAATACCAGATACCAAACACACATCACTCATTAACTACTCAGAAACAATCCGGTGAGCAGATGCTATTATATCCACATTTTAAAGATGAAGTAACTGAGGCACAGGGAAGTTCAGTAAGTCGTCCAAGGTCACAGAGCCAATAAGTGGCAGAGCTGGTATTTGAGTCCTGGCAGCCTGATGCCAAAGTCTGTCTCATTAAACATTGAGCAATACTGCCTCTAACTCACAGCTATAAATGATATAATAGATTAGGGCAGCAGCAAAGCAGGGGTACCAAAGAAAAGAGAAGAAAATGCTTTGAAAGAATTTTATATTTGGTATTTTAAAAGAAAAAAATATCTTAAGCACTCCTGGGAAAAATTGCAAATTGGCTACTATTATTTTAATATTGAATTACATATGAGGTGGAAGGCACCATAATCTTTTCACTGATAAGGACTTCTCAACCAATGTATTAATCTGGTTATTAAATATATATATGAATAAAATTGTGTTAGAGCCCACAGAAAAGAATAACTAATCAGAGGGACTTCCCTGGAGGTCCAGTAGTTAAGACCCCCATGCTTCCACTGCAGGGGGCACAGGTTCGATCCCTGGTCGAGGAACTAAGATCCCACATGCTGCGCAGAGTGGCCAAAAAATAAATAAATCAAATAACTAATCAGAAAGTGAACAGCTAAACACTCGCTAACTGCATACATAAGCATCAGCAGGATGGGAACAGGGGGCTGGGGAGTCTCCAGACATGCTGGCCAGTTGAAAAGGGACTGTATGGTCAGGAATATTGAGAAGGAGACCTGAGTACAAACTCTGAGTGAAAGCTAGGCCACAGCTGGAACAGCAGACTGGTATCAGGCCATGAAGCAACACCGAGGGGTTTGGGCAAGTATCCCATGGATGGAGGGGTTCCAGCAGGAACTTTCAAGGAGAACAGTGACATGAACAGGTTTGTTTTTAAATAGAAGTCTTGGGGATAGGTTGGAGGAGGAAGTGGGCTAGAGAGAAAATATCAGCAGGAAGATTAAATGCTCCGGTGAAGAGATCAGCACAGCCTGATCTAAAGCTAGTGGTGGAAACGCAGAGGAAGCGCTGGATTTCAGCGACTTTTCTGAGGTATAATTTGGTGAGTTGGGAGGTCAACTGGAGTGCGTGAAGAAAGGAAGGACGAATCGAAGATGACTTCAAATGGTGATGCCCCTCGTTTCTGCACGACTCACGGGCTCCACAGAGCAGGCGTCACACGAGCTGCACATGGGAGGTGATACGTGAATCGCATCTCGAAAGATCACCACGCCTTCACTTCCGACATGCAGAAGGGCCTTCCAAGCAAAGAAAATCAGATAGGGAAAATGACAAACTAAAAAATCTGGTTGTGAGCAGGCTCGTGGTAGTTTCGGCAAGAATAGTTTCGTGGGAGTGAAGGAGGCTGAAGCCATCTTGGAATGCGTTGGAGTGTGACTAAGAGTCGCGTCAGTGGAGAGAGAGTGTGTGTGGACTATTCTCTCAAAAAGCCTGGCATTAGGACTTCCCTGGTGGTGCAGTGGTTAAGAATCTGCCTGCCAACGCAGGGGACACGGGTTCGAGCCCTGGTCCGGGAAGACCCCACATGCCGCGGAGCAGCAAAGCCCATGCATCACAACTACTGAGCCTGCGCTCTAGAGCCTGCGAGCCAAAACTACTAAGCCTGTGCGCCTAGAGCCCGTGCTCCGCAACAAAAGAAATGAGAAGCCCACGCATTGCAACGAAGACTAGCCCCCGCTCACCACAACCAGAGAAAGCCCGCACAACAACGAGGACCCATCGCAGCCATAAATAAGTAAATAAATAAATAAAATAAAGACAAGTAAATAAAATTAAAAAAAAAAAGTCTGTCAGTAAAGGGAAAGAAGATAGAGCAGTAACAGAAGGATGAAAAAGGGTTAATGGAAGAGTGTGTGTGTGTGTGTGTGTGTGTGTGTGTCTGCGCGTGCGCGCGAAATGTGTGTTTTCAAACAAGGTACTCAAAATGCCAGCAACCAAGGGAAAGGCCAGAGTTACAAAGTCTTAACTGAGTTCTGTACTAATCTGATCAAAAAAGAGATTATAAATTTTCAAGACATTCCCGAGACACATAGGAGAACCAAAAATGCAAAGAAATGTGTGTGTCCTCACCTGCAGCGCCAGCACACCAACAACCTGCCCAGGAAATAAAGCAGGAGGGAGGAGGGGGTAAAGGAAGATTCATCCAGAGCTGATCAGCTGGGCAAAGGGGTCAGAGGGAATCCCCGAACAAGGTTCTACAGTCGGTTTATGTGCAAATGAGCTCCCGCTGAAGCTCAAAACAGAAACTTCTATCTTGACTGCATCCTACCAGGAGGAAGAAAAGTGGCTAAAGCATGTTTCCAGAAGCAATGATGGAAATCCATTATACTTTGTACAGAGTGTATTAGATGTTGAGTAAATGACACCCTCCATACACACACACACACGAACACCCACAATTTAAATGGAGTCTGCACATTAGTTTAAGAACACCACCCTGGCAAATATTAGCAGAAATTCTGAAACTCTCTTGCTCTGCATCTTTGTTAAAAAGATAGGTTTGGGTGTGGTTTCCTTTACATCTAACGTTCTATGTTGATTGCTACATTGAGAACGGATATCCTGACAGTTGTTTGGGTCACTCAGGATGTGTGAAGGCAGCTATGTTTGCTCTAAGTTTGTGGGAAAGCTATCAAAGAGGAAACCTAGGGCTTCCCTGTCGGCGCAGTGGTTGAGAGTCCGCCTGCTGATGCAGGGGACACGGGTTTGTGCCCCGGTCTGGGAAGATCCCACATGCCCGCGGAGCGGCTGGGCCCGTGAGCCATAGCCACTGAGCCTGCGCGTCTGGAGCCTGTGCTCCGCAACGAGAGAGGCCACAACAGTGAGAGGCCCGTGTACCGCAAAAAAAAAAAAAAAAAAAAGAGGAAACCTAGAACACCCTGCAAAGGTCGTTTCTGTCCATCCAGAGAGACCACGTGAATTCACAATTCTTCCTTTTTGGCTGAGAGGTATTCAGGCCCTCCTCCACTGGCTGGTAAAGAATTTATTTCTGTGATAAAGTCTTGATAAAGTCTTTTGCAATTGCAATTGCAGATAATGCAGTCCCATTAAACCCTGGTATGGAAACACATCTGGGCTGCTTAGAGTTTGTCCTTTACGCATTTGAGAAAGCTGGCCTGATCACTTGAGAAGGCTGGCCTGATCACAAAGCCCAATAGAGATCAACCTGGATTATCAGGTGTGTAACTCAGCCACAGTTCTGGCATGAATAGTTACATCTCCTTCAGAATACAGTGAGATCATTTGGAATCCAAGAAGGAAGTGCAGTTTTCATGAATTTGTCCAGGAAATTCCACAGTTTTATGCCACAGCTAAACACAGTAACTTCTTATTTACTGTTGTACGGAGTGAGAAAAGCATAAAATCATTTGGCTACTTGGGCATGGGCCTTTGATGATTTAAAAGCTAATTTATCAGGAGGGAGAAATGTTTGGAATGATCCTGAACAATGAAAATGTTTCTGAAGCCACAGATGCCTTTAAGCAGAGGTCTAGGACCTGTGGAAAGGCCCAGAGGAAGAAATACATTCCCCAGCTTTTCTTAGTGGGAAATCATGGCTCAGTGTTGAGCATATCAAATGCCCTTCTCATCCTCCACCTCATTGTGGGGAGTAAGGACTTCTGTGCATGACAATAGGTGTAACAATAGAAAGTGATCTCTTTTTATTTATAAACCCAGAGACTGGAAAAATTATGAGGATGCCCAGAGCTGGGAGATAATTTTACCCTAATATCCTGGAAGGTTTTTCAAACTACAAGAATCTCTTCTGATGTTGAGAAATTCTACATTTAAAGCAAAATGCTGTCATTTGAGTACGTAACCACTTTGCACCAACATAAACTCGAGATTGCACTATCCCATTCATTCATGCTTTCATTCAGAGCACCATTTTGTAATTCTGCAATGTTTTGGGGCTATAATGATAAGTAAGACTCAGTCCCCATTCCCAAGGATCCCACAACCAATCCTTAGGATAAAGGAGCCTGGAGAGAGAACCAATGGAAAGACGCAAGAGGCTAAAATCCCTGAGGGCTCTGAAAAGGAGAAAAAAAGGACTCAAAGATTGCAACCAAAACAGAGAATTAACCTGCAGGTTAATTAACCTACAGGTCTGACACCAGGAAACATGTTTAATGAATTATTAAACATGGTCCTCATAAGACCTACCACATGTAAAACAGCTTCCTACTCCTCAGTGATTTTTCTTTCAAAAAGAATTTATTTGTCAATAATATCAGTTAGTCTGGGGAGAATGTGATATGGGAGGGCTACACATGTAAGCTCTTTGCACTGGTGAAGTGCTCATCTGTAAGTTGGACGGGGGATCCATGGCTGTTCACTTAGTTCTACATTTAGTTCTACTTCCATACATGTTACATGTCTTTTTTGGTGTTATCAAACATTATATAACTTAAAACTTAATAAAGATAGAAGTTGAATAACAAAATTAATGTTATAGGGTAAAATTTGAAAATTGGCCCCTTCCCAAATTAACTAACTTGCTTGTCACAAGCTGTTATGAGAATCAAAAGAAAAAATATAAAGTTTTGAGGCCTGGAAGAGAGATGTGCAGCTACTTTCCTGCCCTTAATTGTGACCAATCTAGCAAGAATATCAGCCGACAGCATTATGTTAATATTAAAAACATTACTATTAGTTCCAAGCACTTGTATAGCCCTTTAGAAAGCACATCCTCAAACATTTGTCTCATTTGATTTTCACAAAACTCTACATGGGAGACACTGCAAAGTCCACTGAGAAGGACACGGCTCCCTCAGAAACCTCAACTAATGAAGGTGAGGAACAACTCATTCCCATTCTGCCATTAGCTACCACCTCCTCATTTCTTTGTGGTGCCCTGCACATTTCTGTATCATAAAACACAGTGGACGCCAGTAGCACTCATTTACTGCATGGTTACTATGTGCAAAATACAGGCCCCAGGTAATAGTTTATGTACATTACTTCATCTAATCCTCTTAACAGTCCTGGAAGGAAGTAGTATAATTGTCTATAATATGACACATTAGAAAATGGAGGCTCAGAAACATTCAATCACTTGCCCCACATCCAGGAGTTAGTCTAGGACTAGACTCCAGGCCCATCAAAAGTCAATGCTGCTAACCCTTGTCTGATACTGTCTCCTGCAACAAAATAAGCTCTCCTGAAATCCCTTTCTAGCATCTTCCCAAACACTGATTAAGGCGATGTTCACAAAGACCCCATCCTATAGGGCCCACTCACCATCTGGACTTTTGGAATCGACTCCCTCAGAAGGAAGATCATGCTGCTTAAGTTCTCTGAGCTGATGTCTTCTGACAGTTCATAGAGCAGGTTTCTAAGACATACACCCAAGAGACAAATTAAAGCCCCGCACTTGCAGAGGATGGGCAGGAAATTGAGTGCTTTTATCATACGTTATCTCTCATTTGAATGACCACAACCCTGTGAGTAGACAATTATTAATCCCATTTTATAGATTTAAAAACAAAAACTTTGAGCTTCAAAGTGACCTATTAAACGACAGCAACACAATAAGCAGTGGGAGCAGGCCTTCTGATTCCAAGTCCAGTGCTGCTTCAAATTCCACTAAGAAGGCATAAAACACAATGTCGGCATGCCTGCCCTCCTCCGGCCTCCGTTCTAGAAATCAGGCTTACTTTATAGGCCCTCATCAGGGAGGACCCAATGCCAGTGAGTATAAAGTTCACCGTTGAAAAAGAAAGGAAATTATCCCCACTTCTAGAGAGCCATACAGTCGACAATTAGAATAACTGAATATGGGGACTTCCCTGGCGGTCCAGTGGTTGGGTGCGGGTTCGATCCCTGGTTGGGGAACTAAGATCCCACATGCCGTGCGGCACAACCAAAAAAAAAGAGGAAAGAAAAACTGAATACTTCATTCACAGGTTAACAGCTCTGCATGCCTGAGATCATTCCTCAGCTGTCTAACCAGCAGAGTGGAAATAATGATCTCCAGAATTCCCTCACTGACCCAAGGGCAGCTCAGGTTGTAGGAACCAGTTCAAGTGTTAAGGCCAGAAGGATTCTAACCATCCAGGCCGTAAAATAGTATTACGAAGGCTCCACTTCATGAGGCTGTTTGATGTAGATACTATGTTAGTGGACCGTTTAAAACTGCATTGCTTAAGGTCTGATGCCTTTATTCTACCTCTTTAGGGAAAATGCCTATATTTTACCTGTCTGGGTTTCACCCCAAAACTGGACAAACTGGACATGGCATAAATGATGTCCCTCCCTACCCCAAAGACACATCTCCTTTTTTATTTTGCTCATTTGGGTCCAAGTATTCATTTCTCTCTTCTCAAATGGCTAGGTATAGGCTGACACACCAGTGACTCACTGGAGGCAGGAGGCTGAGAGCGTGGAGGCTGGCAAAGAGGAAGGCGCTGGCCTGCTGCACGCGGACCTGGGCCTCCTTCCTCAGTGAGAAGCAAAACAAAGGGAAGCCACCCCCAGGCACGGGGCTGGGTTTTGAAACTTTGCAGACCTCCCAGCCTCCCTTCTCATTAGCACCTGAAGCTAAGAAATCTCCTGCTTTTGAATCACCATACCAGCCAAGGAGGTAGATAAGCGGTGGGGGGGGGGGGGGGGTAAAGAAAAACAACCTTAAAAATTAATTCATCATGAATCGCAGCCTCTTTTCAAAGCCCAATGGCCCTGCCCTGTGGATCACCTGAACAGAGAGACCTTCCGGCGGACAGGCAGCCAGCGCTCCACCTGCTCCTTGGTGTAGCGGAGGTGCCGAAGGAGGGCCTTCTGCTTGATGGTATAGAGGAGCTCCGCTAGGAAGAAGGGGTCTTCCTCACTCAGCCATTCCTCTGCCAACAGGTAATCAAAGATATCCAAGGCTGAGCCGCACTTCTCCAGGTTCTTGGGGGCGATGGAGTCTCGGCAGAGAAACTTCAGGCGCTCCACATCTTGATCCCCCAGATACGAATCAATAGTCAGAAGCATCCCTCGAAAGTTCACTTGACAGTTATCATCTAAAGTGGAATTCAAACTTTGGCCTTGCGATGTCATGGCCAGCCTGAAAGAGATAAGGAGTTGGGGGCCGCAGCTTAGAGAGTGAGGACAACACGGCACCCCAACTTCCCAGGCCCTCCCCCAGTTCCAGCCTCCTCTGTTCCAGGCCTTAGACTTTTCTAGAAATGCTAAAAAATGAAATTCACTGCGAGGTCACTTCAAAAACCTATAGCCCAGAAAACGTGACCCCAACACTGGCATGTTAACCTTTTAGGAGGTCTGGAGGGAGCTTTTATTGAAACTCAATTGACCCCGAGTTCCCCCAAATCAAAATGTCCCCATTGGGAGCTAGTCAAGAGGGAGGACGACACAGCACAATCTCTCCTGCCTGGAGCTCTTAAGTCATTCCCACCAAATGGCAGAAGTAACACTTTTACATTTTAGAAATAAAGTAATGGCAGGGTGGGGTGGGGTGGGGGGGTGTACATTTCTGAAGTATCTACCAACCCAAGGACAACAAGGTAACATTGCTAACCATACCAGGGCAGGCCTTTCTTTATCTCACAGAAAGAAAAGTCATAATCCCAGACCCCAGAAAGAGTGGTTTCAGACAACATTTGCTCAAATCAATGTAGGAACTGACAAATTACCGAAGTCAGTATTTCCACACTAAATGTATTTCCACACTAAATTTCATTCTAATCAGAGGAGCAATAAATCGATAACATTTTTTCAATGTAATTATTCATTCTTTAAGGACTTGAGGTATATATTCACTATGCAACACTTATCTATTTAGAAATAAGAAACTACTTTCTAAGGGAAGGCGAACATACCAACAACAAAAAAATAACAAAGAGTGGTTATATATAAGTGGTATAATTACAGATACTATAAATTTTATTCTGGGCTCCTGTCTGAGTTTCTCAAATTTTATGCAGTGAACGTATATTACTTTTATAGTTAGAAAAAGAAAAAAAATGTCATTTTTAATGTGAGCATCCATGGGGTCCTCCCTTCTAGTAGCTCTGTGATACTAGAAACAGTATGACGGCATTCCTGGAGACATCTTATTCTAACATCGTACATTTGTCTTGCAGTTTCCTGAAAATTCTGATCTCTAACTCTGGCAAGTCTGCCAGACTTTGTCTCCATTTATGGGCTAGCATATTTCTACCAGGAAAGGGCTGTGTTGGAGCCTTCCTGGGGCTTTCTAAGCTTTCTTTTTCCCTGGTACGGCTAGTAAATCCAGGCAGAAACAGTGCCATGGCTGACAATGTGAGATTTTGCAAGTTTCCAGGAAGTAAAGCAAGGGGAAAAAAAAGGCTGGCACCTGAGACCCCAGCAGAGAAATGGTGTTAATTACATACCTTCAGATCAAATTCCACTGATCCTCTGGAGGTAAAAAGTTCTCAGAAAATTTTCCTGAGAACAGAGCTTTAAAGAAATTAGAATCCTCTTCGTGCTCCAAGTCCAAGTGCCAAGAAAGCTCCCGTTTGCGCGGTTAAAAGAACTCAAATTTCCTTGGCTGAGCAAGGGAAATTGGTCGGTTAAGGGAATTTAAATTTGCCTTGGCTGAGCAAGGGAAATTGGTCGGTTAAGGGAATTTAAATTTGCCTTGGCTGAGCAAGGGAAATTGGTCAGTTAAGGGAATTTAAATTTGCCTTGGCAGACCAAGTGAAATTGGTCGGTTAAGGGAATTTAAATTTGCCTTGGCTGAGCAAGTGAAATTGGTCGGTTAAGGGAACTCAAATTTGCCTGGCAGAGCAAGTGAAAACTCGGTCGGCCGATTTGGGAAACTTATGCTAATTGATGATGTCATCATTGACTCACTCGCCTTGCCTCCTCCCCTTTCCTGGGGTTAGGACAATGCTGACAAACAGCGTCTCCTAAAGGCAGATGCACAACCTTCCCACTGTAGAGCTCAGGACTTTCCCAGGTAAAGCCGAGGGCCCCAACAGAGGAATTCCTGGAAGGCACTAAGTGCTCTAGTGTTTCCCTGGGGTCACTCCCCTCGTAAGTTAAAAAGGGAAGTGTCGATTTTTCCTAACCATCTCCTTCCCCAAACACACTAACCTTTAAAATAAAACTCAAAATGTTCATGAGGGCTTCCCTGGTGGCGCAGTGGTTGGGAGTCCGCCTGCCAATGCAGGGGACACGGGTTCGAGCCCTGGCCCAGGAGGATCCCACATGCTGCGGAGCAGCTGAGCCCGTGCGCCACAGCTACTGAGCCTGCGCTCTAGAGTCCGTGAGCCACAACTGCTGAAGCCCGCGCGCCTGGAGCCCGTGCTCTGCAACAAGAGAAGCCACTGCAATGAGAAACCTGCGCACCGCAACGAAGAGTGGCTCCCCCGCTCGCTGCAACTTAGAGAAAGCCCGTGCACAGCAAGGAAGACCCAACGCAGCCAAAAATAAATAAAATAAATTTCAAAGAAAAGCAGAACAACAACAACAAAAAATGTTCATGAAATAGTAGTCGTCCATCTTAACCCTTTCTCAAGTAAGTACATGTGCAAATAAACAACAAAAAAATTTAAGGCAAAAAAAAAAAAAAAGGAGGGGGCTGGACTCTAAGCCCATTTGGAAGTATTTGCAAGGAACTGAGTTAACAGTAGGCAAAACTGGTGAAGTCTCTGCCCTTCCAGCACATTGAGTCCAGCAGGAAAAAGACTTTGAAGACATTATTTCACATAATAAAAACAATGCCTAACACTTGTATCCCAACTACCATGTGCCAGGTACTATTTACTCATTTAATCATCTCAACAACTCTCTAAAAAAATACTATTACTATGACCCCTCTTTTAAGACGTGAAAATTAAAACACAAAAGATTAAGTAATTTGCCCAAGATCACATAGGGAGCTGGTGGGAGAGCCAAGATTTAAACCAATAAGTTTGGCTTTAAGTCACTACACTATAATTCAGCTAATTCAAATGCACAGAGCTGAAAGAAGTACAGAATCTTAGAAAGATATTTTATCTCTGAAAAATAAAGATTTATGGGGGACTTCCCTGGTGACTCACGCTCCCAGTGCAGGGGGCCCAGGTTAGATCCCTGGTCAGGGAACTAGATCCCACATGCATGCTGCAACTAAGAGTTGCTAAGGAGCCTGCCTGCCGCAACTAAGACCCGGTGCAACCAAATACATACATACACAGATACATAAATTTGGTCATGGAAAAAGTTATTTCTAAAAAAAAAAAAAGATTTATGATGCCTTATTAACAAATGTATTATAGTGCCATTTCCATATCCTAGGCATGAAATTCTGTGTTTAAGAAAGACAAGCCCAGGTGGTTTTTTGTTTTTTTTTTTTCTAAACTCGTCCTCCTTCCCTCTTCTAAGAGCAGCTACAGCCTCTTAGTTTCACAGACAAAAATGCTACCAGAACAGCCTGGAGGGAGGGCAGATACACTTTATTTTTTGCTCTTGCAAGGGCTCAGAACTGAATCAATCCGTAAAGAGACGAGAATAAACGCTATCTATATAAGGCAAAGTCGAGTGGGTGCTACCATATGAGAGTTAACGTTGTTTGACAGAGTGTAAACAGAAACTATTCCTAATCCTATGAATTTATCAGCTGCTCTTTGATTGTAGGCTGTGTCTACAATCTTGAAGGGGAGGGAAGGACAGTCTGAGAGAAGGAAAGCGAGTGGAGGAAGAATTGGAAGAATTTTGGACACAATCCAAATTCCTGAAACTACGGCATTCACCAACAACTCCCCACCCATTCTGAATTCTACCCATTCTGCAGTGTTTTGCCTCTAGTCTCGGGTTTACAGTACCTCGAGAGAGGACAATGATCAAATTCCGTTACACAGGTATTTGCGGAACACATACTACCCATCAGACGGATGCATCACTATATAGGACAAAAAAGTCCTGGCCCTCAAGGAATTTATGGTGCTTCTCTTCTTCCATTTAAAACATTAAAAAGGGAAGAGGCCAACCGATTCTTACACAACTGGAGTTCATTAGCCATATCCTATTCCTTCTGGGCTGTGAATTTCTTGAAAGAAAAGGGTGAGGTAAATATCTGATTTCTAAGCCATACAAGCAAAGTGAGCAACATTGAGTAGGAAAAACAGGTAAGAAAAATGTGAGCACAGGAAGATGAAGGAAAATAAAAGGAGAAGTGCTCCTGTGTGAGAGGTAACGAAAGAGGACAAGTTCGTTGTAGGTAGAGTTGGGTGGCTTTGCTGGGGGGAAATATCAGCAGTCAAATTCCTAATGCCTATTAATCTGTAGCTTAGCAGGCCCTGCAGGGGAAGAGCGGGTGGGGTGCGACAAGCCGGTAAAGAGGTAGAATTATGCTAGAGGAGCCACTGAAGAACGTACACCTTCCTTTGGGGTTTTGGTTGGGAGCCTGTTATTCAAACTGACACTACTGGACCTGAAACAGACCACATCGTGTGGTCTTTCCTGAAATGAGGATTTTTTTTAAAAACTGAAGTATACCTGACTTACATTATTATATTAGTTTTAGGTGCATAACATACTGATTCGATATTTTTATACATTACAAAATGAAACCACTAAATGAGGATATTTTCTAAATCTCATTGTTAGATGAGAGAACTGGCGATGAGTGAACGTGACAACCAAAAAAACCTTCCCTGAGGTCATTGCTCCCCTCTCCCACTCTCCCAATCTTCCAGGAAACCCTGAGCCTAGAGGCCCCTTTAGTTACCACAACAACTGAATTTAGCAGCCAAAGGACAAAATATCCTGTATGGCAGCGCTGCCAATAAAGATTCAATCTGAGTCATTTATGTAATATTAAGTTTTCTAAGTGGCCGCATTAAAATTTAAAAAAGAAAAACATAGGAAATAAGAATAATTAATTTTAATAATTATTTTATTTGACCTGATATAGCCAAAATAATAAAAAAAAAGAAAGACAAGCCCGAGTGGTGATGGTTGCACAACAATGTGACTATATTAATGCCACTGAATTGTACACCTGAAAATGGTTAAAATAGTAAATTTTATGTTATGTATATTTTACCACAAATTTTTTTAACGATAAGACAGACAAGCTCTAAGTGTTGCTCTTCTATTCATTTCTTCAATTATACATATTTTACTCCCTGGACCATCTGGGAAGCCAATTTGATGAAACTATCGCTTCTCCCCTTGTTCATAAAATACATGAACTTTTTCAACTTTCGTTCAATAATATTAAATATTTAGCAAGCTCTTCCTATGTGTAAAGCATGAACTCTCTAAGGTGTTATTATCCATATTCAATAGATGAGGAAATCAAAGTTCAGAGAGGAAAAGTATTTTGCCATCCTCCCCACCCTAGGCAGAGTTGGGAATTCAGGACTGACACCTAGGTCTCTCTAATTCCAAATCCTATGCTCTTGATCCCAAGGCTACTACTGCCACTAACTCCATATGAGGTAATGTAATTTCTGTAACTATTGGGCAGGGTGATGCTGCAGTGGGGCTCACCTAAGCCCCACAGGAGCCCCACAGAGCAAGGCAGGAATCCAGATGGTGATGCCTTGTAGGTATTTGAGCTAAGCCTGAAAGGCAGAAGTAGAATAGAGACACCAGAAGTAAAACTTAAACTTTTATCCTAGGACTCACAGTACTCAAGGGAAACACTTGAATCAAGTTAAAGGGGGGGAAATTGTGTGCTATGTTATTTACATTCGGCATTTCATACTTCCCATTCAGAACACAATTACTGAGGGCATCCTGATGGTGAGTTGATAGTAGTGGAAAGAATAAACATTTCTTACAGCCTCTTTCCTGATTGGTTGCAGTCAACTTGGTCCATATGAAGAGCCAATGAAAACCTACCATGGCCCTGGTGACAGAGGGGAAATACCAGATGGTTCCTATTTAGTTCCACCTTGGGAGGGGGCGATGGTGTCAGTAATTGGCTTTCCTTTACATCCAGGGTCTGGTCCAAGTTCCCCCCCTCAAAGTAAAAACTCGTGAACTAAAGAATGGACACAGTGATGGGGAAGATAAATGTAGTAGCTGGAAAAAACCTTGGTGCCCTGAAAGTTTCATTCCAACTCCTGTTCCTATGGTAGCAGGTTCTTTTGATTAGCTATCCCATCCCCAGCTTCTAGGACTCCCTCCCTTCCTCACTCCATACTTTTATTCACACACTTCAGACCGTCTCAGAACTAGTCTTACTCTATGTATATGGGAGCATGATGAAGCTAAGTTCTAAAGGAGAATGCTTTTGGCGCTAAGGATCCCAGCAGAGGTCTCCAAATGGTGCACTGGCAGGAGACTATAGCTAGATGAGTAAAATGTGACCCTTTTTGTATTCATTGTACTACAGACTGATCTATTTTAAGACATTTTTTGGCCTTGCTGCACGGCATGTGGGATTTAGTTCCCCGACCAGGGATCGAACCCATGCCCCCTGAAGTGGAAGCGCGGAGTCGCAACCACTGGACCACCAGCAAAGTCCCCAGACTGATCTATTTTAACATGTCTCTTTCCTTAATAAAAAAGCAGTTAAAAAAAAAAGAGGTGAGAAACTTCCAATATTTAATGTAGAAAGGCTGGAAAATAGGGAAACACACAGAGTCATTTATAACCTATACTGTTAAATTTTTATCAAATCAATATGTTGTACACCATAAACTTACACAATGTTGTATATATGTCAATTATATCTCAATTTTTTAAATTTTAGTGTATATCCTTCCACTTTTCTCTGTGTAATTATTTTTCAAAAATTGAAATATGCTGTACAGTTTGCTTTTTTCACTTAACAACACATATACCTTTTTTTTCATATCATTAAATAGTCTTTGACAACATGATGGTTAGTGGTTAGATGATATTCTCCTCCCTGGATATACCATATTTATTTAACTAATTTATAGTTATTGGACATTTAATTCATTTCCAATTTTTTATTATTGTGAACAGTGCTGCATTGAAGATTCTTACAAATAAATCTCTGAACGTATTTATAATGATTTCCTTAGGATTAAGCCCAATGCAGAATTAGCAAGCTAATCTTTAAATTCACTCTTCCCCACTCTGTGAACTCCAAAGGCCTTCCATCCCACTTTCTTATCCAGTTGACTTTGAAGCAAGAAGCCAGGGAATTCGGGGGTGACAAAACCTCAAATTTCCACAAGATGGTGATATTTCCTAAAAGAGTCCAACAGACTAGCATTAGATTGGCTAGGGAACTAGGAGGATGTGGCTAAAGGGGTAAAATAGTTTTAGTGCTGCAAAAAAGAAAAAAGAAAGAATCAAAAGAGGCCGAATGGTCTTCCATTTAGAGGAGAGTTTGTCGTTTGAAAGAAGAAAAATAGAGAGAAGCCTGCTTTGGCCTTTGATTCAATAATTTTTCAAAAAGGCAGCACAAGACAGCCATGTTTATAAAAATTTACAATGAGGCAAGTGACATAAAATGTCCCTGATATCAATGTGTGCAAAAAGAGTCCAGTTAAGATGGCAGTATTCCCCAAATTGGTCTTCATATTCAGTGCAATCACTATCAAAATCCTCACTGCCTTTTTTTTTTTATGTTATTTATTTATTTTTCTGGCTGCGCCCCACGGCATGTGGGATCTTAGTTCCCTGACCACTGATTGAACCTTCGCCCACTGCAGTGGAAGCACAGAGTCTTAACCACTGGACCACCAGGGAGGTCCCCTCACTGCCCTTTTTACAGAAATTGACAGCTGATCCTAAAAGTCATGGCCATGTAAGGGACTTGGGAGAGGCAAAATAATCTTGAGAAAGAACAACAAAGTTGGAACACTCACACTCTCCAATTTTAGAACTTACGACAAAGTACAGTAATCAAGACAATATGGTACTGCCATAAGGATAGACAGTTCCGTGGAATAGAATTGAAAGTCCAGAAATAAACCCTCACATTCACGGTCAGTTGATTTTCAACAAGGATGACAAACAATTCCATGGGGGAAAAATAGTCTTTTCAACAAATGGTGCAGGATATCCATTAGCAAAATAATGAGGTTGAACCCATAGTTCATACCATATACAAAAAATTACTCAAAATTGATCAAAGACTGAAATGTAAGGGTTTAAATCATAAAATCTTATAAGGAAATATAGGTGTAACTCTTCATAACCTTGGATTAGGCAATGGTTTCTTCCATATGATGCCAAAAGCATAAGCAACAAAGAAGAAAACAGATCAATTGGACTTTATCAAAATATAAAGTTTTGTGCTGGAAAGGATACTATACAAAAAATGAAAAGACAACCCACAGAATAGGTGACAAATTTTGCAGATCTTTATCTGATAAGAGACTAGTATCCAGGATATATAAACATACTAACAATTCAACAATAGAAAGACAATTTTTAAAGATTTTTTTTGATGTGGACTGTTCTTAAAGTCTTTATTGAATTTGTTACAATATTGCTTCTGTTTTATGTTTTGGTTTTTTTTTTTTTTTTTTTGGCTATGAGTCATGTGAGAGCATATCTCACCGACCAGGGATTAAACCTGCACCCCCTGCATTGGAAGGCGAAGTCTTAACCACTGAACTGCCAGGGAAGTCCCAAAAGACAATTTTTAAATGGGAAAGTACTGAATAGATGTTTCTTCAAAAACAATGTAAAAATGGCCAATACGCACATGAAAAGATGCTCAATATCATTAGTTAGTAGGAAAATACAAATCATAACCACAATGAGATACTAATTCATGCCCACTAGGATGTTTATAATTAAAAAGACAAACAATAACAAGTGTTGGAGAGGATGTAGAGAAGTTGGAACCCTCATACCCTGCTAGTGGGAATGTAAAGTGGTATAGCCACTGTGAAAAACAGTTTGGCAGTCCTCAAAAAGGTAAACATAGAATTACCAGCAATTCAACTCTGACTTTATGAACCAACAATTCCAATTTTACGTCTATACCCAAGAGAACTGAAAACATATATCCACACAAAAACTTATACATGAATACATAGCAGCATCATTCATAATAGACAAAAAGTGGAAGCCATCTAAATGTCCATCAATTGATGGATACACAAAATGTGGTATATCCATACAATGAAATATTATTCAGGCATGAAGCAAAATGAAGTACTTACATATTATACAACATAGATAAACCTTGAAAACATTATGCTAAATGAAAGAAGTCAGAAGGCCGTGTATTGAATGATCTGTTTATATATGTGGTTTTGTGAGACCACAAAAATATAAAAGGAAATAAATGAGAGCATCATACATACTAAAAACTTAGGTCGGCTCAGGTGTTAACATTACATTTTTTAACAATACATACATACATTTTTAAACAATAATAAAAAAATTAAAATGATTGCCTAGGCAAATATTTATTTTAAACTTATAACATGCATAAACATAAAAAACACTTTAATCAAATAACAATGTACCAGTCAGACTAGGTTAGGTTAAAAGAAATATAAACCCCACATATTTTTCTCTCACATAAATGTCCAGATGTAGGTAATCTAGGGTTGGTATGGTGACTCTGCTTCTTAATGTCTTCACCCAACAAGGGTCCTTCCTGTTCACCACTTGGTCATCCCTACAGTGTGGCTCTTATCCTCACAATTCAAGATGGCAGCTAGAGCTCCAGCCATCACATATGCAGTCTAGTCACTAAGACAGAAAAAGGGACAAAGGGGCGAAGGGCAAAAAACACTTGCCTTTTAAGAAAAATTCTCAGCAACTGCCAAACAATACCACTGCTTACATATTATTTTCCAGGACTAGACACATGACCACACCTTGCTACAAGTTGAGGCTTGGACAGCTAGACTGTATTCTGTGAGGCTGTGTGCCCAGTTTCAAATTAAGACTTCTATTACTAGGGAAAAAGAGAATGGATATTTGGGACAGTGAGCAGGGTCTACCACACAGACAAATTGACAAGGCTGACCTCAAATTGTGACCTCTTGGTGGCATAAGTAACATGCTTAATCCTGAAAACTTGCTCCTAGAATATGGGAGAAGAGATTCCCATTTCAAACACTGCAGACAGAAAAAGCTGTCAAGTGACCCCTACCATGGCCTATTCATGGAAGAGGATGGAAGGCATTGGGGACTGGAATGAAACTGGGGTTGACGAGACAGTCCTCCTAACCAGTGGCCCAGAAAAGCAGCCCTGAGACCACGGGTCCTGCTACTGAAAAGAAGAGCTAGAGATGAGACAGAGAAGTGAAGGCAGAACTACAGGAAAGAGTAGTCTCTTCAGCACCAAAGAACCAGCGAGTCAAAAGTTGATAGAGGGACTTCCCTCGTGGTCCCGTGGTTAAGACTCTGCGCTCCCAATGCGGGGGACCTGAGTTTGATCCCTGGTCAGGGAACTAGATCCTGCATGCATGCCACAGCTGAAAATCCCTCATGCTGCAACTAAGACCTGGCACAGCCAAATAAATAAATAATTTATTTTTTTTTTTAAGTTGGAGGAATGGGCTTCCCTGGTGGCGCAGTGGTTGAGAGTCCGCCTGCCGATGCAGGGGACACGGGTTTGTGCCCCGGTCTGGGAAGATCCCACATGCCGCGGAGCGGCTGGGCCCGTGAGCCATGGCCGCTGAGCCTGCGCGTCCGCAGCCTGTGCTCCGCAACGGGAGAGGCCACAACAGTGAGAGGCCCATGTAATGCAAAAAAAAAAAAAAAAAAAAAGTTGGAGGAATTACCTAGACTTTACTTTAGAAACCAGTATGCTTAAATATACAGAGATAGAAAAGCGGATTTGGAAAACAGAAAGAAAAGATACCAGCCACAGTTCTGTCATCCATACACCACTTTTGGAATATTTCTTTCCGGCCTTTTGTTTTCCTGTGAGACATATTTTTTGTTAGTTTTTGCTTTTTTTTTTTTGGCCACACCACACGGCCTGTGGGATCTTCCCCAACCAGGGATTGAACCCATGTCCCCTGCATTGTAAGCGCACAGCCTTAACCAATGGACCTCCGGGGAAGGCCTGTTTTGCTTTAAACGTACTTAGCTATAAAAATAAAGGCTCTGTTTATGGCTTGAGTTTATATCCTAGGCTGGGGTGACCAAGGACAAGCTACTTAGCATCCCTTTTGTCACTTTCCCCATCTATAAAATGGGAAGAAATAATAATGAGGACAATAATACCTACCTCAAAGAGCTGTTTTGAGGATTAAATAATTCATGTAATGAGCTAAGAACAGCTTATGTAAGCCTTTATTATTTGTATATATAAGTTTAGCGGTTACATAAAATTCCAACCAGTGGACGTTTTATCATAACCATGCTCCTGTTACTAAACACTTGATGAATTTTCAGTTGGGGGCTATTATAAAGTTTTAAATATTTTAATACATTTGTCTCTTTTATATTTAGGGCTATTACTTAAAGCAGTATCTTCAGAGTCTTCATGTAGATTTTAGAACATTTCATTTAAGCTGGGTTGTGGGTATGTATTCATTATATTGTTACCTAATATAATTCTCCTTTAGCATGCCTTAAATATTTCATTTAAAAACTATACTCAATGAAAAAGAATAAGGCACTTAGTAATCAAATTGCTCATATACACAAAAATGTCAAAGAAGTAGTTGTAGACTCCACTATTAAAGTGAGAAAAATAACTCACGAAATAACTTACATGAGAGCTGACTAAAAGACAGAGATGGGGGTCTTTACAGCTCTTCACAGGCACCTCCTGGCTTATCACTCACCATGGCTCACATTCTCTCTGCTCCAGCTGAAAGTTACACTCGTGGTTTTTAAAACATGCCTTACATTTCCCTTATCTGACCCTTCGTTTGCTTTGTTTCTTCTCCTGCAATGTATTCTCTTCTCCACCTCAACCTGCCAAAATCCTACCAATTTTCAAGGTTTGATTCAACCTTTTCAGAATAACTCCTCCACAGTGTGCTATAATAGTAACAGCTATGTTCACATGGCATCACCGATGCAGTCATAAAAACTCTCATTGGGTATGATCATAAAGGCTCCCTCATCTCATCCTCAGAACAATTCTGCGAAGTAGGCAAGGGGAGGCAAGGCTTTATTCCTCCCATCTTGTTGGCCTGCTCCTGGAATCAGTCCCTCTTTACTTCACCCCATCCCCCTTGCCAGTGAGCAAAACACACAAGCAAACCCTTAGCACTCTTTTTCCTTGGCACCTGCGGGTTGACTGATGAATGGTATTAATAAAAATAATGTAATCTAAAGACAGAAAAGGGACAAAAGTAAACAGAGAGCACAATATAATTTAATAAATATATATTTTTTTGTTTTTGTGTGTTTGTTTTGTTTTTGGTTTTTTTTGGAGGGGCACGTGTGGGATCTTAGTTCTCTGACCAGGGACCAGAGATTGAACCTGAACCCCCTGTGGTGGAAGCGCGGAGTCTTAACTACTGGACTGCCACGGAAGTCCCAATAAATAATTGCTTTTTAAAAGAGAAGGAAAGAAAAGATGGTGATTTAACAGGCTCTGTATTTTCACTGTGTCCCTCAGATGCGATATGGAAAGCTATGTGGCCATGCTGCCTCTCTGCGGGGGGGGGAAAGGGTGGGGCTGGAAAGGTAGGGTAATGACTCTCACAAACAGCTGAGAGAGGAGTACGATGCCTTCCCTGGAATGCATGCTACATATCTTCCAAAGTTTGTTCTAATTTCTGAAGGACACCAGATCGTAAGGCTGGTTGTTAACATTCTAGACCTGGCACTACCAATGATTTTCTCTGAGATTTGGGAACAGCTCACTTAAAAGCTGTGTGCCTCAGTTTCTTCAATCATAAAATGGATGTTCTCATTCCTTTTGGCATACATTATGGTTAACTACTCCCCAGGGAAGCTCCATGCCCCATTTTCCCCTAAAAGAACCCCAGCTTTTGGAGACCATGTGCCCAAGGGAGCTGAAGCCACTGAACCCCAGTCCCAGGGGACTGAGTCTGGGCTGGTATAAACCAACCATGGTAATCCCATTCCCTCTGCCAATGGTCGGTTTAAGGAAGAACATATCATGTGATTCTAGCCAATGAGAAGTGAGGGAAGGGAACTCTTGGGGAGGAGAGCTTCTGCGAAATTTTTCCTTTGATCTTAAGAAGCCACACAAGGAAGAGATGTTTTCCCTTGTGTGTTTGGGTATGATACTTGGACCTGTGGCCCTCTTGTGACCTTTAGATGACAAATTTGAAAATAAAAGCCCAAACACTGAGACTACAGAGAGGAAAGGTGGAAAGCATCAAACCCTTGAGGACATTGTTGAGCCAATGAATTAACCAAGCCAGCAACTACACCCCCTACCTCTGAACCTGTTGCTTAATAAGAGTAAACAAATTTTTAAAAAACTTTTTGTTTTAAGTTAGGTGTTCTGTTACTTGCATCTAAAACATTTTGAATGATATGATTGTGTTTTTCAAATCTTTTTTTCCCCATTTTACTGAGAAATAATTGATATACATCACTGTATGAGTTTAAGGTATACAAGGGGATAATTACATATATTGTGAAATGATTACCACAATAGGGTCGGCTAACATTCACTGTCTCATATGTAGACACTAAAAAGAAAAGAAAAAAGGAAAAAAATTTTTCTCCTTGTGATGAGAACCCTTAGGACTTACTCTCTGAACAAATTCCCTATGTGTCACACGGCAGTGTTACCTCTAGTCATCATGTTGTACATTATACCCCTAGTACTTATTTATCTTACAACTGGAAGTTTGTCCCCTTTTCTTTTTGTAAATTTTTAATTTATTTTTAATTATTGGAATGAACATCATTTGATGTGAATTTTTGAGAGATTATAGCTGTCAGGTGTCATTATATTATTTATTGAAAACCGAATGTCACAGTATGCCATATCCTAAACTTTAATTCTTCACTGTCAATCACACTTATACACTAAACCTGCTTGCATTCCATCCATCACACCCGTCTTGTAGGTCTTATTATTTTATATCACACAGCTGTCATTTGTTCTCTCTCATTCCATTTCTAAAGCCTTTCTTCCATCTCTGGTTTACCTCTACCATATTCTCTATCAATCTCACAGGTTAAAGCTCATGGGATTACAGACTGTAGCTGCTCCTAAACCCTCTCTAACTAAAAATCTCATGTTCATCATGTTCAGTTTTTGTGAAACATAGCTTAGGTGTGGGAGAAATCAGGGCCTACATCAAGGATCCGGTATTTCAGCCTAACATTGGACTATGCACTGCAGGTGTTTACCCG
Source organism: Mesoplodon mirus (assembly GCF_964341445.2). Classification (NCBI taxonomy): domain Eukaryota; kingdom Metazoa; phylum Chordata; class Mammalia; order Artiodactyla; family Ziphiidae; genus Mesoplodon; species Mesoplodon mirus. The sequence goes on from NC_138984.1 coordinate 35,065,092, forward strand.
TGCTTAGAGCAGTCTTTTTTTTTTCTTTTTTTTGGAAGTTTGTGCCTTTTGACCACCTTCCTCCAATTACTCCCTTCCCCCACCTGCGGTTACCACTGCCTAATCTCTTTTTCTATGAGTTTGTTTTGTTTTGTTTATGTTTTTGTTTCGTAGATTCCACATATAAAGGAGAGTATATAATGCTTGGTATTTGTCTTTTATTTCACTTAGCATAGTGACTTCTAGGTCCCTCTTATTTTTATATTTAATGCAAATACAAGTTACCTTAATAATATATAAAAATATATAAAACTAAAAAGTAATATAAATAAATACTATGCGTCAGCTTTATGTTTTCAGTTTTTTGTGAGTCAAAGAAGATACATGACATTTTTCAAGAGGGGTGGTGATCCCATTCCCGAGGTAAAAGAAAAGGTGCAATTCCCATCCATGATAGGAAACAGAATATGGAAAATGCCTGTCACCCAGTCAGGATGGGACAGAGAAGGATGCAAAAGCTGCCAGGTCATTAAGATCCCTCACAAACAGCTTCCCTCTGTAATAATTAACACAGGGTTCTGGTTCATGAGTCCAAGCATATACATTGTTCCTGCTGGTGCCCCCAGCAATGTGAAATTCAAAGACACCCTCGGGAGTCCCACATTCATTAACACAAGGATAGAAAATTACCTTTAAAGTAGAAATAAGTGTGTGAAGTGTCTGAAAAGTGTTCCTTTCATACTTTTCAGCTTTTGTTGGGTGATCATGTCAAAACACATATAAACATACCCCCACAGATACATACCACTTAAAACCAACTTAAAAATATATAAATAAGTTTTTTTTTTTTAACTTCAAGTGATTGTTTTTGGCCATGCCTCAGCATGTGGGATCTTAGTTCCCAATCAGGGATTGAACTCATTCCCCCTGCAGTGGAAGCACGGAGTCTTAACCACTGGCCCACCAGGGAAGTCCCTTTAAATAATATTTTAAACAATCATATTCTTGTAGGTCATGCTTTCAAATCCAAGGAGGAAAGGTATACTGATTACTGTAGAATGCCATGTGAGTCCTAGACAGAGAAGCAACCTCAGATCAGAAAGCCACTGTTTTAAATTGAATGTTTGTGTCCACCCCCAGATTCATAGGTTGAAATCCTGTCCCCCAATATGATAGTATGAGATGGTGGGGCCTTTGGGAGGTGATTAGTTGATGACAGGGCAGCCCTTATGAATAAGATCAGTGTCCTTATAAGAAGAGACACAAGACAGCCTGCTTTCTCTCTGTTCTCTTTGCCGTGTGAAGATCCAACAGGAGGGTCATCTGCCAACCTGGAGGCGGGATCTACAAGCACCTTGATCTTGGACTTCCAGTCACTAGAACTGTGAGAAATAAATGTTTGTCTTTCTGGCTAGCGATGGAGACTGCAAAGCTAAGAAGGGCCTTTGGCTTTTCATTGTCAAGAGAGGATGAGTTTCTTTCTAAGCTAAGAAGGGCCTTTGGCTTTTCATTGGCAAGAGAGGATGAGTTTCTTTCTCAGAGTGTGCTGCAGCCAGACACAGTACCTCTCCTTAGCAGACACTCTGCTGTTCCAATCATACACCTTGCTGTTGAGCTCAATGTGGAGTTCCAGGAGTGAGTGTTTTCTGGAGGGAATGAGAAAGGCAAAAATTAATCCCACGCAAATATCAACGAGGAGACAGATTAGCATTAGGTTGAAATCAGCTAACAGATATGAAAGTGCTTTAAAATTGTTCCTGTCTAAATATTCTACAAGCTGCTTAGCAAGTGATCCAAACAGGTTTGCAGCACTCTGACCCAATGACCACAGTCCCCACCCACAGGGGCAACTGAGTTTTAGTCTGGGTACACACCAGCCAGACGATAACCCATCTGGATCATCTATGCAAATGCAGGATGGATGTAAAAGGCCAATAATACCGTTGGCCCGTGGTGTATGTACCTTGGAAGGCTGAGCTGCCCCTGCTCTAGCCCTCCCTTTACTGCTGTGCCATCCCTGAGGAGGCTAGGGGTCCCAGGCCCTGAGATTTATTCCTGGGGTCCCCCAAGCTACAACAGATGCCTTTCACAGGTGACTCAGAGAAATTCTAAATTGTGATTAGGGGGCAACAGAAAAGGGACTGCTAATCTTACATGTGAGGTACACTGAGGCTTCCCTCATCCTAAATGGACACCAACGTTTCCCTTAGAAAAGTATCTTTGCCAATAAACATCAAAAATGTCTAAGTTACAAAGACTTGCAGACCTGTATAGCCAGGTACCATTTTTCACCTATCAACCTCAAGACTTGGGGAAATAAACGAGCACACAGTATCAGTGAGATTTCAGGGATGCAGACTCTCTCATAAAAGCTGATCTATGGGAATTCCCTGGGGTCCAGTGGTTAGGACTCAGCGCTCTCACTCCCAGAGGCCCGGGCTCAATCCTTGGTCCGGGAACTAAAGTCCTGCAAGCTGCGTGGTGTGGTCAAAAAACAAAAAGTTGGTCTAACTGTCCTAGAGGACAATCTGATGAGATGCATCAGAGGCTTTAAAAATGCTTGTCATTCAACACAGTAATTCCACTTCTGGGAATGTTCCCTTCAAGAAAACAATTAAGAATAAGCACAGGGCCTCCCTGGTGGCGCAGTGGTTGAGAGTCCGCCTGCCGATGCAGGGGACACGGGTTCGTGCCCTGGTCTGGGAGGATCCCATATGCCGCGGAGCAGCTGGGCCCATGAGCCATGGCCGCTGGGCCTGCGCGTCCGGAGCCTGTGCTCCGCAGCGGGAGAGGCCACAGCAGTGAGGGGCCCGCGTACCGCAAAAAAAAAAAAAAAAAAGAATAAGCACAAATACTGAGCTACAAAGATGTTGAACACTTTCTTTTTTGTGAAAGCAAAACATTGCCCAATAACTAAAGACTGGCCAAGTAAATTATGCTATAGCCATATTAGGGACTGCTCTGCAGACATTAAAATGATACTATAGGGACTTCCCTGGTGGCGCAGTGGTTAAGAATCTGCCTGCCAATGCAGGGCACATGGTTCGAGCCCTGGTCCGGGAAGATCCCACATGTCGTGGAGCAATAAAACCTGTGCACAACTACTGCGCCTGCGCTCTAGAGCCCGCAAGCCACAACTACTGAGCCCGCGTGCCACAACTACTGAAGCCCGCATGCCTAGAGCCGGTACTCCACAACAAGAGAAACCCGCACAATGAGTAGCTCCCGCTCGCTGCAACTAGAGAAAAAGCCTGCACGCGGCAACGAAGACCCAACTCAGCCAAAAATAAATAAATAAATAAATAAATAAATATTTAAACAAATAAATAAAATAAAATGATGCCATAAAAATGTGATTCCTGACATGTAAAAATATACTGTTGCACAAACTAAAAGCAGGTTATAAAGTAACAGTAAATTATGATTTCATTTTGGCTTAAAAAACATCTTTATATATGATTGTATCGGTATCCAAAAAAGATCTGGAAGGCAACACACCAAGGTTTGGTTAACAGATTAGTTCTAATAAGTAGGATTATAACTGCTTGTTATGTTCTGCTTTCAGCATCTATATCTCATGGTCTATGTTCAGTAAGGAGTATGTATTGCTTTTGTAATAAGAAAAAAAATTTTCTTAATTTTGAAGAAAAATATCCAAACCACAAGCTGACTACTATATGACCTTCTGAAGTACAAAGCATTCATAAACTGTGCAGAGTCTATATCATACTCCTAAGGCAACCCCAACAAGGAACGAAACATCCCTCCCCCTGAAGAAAAAGGCATCAAATATGGCACAGTGGCACTTCCATCCTGGTAGCAGAAAATAAACAACTGGGGCCAGGATCCGCTACAGCTTGGGTGGCTCACCTTTCTTTCCCCAGTTTCTGGGAGAGGCACTTCAGGTACAATGACGGTGAAGGGGAGGACCGCTCCAGCAGGGACACGTCCGCTTTGCACAGGCTCCAGAAGAAGTCAGCTTCTCGGTGAATCATGCAGGCCCCGGGCTGCCTGGCCTTGGATTCTGTGCTTTTCACTGATGGCCTATCCACCTCCAGGAAGCTGCTGTCCTCTAGCTGGCCCTCTGATGTCACATAATTCTGAATAAAAAAGACCTTTGGCTTCCCTGAGAGAGAGGGGCATGCATCTGCCATGAACATCCTTCTGATATGATCCAAAGGGACCCCTGAGCGAGTCTGATCCACGCCAAACACGCTCTGGGAGCCCCCTCGGCTCACCAGGATACACACGAAGCTGTCGTAGTCTTGGTGTTGGGTCATGTGCGCAACTTGGCCAAGAATGTGCATTATATTTTCCACAGTGAGATGTAAGAAACGCTTGACTTCATAGCCCAGGGAAGTGAAGGTTTCCTCAAGAATGTCTGGAAAAAACAAACAAACATGAAAAACAACACAGGAGGGACTTCCCTGGTGGCGCAGTGGTTAAGAATCCACCTGCCAATGCACGGGACATGGGTTCGCGCCCTGGTCCGGGAAGATCCCACATGCCGCGGATCAACTAAGCCCGTGCACCACAACTACTGAGCCTGCACTCTAGAGCCTGCGAGCCACAACTACTGAAGCCCATGCGCCTAGAGCCCGTGCTCCGCAACAAGAGAAGCCACCGCCATGAAAAGTCCGCGCGCCACAACAGAGTGGCCCCTGCTCGCTGCAACTGGAGAAAGCCCGCGCGCAGTAAAAAAGACCCAACGCGGCCAATAATTAAAAAAAAACACACACACACAGGAGTAAGAAACGCTCAAGAGACACTAGGTAGCAATCCTAAACATGGTCTAATCTCCATTACTTGTCTGTTTCTGCTATTGTGTCATAGTTTGAGGCTTTAAAGGACCTAAGAACGGGGCAGGAGGGATAGAATCAGCCTAAAACATGAAATATGTGACTTTCATGTCCCAGGTTCCCAGTTTTGGTCCGTCCCCTGTTATTCCACTTCCCCTGCCTGAGGCCACCACTGCATCTGGCCACGGGCAGAGACTGAGCCCCCCTCTAGTCTAAACGAACCAAGAGAGGAAAAATACTTTTTCCTTTCAACCAAAACAAAGTTGGGGATTGTTCAAAGGGCTCTTTCTTACAATAACTCACAAGTTCATAGGAATGGGTGCATTTGCAGCATGCAGATCCAAACCTAGATCCAATGGCCACAGAAAGGGTGACCCAGGTCATGAGTTCCCTCACCTCCACATGCTGTGAGCTGATCCGGAGGCCCCTGGATCTAAGCTGGGACCATTCCCAGACTCCTCAGCTCCTCTCATGACCTACTTCCCAGTGTAGCCTTTGACTAAGCAAGGGGGTGCCCTTGGCCAAGACGCCCTACAGCAGCAGTCACCAACCTTTTTGGCACCAGGGAACGGTTTCGTGGAAGACAGTTTTTCCACAGACTGGGGGTGGGGTGGGGTGAAGTTTCGGGACGATTCAAGTGCTTTCCACTTATTGTGCACTTTATTTCAATTATTATTACATTGTAATATATAACAAAATAATTCTACAACTCACCATAATGCAGAATCAGTGGGAGCCCTGAGCTTGTTTTCCTGAAACTAGATGGTCCCATCTGGGGGTGATGGGAGACAGTGACACCCAAAGTGTGTTGTTTATGTCCAGTCTACTCCGTAATCTCATTTTGGTTGCTGTCACTGCAGAAAACCCTGCTTCACAAAGATAGGATGTTGGAAATGAAAGCAGGCTTTTCCGTGCTTTTGTGGCAATCTCAGGATATTCCGCCTTGACTTTAATCCAAAAGGTATGGAGATTTGAAGTTGTCTCAAACATACTTTTAAGGCCACCATCATTTGTGATCTCAAGCAATTGATCCTCTTCTAGCGCGGACAAAGTCGATTCACCCAGCTTATTCACAAATGGGTTGCAGATCCATTCCTTCCCAGTTCGGGGGTCTTTTGTGGTTGGGAAGTAATGCTCAAACTCTTTTGAAAGCTGAGATAGGTGCACCAGCTGGGAGAAAGAAGGCCCTAGTTCAGTCTCTTTCAAAATCTCTGCTAATGTTTGAAACATGTCAAAAATCCCAATGTTCACTCGTCACCCCCATAATTCCAGTTTGGCTTTGAATGCAGTCACTTTATCTGCCAACTTGAACACAGTTGCCATTCTCCCCTGAAGTGACAGACTGAGTTCGGCAAGCAGGTTGAATACGTCACACAAGTAAGCAAGTTTTGCGACCCATTCTGTGTCACTGAAATGTGCTGCCAGTGGTGACTGTTTTTCTACAAGAAATCCCTGGAGCGGCTCTCGTAACTCAAAAACTCTGGCCGGTGATCTACCTCTAGAAAGCCATCTCACTTCTGTGTATAAGAGAAGATGTGTGTGCTCTGTGTCCATCTCCTCACAGAGGGGCACGAACAGATGTGAGTTAAGGGCATGTACTTTAATGTCGTTGATAATTTTAACCATGTCCTGCAAAACATTGTTAAGTTCAGGTACCATTTTTCAGCTAGCCAGCATTTTGCTACGGACACACATTCAGAAGCGACCTCTTTGACCCGTACTGAAACCAGAAAGCCATCCAGTCATGGCAGCCGCTCCATCTGTGCATATACCAACACAAAATGACCAGTTCCGTTTTCCTGATATGTAATCATTCAAAGACTTGAATAGTTCTGCAGCTGTGGTGTTGGTTGGCAACAAAAGTGCACATAACATATCCTCATGTACATCCTCCTGAAAAATATATCGCGCAAAAACAAGCATTGTTGCCTTGTTGTCAGCATCGGTAGACTCGTCAACCTGGATTGAGTACCACGGTGACTCATTAATCCTCTCTAACAATTGTGTCTCAATATCCTCTGCTATTTCATCAATTCATCTAGTTATGGTGCTAGCTGAAAGAAGAACACGTACCACCTTTTGAACTGCAGCCTCTGCTAAAAGTTCACGACAAATGTCCTGAGCAACAGGCAGGATCAGATCTTCACCAGTAGCAAAGGACTTCTTAGCTTTAGCAATGCAGTTAGCCACTAAGAATGATGCTCTCAATGCAGACACATTTGATGAAGTGGTAGCCTTCAATGATTGTTTCTGTTCTTCGTGTTCACGTTTTTTTCTTTTGAAAAACTCCAAAGGCTTGTCGTTTTGTTTGTTTTTTTAAATAAATTTATTTATTTATTTATTTTTGGCTGCGTTGGGTCTCCGTTGCTGCGAACGGGCTTTCTCTAGTTGCAGCGAGAGGTGGCTACTCTCCATTTTGGTGCACAGGCTTTTCTTGTTGCAGAGCAGGGGCTCTAGGCGCGCAGGCTCAGTAGTTGTGGCTCACAGGCTCTAGAGCGCAGGCTCAGTAGTTGTGGGCTTAGTTGCTCCGCGGCACGTGGGATCTTCCCAGGCCAGGGCTCGAACCCGTGCCCCCTGCATTGGAAGGCGTGTTCTTAACCACTGCACCACCAGGGAAGTCCCCAAAGGCTTGTCTTTTAATGCAGGGTGCTTGGTCTCCACGTAGTGAAGCAGTTTTGAAGGTTTCACGGCTCCGTCGGATAGCCAGTCGCCACAAATTATACAAAGCAGGCTTCGAGAATGTGAATCACTTGTTGCAATGAACCCATAATTTAAGTAGGACTCTTGGTATTTCCTTTAAAATGAAGCTTTCTTTTTGTTGGCGGTCTTAGAGTCTTCTGCTGTCTCATCATTAGGTCTTTCCCTCTTTTCTTTTCTTTTCTTTTTTTAAAAATTAATTATTTATTTTTGGCTGTGTTGGGTCTTCGTTTCTGTGCGAGGCTTTCTCTAGTTGCGGCAAGCGGGGGCCACTCTTCATCGCGGTGCGCGGGCCTCTCATTGTCGCAGCCTCTCTTGTTGCAGAGCACAGGCTCCAGACGCGCAGGCTCAGTAGTCGTGGCTCACGGGCCCAGTTGCTCCGCGGCACGTGGGATCTTCCTGGACCAGGGCCTGAACCCGTGTCCCCTGCATTGGTAGGCAGATTCTCAACCACTGCGCCACGAGGGAAGCCCTCCCTCTTTTCAAAGAAGCTCTCCAGCACTGTTTGTTTTTTACCTATTTTGGCGAGGGTTAGCTTGCGGGCTCACCAAAACTGTGACTGAGACAAGTGCGCAGTGCGGGAAGGAGGTGTGGACGGAAATGGTAAATAAAATAATGGGCGGGCCACGCGTGGACTAAAGTAAGTGTTGAATTCTGACTTAAAGCCTGCCACCAGATGCACCTTAACTGTCACTTGCCACTCACTGATAGGGTTTTGATATGAGTCTGAAAGCAATTGATTTAACATGGTCACTGTGCAGTCAAACCTCTCTGCTAATGATCATCTGTACTTGCAGCTGCTCCCCAGCGCTAGCTTCACTGCCTCAGCTCCACCTCAGATCATCAGGCATTAGATTCTCATAAGGAGCGCGCAACCTAGATCCCTCACATGCATAGTTCACAGCAGAGTTCGTGCTCCTATGAAAATCTAATGCCGCCACTGATCTGACAGGAGGCGGAGCTCAGGCAGTAATGCGAGCGATGCGGAGTGGCTGTAAATACAGAGGAAGCTTCGCTTGCTCACCAGTCACTCACCTCCTGCTGTGTGGCCCTGGACCGGTACCAGTCAGTGGCTGGAGGGTTGGGGACTCCTGCCCTACAGGGCCCCCAGAGATTCTTCTCCTAGTTTCCAGGAATCCTGGGTTGACTTTGCCTCGAGAAGCAGTGTAAGGCAGTGGAAAAAGCAGACAAGCCTGCCTTCTAACACTGACCTCACCACACCTATGGGCTGCATTGCTTTAAGGAAGTGGGTCTCCCTAGCTTTAAGTGGAAGTGAAGATACCCACCCTATGAGGATGCTGTCTTCACAGACATGAGATAATACAAATAAAGCTCCTGGTGCTCAATAAAAATATTCCCTGTTCTCTTTTTAAAAATCTTTTTGTTCATCTTCTAGAAGTTTCTATGGCCTTGGAACCCTAGAAATCCTACCCACCTACTTTGTTCCCATCTGCTCCGTTTGCCTTCATTGGAGAAGTAGGTACCGAATTGTTTCATCTTTCTAATAGCAAAGAGAGACATCTTTCTCTTCCTCATTCAAAAAGTCCACAACCTTTTGAGGTACCCATTAATTTTCTACTCCTTGTCTGAGGGATGCCTCCAGTTCTTAGTCCATTTTCAGAGCAGAAAAACCATTCTGTCCTAAGCCCAGAGGCTAAACAAGAATCTCCTAATTCAGGTTGTCATCCAAACTATTAGCCACTTCTCTGGATTTGCTTCCCTGTCTCAGGACTATGTACCCACTTCTGTTCCTCCCCTGGGGTATGACCTTCCAGAAGCCTACGACTGCATTCACCCCAAACCAAACAACATGGTAGTAATCAGAGTACCTATAACTTCCACCAAGGAACAGAGGGGTCCTATCTCATACCAGTTTAGGCATCACACAAAGGGGTCAAGGGGAGATAAATCACTGAAGGTACATATAACAGTTTACTACAAATTCCCAATTCTCGACATTAAATGGGAACAATATGAAGTACGGAGAGACAAATAATTCAGAGACTCACAGCTTCAACCAACAGTTTCAACTGTCTTGTCTTGCCAACTTTACCAACCACTAATAAACTATAAAAGTAAAAGTAAGTAATCACAATTTCTCTTCTGGCTTCTCAGCAGGAAACGGAAAAAGATTAAAAGTTGGAAAAGAAACACAGCCTTGGGTTAACAAAAATCTGGAATCTAAGCAGCCACTGGACAAATAAGAGCTGGCTTGTGTGCTCTTAATTTAATTCACCCAGCCTATGAGCAGTATCTGGACACAATCACATAGAGTCTTGTAGAACATTCCACTCAGCAGACCCACATCCTGCCAGATATGGCGGTTTTAAATAAGCCCATGATTCTTTGACACTCCTCCCTTAAAAAGATAGAGTGTAATTCCCCCCCCCCCCCCGCCTAATGAGTGGAATGTGGTAGAAGAGATACAACGTGACTTCCAAAGCCAGGTCACTGTGGAACAACTCACTCTGGGGGAAGCCAGTTGCCATGTCTTGAGAACACTCAATACAGGTCCCCAATGCCACGTGGAGAGGCCTCCATGGAGAAGAACTTAGGCCTCGCACCAACCAGCCACGTGACTGAGTACCCGAGAAGCCCCTCCAAAGCCAATCAAGCCTTCAGATGACCCCAGCTGACATCTGACCACAACCTCCCAAGAGACTCAGGGCCAGAACAACCTGGCTAAGCCACTCCTAAATTCCAGACCCACAGAAACTGTGAAAGATAGAAATAAATGAATATTGTTGTTTTAAGCTACTAAATTTTGGAGTGATTTGTACACATTATCAGATAACTAATTCACCAGGTAAGTCAACAAAAGGAAACGATAATAACCATTCCCTAAGAATGTAGTTAGGCTACTTACTTTTCTCCTTCTGCCTGGCCCGTAGGTAAGGGTGAAAAAAATGAATTTGTATATATATATATATATATATATATATGTCACGTCATAATGAAGAGATATAAAGAAGGTGCCAACCCCCTTAAAACCCTGTGATAAGTAAGTATTATCAGGAAATGACAGTTGCTGAAAACCTATTAAATACCTCACTTGTCCACATAGGATCTCAGAGTGGTAGAAAAGGCGTAGCAGCACCGCCCACTAGGCACGGCTTCTGAGGGTGTAGGCAAGGCTTCAGTACCCAGTTCTGTGCTCGGGATGAAACCAAGTGCTGTACCATGTGAGAGAACCTGGACTAGGACCCCAGTGCCGTCCCCACTGCTTTAGTCCAAACTCTCCCTTTCAGGAGTCACACTCTCCGGTCATGGAGCATTCTCTCCTCTAGGGGGCAGAAGCAAACAGAGAAACACCAGACGCGAAGCTCTTTTGTTTGCTTGTTATCTCAGACTGGCTTGCTCCCCTCAAAAGCCTCTTTTCACTGATAGATTTACTCCCTTATCAAAGTCCTTGAAAGAAAGCCACAGTCTCCCTTTCCATCCTGATACGCAGAGGTCTGGACAGAACACATGCTGCCCTGTGCCTTAACCTCCTTTCTTTATCTGGGCTCCCCGCAGGTTCTGGCTGAAGCAGCAGCTGGGCTGTCACAAGGCAGTCAGCAGGCAGCTGCGTGATACGGGTGAAAGAGGAACAGTCTTGGAATCACAAGATCTGAGTTTCAGTCCTGGCTCTTCCACCCACTTACTGGTCTGAACCTTGCCTGGTCCTGAAAAAAAACTAACTGGTCCTGAAAAAAAACTAACTTACACTAGCAGAAGAGCTAAGAAGGAGATGCGAATCTGAGGTCTAGGGCAGGAAGTCCTTACCTAATACAACAGAAGGAAAAGGGCTAAAAGCTGGAGGTGAACCCAAAAGCCATAGAAGTCCCCAAGGCCAAGTATAAGGCCAATCAGAACACCAATCTGGATGGGCCTCAGACCAAGATGGAGCATCCCTTAAATATCCCTGTGGCAACAGTCACTCAATGGACACAGCCTGAAGTCATCACAGCTGGCATTTCCCAATAACAGCACATCTTTCCTCTATCAGTTGGTGAGGACTGATGCCAGCTGTTGTTCTCTCTTGGGCCAGCAAGAACACAGATATAGCCCAGTCTAATTTATAGGATCAAGGGGGTTGTGACAGTGTGACTTTGAACAAATTACACCTGTAGTTTATTCATATATAAAATGGATCAATACCAATGCCTATACCGTGTCCTCCAGAAGGTGGCTGAGAGGACCCATTGAGATTTCTGTCAAGATGCTTTGCAAACTGTGAGTGCTTATTCAAACATATTAGTTTTAAAGAACATAAAGGCAGCCACTGCACCACAAATCATGGAGCCTGCCTGCGATGCCTCTCTTGCATGGAATATACCTCCTTAGAACCCATAGGGAGGTCTCTACAGTCTAAACTAAAATGGACTCAGAGCAGCCAGATTCTGTGTCCCATGTATCAACAGTAACTTCCTTGTCCTTACTTGCAAATAGGGGAAGAAAAATGTGGGTGTTGAGTTTGGAAAATAAAGCTTCAACCAACTGCATTAGTCCCACTTCTCCTTCTACCCACCCTGCAAACCCCACTCCTGACCCAGCCCTATGTCTGTAAAATTCAGCTGTTCCTTTATTAACTTCCTGAAATGATGAGGGGTTTCTTCTGGCCTTGAAATTAGTACAGGGCTGTTAGTGAAGGGCTAGGATCAGCATTACCCACCCGTCTGGGGACTACTGAGATGAAATCCAAAGAACTAAATAAAATGTCATGATCTCATTCATTTAGAATGTGTTTTGACCGAAAATGAGCTCACATGTATCTTGACACTATCTAAAAAAGGGGATTCATTAAATAAATGTATAGAATAAATAAGAAAGAGGGGATGCTTCCTCAGTCTATTTATGATCACTTATTGAGCACCTTTAATAAGCCCAGCTCAAATTACTATAAAGCACATGAATGGAACACAAGTGGGAAGGATATTCTTAGTGGAAAGGGGAGTTTTGAGGTCAAATGTGAATGAGAAATGCAAGGTTGACAAGACTTAACCAGGTTTCGTTACAGGAACACTGCTCGGAAACTTTAAGGCCAACATGCACTGCAAATCTCCTAAAGAGGAACAAATTCTTTCTTTTTTTTTTTTTTTTTTTTTTTTTTTGCGGTACGCGGGCCTCTCACTGTTGTGGCCTCTCCCGTTGCGGAGCACAGGCTCCAGATGCGCAGGCTCAGCGGCCATGGCTCACGGGCCCAGGCGCTTCGCGGCATGTGGGATCTTCCTGGACCGGGGCACAAACCCGTGTCCCCTGCATCGGCAGGCGGACTCTCAACCGCTGCGCCACCAGGGAAGCCCAACAAATTATTTCTTAAACTCACTTGACCTCAAAACTCATGTTTTACAAAGTTCCTCTTCCTGTCTTACAGAAACACTGTGATGAGGGGATACAGATGAAGTATACAATGTAGTTCCTGTTCTTCAAGGAGCCCATAATCTTGCTAGAGAAGCAAAGTGTATAAATGTGCACAAAACAATGACTGATATGTCACATAGAACAGTAGGATTTTAGGTAAAATAGGAGATCAGAGTAGGGAAGATCAGTGTGGTCTAAGACACCTGGAGAGGAGATTATGGGAAAGGTGCAATTCAGCTGCGGCTCCAAAAAAAACAGGGCAAAGGAAAGGCCCCCAAGTGGAAGGATGATGGTGAATAAAGACAGAAGAAAGAGTGAGGGAGGAAGCGGGGTTGGGGGGAGTGGGGCTTGTACAAATCTGACTTTCCACTTGTTCAGGGACACCAACAATCGGGGGTGTTACTGGACAATCCATATACACTCGAAATTATAAACTACTTTATAAATGTCTTTTTTGTTTGTTTGTTTTTGCGGTACGCGGGCCTCTCACTGTTGTGGCCTCTCCCGTTGCGGAGCACAGGCTCCGGACGCGCAGGCTCAGCGGCCATGGCTCACGGGCCCAGCCGCTCCGCGGCATGTGGGATCTTCCCGGACCGGGGCACGGACCCGTGTGTCCTGCATCGGCAGGCGGACTCTCAACCACTGCGCCACCAGGGAAGCCCTTTTTTTTTTTTTTTAAGCACAAAAGATCACTAGTATTTCCTTCTGGACTAGCTTTTCTTAGGAGAAAACAATATCAATAATAAACATGTCAAGAGAGGCTTCTGTGGCCCCTCGGGTGGCCTAAAAGTCCTCTGCTTTTCCACATACCCACCACTCCTATCCACAGTTCCAAGACCCCAACAGCTCTGAAAAACTTAGGTTCTTTTCCCTGACTCATTTTGTGGCAAAACCTTTCCTGAACCGATGAGAAGCTATTTATAGTCTTTATTCCACTTAGTGTAAGTATCCATTCCTTTTGCTGTAGAAATAGTCACATATTTGATTATGGGGTACTGCCCTAGAACCCACTGGAATGTTTTATAAATTACAGTATATGGGCCATGTCATCTTTCTGAACTCTTAAAACTTTAAAATTTTGAAATACAAGGGTCTCCAATAAGGGATCTTGGACCTATAATTCTTTATACCCTAGCTTTATGCTGTCTGTGAAAAAAGGGTTTGCTATGTAGCACTGATTTAAAGGGAAATTTCATTAGTGATGCTAGGTTTCCAACTGAATGGCTGCTTAATCTCAGAGGATAAGAATGCCCAGAAAAAAAAAGCATACCACCACAGACTTCCTGGTCTTTTGCCCACAGGGAAGCTATCGTTAATAGTTTGCTAATCCCGCAGGGGTTAAGAGGGAAGACCCCACTTCCTTGGCACTCAAGCTGGCAGGCAGCAGTAGCCGCTCCATGGGAACAAAGCCTCCATCTACCAACTCATGTGTGACTTACCACGTGTTTTCAAAGCTCAGGAGCAGAGGCCACAGTGGCTGCTCCGATTCCCCTTGCTGAGATATGTTTACATCTATCAGTGCAGGAACATGCTACTGATTTGGCTTGTTGCCCATTCCATTAAGGGAAAATGAGGAAAGGAGGCTGGGTAACCCCAAGGAGCAGCCAAGCTGCAATCAACACCACTGCAAAGATCTCTACGATCAACTCCGGGCTTTCAGGACTAGCTGCTCTGTTAGAAGAGGAAGTTTCTTAGGCAAGATTTCCCAGGGAAACGTGCAGCATCTGCTAGAAGAATCTAAGCCTTAGCCTGGTTAAAAGTATAGAAAAATCTTCAAGCTTTTCAGAAAGAGCAGGGAGAAAAGAGAGGAATAAACACGTCCTCTTAAAATCTGCTAACACCAGCTTTCAGTCAGCAGCCTAAAAACCAGCCAGAGCCCTAGGTCAAGGTCCAGAGTCCAGTGTCTGTGATGTGAGGCTTTCACTTCTTGGCTCCAAACCAGAGCAAAAGTCCACTGCTATGTCAGAGCACCTTGAAGCAGGGCCTCGCACAGGTCTAGCTTCGCTAGGTCTCTGACACAGGTGACGCAACACGGAGGACACCAAGCACAAAGCCACTGAACGAATTAGCCTCAAAACCTTAAGTTTCCATGTCTGCTCCAAGAAGAGGTTACTGACTACTCCAAGGATTCTTCTCAAGAATGAGCCACCAAACAATAACCTTATAACCTTATCTTTGTTCACAATGTGGCTCTGAGGCCAGACTCTACTTCATGGCCTCCATACCTGCTTCACAAAGGGCCAAGCATGGTGGGGTCTTTTGTTTTTGTTTTTAATTTGAATAATTTATGTGTCCAAACTTTAATATGAACTTATTTCTTTTTGCTTCAGTACTCTACCAAACTTATCTTTTACTGCAGTAACATGATTTGGTGTGTCAACTATACCATTCACTGCTTTTTTTTTTTTTTTTTCTTCTTTCTTGCAGTACGCAGGCCTCTCACTGCTGTGGCCTCTCCTGTTGTGGAGCACAGGTTCCGGATGCGCAGACTCAACGGCCATGGCTCACGGGCTCAGCCTCTCCGTGGCATGTGGGATCCTCCCGGACCGGAGCATGAGCCCGTGTCCCCTGCATCGGCAGGCGGACTCCCAACCACTGCGCCACCAGGGAAGCCCCATTCACTGCTTTTTATATTTAAGTTATTTTTTTTAACATCTTTATTGGAGTATAATTGCTTTACATTTTTGTGTTAGTTTCTGCTGTATAACAAAGTGAATCAGCTATACGTATACATATATCCCCATATCCCCTCCCTCCCACCCTCCCTATCCCACCCCTCTAGGTGGTCTCAAAGCACCAAGCTGATCTCCCTGTGCTATGCAGCTGCTTCCCACTAGCTCTCTATTTTACATTTGGTAGTGTATATATGTCCATGCCACTCTCTCACTTTGTCCCAGCTTACCCTTCCCCCTCCCCATGTCCTCAAGTCCATTCTCTATGTCTGCGTCTTTATTCCTGTCCTGCCCATAGGTTCTTCAGAACCATGTGTTTTTTTTTTTTTAGATTCCATATATATGTGTTAGCATACAGTATTTGTCTTTTCTTAGTTCCCCGACCAGGGATCAAACCCACATCCCCTGCATTGGAAGGCGGATTCTTTACCACTGGGCAACCAGGGAAGTCCCAAGCATGGTGTTCTGCAATAGTAGGGGTGCAATAAACATTTATGGGATAAAGGAAGAATAAATCTATAAAGGTTTGGGGAAATTACATATTCTGGATAAAAGTCTGATTTTTTTTTTTTGAGGACAGGAAAAGATAGGTATAAGAGAGTCTTCCAGATTCTACAGGTACAAAGGAATGGTTTTAGAAACACACCAAGACCAGTAGAGCTTACTCCTTCATTCATTCACCCAACAAATATTTACTGAGCTCCCACGTACCAGGCATGGTTCCAGGTTCTGGAGACACATAGGAAAAGCTCCCCACCCGCATGGAACTTACAGCAAAGTAGCTAAAAGCAGAGGCTTTGCAGTCAAGCTTTCAAATCCCGACTCTATTACTTAACTAGAAAAGTTAGAAAGGGAGTTTATTGTGCTCTGCTTGCTCACCTTGAAAATGGGGATAATAGTACCTATCTTGCAGTAATATTTATGAAAATTAAGTGAGAATCCCCGTAAAGGAATTAGCAAAGCACCTGACACATAGTATATTTTTAATAAATTTTACACCCTGGGACTTCCCTGGTGGCGCAGTGGTTAAGAATCTGCCTGCCAATGCAGGGGACATGGGTTTGATCCCTGGTCCGGGAAGATCCCACATGCTGTGGAGCAACTAAACCCATGCACCACAACTACTGAGCCTGCGCTCTAGAGCCCGAGAGCTACAACTACTGAACCCGAGCACCACAACTACTGAAGACGGCGTGCCCTAGAGCCCGTGCTCCACAACAAGAGAAGCCACCACAATGAAAAGCCCACACGTCACAACGAAGAGTAGCCCGCACTCACCACAACTAGAGAAAGCCCGCGCGCACCAACGAATACCCAACACAGCAACAACAACAAAAAGAATTTACACCCTGATCACTACCACCCTCAGGTTAGTCTTACCATATTATTGTTAGTTTCTTTCTTTTTTTTTTTTTATGGGTTTGAGAGAGTTAGATCCTTAGGAAGAGAGAATAATTAGTGGGCTGCTGAAGTGGCTCTGGGCAAGAAGCTGTGAAGAGGAAGAGAAGTTGAGACAGTTTTAAAAAAAGGTGGTGAGGGGCGCAGTATTTACCAGCAATCGCACTCAGGAGAATTGAAAATATATGTCCACACAAAAACTTGTATTAGTCAGGGTTCTCCAGAGAAAAGAACCAATAAGATAATACAGTGATATGTATAAGAGATTTATTACAAGAAGTGAGAGCCCTCATGTCTAGTAATAATGTTTATTGCCAGACTCCTGCACTCATCCCAAATGTTCAGCGTTAACCAAGTGAGAAAGTTAACTAGGGAAGAGACATAGGAAACCCCACAGAATCACCTAGACGAACTGGGCTGTTAGGAAATGAAGAAATGAAACGTGTTGCACATAATTAAGACTACTGTCAATCCAAGCAGGATTCCCAGCCTGGAGTCCTCAGAGAAAAATCGCTGGGAGGGGAATTGGAAACTGAAGAGCTGGAGGCCTAGAGCAGGAGTGTGAGAAGAAACTGTGTCATCCACTTCACATTAATTAATACTCTCCTGCTGTTCTGAGTCTCAGCTGCGTGTATACGTGGATTCAGGACCCGTCAGCTGATAAAAGCCACAACACAACAGGAGTAAGAGTGTGCTGTCTGGTTTCTTTACCTGTCAGTTAGCCACCTGAGCCCAAGGGCGTTGTAGATGTGGCCTCAAGCCCAGTTATTTGTATTGTTCCCAGAGGCAGGGAGAGCTTGAGTCAAGGAAGCAGATGTACAAATGCACCTCAGGCCAATACCTGTTCTTACCTCATCAAAGAGGCCCCCTGCTCCAGCTCCTAGAGATTCTGATTCTACGCTCCTTTCCATTTTTCTCTCCCATCAGACCATGCCACTCTCTGCCCTCCCTCCCCCTGGCGTTTGTGTTCAGATTCTCTTTCTCTGTCATGCCCGCTCATACCATGACTAGTAGTAGTCTCCCCAGCTATCCACCTGTGTATGTCCCCAAAAGTTACCCCCTCTTGGTGTTACCCCTTCTATTCCAGTTAGCCCCAGGCTATGGGGACCTGCCCCACTCCCCCATGAGCCCAGAGCAGGCCTCAGGACTCCAGTTCTCTGGTCCCTCACTTGTCTGGGTCAGGCTCCCTGTACCAAGCACAAAGCCATGGCAAGTTCTAGCTCAGTGGTTTGCAGCTAAAATTAAACAAACAAAATGGACAAATAACATTAACTGGCATTTAGTACGTGCTTACAGTGTGTGTCAGGCACTGCCCTAAGTTCTTTACAGGTAGGACTCATTCACTCCTCCCAACCTCCGTATGAGGCGGGTCCTGTTATTAACTCATTTTACAGGAGAAAAACTGAGCTACCGAGAGGCTAGAAAAACTGCCACAGGTAACAAGCTAAGCCATGGCAAAGCCATGATTCAAACCCACACAGTCGTATTCTAGGGCTCAACTCTGATCACAATCCTATAATACAGAAAAATACAAATATACACTCAGTCCCTGCCTAAAAGAGGCCCCTAACTCAGCAAGGGAAGCAGACAGTGGATTATAGCCACAAATTCACAACAAGTCATGGCTTTATCTTTGTGGTTCTCCTCATACAACAGATACACATCCTGCACCAAGTCCAGCTGGGAACTTCCTGCTAACGCATGAAGCATAACTGATTACAACCAAAAGAGGAGGACAATTACACAATCTCTTTTAAAGCAGGAAGTTACTCACTGAGAAAATATTTTCTCATTCTTATGTGAATACTAATGGCTAAAACAGAAAGAACACGTCTTGTACATCAACTACACCTCAATTTAAGAAAAATAAAATTAAATAAATAAATAAAGGACACATCTATAGCTCAGGAGATAGCATTTCTTACATCCATCCAAATATAGGACATGAGAAAGTGAGATCATACATGAAATCCTGGGAAATTCAGCTTAATATTTGCTAATTTGATCTTCTCTTGGATTCTCTTCCCATAAAACTCACCATGGTAACATTCTAAGTGAGCCTAGAAGACAGTTCTGACTCATTCTAAGAGAATGTTGAGAAGCTGGACAACTGTGGAAATAGAAGGAGCAATCCTTTCAAGAAAGAGATAGGGATTTCCCTGGTGGCACAGCGGTTGAGAATCCGCCTGCCAGTGCCGGGGGGCACGGGTTCAAGCCCTGGTGCCGCAGAGCAATTGGGCCCGTGCTCCACAGCTACTGAGCCTGCGCTCTAGAGCCCACGAGCTACAACTACTGAAGCCCGCGAGCTACAGCTACTGAAGCCCGTGCTCCTACAGACCGCGCTCCTCAACAAGAGAAGCCACCGCAATGAGAGGCCCACGCACCGCAACCAAGAGTAGCCCCCGCTCGACGCAACTAGAGAAAGCTCGCGCGCAGCAACGAAGACCCAACGCAGCCAAATATAAATAAATTAATTTATTTAAATAAATAATTTTTTTTTAAAGAAAGAAATAAATAATTAAACCAAATGTTATTGTACTTATCTAGGCTTTTCTTCTTTTTTGATGCATCATCAGTGACTAATTCAGTTCGAGTCAGACATCCAACAACTGAGCAAAAGAATCGATTCAGATCCAAAGTTGACACACAGGTAGTACACACTCAGGCCAGTAACCAAAGTCCAGGGTGACAGAACTAAGGGACACATTGCCTCTAAGTGAACACAAATTTATCCTTTTTTTTTTTTTTTTGGGGGGGGTACGCGGGCCTCTCACTGTTGTGGCCTCTCTCTTTGCGGAGCACAGGCTCCGGATGCTCAGGCTCAGCGGCCATGGCTCACGGACCCAGCCGCACCGCGGCACGTGGGATCTTCCCGGACCAGGGCACAAACCCGTGTCCCCTGCATCGGCAGGCGGACTCTAAACCACTGCGCCACCAGGGAAGCCCATCCTATTTTTAATGTTCCCCAGAAAAGCTTTCAGAGTCTATCTAGGTGAAATGATGGGGTATCTGATAATACTGAAGCCCAGAAAACTTTCCATTTTAAACCCCCCTTTGGATCCCAGGACTCCTCCCTGCCACAGCATCCAGCATGGAAAGACAAGACTGAAGCTCACCAACTTTCATAAAGTTTGCCTTTGTGCCAGAGACAACGCTATATGTTCCCCCAACCTCCTTTCATTTTCCTCATGACACACAACTTGTCTACTGTGGTTGGATGGGGCACATGAGTTCTAACCAAAGGAATGAGGGTGGAAATGATGCATATCACTTTCAGGCCTGCCCCTAAAGTCTCTTGTGAGATCTTCCACTCGCTTCCTTCATCCACCAGCCAGATATAGAGGATCCTGAGGAAAACTCCAAGCCCTCAGATGATGACGCCACTGATGAGCACATGGAACAAAGCTCTACAGTACCACCTGCACCAGACTGCAACATGAGTGAGAAACTACCCTTCATGTGTGAAACCACATTTTGGCATTGGTTTGTTACAGCAGCTAGTGTGGATCACTCGATGAACACAGCTTGTGTGTGCCGTGATCTCACTGTGATCTCACTGTGGGAGCATCATTTCATCTGGAGCATTCACACCTACCTGTGTCATTGCCAATGCAATCAATTATCAGGCAGATTCCCAGGGGCTTGCTCTGCATCTTGTATCTCTCTTCCAGTACGTGCTGGAGAGGAAAGCAGGGATTGTTAAAGACCCTAAACATTGTTTTTTTTCCTCAAGATTCCACCCATGTGATCTTTTCTTTTGGATTTCCTTAAATTTCCTTTTGGCAGGTGAGTCACTCAATAGACACAGGCTGAAGTCATCACAGCTGACATTTCCCTTCCATATCAACAAGCTATTTCAGTTTCTATTTAATTTTAATAAAAATTGCAGTCTCTTTACGCATGTCTTAGCTTTGTGGGATAAAGATAATTTAAAACACAGAGAAAAGATGGGTCATATGTTTCCACAGTAACCTGAGATTGGACAAGTGATATCTTTCCAAACCAATACAAAAGGAGGCCTTTCTATTATGGAGAAGAGGTATCAGCATAGAAAAAGTCAGAACAAGTCAAGGTTCAGTGTCACTGCTTATTTATATATTCAGCCATCACTCAGCTGAGAAGAGAAATGCCACTTTGGAATTTTCCTGCATTCCAAGGTTCACTAATGCAATCCACTTCAACATCTTTCTCTTTGCTACATCCAAGGTCCCCCTTTAGAACAGAAGAGTTCTCAGAATAGCACACCCTCAGCATCCTGTTGTTACAAAGAATTCTTAATGGACAGATATTTTTAAAGCCATCAGTGTTCTCCACAGATACTGTGCTTACAATACAATACCAAATCAGATCATTTATTCTGTACCTGAGGTAAAAATGCTTCTGATTCCTGAATGGGTGTCTTCACTGGTTCTCCTGAGGGATGAGAGAGAAATCATTTACAAAGCTGAAGGAGAACTAGCCCTAATCCTAGTCCCTGCGGGCTGCGTTTCTTTATGTCTCACCATTTTTCTCTCCCTATTTTCTTCCCCCTACTGTCTTTTCTTTCCCCAGCTATACTCAGCCCCAAGCTTCTAACCTCACACTGAAAAACCTAACTGATAAGAAAACACAAGTCCCCATGCTAAACAGGGGTTATGTAGAAAAACTGCTTAAATAGAAGTAAAAGAAGCCTCTCCCTTGCCCTTCTCCAGGTAAGGACCCAGTGACTGCTGAGGTTTTAACCTGATAGGGAGAATTTAATAAACTAACCACCCAACAATATCAATAGCTTTACTGCATGTGCTGAAATTGTGCACAATGCCTCAAGGGAACAACCTTAGAGACACAGAGAAGGGAAAGCTTTTGTGGGTTTGCCACTTATAGAACAGATGGCCATGTTTTCTTAGTCCAGTGATATTGGGAGATCATAAAATAAAATGTCAATGGTAAGATAGGGGACAGTGGGCTTAGGAAATATAAATGAACCTAGAGCAAACTCTGTAGATAAAAAATGACTTTACTAGTCCCGGGGAGGTGGAGAAACCACCAGTTTTGAAGCCATAAAGGGCTGGCTGAAACCCTAGCACCATCACTAACAAGTCCTGTGATCTTGGGCAAGTTTCTGAAGTCTCAGGGTGTGTTGGGTTTTGTTTGCCTTGTTTTGTTTTTTAATCTCTGAGATGAGCATCTAATTTATGACTGCTGCAAAAATGAGAAATAATGTCTAAAGACAGGCAAAGAAAATGCCAATATTTGGTAAGGTTTGGGGGAAATGAATACTTTCAAATGGTAATGCTGTATAAGTTGAAACAGTCTTCTTTTTTTTTTTTTTTTTTTTTTGCGGTACGCAGGCCTCTCACTGTTGTGGCCTCTCCCATTGCGGAGCACAGGCTCCGGACGCGCAGGTTCAGTGGCCATGGCTCACGGGCCCAGCCGCTCCGCGGCATGTGGGATGTGGGATCTTCCCAGACTGGGGCAGGAACCCGTGTCCCCTGCATTGGCAGGCGGACTCTCAACCACTGCGCCACCAGCGAAGCCCTGAAACAGCCTTTTTAAAGGACAATTGGCAATACCCTTTAAACCAACATTCTGCTTCTAGAAGTTTATCCTAAGGAAATAATAGAGCACGTGTGCAAAAATGTCAAGGAGATGTACTGAAGGACTGTTTGTAATGGCCCTAAGCTAGAAAGAAACTAGAAGTCTACCAACATGAAACTGGTTAAATAAATTATGATATATACAATGGAATACTATGCAATGTTAAAAAGGATATGAGAAATATTTATGTATTTGACAAGAAAAGATATGCAGGATGTACTTAGTGAAAAACAGATTACTGAAAAATATGTATAATATGGAGCCAACGTACTTAAAAATTTTACATGTGTTTGCGTGCATATACCTACATATACTTACTAGAGGTACACAGATCAAACATTAATAGTGGTTATGTCTGATACTCAGAATTAAGAGGAAATTTCACTTTATCTTTTTGTATTTTAGCAATCATGGCTTAACAGAATTTTAAAAACACGCAAAATAATATATGTAATATGTCCATCTCAGTTCAGGGCACTTAGCACTTACTAAAAGTGCTTAATAAATTGTAGTTATTATCATCATCATCCAGTTGAAATCTATTTGGAAGTCCAAAATAATATGAATACTTGATTATTTTAAACTTCTATTAGATTAAGGTCAAGTTATCAGGATGCTTTTCTCTTTTACTAGCAAATGAACCACATCCAGGCAAAAGCAGGCAACTAGCTCTCCTAAGGATCTGCAGGGCTGTTGGGAGCCTCACTTACCTCACCTGTTTAATTACCATCAAGGATAAACCTGCCATCAGGCAGCCCAATGGAAAAAACACTGATTATTTTAAATTCCTATCCAAATCTACCAGGTCTCCCATTTTAAACAGCTAATTCTCACCACCTCACCAGTGTTTTAAGAAACATACTGTCACCTCAGAAATTAATTTGCTCCTCAACAGCTTTTGCTGGAGAGCTGACTTTTACATAGGGAATGCTGGGCATGAGCTGCTCCATCTGGCTGAGCTGGGCAGAATGCTTGCAGGTGCACACAGACAGCATGTCGGCTGAGTCATGAGGTGTTGCCATATAGAGGAGGTTTCCATCAGGCCACTGCCCTGCTCTCTGCATTCAGGATCGCCCCTGCACACAAATTCCAAGCTCCTCAGGGAAGACTGAGTCCTCCTTACCTGTCTATGCAGCCCCACCTCCGGGAGTTCTTAAGTACTACAGTAAGAGACTGAGTCTCAGCCCTCACTTCAAGGAGGACTCAAGACAAGCAAAAAATACACTTCTTGAAAATGATGGGATCAAGTGCTGATGTTTTAAGAGCGATGAGAGGGATCTTAAATCCCTTAAATCTTATGGTTGAAATGACTAGGTGTTTTTTTTTTCTTCCTTTCTTTGTAGGGGTGGGGAATGTCATCTGTACAGTATCTAGATTTATTACATGGGCTATAAAACAAGATCCTAGTAACCTTTCTTCTTCCTGCTGCTAGATATTTGGTTTAACATGGTTCATTACCATGGCTAGATTAATGTTTAACATGGCCTGGTTATAGTTCTATTTCAGGTATAAATGTTGTATCTCTTAAAAAATATAGTCAAGATGATGAAGCTGATGAAGTAAAAGGTGTTTAAATTCAAATAAGCTAATTTGATAGATACCTAGAAATGCCAATGAATACATTTTAAGAGTTTAACTGTTTTTTATTTTGAGAACTTAATTAAAATATGTAGATAAAAGAAAGGCAACTCTAAAAATGCAACATTCTGTACTTGAATTATCAATCATTTATAAAGAATGAATATAAAGAAAAGCTGGTCTTACTCTGAGTGTCACGTTGTCCCATGATGAGTCTGTGTTCTTTACTCCTCCCATTCTGGAGCTTCAAATATAAAAAATAAGGTCACACTCCCTATTCATTTTTCAGAGACATTATATTACACCTCTTTAAATATCTCGATAGGATTCTTACCCAGGAAAAAATAAAAATATCAATTCACTGTTAAATTATCCAAAGAAGGCTAGCAAGAGCCATTAACTCCATAAATCCATATTCTATGGCCAAAGTAGCAATTCAAAGTGAAAATACAATGAATGTGTAAATATGCTCAACTAGCATTTAGAAATGGTATAGGAGAGTTGCTACAATAGCTCCAAGTTAGAAAAAGCTGTTGGAACATGCAATTGACATTCAACCTGATCTTTAACACAGAGGCAAGGTACAGTATGGTTAAGAGTGGGAGTGGGATTCTGCCACTTACTAGCTATGTAACTTTGAGCAAGTTCTTTAACTGTATGTCTGTTTCTTTATGTTCAAAATGAGGATAATAATAGTACTTACCTTATAATTTTTTTGAAGATTAAATGTACACAAAGTACTCAGCACAGTGCCTTTTAAGCACACAGAAGTGCTTAATAAATGTCCAGTTATTATTTTTCTATAATGCCTAGCTACACATAAGCCACATGTGGGAGTGGTTCTTGAAAATTAGCTACCCTTCTGAGGGCCAGAATGGGATGAATCAGAGAGTGAAAGACTGAACAGACCCCTTCTCTTCTCAGATGACAGGTCCTGTGTAAGGTACACATAGCACACACTGTCAACCATCTGATACGCTCAGCTTTCAAGTGACAGTTCTCCTCTGAAGCTATCCTAGCCAAAAGAGAGAAGTACACTATTTATTAAGCTGTGTCTGTAGCTAAGTCTGTGCATCTAAATGAAAGAAAAACATATAAGTTGCTTTTATCACTAATAACCAATGACTTAGCCAGAGGATAATGATATTAGATAGAATTTGGAACCCCACATAGGTGTGCATTCACTTTTACATACTATTAAAGAGATATAACATGGAATCAAAGCTAGATTTATTGCAGATAAATATAAAAAGCATTATATTACAGAGTCACAACTTTTTTTTTTGGCTGCACAGTGCGTCTTGAGGGATCTTAGTTCCCCAACCTGGGATCAAATCCGTGCCCTCTGCAGTGGAAGCACGGAGTCCTAACCACTGGACCGCCAAGGAATTCCCACAACTTCTTTATTCTATAGTATGTTGGTATCATGTGTTATTTAATGCCACCATAATTTTTAAAGCACTTTTGCAGCCTTGTATGAGTTAACATCCAGGTATTCAGTTCCCAAATCTTGTGAGGAATTCACTGAATCCATATGCCACAGTGCCTGCTAACTAAATGAATGAATGATCAGGGTCACAGATTAATATTGCAAATTTAAAGAAAAATTTACACACAGAGCATGTGGGTTCCTAATAGGCTACATGGACAGTGAATACAATTACTTGCATTAACAAAATAGAAAGACAATAACAAAAATATGGCAGGCTTTTAACTAAGAATGACAGTATAATTTATG
Source organism: Mesoplodon mirus (assembly GCF_964341445.2). Taxonomy (NCBI): domain Eukaryota; kingdom Metazoa; phylum Chordata; class Mammalia; order Artiodactyla; family Ziphiidae; genus Mesoplodon; species Mesoplodon mirus. The sequence goes on from NC_138984.1 coordinate 35,090,873, forward strand.
TTAGATAGACAATAGCAGAGAAAGCCCAGAAAATCTGGATCTGAATCCTAAATCAGTTTTCTCTCATGATTTGGTATCATAGAGATTCAGAAGGACAAAAAAAAGCATATTTAATTCTTGAAAAAAATGACAGATATATCTAAGCTATGACATGATACCATGTAGTTTATTAAATACACCATGGTGTAGAGAAAGGAGTATGGACTGGCCCAGGTCTGGCGGTAGGTAGAGGTGGGAAGTCACTTAATGTTCCTTAGGCCTAAATGTCCTTATTTATTTAATGAGGGTGTTGGACAGTATAATGCTTACCATCCATCTGAGCTCTGAAATTCTATTGCTTAGTGGTATCTCTTACAGATTATATTCTCCACAAAACTATTTTTATGACAGGTATAGTCAATATGTTCATCACACACTTTTATGAAAGTGCTTATGATTTAATCACAGATTATAAACTGTGGTCTAAGTCCTGACTACAAATTCCACATATCCTTATATGGAATGAGGATGAGGATGAGATTACACTAAGGTTAACTTCTCAAGATAAAAGATTAACCGAAGCACAGTTCTAACGATAACCTTGCACCACTGACCAACACAACAACCAGAAGTGACTACATATTATTTATGGTCACAAATCAATCACTCAGTAACATCACTCAGCAACAAAAACACTTTTGTTGAAATCATTAAAAGAAGCTCAATGAAAAGCAAATGCACAGAGAGGTAAATACAAGGATATTTATTTTGAAGTATTGTTTTATAACAAAAGGTTGCAAATAATCTAAAAGTCCACATATACAAGAAAAGGCTAAACATACTGATACATCTAGAAAGTGAAACTATGTTCCATCATTAAAAACAATGATTGAATAAAGGCAGTCCCGTATGATTCATACGAAACAATTTGTAAGAGTTCTCAGATCAGCAAGTGGACATAGCGTGCTACCATTTGTACAGAAGAAAAAAATACAAATTAAATATGATATGTGATATGATAGATTATCTCTGGATAGAAGAAAATGGTTAACAATAGCTGCCTCTGGGGAAAGGAACTGGGGTAAGAGGAAATATACTTTAAAAATTCTTTTAGCACATTTTGAATTCTTTGTCCATGGGCATGTCCTACCTATTTTTACTTAAGAAGCTAAATTTTCAAAGGAACAAGTGAACAATGAAAAAAATGTTTGTATATGTAGATACACACACAGGAAAACAAAAAGACTAGAAGGGAATAACTGTTAACATGGAGGTGATTTATTTTCTTCCCTTTATATATATTTCTCTGTATTTTCCAAATTATTTCAATGAACACATGTTAGCTTTGAAATTATAAGAATGTATACATATTTTAAAACAAATGCACATTTCTGTCACAATTTTTTTCAGATATTAAACGAAGTACATGCTGGGAGAATGTGTACATTTTTATCAAAGTTCTGAAATTGTTTCATGCTGGGATTCCACACATTTGCTCCAGACTCACCCTTAGGTTATATGAAGGATCCTTTATACTCAAGTTTGGCAGAGATGCCTGGAGAGCATTTACATAATTTGTTTCCACTCCTTGAGCTGCAAGCAGAAGACAGGCTCTGAGTTAAGATTTACAAATTATCATCAAATGAATCTTCAACACTGGCTCAGTTCATGGTCAATCATAATCTTTCAAAATACCCTAAACTTTCCAGCCACCTTACTGAATTCAAAATATCAGATCAGATGACTCTTCTATCGATGTCATTAAGAACAGACTAAAAATGCTACTCCTGTTCTTGATCTTGAATCAGCCATTGGGGGGTGGGGGGGGCAGGGCTGTGTGTAGATCACTGAGTATCAGCCATGCCCTGTGGTGGTAGTAGACTGCTAGCAGAGCCCACGCTGAGTGTGAGTCTAAAAGACAACAGGTAGGGGTGCCATGAGAGAGAAGGCCAGGGTGCGCTGGTCCCCTTTATGGGAGGAGGGGTTCTCAGCAGAAAAGATGCCCTTTTGCATGAGGAGGTTTTGTGCAACTGGAGACGTATGCAGGGCAGTTGTAGGACCCCAGTGATAGGATATCATCCCAAGTCAGGCCAAACTCTGGAGCAAGGCAGCAGGGCTCAGCATAGACTCAAAAGCCCTGAGTGCCCACAGCGCCACCAGCCAGTACAGAAAATGGGGGTGCAGACTCTTTCCTGAAGACCAGAATGTTAAGAACTGCTTGGCGGCATTTTGCAGAGGGCCAAGACTGTGTGGTCAGGGGTGCTGGGTGATGAAGTTAGCAGATGGGGGGTATGGAGGATATAAAGGGTTCTGATCTCTAGCCACAGGCTGGTGGGAGCTGTGGACCTTCGGGTTCTGTTCCATCCACCCGTCCAACACACGGGTCTCTACCAATGAAACCCACTATGCACAGATACTTCCTTAGGCCACAGAGAGGCCAAAATGCTGCTTACCAGACTGCTTGTATTTCTGGATTTTTGTCTTCAGGTCTATTCTGTGGATGTTCCTTAGGCATTTTTCTAATAAATCCAAGTGATCTGGAGCAACCAGGTTTAGCTTCTCCAATTCAATCACAAGATCCAAGAAACTCTAAGAGAACCACCAACAAGAAACAAATGTCAGTAGGGCTGACTATTAGGCCTCATATGCAAACCTCAGGCTGTGTAATTTATTAGAGCAAGAAAATGTGACCAGAGGAGCCCTTTCAGTGACCTTCAGTGATCCTAAGCCAGACCGCTCTGTTTTATAGTCCTTCCAAAGCCATGAGCAAATTACACTCCTGGAATTTACTCAGAAAAGAGGTACGTCTTTGGGGGGCCAACCTGTACCTAGGTTGGGGATAGATACATGGGCCATTTGTGTCAGGAAGGATTGAGAGAGCAGGCCTGAAAATAAAATCCTCCCAAGTTCAATCTCTTCCCAAAAGCCAGGCTGGTGTTATACTGAAAAACTCTGAGGGCTTTACTGAAAAATGGAAGTGAGAAGGTAGCTAGGGAAACGTTTTTACTAGAAAAATTCTAATGATACAGTTTTGAAGTCCCTAAAATGTTTTAAGCAATGCTGGAAATTCCAACTCATTCTGACACAGCAGACATGAGGTGGCAAAATTACAGGGTTAGGGTATTTTGCTACTCATTCACCCTGGACCGTAGGGATTGTGAAAGAACTATATTTCAGAAATAGGCACTGCTTTTGGTGTTACTTCCTTTCTGTTTAACATTTGGTTACTAATGTGCTATCTTTATTTTTAAATTAATAATGATAATTAAATCTACATAAATGATTGGGAAATAAGTTGATTAGGGGACACCAAAAAAGGAGTTGTATTTTTTCATTTTCCTTCCCAGTTCGCATTTGATGGTGGGGTCATACTGTCACCCTATATTCCCACATTTCAGAAATGAAACAACAATCATTAAGGAACATGAGGAAATTCTTAAGCAATGATTTACCAGAGTCCTCAGAAGCAGGTCCTTGGTGGACATACTGTCACGTACTAGAGACCCGAGCTTTCCCTGGCCTGTCCATGGGTCAGAAGTAAGGCCAGCTGGAATTTATATACTTTTCCAGCGATCACAGCATCCCTAAGATCTTCACCCCTACCTCATTTGCAACCCCAAATCTGTACTTTTGCCATTCCCTGGATACATCAGTCTCAAGGACCTTTCCCTGCCCAGCTACCCTGAAGCCTAATGACTCCACACTGACCCTGAGACCGCTGAGGAGTCAGAGAGCAAAGATGGGAGTGGACCGGCATTTCCTCCTGTTTCTACTCAGCATGAGCAGAAGGGACTCCGTAACCCTCCCAGATGATCTGTCAAACCAGGGAGAGAAGCTGATGTATAAGCCAGGCCTATGAATTTTACACAAATAAAGGATAAAATACAAAGATGAAAGAAACACCCAGGGCCACACCAGCCGATATCACTCTATTTCCTCTCAATTTATGAACCAATTTTCTTCCCATCAATGTTACTATGAAAAATAAAACCCATACTCTTCTCCCTTCCCACCTTCACCCCCGACTTGGTCCTCCCTGCTTAAGTACCTGTTTCCCTATCTTCACACCATAGAGAGCACCCCTCCAACTTCCAATAGGCTCTTGGGAACATGAACGAAGAAAAAGAAAGAAAACTCACCTTATCCTTGGCTATCTTGCCTCGGCCCATATAATCTCTCATGAGGAATATTAATGAGGACACATCAGATTTATCCAAACCCTCACCAATCTCCATCAACAGCACCCTGTAAACGAGATAAGTTTCTTTAGTAAATTCAGAGACCAGTCCTAGTGAGAACTCCAAGAGCCTAAGCCTCCTCTATGTCAATAATTGGTTAAAAGACTAATTCTTGCCCCCATTTGAATGCGCCCCCAAGAAAACAGAAAGCTTAGATCACCCCAGGAGGAGATCTTAAGGGAAGTCAAAAAGCAAATTTATCCGTTCCCCAGTTTTCAATAGGAGATGGTACCTCTTTTTACAACTGCTATGAAAAGAACAAGAGAATAAAAACTTCCCCAAAGGGTTTCCCTGGTGGTGCAGTGTTTGAGAGTCCACCTGCCGATGCAGGGGACACGGGTTCGTGCCCCGGTCCGGGAAGATCCCACATGCCGCGGAGCGGCTGGGCCCATGAGCCATGGCCGCTGAGCTTGTGCATCCGGAGCCTGTGCTCCACAACGGGAGAGGCCACAACAGTTAGAGGCCCGCGTACCGCAAAAAAAAAAAAAAAAAAAAAAAAACAACTTCCCCAAAGAATCCCCTAGCTCCCCCAGAAGTTATAATGAAATAAATTAAGAACCTAAATGACTAAGACGAAAGACATAAATAGAATTCAAAGTGATCTTGTCTTCTCTGTTTAACAAACCCCCAGTGATACTGATGCTACTAATCCAGGGACAATACTCTGAGTCACAAGATTGTGAAGCAAAGTAACACCTGGGCTATCCTGGCCCACGCCCGAACTCAAAGGTTAAAAGGCATCTAGATTGGGATTGTGTCTGTAAATATCTCTGTCTAGAAAGCCCCTCCTGACTTAGCCACCTCTGTTCCAGTTGGAGTTACCATCATGCTTTATCAGGGCTCCCAAGGACACCTCATGATTGTCATTATTACCTTGACATTGCCGTCATTACTTAGAAGCCTGTTTTCCCAATTAGACTCTAATATTCTTGAGGATGGAAGAGTCTTCATTCGTTTTGCTTTAGTGCTTACCAAACACCTGGCATAGGTCAACCCACAATAAAGCCCACTCAACAGAGGAATAAATGAATCTAGCACTCCCAGGCCTCTCTACTCAGAGGCCCAAAGGAACCACCTCCATTCACCACAGCAAGGAAACAAGAGATGGAGAGAGTCCCCTGACTTATTCACAAAAACCCAGTCAGTGCCTCCCGAAAAGTTTTAAGAAGATTATGACATCATGATGGTTGGAGAGGTGGAAGATGATCAAGAATAACAGCAACAATAATAATAAACCCTTATATTTGTAGAGTGCTGCCCAGTTTAAAAAAGTACTTCACATAATTTAAAATAATAATAATAATTTTTAAAAAGTACTTCACATACTAAATTATCACAATCGATCCTCACAAACACACTTGTGAAATCAGATATTATTATTTTTAGCTTCACAGGTAGAAAAACGAAGGCCCAACTGATGTCAGTGGCTGGCTCAGCCTACGTGGCTTGTAACTGACAGTTCTGAGGCTTCAAACAGGACTTTAGACCTCAAATCTCATATACGTTCCAAGGGTCACACTGCTTGCAACTCTCTTTAACATAGTTTTTAATCATGTACATCACCTCCAAATATATATTATCAATATAACTAAAGGCTGGTGGTCTGGAGAAAAAGGAATCACTGATTTAAGGTTACAAATTATCTTTCTTTCCCCAGAAGCGCAGCCTTTCCGCTGGTTTCTGTGCTCCTCTGAACCTCCAAGAGAATATTATGTGAACAGGAGGAAGGAACAACTCAAAGGCTGTCTGAACTAGAGGGGACTCCAGTGGCCGTTCCTCTCCTGAACCGAAGGAGGTCTAGAGATGGTTAATTGAAGAAACGTTCAATCTGGGCTCCCCAGAGCCTTCGGGAACAGGGACCTCACAGAAAGCAAGCCCACCCCACTAATTTCCTCAGCAGGGGAAAGACCGGAGGGGGTTCAGGAAGGATCACAGAGCTCTACAAAGGTCAGGAAGATTGCTGTCAGGCTTGTTATTTCCTTTCTGAGTAACCGGAAATTACCAGGCTCTGACATCACAGGCTAGCAAAGAACACAGCAGATCTCACAATCAGAGAGGCCTGCAAGAGTACTAGCTCTTAGTCACTCCTCTCTCTCTCATTCTACCCATCAGGCAAACACATACCATCCATCCCTTCCTCTTTCATTCTGATCTTCTACCCAATTACTTTAAGCAGACATGCCCTAAGAATTCAGAGTTCAGAGGAATGAAGTAACATCGATATGGCAAGAGGATCAGTGGGTAGAGAAAGTCATGAGGCTGCTTTTCCTACTGTCCTCATTTCTGTGACTCTGAAGTCTAGACCTCCTCCCTCCCTCCCACCAGTCCAGCCTCAGGAGGGGCTGATGAATTACCTATAGTCCGAAATAAGATGTGGGTGCCTGTGCAGGAGGGCCTCCGCTGTCCGTCTGTCCATCTTCAAGACCCTCTTGAGCAAGTCAAACCGCCTTACTCTGTAGAGCAGCTCAGCCAAGCTCACAGAAGACAGCTTTCCTTTCTCTCTTAAAACATCCAGAAGGTCCCTGACATTAAGTGGAACCACATCTGCAGCAACGTCTCGGCACAGAAAAAGAAGCATCTCCTTCTCGTCTTCATCAAGTGCTTCTTCCACCTGATGGATGACCTCAGCAGACATCCTGTACAGTGTCATTCCAAGGAACAGCAGTAAGGAAAGTCTAGTCCAGTCAACAGAAGGCCATAAAGCTACCGATTGCATTTCTGATGGTTTTCTTCATTTCTTTCAGAATCCTTTCCAATGGAGGAGTTCTGTGGTTAAAAGGGAATTTTTAAAAATCCTCCTATCACAGTAACTTTTGCCTAAAACTCTAGGTATAGGCTCTTTCTTTCTTGCTGGTCTCTCTAATCTAGCAGATTAAATTCATATTGTTAAGTCTACAGAAAGCGATCCTCTCAGTAGACAAAGAGACTGACCCGAAATTCAAGACAGACAAAGAAGATAACCTACATTTTAAAGGAAATGAGATCAGAGACAAATTACTTCCCCAAAATCCCATGTGCTTTATCAGAACTTATCAGAATGTAAAGTGTGGTAAGGGGGAGATCACTGCTAGGGAATTAATGATGAAGTGGCAAATGATTGACCTTGGTGTGGGGCAAGAGGAAAAGCCCAATGACTAAGCTGCTTTCTGGATGAGAGAAACTGAGGTCACAGGGGTTAACTCCTTTTCGGTGACCTCCCGGTAGGCTTGAACAAATACAAATCTTAGCAAAGGGGACCCTCTGCAAGGTGTCAAAAATGATGGGAGAAAACACGTTTCTGTCCCTACCCCATCCCCTTTTTCCGGTTGTTCTGCTTTGAAACCCTTCATTCACACCTGCTGCCATCCTCCCAAAACCCAGGCCCTTTACACAGCATCATCATGAATGCTCATGGGACCTGCCACCATGGCTGAACTTAGGCCTTGTCAAGTTTTGATCACCTCTTTGGACCTCGAGCCCCTTGGAAGAGTCAGAAGTCTGCACTCACAACACACTGTTGGACGGCAATTATCACTAGAGATCCTGATGGTATCAGTGGAAGGAAGGAGGTTGAGCAGATCTGCAGAAAGGTCTGGGAATTGGGTGCGAACGGTGGGGAGTTCATGCCATGGGTCTATTCTAAACTTCTTGCATTGGAACTCAACCTATTTTCTTTCAAAATTTAAGTTGCAAATGGGGGTCACTGTCTAAAGTTTCATAGCCATATTTTATGTTAAATAAGCTCTTATGTTCTAGGAGAGTACCCTATCTGTTTCTATCAGACAGCATTTCAGGTTAAAAGCTAATCTTAGCAAAAGATAACTGGAAAACAACCTAACTGTAAGTTGCTAACTGTTGCTACATATTTGTGTACAAGCATATTTATGTATTTATATAGCAGGATTTACTCAAAGGAACACTGAATCTACTTTAGTTATTTATATACAATCTCAGTTCACAAAAGATGAGGCATCTTACAATAAAAACATGTAAGTAGAAAAAAATTTTATATGAGAACAAGGGGGGAAAATATTAGGTAGAAAGTCAAAATGAGGTGGAGGGATAAAGAATACAATGCAAATATGCAGGCCAGAAAGACCTAAACAGATTTTAGTAGACCTTGAATTTGTCCCAAGCTTCCTGGCAGTCAAAGCAGAAAGGGATATAGGGGATGTTAAACAGCTCTTGCTGTCAAAAATAAGAAAAATTGAAAGATTCTTAGAGGAAGCATAATTTCCCTAGAGTTCCAGAGTTCCCCATCAATGAAAATATTAGTGAGTACTTTAGTGTCTGAAATTAACAAAATTACATTTATTTTAAATTTTGGTTTTTAAAAATTTTTAATATTTGACTTTAAAATAAATCCATTCATTCATACCTTTCACACTGGCCTTCTCCCCAGTAGTCTAAATGGGTGAGTTCTTAATAAAAACAGACATTTTAGTTAATGTAGACTTGTTAAAAAGTATTGGCGTGTCTATGCCAATCCCATGCTCATTCATCCAAGCCTCACTTAAATACGGCCATTCTAAACAACTGGAGAAATGAAATTTAATAAATGATTGTTTACTGAAAGTAGAAAAACTAGTACTCAGACTACTTTATTATTATTTTTTTTAATCTGAAAGCTCAATACTAATTTTATGTGTTCTGCAGAGCCTAAATCTGTACTCCACTCACAGGCTAACAGGACTTGAACCTAACCACTAGTTTCCATAAAAGAAGGTCAAGTTCTTTTTCTATTCACTAAAAGTCACAATTTTGTTAGTTGCTGTTATTATAAATTAACCTGTAAAATATTTATACACACTAGAAAGTATAAAATAAGTAAACACAAGAAGAAATAAGATGTTATCTACATTCACCAAACATACCTGAAATAGAACCAGAGCTACTAGAAATGAAATGTTCAATTCCCTCTTTTTAAAAACACTAACAGGGCTTCCCTGGTGGCGCAGTGGTTGAGAGTCTGCCTGCCGATGCAGGGGACACAGGTTCGTGCCCCGGTCTGGGAGGATCCCACATGCCGCGGAGCGGCTGGGCCCGTGAGCCATGGCTGTTGAGCCTGCGCGTCCGGAGCCTGTGCTCCGCAACGGGAGAGGCCACAACAGTGAGAGGCCTGCGTACCGCAAAAAAAACAACAACAAAAAAAATAAAAACAGTAACAAACTTTTGTAATTCATAATTATCAGTGATATAATCATGCCATCAAGAGCTAACAAAATTAGATAATGTTTTAAAAAATATTATCTGCTCAGTTCACTTCCTCCAGCCATTACACCCAAGGCTGCTTTCTGCCAGTCACGCACAATCAGCAAGAGAACAGGCATGCTGTCTTCCCTCTGTACTAACAGAGGTATAGTTTGGCAGTAAAATCCAAATTACTCGGTGGTAGCATCTGGCATAGTCAAAGAAAATATCAAAAGGAAAACTACAGATCCTGTGCTGACCCAGGCCAACCAGATGCAGCAAAATACCAGTGCTTATATGTTGGGGTGGTGTTGGGGACAGTTAATTGGGACTAGAGGTGATAGGCACTTGAGAGAGGGGAGCATGAAAGGAAGAAGTAGGGTTACAGTCCAAATAATCACTACTTTGCTGGGGTTTCTTTTAAACCCAAACCAAGAAATTAACATAAAAATTACTCTCAGACTAAGGAAGCCCATAGGGTCTTTTTTTTTTTTGAATACAAATTTTTTAAGGCGCTTTTTAACATTTCAGACACCATAAATAGCAAAAAATAAATATTGCAAAAACAATACAAAAAGATTTAAAATATATAATTTACATATAACCATCATGTAAGTATATGTCTTCGTTACACACATTTTATTCATAATCCTGTTTATAGCTTTATTTTATTATCTGTTATGGTTCCAGTAATATAAGTTATATCCTTTATAAAAGCCTTGTAATATTTTTACTAGAAGTCAAGCCCACAAGGTCTTGAGAGGCAAACTCCAAACCACCCTATAAGGTCAACTTCCCAGCCCAGGGGATATGAAACATCCATTCTGCTGGAGGTGAGCTCATGATTAAAACTCACCATGCATAAACATAAAAATCACCACGACAGTAGACAAAACAAAACTCACACCCTAGGAACGTACATCTGAAAGAGTTTAAAATAAGCATCTTAAAAGTTTCAAGGGACTTCCCTGGTGGCACAGTGGTTAAGAATCCACCTGCCAATACAGGGGACACGGCTTCAACCCCTGGTCCGGGAAGATCCCACATGACACGGAGCAACTGAGCCCATGCGCCACAACAACTGAGTCTGTGCTCTAGAGCCTGCGAGCCACAACTACTGAGCCCATGTGCCACAACTACTGAAGCCCACGCACCTAGAGCCCATGCTCCCAACAAGAGAAATCACCACAATGAGAAGCCTGTGCACCACAACGAAGAGTAGCCCCCGCTTGCTGCAGCTAGAGAAAGCCCACGCGCAGCAACAAAGACCCAATGCAGCCAAAAAAAATAAACTAAAAAAAAAAATTTCAAGAAGATAAGGGCAATTTCTGAAATGTGACAGGCCAAATCAATGGTTCTTAATCAGGGGCAATTTTGCCCCTCAGGGGACATTTGACAATTTTTGGTTAAATTTGAGATATTTTTGGTCATCATCACCAGGTGGTGCTACTGGCATCTAGAGAATAGAAGCTAGGGATGCTGCTGAACATTACACAATGCATATTCCCCTCAACAAAGAATTATCCAACCCTAAATGTCAATAGTGCCAAAATTGAGAAACCCTGCACGAGACAATCTGAAAAAGAAAAATGGCTATAATACACACTGAAATGCTAAAGAAAACATAAAAAACATTTGCTCAAATATATAGTTGAGCATTTAAGAAAGTAAGTAAACTTGTACGAGGGCAAAAAGAAAAAACAACTCAAAACCACAGTGCTGGTTCTTTAAGATTTGCCATATACAATAGCATTAAAACATGTAGGAATGATTCTAACAAAGATATGCAAGACATTAACAGGAAAAAAAACTATAAAATACTATTGGAAGGGCTTCCCTGGTGGCGCAGTGGTTGAGAGTCCGCCTGCCAATGCAGGGGACACGGGTTCGTGCCCCATCTGGGAAGATCCCACATGCTGCGGAGCGGCTGGGCCCGTGAGCCATGGTCGCTGAGCCTGCGCGTCCGGAGCCTGTGCGCCGCAACGGGAGAGGCCACAACAGTGAGAGGCCCGCGTACCGCAAAAAAAAAAAAAAAAAAAAAAAATTATTGGAAAGACATTAATAAAGATCTAGATAAATGGAGAGCTTTACCTTGCTCATGAATAGGGAGATTCAATATAATAAAGACATGAGTTCTCTAAAAACGATGCTCTATGGATTAAAAGCAAGGGACTTATGAGGCAGCAATTTATAAATAGTTCAACAGTAATTATGAGAAAAAGAGAAAAGTCCACTGCAAATATTATACTTAATGGTGACATGTTAGAAGCATTCCTTTAAAAATGAGGCTCAAGACAAGTATACGTATGATCATCCCTTCTATTCAACATTGTACTAGAGGACAGAGCTTAGCACTAAAATAAGAAAAAACGGTTAGTTAGAGTATAAGCATCGGAACCAAAGAAACAACTATCATTCTTCACATGCAATAAGATTTTCTACTTGGATAGGAAACCCAAGTATACCAACAGACAAAATGTTAGAATTCATAAGAGGTTAAGGTTTTGAGATATATGATTAATAAATAAAAGTCAATTACATCTCTGTACATTAGCAAAAAACAGGAAGAAAATGTATATTTCAAAGAAAAAATGATACTATTTACAACAACAACAAAACCTGTAAGGTATACAGAATAAATCTAACAAAAGATACATGAGACATTAAAGAAGAAATTATAAAACTTTATTGAAGACTTCAGTTAAGACAGATAATTGAAGAAATGTACAATAATCATGGACAGAAGACTCAGTATCATCAAGATATCAATTCTCAAATGAATTTATAAATTTAAGCCCAATCAAAAATCCAAATCCAAAAACTTTTGCCATGGACTGTGGCAAGCTAATTTTGAACTGATATGAAGGAGAAAGGCCAAGAATAACCAGTATAAGCTTTAAGAAAAACCAGCTGGAGGAAGTTGCCTTAGCAGATATCAAGATTTAATACAAATGTATAGTAATATGACAAGGAATAGATAATAAAACAACTAATACACAGATGAGAACTCAGAAATTGATCCACACACAGATGTCTAGGGTGGTCCTGTAAGTCAATAGGGAAAGGACATTAATGTCCAGAAATAGTGCTGAGACAACTGGTTATCCATACATATAGAGAAGATAAACTGGGATCCTTTCCTCACACCATTTACAAGTCAGTTCCACATGAACTAAAGTCCTGGACATAAAATTTCTAGAAGACATTCTCCAAGAATATTATTATAACCTACAATTACAAAAATGATTTTGTAAGACATAAAAAGCATACATCCTTTTAAAAATGAAAAAAAGATAAAGAGCAGACTCAGAAGACAAACGCATCATATTTAATTAACAAAGAACTAGTATCCACAATGTAGAAAGCATTTCTGCAAATCAATAAGCGTAAGACAAGCGACTCAAGGGAAGAATAGGCAATAGGCAGTTCCCAGGATAAAAGAAAACTCCAAACAGCCATAAACCATATGAAAAGATATTCAAACCAAAACAGTATTCAGAGAAATGCAAATTTAAACTACAGTGAGATATTATTTCACATTGGCCAAATGCTAGTATCTGTTACCAAATGTCAGAGAAAATACAGTGAGATATGAAACCTTTTACATTGCTGGAGGAATTATAAACTGATATAGCCACTTTGAAGAACATTTGGCAATACTTGGTAAAGATGAGAGCACTCATTACTCCATGACATGAAAATTTCATTCCTAAGTGAATACCCTTTTAAAACTCTTAGACAGATATACCAAGACATGTACATAATGTTCCAGGCAGCAGTAGATGGTATAGCAAAATAATGGAAACCACTTAAAAGTCTACCAAGAAGAGATTGAATAAAATGTCGCAGTGCTTTGATGAAATACTATACAGCCCTGAAAACGAAAAACCATGAATGAATCTCACAAACAAACAAAAAACAAAACAACAAAACAAATATTTTTGCTAAGGCAAAAAGTTACTAAAGCATGCGTTCCATATAATTAATTTATATTAAGGTCCTAAATGTTAATAATAACACCATATATTGTTTAGGAATATATGTGTGTGTTTGTGTGTGTGTATACTGAAAACATTAAAAGGGATTAACAGAATGTGACTAGATAAAAATACAAAGGGGAAATGACTGAATTTGTAACATTTTACTTCATCAACTCGGCAACAGGTATATAGATAGTAAAATAAATATACCTCTGACCACATTTTCTGACCACAGTACAATAAAATTAGAAAACGATAATTAGCCAAAAGGAAACCCTGTAAGTTTTTGAACAGAAAAAGGCATTTCTCTCTCTCTCTTCTGCACTCAGCATTTACAGTCCAGTTAACAAGTACTACATAAAAAAAACAACCGGAGTGTGCCATATAGAAACTATCTCACAGCATTCAAAATGCTTTTACAGCTTATTTGGTGTATATATAGACAATCCTTAGAACAAGAAAGGCTAGAGGCATCCCAAAGTTATCATCAAAAAGAACAAGTCAGATTTTACTTAACATGGTTCAAAGGATAGGGTAGAAGGAGTGGGGAGGGGGATGGCAGGTAGAATAAGTTCTTTAGAGTTTGGTGAAAGGATAGTGCCCACCACTTACCAGCCCCACTCAACCTGAACTTCCTAGTTCAGCACCACACACCTCCTCTGAAGTCAAGGGCTTCACCTCACTCAGGGACAAAGGAGTTGCCCAAGCCCAATTCTTTCTCTTTCCTGCTTTCAAACACCCAGTCCTCCAGATTGACCACTATCTCTGTTAGCGCCCTTTCACTCCTACTGTATTCCCTAACTGGGGGAAACTGGCAGCTATGTGTGTTTAGAATGTTTAAGGAATTCCCCTGTTCTTTTACCCCCCTCACTGGCAAATTGTAATTTAATGACTGTCTCTCCTTTTCCACTCCCACAGAATTTCCACAATGGTACAAACTGTCCCCCACCTTCAGAGCCAGAGCAGTTCCAGTTTCATTTCTCTAGTAGTTGCCAGTGATCACTGAAAACACCAAACAAAGCAGATGTAAGTCACCAGGGTTCGTTTCCACTGGCTAATGGAAAGGGTGTCAGGTGCTAGAAGCAGAAACCACTTCAGTTATTTTGAGTAGAAATACATTGAAATAGGTGCTTACAAAACTGCTGTTAAGGGCTGGAGAAATGGGCCCTTGAGTGAGCTTCTGAGAAAGACTCCCAGGGCTCCCAGAAAGATCTTGTCTCAGCCAAGGCAGTGAGGAAGCAGGAGGCCATCACTGGTAGCACAGAGCTCAAGAACACCTCGGGCAGTGACCCCGAGATCAGAGGGCCAACTGCCACCCCATCTGCCTCCACTCCTCCAAAGCTGGTGACTGGACTTCATAATGCTGCTGCCCAAATCCCCACGTCACCACCACCACACTTGCCAGCAGAGAAATGAACAAAAGCAGCCAGCTATTGGCCTCTACCCCACTTGTTTACAAATCTTGCCCAAATGCACCTTAATTCACATCCTGGTTGTAAAGGAGTCTGGGAAAGGCAGTTTGTAGTTTTCTACCCTCCAGACGGAGGTGGGAGTGGGTCCTGGGCACCAACTGACCTTAGCCACCAGAGAAGGATATTCCATGAGAATATTTTTATCTTCTTTGTGGTTAGATCCTCTGCACAGACCCCGGTGCCTGACTCCTAGTAAGCACTCAATGAGTACTTGAATGAACGAATAAATGGAGTTTTGTAAGTCGCTACCAGCTGACGGCCTCACTTCCTTTGCTCCCCAGATGGGACCTAGAGCATGTGCTACAAACCCTCTTCTGGCCAGCACCTCAATCCTTTTTTGCCCTTTTACCGCCTGACTGCCAGCTCTGCAACACCTTGGTGTGCCAGAACTTTCCAGTTTGAGCACTGAATGTCCCATATTCCAGGAAGCTCCTCAGTCCCGGGCAAACTGGGATGATCACCTCCACATCCCATCCTCAGATGGTGAGCCTCCACCACTCATACATGTAGAGGAGAAGTCGTGCTGAACGGAGGGGAAAGATCAACCCACACGCTTGTAGTCTTCAACCTCAGCTGGCCCCTTACTGCTGCTCGGCATGCTATTCCAGGACTGCGGTCAGCTCCTTTCAACACCCTCTCACAGCTTTCTTCCATCCTACCACCACACACTGGGGCCACTTTTCATCGATGAGCTTGCCACTGATCAAGAGTGAGCTCCGGCAGCCTGCTCCCGTCCCCTGCTGTCCCTCGTCCTCCAGGGCCATCCACTTCCCGTGCCCTCCTGTCTCCATAAGCCCCTGCACTTAAACTTTCATCAACCTCTCTCCACCTTCAGGGACTCCTCCCCTCAGCTTGTAAACATGTTCAGTCTCTTCCATCTTAAAAATAAAGACAACAAAAAACCCCTTCAGCCTGAGATCCCCTAGACCAACCAGCCTTTCACTCTCTTTCTTTCATGTGAAGCTAGAATTTCAGAAAGGCAGACTGTAATGTGTACTTCAGCTCCTTCAGCTTCTCAGTTCCCTCCTCAATATGGCTCCACCTGCATCCTCCCTGCCCCACATCCTTTACACAATGACACTCAGGGCCATATTGGAACCTGAAGCAAAGGAAGAATCAGTAATGCGGATACTGTCTTTATTTAAAATTTTGATATTTTGTTCATCATGCGTCTTTTGCATTCATGTCAATTTTTTCAAAATCTTGCATTAAAATATTAATTTATCTTGATTTTCGCACCCCCTTAAATGTTGTGCCTGAGGTGAGTGCCTCACTCTCCTCACCCTAGTGTCCTCACCTGACAGTGTTCTTCTAGAGGCCTTGGTGACCTCCTAGTGGCCACATCCAAGGTCACATGGAAGTCTTCTTTTACCCAAGCATTCTGACCTGTTCCTTGAAACTCTTCCCCCTTAGCTGATCTCACACCACTGTATTCTACACGGTCCCCCTCTAACCTTCCCTGACTCCTCAGCACCCTTTATGCACCTGCTTCTTTTTTTTTTTTAAATAAATAAATTTATTTATTTATTTTTGGCTGCGTTGGGTCTTTGCTGCTGTGCGCGGGCTTTCTCTAGTTGCGGCGAGCGGGGGTTACTCTTTGTTGCAGCGTGCAGGCTTCTCATTGCTGTGGCTTCTCTTGCTGCAGGGCACAGGCTCTAGGCACGCAGGCTTCAGTAGTTGTGGCATGCGGGCTCAGTAGTTGTGGCTCACGGGCTTAGTTGCTCTGCGGCACGTGGGATCTTCCCGGACCAGGGCTCAAACCCATGTCCCTTCATTGGCAGGCAGATTCTTAACCACTGCACCACGAGGGAAGCCCCTGCACCTGCTTCTTAAATGAGGGTGTGCCCTAGCATCCACCATCTCTCACCCTGGCCTTTCTGTTCCCTCTGCCTATGGCCTCACCATCTCCAAACAGATCTTATCAGAATGAACTTCCTGAAGTTCTTGCCTGAACCAAATCACTTTCCTAAATTCAAACCTTTCAGTGATTCCTCATCTCCCATTGTAGGTTCTGATTTTCTTTGTATTCAAGGCCCCTCCTGGTCTAGCATCTGCATTCAACTCTCATTAACACACACCTTGCACTTTCAGATTCAAACAAACCTCATCAAGGAGTTCTTTCCCGCGCCTCTGCACATTTGCCTGGATTACTCGCTTCCACTTACCTGCCTGGCAAAACTCTACTCGGTTTGCAGGGCCAGCTGAAGTGTCTCCTAAGTGTAAAGCTTTCCTGGGAAGAACTCATCTAGACTTGGTTAGTAGCTCCTTTGTTCCACCACCATATTGTGTACCTAGCTCCGTGGCACCCAACATAGCTCCAATAGGTGACAGTAAAATGTGGTTAAATCAGGCTTTTCAGCCTTTCTCAGAGAATGTCAACTTTGCCTCCAACCATCTGGTATTGAAAACACATAACGTTCCCAGTAGATAGCTGCCAGCATGACTGGTCCCCATCATACTTAAACCTATCCAAGGACAGACATACTTAATATTCCATTCTTTGTACTGCTCTGGTCATGGCATGCCTGAAAGCAGGTCATGTTCACTGAGCCACAGCCTGCAAGCAAATGTAATTTCCCAGCAACGTTACAAAACTGAGCCACAGTGGGGAGAAGCCTGCCTTGCCAGCTGCAGAAAGCAGCATGCAAACCTGAACGTTCAGGTGTCCGGAAATCCCCACTGAGATATGAAGTTGAAGGCCCCGAGGGAGTCACTCAGAAGTTTCTAAAATGGTAAAGGAGAAGGGGTTACATGATCCTGGGCAAAAAGAATGTGACCACGTCTTAGGAGTTCAGTGCATCCCTGAACATAACAGGACCCACCTTCCTCCTCCTCCATCCGTGTACAGGAACCTGTGGGTGTGGGCTCTGTGTGTAGCAATTCGAGCAGCTAATATAATGAACCCATCTTTACTACATCTGTAGGCATTTTAACCCTAAGATAGTGCACAAAGTGCCACTTTGTGCCCTTTTCCCCCAATATTTAAAATGAGGTATTTAGTAATAGATCATCATGTGGGTTCTGATTTCTGCAATGCTGCAGAAACATAGTCTAGAAGACCATGTACTGAGGCTGAAGCATAAACACATTCCAATTTGAGATTATTTAATGCATAGTTTTTAATTTAATATTTTTTTAATTTAATATTTAATAATTTTAATGCACACTTTTAGCTACTGATACATAATGTATCAACAGCTAAAAGTATGCATTAGAAAATTGTTTGGCTTCCCAAGCACTGCATTTCAATTATAACAAATTGCCCACAAACTGTAGATGATCCCAATTATAAAATGGCATAAAATTAGAAGGTATATTTTATAAAGTTCTTTGATGAGGCTCAGCCCCATGACTCTCAGGGAAACTCCTACAAATTTCAACATAACATTACCTCAAATAACTTCCCTGGTTCGTAACAGCTGCATACGGGTTGCAGAAAATGAAGGAATGAAAGAACCCCAGAAGGAGAAAAGATCAAGATTGAAAGGAGATCATGAATCATCTAGTTGGATACAGACAGGTGAGCAGAGTCACTAGAGAAATCCATTTCATGCAGTGGCCCACCCCTCCCGAATCAAAGTTATTTTCACTAGGGCAAACTTCTCATACAGAGCCCAAACCCCTCAGAGTACCTCCCCTCCTCCGCCCAACCCATAATCTAATTCAAGACACTTATCTCAGTGTTCCCTGGACAGTGTTTTTCTGTCCCAACATCGTTGCTCAAGCACTTGCCTCCAGTTGGAAAGCCCCTTCCCTCTTTTCAGTCCCTGCCTGTTGAAATTCTATACCATCTTTCAAGGCATCTCTTCCTAAAGTTGTCTTGATTCCTAAATCAGGTCATCTCCTCCTGCTTCATAGCACTGTTTTCACTTTCTTCTTGAGTACTATCATATATGGTAAGCTCCCACTCATCTGCATTAGGCTGTGGTGGGTGCTGACCACGATCACCAAGCTCACCCTCCTAGGCCTTGAACAGACTGGTCATCATTACAGAGCTCCAGCAGGCCTGTACTTGTGTAATGCCTACTCATCCTTTCATAATCTACAATGAATATGGAGGAGTAAGAACCATACTTGGAACTTGGTTGTTAGATCCAGGAGACAAAGCCCGTGAAAGGAAGTTTTGGCAATTCTATGGGGGTAACAATGCTGTTGTTGAAAAGCTGGGTGACGCACCATGCAGGGCTTCCTGGGAGCAGGCAGGACCTCATCATGAACAGACAGAATACAATGTCTCCAGCCAAGCTCACCAGACATCCCCTGGCCTTTTAGCAAAAGGTACATCTCCCCAGTACATCTGGCTAAAAATGTATCCTTTGCACTTATCACAAGTTCTAAAACTCTAAGATTTATGGGTGAGAGTTTTCATTTTGCCAAACCTCCAGGCCAGTCCTCTGTGTGTAGTATGGACTCAAAAGTGCCTAAAATTTAAAGTAGTTTTTCCTCAAGTAGGACAGTCCTCAGACATCCCCATGATTACTGATAGCATCATACAAAATAAGAAAAATAAAAGAGAGCAAACTACATATTTAAAAAAAAATACTTAGACTGTATTCAAGTGCATAAATGTCTGGAAAAGACAATAAACTGCAACTTTGGGTTATCTTAGGGAATGGACCCCTGCAGGCTTTCTTTATTTACTTGGCATGTATTTTAACCCAGATAATTATAATACAATTTGACTGAAAATTTTTTAAGAGAAAAAATATTACAATATAGAGTGTTAAATGCAATCCTATGGTAAGTGCAAAGATAGCCCCTGAGTATAGGGAAGTATAGAGGAAGGGAATCCTCACTTCCTCTATGGATGGTTGTGAAGTCTTTCTCGAGGAGGTGGCAGTAGCCGAATATAAAGGAGAAATAGGTCATTTCAATCATCGTGTTTCTTATGTAACTGATTTACTCTGTAACCTGTTACCACTTCCCCAACCTGGCCCAACCGGTCTCCTCCCATTCTAGACTGTTGATTCTAGACCCTTTTCTAGGCTGCCTTGAATCCAAGTTAACTTTGCAGGTAATTTTGCTGGGTCTCCCCAACCACTCCGTGATTTTTTTCTCTGTGGGGATAAAAAACAAGTTCAGATCCATCTCTATGTTCCCAGCACCCAGAACTCTGCCTGGCCTTGAAGAGTGCAATATATATTTATACTGAATTATACTGAATTAAAGGAAAGGAGGCATTTCAGTCCATAAACACGAGTTTAATTAGCCTTTGGGGTCCTGTAAGGGAGAAATAACCAAAGAGAATTCATTCCTGAGATTGTAAAAAGCGAAAGACACTCCTGGCGACTTGGAGTGCTGTGGGTGAGTCCCAAGGAGGCTCAAGGGCGGGCTGAAAGCGGGAGACTCAAGCCTTTTTTGCCGGGATCAGGGGACAGTGCCCCGACGCCCCCAGAGCTGAGGGCGACGCCAGCAGGGGGCGCAGGTCGGGAGAAAGGGTTCTCCGTCTATTCACCCCCGGGCAGCCGCCTGCTCTTCCCAACGGCTTCCGCCGGGAACCTCGCCCACCCTTGCCGGACACGTTCGTACCTGACGCTCCGGAAAAGCAGAGCACGTGCGTTGGCGTGTCCAATCACGTAAGTTAGTTAGGTGTCTGGCATACATCCGTGCACTTCGATAAGTGGTTATACTTTTGTATACTTTATGGTCCAGTACTGTACAGTAGTACAGTGTCATTATTTCAAGCCCAGGAAGTCCACTCGATGCAAGCCCCTGTGCCAGCTGTTGTAGTGTACTACTGAACTTTTCGAGGTACTATACTGTAAGATTAAAAATGTTTTCTTTATTTTTTGTGTTTTTTTATGTACTATTTATGTGAAAAGTAGTATAAATCTATTACAGTACAGTACTATATACCCAATTGTGTTAGTTGGGTACCTAGGCTAACGCTGGACTTAACCAACGTGCTCCGGTTTGTATGTAGGGGACTTACTTGTACTTGTACTTGTACTTCAGACAGGACCAGGAACTGGAGGAGAGCATCGCAGGCGCCAAGAGGCGGCTTCCAAGGCAGGCATAAAGCCTCTGTGCGCTTCCTCCCAGCAGCCTGCCAGGAAGGCACAGCCCAAACAAAACTTCCTGCTCCAGAACCCTCCGCCCCTACACCTTAAAAACTCCACAGGAGCACACGGGTGTCCCTCCAGAAAGTAAACTCTCCCTTGTGTGGGCAAAGAGCCCACCTGGCATTGCGGGGAATTACTTGCGTCAGGTCAGGAACCAGTGGGCGTGGCCGCTGCGCTCCGCCACCCTACTAAGAGCCGGGCTGGGACCCGCCTGCCCCCAGGGATCAAACCTACTTCCATTTCAGCTGCCAATCGGCCCTTGGCCACCGCTCAGAAAAAACTGCCGCCGACTACCCTCCCGACACTCCAGTCGCGCAAGATTCCCAGCGGGAAGGGGGCAAGGGGCACCCAGCCCCTGCAGGCCTGCAGGTGGATTCACCTTCGAGAGCGGGTGCCAGGTAGTAATACTGTTAAATGAAGTGTAAGTGTCAGTTACAAACAAATGTAAAACAAGAAGTCGTTAGGAAAAGCCATTTTAATCAGGACGTCCAACCCAGAAGCTGTAAGTAAAATAAGTATTACTATTAAAAATGCAACTTCTGTACAGCAGACACATTCAAAAGTCCCTTCCAAACCCGAGTCTCTCTCTCTCTCTCTTTTTTTTTTTTTAATTTTGGGGTTGGCCCAAGTTTTTAGCCTCTCCCCATGAAACTTTTTAACGATTATTTAGGGGAACCACCGGAGGGAAATTACCAAAAATTCAGTTTCCCTTATCTGAAATCTCTTATCTGAAGCAGGTCAAGCCTGCCAGAGACCGGTCTGGTCTTAGTTTTAGATTATCATGGCCTGTCGGTGTCCAACAGTTCCCTACTGGCACTACCTCTCGTTTCGTAAATAAATTTCAAATGTCAACAAATGAAAATATTCGAGAGCTTTAGAGTCCTTGAACTTACTCCTGTTACTTGAACCAAAAATTTGTTCTTAATTTCAATGGTCTTTGTTCTATTGCATTCCGCTGTTAATAATTTAAAAGAATATGCCCTGACCAGACATTCCCCAGACCCTTTGAAGGGAAAAAGGGTGGGGGCGGGGAGGACACGTTTATTTCAAGGCCCTACAAAAAAATCTTTTATCAGTCAGTCATTCCGAACCTTCCCAAGGCAAGCTATTCTTCCAATTTGCCAAAATACGCATCTCACTGCTTTGAGAAATAGCAACCCTGACCTACTTCACCAGAGAGTAAAAATTCTTGTCTCTCCTGTTGCTTCCGTCAAGACACACTACTGCACAAAAAGTCCTAGTTCTCATCAACTTTGCCAAAGGAAGACTGCCAGATCTTTTGAGCAGGTCACCCCCGGAATTGAGCAACCCTCAGGATGTTCTTAGGCAGGTCCCCGGTGTCCTTAGGCAGGATACCGGGGACCTGCCACAAAGCTCACGGCCCGTTTTCTAGTGCTTCAGTTTGGGGCGAGAGTCACCGGGTCTGGGCGATCGGCCGCTCCGACCGCACCGGAATCCCGGAAGACTCAAGCGCCCCTCCAGAGAATCGGGGCGGGGGCGCTCCGGCCCGCCTGGTGCCCGCGGGGCAAATCGGAGATAAGAGATCGGCAGGACTGAGTCACCTGCCAGAAGGCCCACCCCTCCCCTGGCCCCTGCCAGGCACCCCCTGCCCAGGCCGAGTGCAAGGAAGCGCCAGTCGGGGAACGCGAGAGGATGCGGGGCCTGACGTCGGGCGGGGAGCTGGGGAGGGTGGGGAGCTGCGGGGTCCCGCGCGGGCACGTACCGTCCTGCCCGCGGCTAGGCTCTCCTTTGGCTGCGACCCGTCAAGACTTCACTCCTCTGACATTTGAAAATCGCAGGCAAGATGGAGGAAAAGAAACCGAAAGCCTGAAAGCGGATGTGCCTTTGCTGGCCAGTCCCGCATGCGCTCGCCTTGCTCACCTTGGTCTTCTCTCGTATCGTACAAAAGCTTTAACCCTCTAAAAGGTTGATGGTCTGACATTCACTGCGTTAGACCCAGAGACCCCACCCCCACCCCACTCACCAGCCCTTTGAGTTGAAACACTGCCGTGCTGTTCAACAACCCGCCTGCCTGCTGTTTCCTGTTTACACCCGCTCTGACTGGGCTTGCTGTGAACTCTGGGTGGTTGCCTAAGTACGCAGATCTACTTGTCACTCTGGACAGAAATGTGGACAGAACTGTGGACAGAAGTTCTTGTGCCCAAGAGCACAGTGAGGCCAAACAAACGGAAACCTTGGAGTTTGGAACAGAGAAAGGTTTTTTGCAAGGCCATGCAAGAAGAGGAGGTGGCCCGTGCCCTAAAAAAGCCTGGAGCTCCCCAAAGGGTTTCGGCAAAGCACTTTTAAAAGCCAAGTAGTGGGGGGCTTCCCTGGTGGCGCAGTGGTTGAGAGTCCGCCTGCCGATGCAGGGAACACGGGTTTGTGCCCCGGTCCGGGAGGATCCCACATGCCGCGGAGCGGCTGGGCCCTTGAGCCATGGCCGCTGAGCCTGCGCGTCCGGAGCCTGTGCTCTGCAACGGGAGAGGCCACAACAGTCAGAGGCCTGCGTACCGGGGGGGAAAAAAAAAAAAAAAAAAAAGCCAAGTAGGGGGTGGAGGGGGTCGCAGGATACGTGATCAGCTCGTGCACAATTCTCTGATTGGCTGATGGTGAGGTAGTGGGGTGGTGTCACAGGAGTGAACGTGATCAGTCCTTAGGCTTCAGGAGGCCTGGGGCTCTGTGCTCACGGTCGTCAAATAGTTAACATCTTCCTTCTGTTGAAGCGGGCGTGGGGGGGGGGGCGGTTTACATCTGCAAAACAACTCAGGAAATGTGCGTCAAATACTATTATCTAGTACTTCAGAGAGGAGCTATAGCAGAGGACATGGCGGGGGAGGCCTGTCCCACGGGAAGGCCCCCACGGGGTCCTGCTCTTTACTGCACTTCTAGTGTTTGTTACGGATGCCTTGGAAAAATAATAAAGAGCGTGTGTAAAAGCGCTTTATGCTTTATTCCTCGTAACTACTTTCTTGTGATGTTTTTAAAGTTTCTAAGCTTTTCTTAAATATATTTAAACTTACAGGAAAGTTGCAAAAATAATACCAAGAAAAATTCACCACCGCATGACAGCATGAGGAGCTCTGCTGACCCACTCCCTAATGAAACTGATGAAAATTGTTTTAAGACAAGCAAAAACAACCATTTACAGCCTTGGAAATATTCCCCAAAGGGTAAATAAATATCTATTCAAGAAAATCTAGGAAAAATTGGTAAGAAAGGCGAGCATCTGTGGTATTTCAACCAAGCCCTCTTCCTCTCTTTGCCCTCCCAACTGCAAGGCAGAGTCCCCACTCTGTCTTTAAACCGGGAGCACTGGGCCTCCTCTTCCCAGGCTCCCAGTGGGAGGGGCAGATGTCAACAATTCTCACCCTGCCTGGCCCTGGCTACCTGATACTGAGCCTAAGTCCTGTATAAATGTGGTTGAGAGATGGAGGATTCTTTCTTCCATCCAGCCCCACTCATGCAACGGAGGCTCTACCTTGGGCTGGAGCGCTGAGAATACTGGGGTCCTAATCACCCTTACCTCGGCTGCTGTAGTAGTGGTTCAAGCCAGAAGAAGAAAGCCAAGAGAACCTCGGGCTGCTACCGCATCCTCACCTAGAATTCAGCCTCTAGAACAGGGATGTGAGTCTGAGAGAAGCTTGCCATTGTTCCACCTCCTGCTCCAAAGCCCAGATTCAGTGATTGTGCCCCCCCCACCCCAGGATGTTTTGTGGATGGGCCCATAAAACAGATAGCTCTTAATCTCTTCCCATAGAAACTGACTTTATTTGCAACAGAGCGTGGAGAAATAACAAGCCAAAGGGTGCTCTCAAAAACCTGGAGGTTGTGGTGATAGGCAATTGGGAGGAGATTCAAGATATGAGCTAAATTGTAAACTGGCTAGTTTGCAGGAAAGAATCAAAGATAAAGACAGCTGAGGGAAGCCCTCCTGGGGTAAGACAAATATTAGACACTGACCTCATAAACTTTTGCTTCAAAGGGGCCAGATTTTGATTGGATTTATTTGTAGAACAATATATGTACAAGCAAATAACAATAAGGAGTTTGGGGAGGGTGGAGAGGGTGGAGAGGGTGGGGAGTGGGGAGGAAACAAGTACCCAGAGTTGCTACAATACATTACCTAAAATGTCCAATTTCCAACAAAAAGTTATGAGGCATGCAAGCAAACAGGAAAGTATGACCCATGCATTGGAAAAATAGCAGGTGACAGAAACTGCTTTAAGAGCAACAGGATGTTGGATTTATCAAAAAAAAAAAATTCAAAGTACTATAGCTATTATAAACATGTTCACAGAACTAAAGAAAAACATAGAGTATGATGACAATGTCATACCAAATAGAAAATATCAATAGATATTCAGCCCCTAGAACAGGGATGTGACTCAGAAATCATAAAAATGAACTAAATAGAAACTCTGGAGTTGAAAAGTACAATAACTGAAATAACTTCATTAGGGGCTTAACAGGAGACTTGAACTTGCAGAAGAAAGAATAAGCTGACTTGAAGGTAGCTGGATAGGGATTATACAAGCCGAAGAACAGAGAAAAACATAAAGAGCCTCAGAGAAATGTGGGACATCATTAAGCACATGAACATGTGCATAATAGGAGTGCTAGAAGGAGAGGAGAGTGAAGAAGGAGAAGAAAAAAATCCAAAGAAATAATGGCTAAAACCTTTCCAAATTTATTGAAAAACTATAACTTACATATCCAGGAAGCTCAACAAATTCCAAATAAGATAAATGCAAGAGATCTATAGACACAATAGAGCAAAAATGCTGAAAGTCAAAGACAAGGAAGAAATCTTGAAAGCAGCGAAAGAAAAATGATGGGAACGTACTGTATAGCACAGGGAACTCTACCTAATGCACTATGGTAACCTAAATGGGAGGGAAGTCCAAAGGGAGGGGATACCTGTATGTGTACGGCTGACTCATTTTGTTGTGCAGTGGAGGATAATACAACATTGTAAAGCAACCATACTCCAATAAAAATTAATAAAAAAAGAAAAGGCAATTATATAATTATGAGACAGTATAAATGAACATTTTTCCTACTCAACTGATTTTAAAAACAATTGTATAAAATAATATAATGGATTGTTGTGCCTATAACATATAGAAATTAATATATGTGTACTGGTAAAAGGAGAGCAAACTAAACCTAAAGCAGCCAGAAGGAAGAAAATAATAAAGATTAAAGTGGAAGGGGCTTCCCTGGTGGCGCAGTGGTTAAGAATCCGCCTGCCAATGCAGGGGACATGGGTTCGAGCCCCGGTCCGCGAAGATCCCACATGCCGCGCAGCAACTAAGCCTGTGCGCCACAACTTGAGCCTGCGCTCTAGAGCTCGCAAGCCACAAATACTGAGCCCACGTGCTACAACTACTGAAGCCCCCGTGCCTGGAGCCCGTGCTCTGCAACAAGAGAAGCCACCAGGATGAGAAGCCAGCACACTGCACGAAGAGTAGTCCCCACTCACTGCAACTAGAGAAAGCTCGCTCACAGCAACCGAAGACCCAATGCAGGCAAAAATAAATAAATAAAACAAATAAATTTTTTAAAAAGGATTAAAGTGGAAATTAATAAGATATAGAATAGAAAAACAATAGAGAAAATCAATTAAACCAAAAGCTGATTTCTTGAAAAGGTGAACAAAATTGCAAACCTTTTGCTACATTGACCAAGAGAAAAAGAAGACTCAAATTACTAGAATCAGAAATGAAAGAGAGAGAATGAATGAACTGGGAGATTGGGACTGACATATATACACTAATATATATAAAATAGATAACTAATAAGAACCTGCTGTATAAATAAATAAATCAAATATAATTCAAAAAATAAAAAAGAAATTATATATTTTAAAAAAGAAGAAAAAGAAAGTGGGTACATTACTACTGACCCTACAGAAATAAAAAGGAATTTAAAGGAACACTATGAATAATTGTACTACAACAAATTAGATAACCTAGATGGACAAATCCCTAGAAAGACACAAACTATCAAAACTGACTCAAGAAGAAATAGACAATTTGAGTAGAGCTATACAAAGTGAAAAACATTTTAAATCTACCCACAAAGAAAAGCCCAGGCCCAGACAGCTTCATTTGTAAATTCTACCAAACTTTTAAGAAAGAATATTCTTCACAAGCTCTCAAAAAACAGAAGAACAGTGTGTTAGTTTGCTAGGGTTGCCATAATAAAATACCACAGACTAGGTGACTTAAACAACAGAAATTTATTTCTCACCGTTCTGGAGGCTAGAAGTTCGAAGTCAAGACATCAGTAAGTTTGGTTTCTTCTGAGGCCTCTACCCTGGACTTTAGATAGCAGTCTTCTTGCTGTGTCCTCACATGGTCTTTCCTCTGTATGCACTGTATCCTTAGTGTCCTTCTGTGTGTTCTCTTCTTATAAGGACACCAGTCATATTGGATTAGGGCCGACCTTAATAGCCTCATTTTAACTTTGCCTCTCTAAAGACCTTATCTATGACTACAGTAACATTGTGAGGTATTAGGAGTTAGGACTTTAACATATGAACTGGGGGTAGGGGTAGAGGGGTAGGACACAATTCAGCCCATAACAAGAAAGGAACACTCCCCAACTTATCAGGCCATTATTACTATGATACCAAAACCAGACAAAGACGTCGCAGGCAAAGGAAAGCGCAGACCAATATCTTGTGCATGTGGATGCAAAAGCCCTCAACAAAATACTAGCAAACTGAATCCAGCAACATGTAAAAATAATTATCCACCATAACCAAGTGGGATTTATCCCAGGAGTGCAAGATTGGTTTAATGTCTGAAAATCAATTAATGTAATACATTATATCAATAGAATAAAAAATAGAATTCACATGACCATTGCAGTAGACACAGAAAAAGCATCTGACAAATTCCAGCATGGTTTCATGATAAAAACACTCAACAAACTAGGGATAGAAGGGGACTCCACAACTTTAGAAAGGGCATCTAAACTTAGGAATAAGTTTGACATAAGAAGTATAAAGTAGTGTGGTACTGGCACAAGGGTAGATATATAGATCAATGAAACAGAATTAAGAGCCCAGAAATAAACCCATATGTGTATGGTCAACTGATTTTAGACAAGAGTACTGAGATTATCCAATGGGGGGAAATAGTCTTTTCAACAAATGGTGCTAGGACAAATGGATTTCCACATACCAAAGAATAAAGTTGGACCATTACTTCATACCATATATAAAAATCAATTTGAGATGAATCAAAGACCTAAATGTAAGAGCTAAAACTATAACATTC
Organism: Mesoplodon mirus; assembly: GCF_964341445.2. Lineage (NCBI taxonomy): Eukaryota > Metazoa > Chordata > Mammalia > Artiodactyla > Ziphiidae > Mesoplodon > Mesoplodon mirus. The sequence goes on from NC_138984.1 coordinate 35,119,059, forward strand.
TTAGAAGAAAATATAGGAGTAAAACTTAATGATATTGGATTTGGCAAAGGATTCTTAGATATGATCCCCAAAGCCTCAGCAACAAGGGAAAAAATAGATAAATTTGACTTCCTCAAAATCAAAACCTTTTGTGCTTCAAATGACACAATCAAGAAAATGGAAAGGGCCTCCCTGGTGGCGCAGTGGTTGAGAGTCCGCCTGCTGATGCAGGGGATACGGGTTCGTGCCCCGGTCTGGGAGGATCCCATATGCCGCGGAGCGGCTGGGCCCGTGAGCCATGGCCGCTGGGCCTGCGCATCCGGAGCCTGTGCTCCGCAACGGGAGAGGCCACAACAGTGAGAGGCCCGCATACCGCAAAAAGAAAAAAAAAAAAAAAAAAAAAAAGAAAATGGAAATACAACCTACAGAATGGGAGAAAATATTGGCAAACCCTTTATCAATAAGGGACTTGTATCCAGAATATACAAAGAACTCTTACAACTCAGTAATAAAGAGACAAATAAAAGAATTTTTAAATGGGCAAAGGATCTGAATAGATATTTCTCCAAGGAAAATATACAAATAGCCAAGAAGCACATGAAAAGATGTTCAACGTCATTAGTCATCAAGGAAATGCAAATCAAAACCACAATGAGATACCATTTAATACTCACTGGGATGGCTAGAATCAAAAAGTCAGATAATAACAAGTGTTGGTAAGGATGTGGAGAAATTGGAACCCTCATATACTGCTAGGGGGGATGTGAAATGGAGCAATCACTTTAGAAAACAGCCAGGCAGTTCCACAAATGATTAAACATAGAGTTACTATATGAACCAGCAATTTTACTCCTAGGTATAAACTCAAAAGAAATGAACATATGTCCATGCAAATACTTATACACAAATGCTTATAGTAGTATTATAGCCAAGAAGAACCCAAATGTCCATCAACTAATGAATATTTAAACAAAACATGTTATATTCATACAATGAAATATTATTCAGTCGTGAAAAAGAATAAAGTACTGATACATGGCATAATATGGATGAACCTTGAAAAATCCTGCTAATTGTGTGTGTTTGTTTGTGTGTGTGTGTGTGTATAGTTTATATAAACTCTTACAATTAAAAAGAGAAATGCTTATTATGGAGGCTGTGGAAAAGATATATAAATAGACAGTTCCCAGAAGAGGAAGTATAAATGGCTAAAATACATTTGAGATAACCACTCCTGCCTCCCCTCTATCCCCCCATAGATACCCCCACAGCTTGTTTGGGCTCTAATACTGCACACCAGACAGCCACTCTGCTTGGATGGCTATTCTGCTCTGCCCCACATAGTGGGGCTTTAAGGCTGGATTATCAGGAAGGAAGAGGGGAAGGAAAGAAGGAAGATAATTTATTTTTTTAACCATGAATGAATGCTGAATTTAATAAAGTGCTTTTCCTGCATCTAGTTAGCCCTTCTCCAGAGGCAACCTTTCACTTCTTTTAGATGATTATTTTATTTGTGTTTCTAAATAACATGCTTACATTGTTACTTCTCGATTTTTTTAGGTTTGGGTATTTCCTATTGACTTCGTATTATACAAGATGAGACTATAGCTCTCTTTTTCCATAAACTCCACTTGATGTTCCCTCCAACCTTTCTAATATCACCATGTTCCCAAGATAGTTATATTCTGATTTTGATTAGATCAATTTTAGTACTTACGCTATTATAATCATACAAATGATAGTCATAGCAAAGTCATGTAAGAACCTGTGATTACTTTTCCTTCCCTGCATTACTTTTAGTTTTCCCTGGAGTTAATAATTGTCTTGTTTGGTTTGGTTTTCTAATTAATTCAACCTTAGAATCTTTGTCACTTATCCAAACCTTGCTTCAATTTATTGACACATAAGGTATATAATTAATGTCAGTTTCCTGGAGAAGTGACTTCCAAAGCTGTTGGACATGCTCCAGTCTGTGCTGTTATCCTCTACACAGAGTACCCAGCTATCATCCTGGGATCTCCCTTAACCATCAGCCTGGAAATTCCTTTTATCTCCTTTTTATATATATCTTCTGTATCATGGACTCCATGCCTTTCTCTTTCTTGGTTTGTTCCCTCATTATGCTTCAGTAGCATCCCACTGTAGTTTCCTGAAAATGGGTGAGAATTTACAGTCTGTAAATATCTTTATTATCTTCATTCTGGGCATAGACATTCTAGACTGGGAATATGTTTTTTTCAGAATGAGGAAAGCATTTCTCCCATTGTCTTCTATCGGTTTTGCTATTGAATCATCCAAAGACATTTTCATTCCTATTTTTATATGTGAACTTTCCCCCCACTCCCCTCTCTGGAAGTGTGATCGTTAATTTTGTGTGTCAATTTCACTGGGCTAAGGGAAGCCCAGATAGCTCGCAAAATATTATTTCTGGGTATGTCTGTGAGACTGTTTCTAAAAGAGATAAGCATTTGAATTGGTAGATTCAGTAAAGAAGAGTGGTGGGCATCATCCAATCTTTTGAGGACCTGAATAGAACAAAAAGGCGGAGGCAGCATGAGTTCTATCTCTTCCTTAGCTAGGATGTCCATCTTCTCCTGCCCTCAAACATTGGTGTTCCCACTTCTTGGGCCTTCAGACTTGGACTGGGACTTACACCACCGGCTTTCCTGGGCCTCTAGCTTGCAGATCGTGGGACGAAGATTCCATAACCAATGAGCCAATCCCTCATAATAAATCTCTTTCTTTAAATCTCTTTATACCCTATTGGCTCTATCTCTCTGGAGAACCCCGACTAATATAAGAAGTGTGTAGCATCTTCTCACTGTTCTTAGTATTCTGAAATTTCACAGTATATGCTGTACATCCACAATTTGCATTCACTGTGCTGGGCACTCAGTCTTCAATCTGGAAATACATCCTTCAGTTCTAGAAGACTTTAAGCATTTAGCTGGTGATCTGTCCTACCCATTTTTCTCTGTTTCTTTTCCCTTTCCCTCTTTCTTCTCTGTTTCTTTTCTTTCTTTCTTTCTTTCTTTCTTTCTTTCTTTCTTTCTTTCTTTCTTTCTTTCTTTATATTGTCCCTCCTTAACTTGCTCTGTATTTATTGTTCTATTTTCTCCTTTTTTCTTTGTCTTTTATCTCTACTTTTTGGGACACTTCTATTTTCTAACCCTTCTACTGAGGTTTTCTTTTCTTTTTTTAATCCCAGAGTTAAGAATTATAATGAAGTTAGGGCTCCTTCAGTTTTTAAAAACTGTGAAATGTAAAAGAATTCAGAAAAGTGTATGAAACAAATACACACATTAATAAAGAATTATAAATCAAACATCCATGTAACCACCACCCAAGGCACAAAACAGAAACATCTCAGAGGTCCCCTGTGTGTCCCTCCCTGATCATAACCCACTTCCTCCCCCTAGAGGTACCACTATCCTAACTTTGGAGATAATGATTTTCTTGACTTTATAAGTTTTACCACTTACATATGCACCTCTAAACAGTATAGCTTAGTTTTGACTATTTTTCCACTCTATATGAATGAAAATAAACCATATTCTTTTGTGCCTTCCTTTTTATGCTCAACATTATGTTCACTGAGATTTATTGTGTTGTATGTCTGTATAGTTAATTGATTTTCATTGCTGTATACTACAAAATTCTTAGAAGAAAATCTTTGAAATTTTGGGGTAGGCAGAGTTTTCTTAGACAGGACATAAAAAAGCACAAATCATAAAAGAAAACATTTACAAATTGGTATCCATCAAAAATCCGTTCTTCAAAAGACCCTCATTAAAAAAATAAAAATAGGATTTCCCTGGTAGTCCAGAGTTTATGACTCTGCACTTCCACTGCAGAGGGTGGGTTCCATCCCTTGTTGGGAAACTAAGATCCCACATGCTGCTCAGTGCAGCCAAAAAATAAAAAGAAATAAAAATTTAAAAATAAAAAATAAAATTCCTGTCCATAAAAAAAAAGACCCTCATTAAGAAAATGAAAAGGCAAGCCATAGACTAGGGGAATATATTTTCAATATATATCTCTCAAAGGACATAAAGTTTGAATACATGAAGAATTCTTACTCTGAATAATAAAACAAATGACCCATTTTTAAAATGGGCAAAAGAGGGGACTTCTCTGGTGGTCCAATGGGTAAGACTCCATGCTCCCAATGGAGGGGGCCCAGGTTCAATCACTGGTCGGAGAACTAGACCCCACATGCATGCTGCAACTAAGAATCCCGTATGCCACAACTAAACATGCTGAACGAAGATCCTGGGTGCTGCAACTAAGACCTGGCACAGCCAATAAATAAATAAATAAATATTTTAAAATAATAAAATAAAATAAATGGGCAAAAGATCTGAACAGACATCTTACAAAATAGGACACACTATGGCCAATAAGTACATGAAAAGCTATTCAATTTCATTAGTTATCAGGGAAATAAAAATTAAAAGCCTACAGGAATGGCTAAAATCAAAGCAGCTGACAATACAAAGAATCAGTGAGAATGTGAAATAACAACTCTAATACATTGCTGGCAGAAATGTAACATAATACAACTTGGAAACCAGTTTGGCTATTTGCTATAAAGTACACTTAGCATATAACCAAGCAAAAGCACTCTTAAGTCCTTACTCAAGAGAAATAAAAGCATATATCTATACAAAGACTTGCATATGAATGTTTATAGCAGCTTTGCTAATAATAACCCAAAACTGGGAATAACTTAAATATTCATCAACAAGCAAATGGATAAGGACTTCCCTGGTGGTGCAGTGATTAAGACTCCTCACTCCCAATGCAGGGGACCTGGGTTTAATCCCTGGTCAGGGTACTAGATCCCACATGCATGCTGCAACTATGAGTTTGCATGCCACAACTAAGGAGCCTGCCTGCACAGCCAAGACTGGGCGCAACCAAATAAATAAATAAATATTAAAAAAACAAAAACAGGCAAATGGATAAACCATGTTAAATATATTCATATAATGGAATAGTAGTCAGCAGTAAAAAGGAAGAAACAGCTGATCCATGCAACAACATGGATAATTATGCCCAACATACATGCTAAAGTATTTAAGGGAATTGTGCTGATGTCTTTAAAATACATCAAAAAAAATAAGATGGATTGACAGACAAATGGAAAAATGGATGTGTTAAAGCAAGTGTTGTAGGATGTAATGGTATAATCTAGTGATAGATACATGTAACTGTAGACATATGTCACTGTAAAATTCTCGCAGCTTTGCTTTGTGATTGACCAATTTATAACCAAAGGTTTGTGCAGAAAACACTGTGTGAGTGAAAGAATCCAGGTACACAGCAAGTACACACTGTATGGTTTATTTATAAAAAAAATTTTAGAACAGACAAAACAAATCTATAGTGACAGAAAGTTCATCAGTGGTTGCCTGGGAGAAGTGTTGATTGTAAAAAGTCATGAGGAAATTTTGGAGTAATGGAAATATTCTGTACATTGATTGTACAATAGTTACATGGAAATATATATTTGTCAAAAGTCACTGAACTGTACGCTTAAAATGTATTTATTTATATAAATTACACATTGATAAATTTGATTTTTTTTTTTTTTTTTTGCCGCATGGTGCAGCTTGCAGGGATCTTAGTTCCCCGAGCAGGGATCAAACCTGGGCCCTCAGCAGGGAAAGCACAGAGTCCTAACCAGTGGACCACCAAGGAATCCTGATAAAGTTGATTTTAAAACAAAAAGACAAGGACTTCCCTGGCGGTCCAGTGGTAAAGTATCCGCTTTAGAATGCCGGGGATGCGGGTTTGATCCCTGGTCAGGGAACTAAGATCCCACATGCTGTGGGGCAACTAAGCCACCCACCTCAACTAGAGAGCCTGCATGTGCAGACTACAGAGCCCATGCGCCCTGGAGCCAGCGTGCCACAACTAGAGAAGAGAAAACCCAACTAGAAAGCCGCAACTAGAGAGAAGCCCATGCACCACAACTAAGACCTGACAGAGCCAAAAATAAATAAATAATAAATAAATCTTTTTAAAAAGACAAATGTTGTTAAATAAATAAAACAGACAAAAGTGAATTGGAAGCACTGAGCTCCTAAGTGGGTTTAATCCATTCTGAGCATCTCAGTGGATGATATGGCTGAGCTATGTCCTTGGGGAACCCCCATTGTCAGTATTTTCAAAGTTTTCCTTTTCAGTTGGTCAGATTTAGCAGAGATGACTCTTCTAATCTCCTGCCTGCAGAGGTAAGGCCTGGTTGCAAGAGCTTCTAGAGTGGAGTGAGAGAAGATTGATGAGGTAATCCAATAGGCATACTTCATCTTAGTTGGATACTCTTGACATGTCCCTCTTACTGAAACCCTTACTTCCTTTGCTTCTAGGATCCGACTCTCTCCAGATTTATCTCCCACTTCTCTGATCTTTCCTTCTCAGTCTCTTTACAGACTTCCTTTCTTTTGTTTGCCCCTTAAATATTGGTTCTGTCTTTGACTCTCTTCTTTTTGTCAACCAGGATTTAATTAGCTTTTGTTTTAATGATCATGCATCCCTCTACTGTGTTCTTCTAGTTTCCATGTACATCTGATTTCCTCCATGGTCTGTTGGAGTTCTATCTGTCATCTGCCTTTGTGAAGCACTAAAGAAATGTGTTGAGTACAGAATGTGACAGAGAGAGACAATCAAGGTCAGAGGAGAGAAAAATCATCAGAGCCCAAAGGCCACCAGCTGGTTCAGCAATGTCCCAGGCTTGGAGGAAGATGCTGACACAGATGGAGGCCAAGCCTAGGTACAGATGTATCACTTCTGTGTCATCCTGCTGCTGTTCCTTACTTGTGATGCTATTTCCATGCTATTGCTCCACAGCAAGGAGCTCTTTCCCAACACAAAATAAATGCTTGGGCACCCTGGTTTTCCCTTCTTGATGACTGAACATTTTATAATAAAATATTAAAACATTGGGCTAAGTGCAAGAAGTCAGACACCAAAGAATACATACTGTTTCAATATATAAACTGAAGTGTAGCTCAGGGCACAGACTCCAGGGGAGAATCTGTCATGCACATATGCCCTCCTGGGGCCTGCAAGGAGACAATGACAAGGAGAGCCATCGTTTGAAAGTAGGAATGCAGGGGCTTCCCTGGTAGCACAATGGTTAAGAATCCGCCTGCCAATGCAGGCGACGCGGGTTGGAGCCCTAGCCCGGGAGGATCCCACGTGCCACGGAGCAACTAAGCCCCGGCGCCACAGCTACTGAGCTTGCGCTCTAGAGCCCACAAGCCACAACTACTGAAGCTCGTGCACCTAGAGCCCGTGCTCCACAACAAGAGAAGCCACCGCAATGAGAAGCCCGTGCACCGCAACGAAGAGTAGCACCTGCTCACCGCAACTAGAGAAAGCCCGTGCACAGCAACGAAGACCCAACACAGCCAAAAATAAAAACAAATAAATAAATAAATTTATTTTTTAAAAAAGAAAGTAGGCATTCAGTAAGTGGTAGCTATTATTTTATCCTAGACCTATTAACATGCTTTTTATGTACATCAACTCATATAATTCTCTGGTAGGGACCATTGTGTCCACTTTAGTAATGGGGAAACTTAGGCTTAGAGAGGCTAAATAATTAGGTAATGAGTTTAAAGTCATACAGGTAATAATTGGCAGAGCTAGGGTTAACAAGCAGAGAGTCTAACTCTCAAGCCCAGGCTGTAGGAGAGGTCTATTGCCTGCTGTTAACCAAAGAGATGGCCATGTTGGGAATGCAGGTACCACCTACTCCCACCTCATACAGAGATACCACTACCACTGATCTTTTTATTGTCTCCATTGTCTTTCTATGACGTCACACAGTTAGAACCATATAGTATGTAGCACTTTCAGATTGGCTTCTTTCACTTAGTAATTTACATCTAAGGTTCTTCCATGTCTTTTCATGACTTAATAGATCATTTCTTTTTAGCACTGAATAATATTCCATTATCCGGTTGTACCACAGTTTATCCATTCACCTACTGAAGGACATCTTGACTGCTTCCAAGTTTTGGCAATTATGAAAGCTGCTATAAACATCTATGTGCAGGTTTTTATATGGACATAGTTTTCAACTTCTTTGGGTAACTACCAAGGAGCACAGTTGCTGGATGGTATGGCAAGAGTATGTTGAATTTTTTAAGAAACCCCTGAACTGTCTTTCAAAGTATCAGTACCATTTTGCATTTTCACCAGCAATGTATGAGAATTCCTGTTGCTCCACATCCTTACCAGCATTTGGTGTTGTCAGTGTTCCAGATTTTGGCCATTCTAATAGGTGTGTAGTGGTATCGTATTATTGTTTCGATTTGCATTTTCCCCAACATATGATGTGGAGCAGGTTTTCCTTTTCTTTCTTTTTTAAAAAGTCTTTTCCATTATGGTTTATTACAGGATATTGTATATAGTTCCCTGTGCTATATAGTAGGACCTTGTTGTTTATCTATTTTATTTTATTTTCTTATAAATTTATGTATTTATTTTATTTTTGGCTACATTGGGTCTTTGTTGCTGCGCGCAGGCTTTCTCTAGTGCAGTGAGCAGGGGCTACTCTTCGTTGTGGTGCGTGGGCTTCTCACTGCGGTGGCTTCTTTTGTTGCAGAGCACTGGCTCTAGGCGCTCGGGCTTCTGTATTTGTGGCACGTGGGCTCAGTAGTTGTGGCTCGTGGGCTCTAGAGCACAGGCTCAGTAGTTGTGGTGCATGGGCTTAGTTGCTCCGCGGCATGTGGATCCTCCCGGACCAGGGATGGAACCCATGTCCCCTGCATTGGCAGGTGGATTCTTAACCACTGCACCACCAAGGAAGTCCCCGTTTATCTATTTTATATATAGTCGTTTGTATCTGCTAATCCCAAACTCCTAAGTTATCCTCCCCCACCCCTTTCCCCGCTTGGTAACCATAAGTTTGTTTTCTTTGCCCGTGAATCTGTTTTTGTTTTGTAAATAAGTTCATTTGTATCACATTTTAGATTCCACATATTAGTGATATCATATGATATTTGTCATTCTCTTTCTGACTTACTTCACTTAGCATGATAATCTCTAGGTCCATCCATGTTGCTGCAAATGGCATTATCTCATTCTTTTTTATTATTCCATTGTATATATTGGAGCATCTTTTCATATGCTTATTTTCCATCTGTATGTCTTCTTTGGTGAGATGTCTGCTAAGGTCTTTGGCCCTTTTTATGGGAATTCTCTGGCAGTCCAGCGGTTAGGACTTGGTGCTTTCATGTTTTCACTGCTGTGGCCTGAGCTCAGTCCCTGGCTGGGGAATTAATATTTTGCAAACTGCATGGCCAAAATAAATTAAGTATTTTTTAAAAAAAGATCTTTGGCCCTTTTTAAAATTAGATTGTTTCCTTGTTGTTAGGTTTTAAGATTTCTTTTTATATTTTGAATAATAGTTCTTTATCATATGTGTCTTTTGAAATATTTTCTCCCAGTCTGTGATTTCTCTTCTTATTCTCTTAATATTGTCTTTTATAGAGCAGAAGTCTTTAAATGTTAATGAAGTCCAGGTTATCAATTATTTCTTTCATAGATGTGCCTTTAGTGTTGTATTTAAAAAGTGACTGCCAGGGCTTCCCTGGTGGCGTAGTGGTTGAGAGTCCGCCTGCCGATGCAGGGGACGCGGGTTCGTGCCCCAGTCCGGGAGGATCCCACATGCCGCGGAGCGACTGGGCCGGTGAGCCATGGCCAATGAGCCTGCGCGTCCGGAGCCTGTGCTCCACAATGGGAGGCCACAACAGTGAGAGGCCCGTGTACCGCAAAAAAAAAAAAAAAAAAAAAAAAAGTGACTGCCAAATCCAAAGTCACTTAGGTTTTCTCTGATGTTATCTTCCAGGAGTTTTATGGTTTTACGTTTTATATATAAGTCTGTGATCCTTTGAGTTAATTTTTGTGAAAGGTGTAAGACGTGTGTCTGTATTAATTTTTGGCATGTGTATGTCCAACTGTTCCAGCAGCACCTGTTAAAGAGACTATTTTTTGCTCCATTGTATTATCTTTGTCCATTTGTCAAAGATTAGTTGACTATATTTTGGGGGGTCTATTTCTGGGATCTCTATTCCATTCCATTGATCTATTTGTCTACTCTTTTGCCAATACCACACTGTCTTCATTACTGGGGCTTTATAGTAAGTCTTGAAGTCAGGTAGCATCAGTCCCCCAGCTTTGTTCTTCTGCAATATTATGTTGAGTATTCTGGATCTTTTGCCTCTCCACATGAAATTTAGAATCAGTTTGCTGATATTCATAAAATAATTTTCTGGTATTTTGGTTGGGAATCCACTGAATCTATAGATCAAGTTGGGATTGGTTTAGTTCTGGAGAGGACCTATACCTATTGGGGAGTAGGAGTTATTTTGGAGATAAAAAGATAATAAATAAGTTAATTAAAATCAGCTACAGGCAAAGGGGAGATTTTAGCATAGATTGTGTTTTAGATAATACTGTGTATTTATTTTAAATTTCTTGGGTGTAATAGTGGTAATTTTATTATGTAGGAGAATGTCCTTGTTCACAGGAGATAAATACTGAAGTATTTAGAGGTAAAGTATCACGGTGCCTGCAAGTTACTTTCAAATGATTTAGCAAAGTTTGTGTGCGTGTGTGTGTGTGTGTGTGTGTGTGTCTCAAGAAAAATGAAACAAAGTGGCCAAATGTTATCAATTGGTGACTCTAGGTGAAAGATATATGTGTATTCTTTAAACCTTTCTGATTTACATATTTGAAATGTTTGAAAATAAAAAATTGGAAAAATATCTATTTGTGATTCTGATATCCTACCAATTGTATTCAAAATGCAATACAAGATTTTTCACACACATCATTTTGTTTTAAAATATTGTATTGACTTTGGGGAGGATACAAGTATAAACATTTCCTATATAAATGTTAGTCAAGGGCTTCCCTGGTGGCGCAGTGGTTGAGAGTCCGCCTGCCGATGCAGGGGACACGGGTTCGTGCCCCGGTCTGGGAGGATCCCACATGCCGCGGAGCGGCTAGGCCCGTGAGCCATGGCCACTGAGCCTGTGCGTCCGGAGCCTGCGCTCCGCAAGGGGAGAGGTCACAACAGTGAGAGGCCCGCGTAACGCAAAAAAAAAAAAAAAAAAAAAAAAAAATGTTAGTCAAAAACACTGTATAAAGGAAAATATATTCTTGAAGTTTGGGTATTAAAAGCAAGATGTATTCTACTAGGAACACATGAACTAGGGAGGTGCTTTGCAGGGTGTGACTATATATATGTTTCTTTCCTTGTTTATCTTTCTTGACTAACCTTTAAGATCCATGAGCTAGGGATCATTATATTTTTGTTTCTCATTGAGCATCCAGCATTTAACACACTGCTTGGTGCACAGTAGGTCCCTGTATTAGTAGGAAAACACTCACTGCTTTAACAAAGTAACCCCCAAATAGCAGTAGCTTAACACAATGGAAGTTTATTTTGTCATCACCTAGCTGATCAATGCAGGTGTTTCCGGCAGGCAGCTTCCCTCCATGCAGTGATTTCAGGGACTGAGACTCCTTTCATGTTTTGGCCTCACCATTCCAAGGGTACTTGTTATCCTCAGCATTCAGTCAGCAGAAGGGGAAAGAGTGTGAAGAAACATATCTGCTTCTTAACATCCTTGCCCTAAAAAATGACACACCTCATTTCCACTCACATTTCATTGGTGAAAACTAGACATATGGCCACTGAAAAAGCAAGGTGTGTGTGTGGGGGGGTGGGGGGGTCTGGAAAACCATAGTCCCTGGCCTGGCAGCCACTTCCCAAGGACAATTCTGTAAGATAGAAGGGCGGCAGATTGTAGTGGACAGCTAGCCATCTCTATCAGTGTTTAAATATTTGCTGAATGAATGGATAAAGTTTCTAGGTCTGCTGTGTTCTTTGCAAATGTAATGCCATGTAAATCTCAGGATGTGGAGGAGCTCAGATGCAGTCCATGCAACCACTGGTGGTTCTGTTGACTTTATAAGTTCTCTGGCAAAATGTAGTAATAAGGCCTGGAGTACCCTCCTGCCTGAGACAACTAAAAAACCAGATGGACAAAACCAGGTCATGACACAGGGAGAGAGAACTCAAGGAGAGCCTGGTAGTCTCTTTAAATTGAGGAGACAGAGTCCAGGGAGCCACAGTGGCTAGAGTTCACAGGGTGAAGTCTCGGAGGTGAGAGACCTGCACAGAGAGACTGCTCTAGGGAATTTCCGAGAGTCTCCCTCAAGTTTTCAGCTGAATACTAATCAGTGCATACAAGGAAGGAAACCATACAAGTCTGGAGAAGAACTACCTGAAAGGAGCAAAGGAAGCAATTCTTGAAGCTCATACAAGGACAAGAATAGTTCAAGTTCATACCAGACAGAATGGAAAATCTTATAATTCATGGTTCTGAGTAGTAGAGGAAAATTAGCCCTAGACTAAAGGCAACTCTAGTCCTACATAACAAAGCTGAAGAGCAAGCCTCAAAAAGATTTAACTGTTTATAAATAATTTAACTGCATTTCTAGAACAAATTTCAAAAATATTTATAGGAATACAAAAATATCCAGCACCAACAAGGTAAAGTTCACAATGTCTTGCATTTAATCAGAAAATTACAAAAATGCAAGGAACCAGGAAAATACAATCTATAATGAAGGCAACAATCAATTACTAGAATTAGACTCAGAAATACCACAGATCATAGAAGTAGTAGACAGGGATATTTTTTTTTTTTTTTTTTCTTTTTGCGGTATGCGGGCCTCTCACTGCTGTGGCCTCTCCCGTTGCGGAGCACAGGCTCCGGACGCGCAGGCTCCGGATGCGCAGGCTCAGCGGCCATGGCTCACGGGCCCAGCCGCTCCGCGGCATATGGGATCCTCCCAGACCGGGGCACGAACCCGTATCCCCTGCATCGGCAGGCGGACTCTCAACCACTGCGCCACCAGGGAGGCCCCGACAGGGATATTAAAACAGATACTATTCCATATGTTCAAGAAGACAGAGGAAAAATTGAGCATATTAAGTCAATATATGAAAGATTAAAAGACCCACATTAAAGTCCTAGATGCAAACTACAATGTCTGAGGTGAAAAATATATTGCATGAAGTTAGCAGCAGATGACATACTCAAGAAGAAAAGATTAGTGAATCTGAAGGCATAACAATAGAAACTATCCAAAATGAAACACACAGATAAAAAAAAAACCCAGTGTCAGGGAAGCTGTAATATAACTTTAAGCAACCTAACATACATGTAACTGGAGTCTCTGAAAAAATGGTGTGGGGGACAGAAAAAAACACTTGAAGAAAAAATGACTGAAAACTTCAAATTAGATAAAAAACTATAACCCATAGATCAAAGAAACTCAATGAAACCCAAGTACAAGAAAGATGGATAAAATAATACCAAATAACATGATAAATTGCTTTAAACCAGTGATATGAAATGACTGACCGATCAATCTGTCCCATAACTTTCCATTTGGACTGGAACTGACCAAACTACAGACACAGTATTGCTGGAATTTTGCCAGAATATGAAGTTTAGTGTCTGCTCCATTCCAGACTCTTTAAATGAATCAGATCAGCCCTAAAATGTGAGATCCAGCCTCAGGCAATACCAGCTGTTACCAGCTTTCATTCAGATGGCCTGTCATTTACTGTCCAGAATTGTACCATTTATTTTCTTTGCCTGCCTGGCTTGACAATCCCCTTGAATTTTAATTTATGCACACATTCTTTGTAATTGCACAATCCATTTGGACAGGATTTTCTGCCTCTGGCTTTCAGCACTCTCTTCAGACCTGACTTGGTAAATGCCCTCTACCCCAGTCCTCAGGAGCTATACTAGATAGGCCACCCACCATTCCTACCAGTTTTCCTGTGAAAAATTTCCAGGAAATTTTAAGGGAATAGGTCTTAAAAGTTCTCATCACAAGGAAAAAAAAAGTGTAACTATGTGAGATGATGGATGTTAACTAAACTTATTCTGGTAATCATTTTGTAATATATACATATACCAAATCATTACGTTGTACACCTAAAACAAATACAATGTTATATGTCAATTATATCTCAATAAAACTATTTACAGAATTAATTTAAACTTTCTAACCATCTGACCAAATTCTAAGCAGGCAATGTTGGGATCCACCCGGGTGCTGTGAAAGTTTCATCAAGTTGAAAGTTGAGAATTTCAGTAGCATTTGCCATATAAATTTGGAACCTGAATTGAAATATATCCTCACATCAAATATGCCTTATGAGAAATAACTGTATTCTTGCTGCCTCAGTCACAATTGAGCAATAACTGCTAATGTTATTGGCACAAATACTAACTCTACAGCAGGGCACTTTTGTAAAAATAAAGTTGAAGAAAGTATTTTTGGACATCTTTCATACTACTGAAAAAATTAATTTTAGGAAGTGCTGACTTCTATAGTTGTCATTTAAAAATTAGCCTTCTGGGCTTCCCTGGTGGCGCAGTGGTTGAGAGTCTGCCTGCCGATGCAGGGGATGTGGGTTCATGCCCCAGTCCAGGAAGATCCCACATGCCGCGGAGCGGCTAGACCCGTGAGCCATGGCCACTGAGCCTGCGTGTCCGGAGCCTGTGCTCCGCAGCGGGAGAGGCCACAACAGTGAGATAGATGCCCGCGTATTGCAAAAATAAATAAATAAATAATAAAAATAAATAAAAATAAAAATTAGCCTTCTACACACATGGATTTCTAATCATATTGCTCTTTGTTAAAAACACGTGGACACTCTTCTGCTGTATAAACAATGCTTACATGTCTATGTAGTCACATGTGGGTTATGTGCTCAACCCTAAAATAAACCAGAATGGGTGGTGCAGCTCTAGTGGTCCCAAAGGAGGATAAAACCAAAGTAGTTCTGGAACACAACTTTATTTTTATTTTGGTGAACATCTGGACCATCTGGACCTACAATGGGATGACAGGGGAGTAGTGAGAAGATAAAGATGAAAATACCTAGTCTTAGTCTCAAGGAGTTAACCTAGAGGCAAGATAAGAGTCATGCAAAGTAGAGTGAGATAAATTGTAAATTGAGTATAAGCATTGTGCTGAGGGCTTGAAGAAATGGGACTTATTACATTTGTGGCAGGAATTAGGTTCCAGTAAGTAAGACAGGGAGTGAAAAGGAATGTGGGACATCAGAGGAAACAGCCTGGGGCTTCAAACAGTTGCTAGATGTTGAGCTTTGGAATGCTTGTGGCACTGCAGCTAAATCTCTGTGGTTCATGGCTTAGCAGACAGATGTCTCAGTGTCTCCTCTGGCCTATGGTGACCATAGGACCTTGAGCACAGACAAGAATGCTTCCTATTAATCTACATGACCAGGTCAGCCCCACTCTATGATTGACATACTCAGGCCACCTCTCACGTAGCCCAGACTGCCACGTAAACCCACTACATATCTGCAAATGTAGGCCACTTCATTATTTTAGCTTTTGTAACTCTTCGGAATTATACACTTTATTATGGTCTTTATTATAACTTAGCAAGAATAATCAATTGACTTTGAAGGATAATGGAACAGGGGAAGAAATGATGTAATATATGAAGCAAGTATGGTAAATGCTTAAGTAGATTTAAAAAAAAGAGAGGAGATCAATGTAAAAATTTTAGAGAAATGCAAATCATTTCTCTAAAATTATTATTTTAAATTAGAGAATTAGCAAATTATTAGAGAAATGCAAATCAAAACTACAATGAGGTATCACCTCACACCGGTCAGAATGGCCGTCATCAAAAAAATCTACAAACAATAACTGCTAGAGAGGGTGTGGAGAAAAGGGAACACTCTTGCACTGTTGGTGGGAATGCAAATTGATACAGCCACTATGGAGAACAGTATGGAGGTTCCTTAAAACCTAAAAATAGAACTACCATATGACCTAGCAATCCCGCTACTGGGCATATACCCTGAGAAAACCATAATTCAAAAAGAGTCATGTACCACAATGCTTATTGCAGCTCTATTTACAATAGCTAGAACATGGAAGCAACCTAAGTGTCCATCGACAGATGAATGGATAAAGAAGATGTGGCACATATATACAAAGGAATATTACTCAGCCATAAAAAGGAATGAAATCGGGTCATTTGTAGAGACGTGGATGGACCTAGAGTCTGTCATACAGAGTGAAGTAAGTCAGAAAGAGAAAATCAAATATATATTGACATATATATGTGGAATCTAGGAAAATTGGTACAGATGAACCTATTTGCAGGGCAGGAATAGAGATGCAGATGTAGAGAATGGATGTGTGGACACAGGGGGGGAGGGGGAAGGGGAATTGGGATGAATTGGGAGATTGGGATTGACATATATACACTACCATGTATAAAACAGATAGCTAGTGGGAACCTTCTGTATAGCCCAGGGAGCTCAGCTCAGTGCTCTGTGGTGACCTAGGTGGGTGGGAGGGAGGTCCAAGAAGGAGGGGATATATGCATACATATAGCTGATTCACTTTGTTGTACAGGAGAAACTAACACAACATTATAAAGCAACCATACCCCAATTTAAAAAAATCTGATGGTTATGTTTTTATTTCCTCAGTTACTCTTTCATTTCCTTTTTAAAGGATTGATTTTAGGTGGTTAGGCAGAAGAGGAATTTACAGTCCTCATAAGAACTGATTTAAAATTTTTTAAGTAAGTAAAATTACTTTAAACATGTTCAATTTTGTTCAGCAAATATTTATTGAGGTTTTCTTTCCACAAAGCACTGTGAAAGAAAAGTAGTGTAATTGTGTATAAGTAGTTTAAATGAGAATTATACTCATTATAAGAATTGTGATAGGGCCTCCCTGGTGGCGCAGTGGTTGAGAGTCCGCCTGCCGATGCAGGGGATACGGGTTCGTGCCCCGGTCTGGGAGGATCCCATATGCCGCGGAGCGGCTGGGCCCGTGAGCCATGGCCGCTGAGCCTGTGCGTCCGGAGCCTGTGCTCCGCAACGGGAGAGGCCACAACAGTGAGAGGCCCGCGTACAGCAAAAAAAAAAAAAAAAAAAAAAGAATTGTGATAAAGTCTTTGTTAAAAAACAGAAATAATGAATAGAGGTTTTTTCAAAGAAGTCATACAGATGGCCCACAGGTTCATGAAAAGATACTCAACATCACTAATCATCAGGGGAACGAAAATCAGACAATGAGATATCACCTCACACTTGTTAGAATGGCTATTATCAAAAACAAACAAACAAAAAACCAAGAAATAACAAGTGTTGTCAAGGATGGAGAGAAAAGGGAACTCTCTTACACAGATGGTGGGCATGTAAACTGGTGCAGCCACTATGGAAAACAGTGTGGAGGTTCCTCAAAATTTTTTAAATAGAAATACTCTATCATCTAGCAATTCTACTTCTGGGTATTTATCCGAAGAAAACAAAAACACTAACTTGAAAAGATACCTGCACCCCCATGTTCATTGCAGCATTATTTGCAATAGCCAAGATATAGAAATAATATGTGTCCATTGACAGATGAATAAATAAAGAAAATGTGGTATGTATATGTACAATGGAACATTATTCAGTCATAAAAAAGGAATGAAATCTTGCCATCTGTGACAATAGAAATGGATCTTGAGGGTTTTACGCTAAGTGAAATAAGTCAGACAGAGAAAGACAAATACCATGTGATCTCACTTACATGTGCAATCCAAAAAGGAAAAAAATAAAGAAAAACAAACGAGCCAAGCTCATAGATACAGAGAAGAGATTGGTGGTTGCCAGAGGCAAAGGGTGGGGGGATGGGGGAGAATGGCTGAAGGGGATCAAAAGTACAAACTTCCAGTTATCAAATAAATAAGTCATGGGGATGTGGTGTACAGCATGGTGACTAGAGTTAGTAATACTGTATTGTATATCTGAAAGCTGCTAAGAGTAAATTTTTTTTAAATATTTATTTATTTATTTAATTTATTTAGTTGCAGTGGGTCTTAGTTGCGGCATGCAGGCTCCTTAGTTGCAGCTCGCCAGCCCCTTAATTGTGGCATGTGTATTTTTAGTTGCGGCATGCATGTGGGATCTAGTTGCCTGACCAGGGATCAAACCCAGGCTCCTGCATTGGGAGCACAGAGTCTTAACCACTGCACCACCAGGGGAATCCACAAGAGAGTAAATCTTAAACGTTCTCATCATAAGAAAAAAAATTCTGTGTCTATGTATGATGATGGATATAAACTAGACACTGTGGTGATCACTTCACAATATATACAAATATCAAATCATTGTGTTGTACACCTGAAACTAATGTAATGTATGTGAACTATGCCTCCATTTTAAAAACCAGAATTCAGTCCAAATTAAACACTTGTTGAACATTTATCATGTGTAAGGCACTCTGTAGGAGATAAAAGAATAAATAAGGTAAGATTTTCAAGAATTTAAATCCTGCTAGAGAACAAAGCAAGTATAAAAATAACTGAGTTACAAGGTAAGGCAAGATATATTTTACTAGGAGGGTACAAAGTTCTGAGCAATTTATAGGAGGGAAAGATCATTATCAAGAATCAAGACTCACTGACAAACTGCAATATCAGATTTATAGTCTTAGGAAAAAAAAAGTTTGGTTGGCAAAATATACTGCATGTGGACAAAATGTCTCTCGTGCCTGCCAGGTAGAGAATAGACCCACTGTTAGTAATGATAATCCTGCACCCGTATGTAAGTACCAAGAGGAGAGAAATTCGTCTGTTTTATTCATTGATGTATACTTTGTGCCATAAAGATCCCTGGTACCTAGAAGGTGCTCACTAAATATTTAAGTGAATGAATAAAATTCGAAGAGAAGGAGCTGAGATGTCTCCTTTTTGTTGTAACTCCCTGAAGCTTCTTGACTTGGACTTTGGAGGAAGGTTGGGCAAGCATGCCTTATTTGCATGTAGGGGTTATGTTCCTTGTAATCTTGAGAAAACAAAACAAAAAATGACCAATGTATTGAATGAGAAATATTTATTGCATGCAACAGCCATAGGGTAATTGGTTGGTTGCATTTAGCAGAAATTAGTCTTGACCTCCGATGGTTAGTATTTTTATTACTAACTCATCAGCAAGTAGGGGAAGGTTACATAGCATGTGTCAGAAAGCTTAGGCATAGCTCAGTTCTAACATCCTCGCCAAGGGATTGGGGAAATGCCTTCCAGTCCTGGAATATGTGCCCAGGTTACCATCACAGGCCTTTTGTAAATGATCTGTTTTCTTGTAGGCAATTGGAACCAATGAAGCCTCTTAGACATTGGAAAACATGTGACCCTCTCCAATCCTTCATTCCCACTAACCCTTTATTGATTCATAGATAAGGTGTTAATCTGTGACTAATCATTTCTATTACCTCACTTGTATATTTAGATCTCTAATTTTGTTTCTTTAATATAAACTTTTAAAAATACATTTATTTATTTTATTCATTTATTTTTTACTGCGTTGGGTCTTCGTTGCTTTCTCTAGTTGCAGCGAGTGGGGCCTACTCTTTGGTGCGATGCGCGGGCTTCTCATTGTGGTGGCTTCTCTTGTTGCAGAGCACAGGCTCTAGGCACATTGGCTTCAGTAGTTATGGCGCGCAGGCTCAGTAGCTGTGGCCCATGGGCTCTAGAGCACAGGCTCAGTAGCTGTGGCGCACGGGCTTAGTTGCTCCCCGGCATGTGGGATCTTCCCGGACCAGGGCTGGAACCTGTGTCCCCTGAATTGGCAGGTGGATTCTTAACGACTGTGCCACCAGGGAAGCCCTAGATCTTTAATTTTGAATTCATTCATTCAACAGACGCTGCCTAAACACCTATCACAAAGGTACAGTCCCTGTCTTCAAGGAGGCCATAATCTAATGAGGGAGTCAGACACTGAGTGAATAATTAAGACGCATTATGATTAGTGCTAAAATAGAAATATGTTTAGGGTTTAAGGCTGTAAAAAATTTCTTTCATTTACTTATAAATGTATAAATTGATTTATTAGAATTATAATTGCTGATAAACCCAGGCCAAATATAAGGGAGCATTTATAAGCCATGAATGAAGGAATTAATACCTTGAGTTTAATCTCTGTATTGTTTTTTTAAAAAATATTTATTTATTTATTTATTATATTTATTTTGGCTGTGCCAGGTCTTAGTTGCAGCATGCGGGATCATCGTTGCGGCATGTTTAGTTGTGGCATGCGAGATCTTTAATTGCGGCACGCATGTGGGATCTAGTTCCCTGACCAGGGATTGAACCCGGGCCCCCTGCATTGGGAGTGCGGAGTCTTACCCACTGGACCACCAGGGAAGTCTCCCTGTATTGTTAAATACATGAATTGTGACATGTTTCCTTGTTGGAACTTATTTAGCATCTACAGATACGGTTTTAATTTTTAATTATGTTTCACTAGAAATCCTGGTCTAAATATAAGATCTAATTTTAAACTTTTCTATCTGTATTAAACCCTCATGTTACTATCACATGGGATTCCCAGGTCCAGGTGATACCACTGCCTGTGAACCTGATTCTTCCTCAGTAAGATGATTCCATCTGCGCTGATACAGGGACTCTTTATTTTTAGGACAGCTATTGCCATGGTTACTGTGAACCACAGAGTTGGCCTTCAGTACTATGTCCCTGAACAGTATTTCCCACAAAATTTTGTAGCAAGAGAATAAACGAAATAAAATATATCATACGTATAACACAAGAAGAGCTATAATCACAAAACATTCACTTAACTGTGTCATTCATTCAAATGTGTAATGCAAAGATTTTTTGAAAATCCCTTTGCTCTTCTACAATAAGTAAAAATGTCTGACCAATGTATTTAAAATAAGTACATTTAGAAAGATGTTTGGTTAATTATCAAGTCAGCAGGAAAAGGCAAGTTAAATGCTATTATTATTTCCAAATTCAGTTTGGGAACTGAGCAATTAAAATTAAAGTAGGTGGAACATTTGCATGGGGTATTAAATGCTTTATTTATAATGAGATTTAATTAATAATTTACAAATACTCTGGTAAAAATCTAAACGT
Organism: Mesoplodon mirus; assembly: GCF_964341445.2. NCBI lineage: Eukaryota > Metazoa > Chordata > Mammalia > Artiodactyla > Ziphiidae > Mesoplodon > Mesoplodon mirus. The sequence goes on from NC_138984.1 coordinate 35,140,065, forward strand.
AAAAGATTTCTTTCTAGTCATAATTTGCTTTGCAGGGCACTCTTTGGAACATTATTAAGAATTATTCTTTCAGTTTTAAAACACAAAATGAAAATATATGACTTTTCCAAATGGCACAAAATCTTCTGATTTACATCTTAAATATACTTAATGTTCTTATTTTGCAATGGATTTCCAGAAATATAAGTCTTTAGCAATCCTTTTTAGGTAGTTTTGTAACTTGGGGCCACATTTCAAGAGTTTTTTTTTTTTTAATGTGAGATTCAACAGAAAAATATACAGACCTTGAGACAAGGAATTTTGTTGTTGTCGTTTTTAAATAGCTAAAGCCAGTTTTAAATTGTTCTATGTGTCAAAGTTAACTCAATCTAATACAATATATTGCATTTAATAATTTAATGAGTTAAGCATTTTGAATATTATATTTATAATATATGATAAATGTAATACTATATAAAAATAAAGTATATAATATATATTTTATATATAACATAATGTGTTAAAATAACACTCTGCAATAGATCCTTTTTAATATAATTATTGGCAGGCAATGTAATTTCCATTGTGTGGTCTAGTTTCTGAGTTCCTGAAGCTGATTTTCTGACCCAAAACAAAAATAAAAACAAAAGCAAAAAAACCACCCCATTTCTCTCTGCTAACTGATATTGAGGTAAATTAGGACTCAAGTGGACGATTCTACTCTCAATAGTATAGCTGTTTAATTTGAATACCTTGAAATTCTAGAGATTCTGAGGACCCATGAGGATTATATCAAATTTTGAAACTCATGTTGCCAACTGAGTGAGAGGCCATCATGAAATAACATTTAATTTTTGTTGCTAAACTACCCGGGTTTTATATAATTAACTATACATTAAAAAAATAAAAACTTTAAAAATCTGATGAGTCCTCTGAATGCTATTTTTTAATGACAGCTGAATACTCTGAGGAGAAAGTACATTAAATCTCCGTCTTTGTCTTAACATTTTATATGTAATATGTAAATATTATCATCGACATTAAGAATACACAAATATAGAAATTAAGGGTAACACAAAGATTAAACACAATTTTTTAAAGTGTTTAATTCAGGGGTTATTATTATATTCACAGATATGTGTACCATCACTACAGTCAATTTTAGTAATTTTTTTGGCCTTACCGCACGGCATGTGGGATCGTAGTTCTCAGACCAGGGACGGAACCCAGACCCCCTGCAGTGGAAGCACAGAGCCTTAACAAGTGGACCGACCACCAGGGAAGTCCCCAATTTTAGTAATTTTTGTCAAACATAATTTTAAATGTTTTCCTAATCATAAAGACTACATGGGGACTTCCCTGGTGGTCCAGAGGTTAAGACTCTGCACTCCCAATGCAGGGGGCCCGGGTTCGATTCCTGGTCAGGGAACTAGATCCCACATGCCACAACCAAGAGCCAGCATGCCAGCAACTAAAGATTCCACATGCCACAAGTAAAGATCCTGCATGCTGCAACAAACATCCCACACGTGATAACGAAGATCCCGCGTGCCTCAGCTAAGACCCGAGTAGCCAAATAAATAAATATTTTTTAAAAAGGACTACATGCCATCATTAGTTAATATATCAGATTTATATACTCTTAGGGCAAGGTTTATTGTACTAACAGAGGGTCCAATCCATATTTTGATCTTTTTTTTTTTTGGTTGACTTTTTTTTCATGGTTAGCTCATTGTAATTTACCTGGTAATGTTGCTGATGAAGAGTTCATAACTTATTTTCTTCTTGTTTGCTTGTTCATGTATGTATATCACTATTAGCAGCTTCTTTGTAAAAAATCTTTTTAAGGCACTTACCCACTTCACGAAGTTTAGTTTAGTAAAACTAGTAGATAATAAATTCCAAGAACCAAGTACGTATAAAGTACAATCTGTAGCAATCCACTGAATAGTCCCTTTGTTCTCCCCTTTGGAGGGCAGAACTCCCACTTTCCCCTCAGGATACCTTAGTTACCAACAATTCTATGTGATCACTTGGTAGCCACCAAATAAGGGAAAACCCCACTGTCTGTACCTTAAACATTAGCAAAATTGAATTAATTTTTATTAAACATGAAAATAAATATGTTTAAATTTATTCTCTTTCTCACATCAATGCATAGTCTCGCACATCCCATGAGTTGTGTGTATCCCATTTGGGGAAACACCATGTTAGAAAATGTCTGTCTAGTCTCTGATACCCAAATTTTTAAAAAGAAAAATGACAAATATGATCAGTGATAGGAAAGAGAAAGAGAAGAATGAAGGGTAAGACTCAATTTATTTCTACTGGAATAGTTTTATCTAGTCCCTAACCAAGCAAGCCTTGCCAATGTCCTCTCTCTCCAAACTTAAATCCATGTTAATATGTAGACGGACTGTGTTAAAACCCAATGTAAAGTACCTTCCTTTTCACAGTATCATTAAGGTCTATATTTGATTGAAGCAGCGAGTGGATGATTGTAAATACATCCTATTGTGCACGTTCTGCTTGTCTCTGCTGCTTCCATCAGGTCCATAATCCTACAACCCCTTCTTTCCCTTTTTTATTTTCTTCTAATTTGTTTCTTCCATCATATTAATTGCCCACTTGGATAAATTCTTATTCTTTCCATGGTTTTGTCTTTGTACAGATTTTCTGTGCCAACTTGTCCCTCCAAAATCCTCATGTTACTTTAAAAAAAAGTCTAAATCTGTTTCATTAGGTGTATCAAAACAGAGTTCCCTTCAAAGTACAAGTATACAGTAAAATGACTGTATTCATTATTTTCTTTTTCATAAAATATTACATGCCATATTTTAGATTTTTTAAAATCCCAACTGTTTACTTCAAGCGTAATTAGAAAGTAGCGCTGAGAAAAGATCCCAAATGATAATTTTATGGCATCTTATAGTAGTTATCAGATACAACATGATAGGTAACATAATTTAGTGGTAACTATGGGCTGTGGAGTCCGACCTGGATTCAAATCTAACTCTAGAACTTACTAGCTATGCCATCTTAGGTTTTGTTACTTTACTATGAACTTGGCCAACATACAGGAAAGGGCTAATAACCCTTTTAATAATCATCTACAGTGCTTATTCATGAGGCTAGCAGACACATAATTAGCATTACTCTCAAATGTACTTTGGTTATTTTAAGAACGAGTATCACACTTAATTGGTTCTAATTCAAGTAATGGCAACAGCTAAGATGACAGTCGTTTGTATGCTTTGCAACTCCTAAGGTATTCAGGCAATAATTTTCAAATTAAGATATAAGGAAAACTTTACTTCTTGTTTCCAGCAAACATTGATGGATAAGAAAAATCAATTCTAAGATTTGAGAACAAAACTACTGTTATTCTCTACTATTAATGTATGAAGCACTGCACTTTCCATCTTTTTGTTACTTAACCCAGCAAATGAATTTACAATTAACCAGAGATTCAATTTCTTTAATATATATATGGCTATTCAGGTTATTTACTTTTTTTTTTTTTTTTTTTTTTTTTGCGGTACGCGGGCCTCTCACTGTTGTGGCCTCTCCCGTTGCGGAGCACAGGCTCCGGACGCGCAGGCTCAGTGGCCATGGCTCACGGGCCCAGCCGCTCCGCGGCATGTGGGATCTTCCCGGACCGGGGCACGAACCCCTGTCCCCTGCATCGGCAGGCGGACTCTCAACCACTGCGCCACCAGGGAAGCCCCAGGTTATTTACTTCTTTAGTGAGCTTTGGTAGTTTGTCTCATAAGGATGTAGTCAATTTCATCAAAGTTTATTTGCATAAAGTTGCCAATAAATATTATTGTTTCATTGTTGTTTTAATGTCTCTAAGGGATCTGTAACGATCTCTTCTTTCATTACTAGTATTCCTAATTTGTGTCTTTTTTCTCATCAGTCTAGCTAGAGATCAATCTTATTAGCTGCATGTCACAAATTTTGCTATTTGTGTTTTCATTTTATTCAGTTAAAGATATTTTCTAATATACCTAGACTTTTTTGGGCAGGGGTATTTACAAGTGTGCTGCCCAATTTCCAAATACTTGTAGATTTTTCAGATGTTATTTTTAGTATAATTTCTTCATGGTCTAAGAATATACTTTGTGTTGTTTCAATCCTCTTAAACATAGTTTTATGGCCCAGAATATAGTCTGTTGTGGTAAATGTTCCATGTTCATTTGAAAAGAATGCTCTACTGAGCCTGTGCTCTAGAGCCCGTGAGCCACAACTACTGAAGCCTGCGTGGCCACAACTACTGAAGCCCACGCGACTACAGCCTGTGCTCTGCAACGAGAAGCCACCGCAATAAGAAGCCCGTGCACTGCAACGAAGAGTAGCCCCCGCTCTCTGCAACTACAGAAAGCCCATGCACAGCAATGAAGACCCCATGCAGCCAAAAATAAATAAATAAATATTTTTTAAAAATCTGGGGACTTCCTTGGTGGTCCAGCCTTCCAATGCAGGGGATGCAGTTTCGATCCCTGGTCAGGGAACTAAAGATCCCACATGCCACGGGGCAACTAAGTTCGTGCACTGCAACTACTGAGCCTGTGCACTCTAGAGCACATGCACCACAACTAGAGAGCCCATGTGCCACAACTACTGAGCCCACACGCTCTGGAGTCTGAACACCACAACTAGAGAGAAGCCCACACACCGCAAGGAAAGATTCCACATGCTGCAATGAAGATCTCACGTGCTGCAACTAAGACCTGATACAGCCAAATAAATAAATAAATATTGTTTAAAATATTTAAAAAATTAAAAATAAAAATCTGGGGACTTCTTTGGTGGTCCAGTTGTTAAGACTCCATGCTTCCATGGCAGGGGGCACAGGTTCAATCCCTGACTGGGAAACTAAGATCCCACATGCCACAAGGTGCAGCCAAAAAAAAAAAAAATCTGTTAGAGTACACCTGTGTTCATAGCAGTATTATTCACACAGCTAAAATGTGGAAGTAACCCAAGTGTCCATCAATGAATGAATGGATAAGCAAAATGTGGTATGTACATAAAATGGAATATTATTCAGACTTAAAAAGAAAGGAAATTCTGACCCACGCAACACAGATGAACCTTGAGGACATTATGTGAAGTGAAATGAAATAAGCCAGTCACAAAAAGACAGATTCTGAATGATTCTACTTATATGAGGTACTTAGTCAAAAATCACAGAGACAGAAAGTAGAATGATGGTTGCCAGAGGCTGAGGGGAAGGCAGAATGAGGGGTTACTAATTAATGGGCATAGACTTTCAGTTTTAAAAGATGAAAAGAGTTATGGAGACGGATGGTGGTGGTGATGGTAGCACAACATTATTAATATATTTAATGTCACTGACTGTTCACTTAAAAACAAGATGGCAAATTTTATCACAATTTTAAAAATTAGAAAAAAACTATTAGAACATACCCATTTGTTCAAATATATGCTGGCTGTCTGCTATTTGCAGAATGTACTGCTGCCAGTCCTCAACCCCCCAGGTATTCCAAACCAAATCTGATATGGCTGGAGACACTTTTTTTTTAAAAGAATGACAAAGCAGACTGGTACATGTTCTCTTTATTAAATCTTACTAGTATTCTTTAAGGAACAAACACACAGATGAGTAGGCTACAGTGAAGAAATCTTCTTTTTATAAGAGAGTTAAGAAGACATTAAAAGATAATTCCAGGTATTATCTTCAGTGATGCTTCTTATCTTTTTTCTGGGACTCCAGGTAATATTCAGCCCCTACAGCTACCACAAATGCAGCAAATCCCCATTTGAATCCTTTTAATAATGCACCAACAAAGGAAACATTATTTGCAAAGCCACCCGTGTATCTCCAAGCTTCATTGCTAGAGGGAAAAAAAGGGGAAAATTATATTCACATATGACTTACATACATTCATTGAGTAAAATATATTTGATTTCATCTTTCTAACAGACTTAAATGCAACCTTCTATAAGATAATCTAAGTGGATCACAATAGGAAACTTTCTTTGACATAAGATAATTAGATCTATATGCCCACATTTCGTACATGAAATACAAGAAAAAACACTTGATGATTTCATATTTCACAGTCATCGTACTCAGGATTTTACAGAATTCTCAAATCCAAGGCTCACCTTGGCCTATCCATCACAGGTCAGTTGTGTAGCTTTGCTCATACTAGCCATTACAGCTTCATGGAAAGAGGAAGTTAAGAGACCTGGGTATTAATCTTTGCTCTGCCATACTAGATACACAACTTAGGCTCGGCAAGTTACTTAACCTGTTGGGGCCTGTTTCTTCTACTCAATAATGATTAATGGTTACTATTTACCTTACAGCGTTATCATAAAGATTAAACAGAGTAATGTATGATGTATTTTGGCACAGAGAGTACGTAACACTCGATAATACTATTACTATTCAAGAGGATCATTGATTTTCCCTGTCATAGAAGCCGGAACTTTAGTAGACTAATTTCGTGCTCTGGCAATCATTCTTTTGAGTATCCTGAACAGAGAAGGAAACAAATCAGAGCGCTCTAGTGAAAAGAAGTCTTCTCTCACAGGTAAGGATAAATGAGTGGAAAAAAATCATGCTTTAAAGAACAAAACCCATTTAACTCTAAAAATCTGACTTACGAAAGCTAATCAAATCTAATTTAAGACACCAAAACCAGGCAAAGACATTAGAAGGAAACTACAGATTAATATTCTTCATCAACATAGATGCAAATATTCTTAACAAAATTTTAGAAAATTGAATGCAGTAATATTTAAAAGGATAATATATCACGATGAAGTAGGGTTTACCTCAAAAGAATGCAAGATTGGTATAACATCTGAAAATGAATAAAATTAACTCACCATATTAACAGAATAAAAAAAGAGGTGAGCGTCTTAATAGATGTAGAAAAAGCATTTAACAAAATTCAATACCTATTAGTAACAATAACAATAATAATAGTAACTCATAGTAACCCAGGAAGAGAAGAGAAATTCCTCAACTTGATGAAAGGCATCTCTGAACATCCTACAACTAACATTACACTTAATGATGAAAGACTGAATGCTTTCCCCAATTAGGAATAAAGCTAGGATGTTCAAATACACCACTTTTATTCAACATTATACTAGCAGTGTTAGCCCATGCAATAATGCAAGAAAAAGAAATTAAAAGGTTATAGATTGAAAAAAAAAAGTAACGTTGTCTTTGTAGACGAAATGATCTTCTATGAAGTAAATTCTAAGGAATCTGTAAGAAACGCCTGCTAGAACTAAAAAGTTAGCAAGGTAACAAGATACAAATTCAATATATAAAAAGCAATTATATTTTTATATATTAGCAATGAACAACTGGAAACTGAAGTTTAAAAATACTGTTTACAATAGCATAAAAAATACGGAATAAGTCAGGATAAATTGAACAAAATATGTACAAGACTGTATGAACACTGCTGAGAAAATTAAAGAGGATCTAAACTGTCCATGGACTGGAAGACAATATTGTTAAGACAGCAGTTATCCTCAACTGAGCTAAAGATTCAAGGTGATCCCAATTAAATTCCAAGCAGGCTTTTTATAGAAACTAAAAAGCTCATTCTAAAATTTAAATATAAATACAAGAACTTGGAATAGCTAAAACAATTTTTTTTAAAGTTGGACATCTTAGTTTATACTACCTGATTTGAAGACAGTGTGATATTGACATAAAATAGATATATTGATCAGGGTAACAGAAAAGAATCCAGAAATAGACTGTACAGATATTGTCAACTGACTTCTGACAATGGTGTCAAAGTCAATTAATGGGGAAAGACAGTCTTTTAATATATGGTGCTAGAACAAGTGGAGGTCCATATGCAAAAACATTAACCTTCATCCTTACCTCATATGCATAAAAATTAACTCAAATGGATCATATGCCTCAATGTAAGAAAGAACACTATAAAAGCTTCCAGAAGAAGATTAGGAGAAAATCTTAGGATGCAAAAAGCACAAACCATAAAAGAAAAAAATGCTAAATTGGGACTTCAGCAAAATTTAAAACTCTTTTAAAGACATCATTTAAAAAATGAAAAGAGGAACTTCCCTGGTGAAACAGCAGTGAGAATTTGCCTGCCAATGCAGGGGACATGGGTTTGATCCCTGGTCCAGGAAGATCCCACATGCTGCAGAGCAACTAAGCCTGTGCGCCACAACTACTGAGCCTGTGCTCTAGAGCCTGCAAGCCACAACTATTGAGGCTGCGTGCCACAACTACTGAAGCCTGCGCACCTAGAGCCTGTGCTGTGCAACAAGAGAAGCCACCGAAATGAGAAGCCTGCGCACCGCAATGAAGAGTAGCCCCTGCTCACCGCAATTAGAGGAAGCCTGTGTGCAGCCATGAAGACCCAATGCAGCCAAAAATAAACAAACAAACAAACAAACAAATAAATAAATTTATTTTAAAAAAAGAAAATGAAAAGATAAGCCACACTCTGGGAAAAACATTTGCAAAACTTTTATCTGATAAAGAACTTATATTAAAAATATATAGACAACTCATAATTCAATAAAAGACAAACACTCTGATAAATAGAATGGGCAAAAGATCTGAATAAACATTGCACCAAAGAAAATAGACAAATAAGCATATGAAAAGAGTCTCGTGATCTTCATTCTTCATGGAAATGCAAATTAAAACCCAAAGAGATATTACTATCACATTCACTAGAATGGCTAAAATTAAAAGGCTGATAATACTAAGTACTGATGAGGACATTGAGCAATTGAAATTCTCATGCATTGTTGGTGGGAATGCAAAATGGTACAGCCACTTTGTAAAACAGTTTGGCAGTTTTTTATTTAAAAAAATACACTTTTCAAATGATTCAGAAATCCCACTGTTAGGTATTTACCCAAGAGAAATGAAAGCATATGTTCACATACACTTGTACTTGAATGTTTAAAGCAACTTTGCTCATAGTAGCCAAAAACTGGAAACAAGCCAGATGGTCATCAACTGCTGAACAGTAAACAAAATGAGGTATATGCATACATTGGAGTAGTACTCAGCAATAAAAAAGGAAGGAACTATGGATATAAGTTAACAATGTACATAAGTCTCAAAAGCACTATGATAAGTGAAAGTGGCCAGAACAAAAGACTACAGACTGTATGATTCTAATTGAAAAAGCAGATCAAGGGTTGCCAGGAACCAGGGGCAGGATAGCACTGACTGCAAAGGATCATCAGGGAACTTTTTGGTATTCTAGAAATATTCTGCACCATGATTGTGGTGGTAGTCATGTAACTGCACACGTAACTGCACACATCTGTCAAAACTCATGGAATGATACACTTAAAGTGGAGTGAATTTTACTATATATAAGTGGTATTTTAATAAAGCTGATTTTAAAACTTAAATGTAAAAGGCCATTTTCAATGATTTTTTAAAAAAGAGAATACATTGAAAAGGAACATAGATACTGCTTCTCTAGGATAAGTTCTATTTAAATTATTTAATTATTCTTACCGGCACCACGGATCCCTTAGCCCTCGTGCAGCCAGCTTCTTCTGGACAGTTTCTAATGGTGTCCCTTCTATACTCCATTGTTTATAATCTGGAAGTTCCATTTTACTATGACCATGTTCATGTCCATGTCCATGGGCCATGTCTACAGGAAAAGATTAATTTAAGGGAGAAATACATATATTGTGGATATCAAATACCCAAGTTTACTATTTATGTTTTAAGGTAAAAATTTAATGTTTTAAAAAGAAAAGCAATATAAATACTTGAAAATTCGAAGCTAAGAAATTTTATAAAACAGTGTCTCTTTACATAACTAGTACCTGTTCACAGTTTGGAAATATACATATGCAAAATATAAAAAAGAAAAATAATCAGTAATCCCATCACTAAGAGATAACCATTTACTATTTGGTTTCTTTCTTCATTATAATAATAGCAAATATTTATCATGCCCTATGTGCCAGGTGCACTATGATAAAGTGCTTTAACTGTCTTGACTCCACATTATTCCTAAAACAACTCTTTGAACTTAAATTACTATTATTATCCCCATTTTATAGATGAAGACAATGAGGCTCCAAGAAAATAAGTAACTTTCTGAAGGCAACAAAAATAGTTAATGGTACCATTGGGTTTTGAACATTGCAGTTTCATTTCAGAGCCCTTGCTCCTAACTTTTAAGCAATACTGTTTCCTTCTTTTCAGTCTTTCATAATGCATGAATATCTATTACAAAAATGTTGTACATACTGCTTTGTTACGTGCTTTCTTCAGATGATTCTTTAAAAATGCGGTGTTACTGTGGTTAATACATATGGATCACGTGAACTTTTTCTGTAAAGAGTCACATAGTAAATATTTTAGGCTTTGTTGGCCAAGAGGTAAAATCAAGGTTATTATGTAGGTACTTTATATAACAGGAGAAAAAACAAATTTCCATAAATATTTATTGATAAAATTCAAAATATAACAACTGAGTATAATTTTTTATAATACAAGTCTTCTGATGAAAAAATACAATTCCTTTTTTGGGGGATAACATTTTGCTTAACTGGGGCTCAAAGTTTAGTGTTCCTTAGTATCAAATTGATTACAAATGTTCATCTGTAAAAACCCTTCTTAACTCATTGGCCACATAAAAACAGGCAATGGGCTGAATTTGGCCAGCAGGCTGTAGTTTGTTAACTCTTTTTTTTTTTAAATAAATAAATTTATTTATTTATTTTTGGCTGCATTGGGTCTTCATTGCTGTGCGCGGGCTTTCTCTAGTTGCGGCGAGCAAGGGCTACTCTTTGTTGCAGTGCACGGGCTTCTCATTGCAGTGGCTTCTCTTTTTGCAGAGCACAGGCTCTAGGTGCATGGGCTTCAGTAGCTGTGGCTCACGGGCTCCAGAGCGCAGGCTCAGTAGTTGTGGCTCACAGGCTTAACTGCTCCGCGGCATGTGGGATCCTCCTGGACCAGGGCTCGAACCCATGTTCCCTGCATTAGCAGGCGGATTCTTAACCACTGCACCACCAGGGAAGTCCCTAGTTTGCTAACTTTTGACGTAGATCAACAGAGACTTTTTAAAAAAATTTTTATTGAAATATAGTTGATCTACAATGTTGTTAGTTTCATGTGTACAGCAAACTGATACAGATATACATATATTAAGTATTCTTTTTTTTAACATACTCTTCCATTAACATAGTCCTTAGGACCCCTTTTTAATCGATAAATTTGCTTTAATAAAATATACCCCAATGGGTATATAAAGATTCCAGTTTTCTAGTGTTACTTTTATAGATAATACAAAAATAAACTTGAGCTCAGTCCCCAGTTATATTGTTATGAATTTCAAATTAACAGGGTATGAATTAATAATGCTATACTGTAATTTGTATAAGGTTAGCAGTAGCAATTCTAGAATCACTGCTTTCCAGAAATAAAACCAAACCAAATAATTATTACCATTTTGTCTGCATTTACAACTATAAACAAGTCTAGTAATAAGGCAGGATTCTTACACTGAATTTTAGAAGACAGAGGTAATTATTAGATAGTGTATACTAAAGACACATTATGTGAAGTGCTCATTTCATTAAACAATAGTTCCCAGAATATGGGGGACAAAACTGTACATAGTAATTCTGACAAATTAGCCAACACTTAATATTTTTATTTATAGACATGTTAAGATATCAAAAAACATTATGTTGATGATTTTCACATTTAAAAGAGAATAAAAATGAACACCTACCAAACACAAGTTAAAACTACAACATTCACAACTTTGAATGAAACATTTAATCCATTATTTCATTATTATTTGGTGGATTCAATAATATAAAGGAAACAAATTATGGTTTCAGATTTCAGTCTGACTTTTGAGATTCAATACATTATCACAAAAGAAAGACTTCTAGAAGCATTTAATTATAATGATAAAGTGTTGTCTTCTTCTAACTATGTTTTCCAAAAAATATTTTTTAAAATAATGTTTCATTCCAAAAATCTTTAGATTACAAGAAAACCCTTATTTTGGCAAATGTCAATTCTAGAACATTAAACGTACTTGAGTATCAATGTACTTGGAAGAGAATACAAAACAAAGGTCAAAAATTTTTGATTAAATAGCTTGATTTTGAAAATGAAAATTGAAATATTACCATGGTATGAAAGCTATCTCAAAGTTACAATACTACTATGCTCAAAATATTAAGTAATTTGGAAGATATATCTTTGAAAAAAAAAACCATGAAAGTATACCTATACTCATTTCTCCTAAACAAATTTCCTTTAATAAATTCAATGTATTTTCTCTTCTATCTGATTAAAATATTTCAGTAAGAGTCCCTTCATAGGCATTTACTAAATATTTTAATGACTTTTCAAGAAGAACAAAAAGTTGAACAACACTAGTTTTAGGGAAGCTTCATTTTCTCTTAAAAATTATTTCTACTTCAGAATAGCCATAAATCAAACAATGATATCCTGATCACTTGAAGGAAGAGTTTGGAATCCTACTGAAGTGCAGACTTTGGTGCTGTACAGATCTGGCATCAAACCCTGAATGTACCATTAATAGCTGTAAAATCCTGTGCAAATCATTTAAATCTTGCTCAACTTCAGTTTCTTCATATAACATGAGGCTAAAACCTACCTTGCAAGATTGTGAAAATTGGGGAAAACACATTGTGATGATATGCCTTCCACTTTCACAACTAGGTGGTGAGAATGTGATTTAACAAAACCACTGTAAAAAACTGTTTGGTATGTCCTAGAAAAGTTAAACATTTGAATACCTTACGGCCTAGCAATTCCAGTCATAGGTACTGTATATATACTCTAGATCTGCACTGTCCAATATGGTAGACACTAGCTCCCTAAATGTGGCCTATGCAACTGAGGATCTAAAAATTTTTATTTAATTTTAACTAATTTAAATTTCAAAATGGATTTTCAAACCAGTTATTGGAAAATTTTAAAGTGTCTTTGGTACAAACTGGGCATGCAAAGCTGCTTTATCAACTGTAAATTTTATGAAATATAAATGCAGATCAAGTGTTTGCATTTATGGAAACAGCATATTCCGTAAGAGTAAAACATCACTTTTGAAGACAGCATGAAGAAAATGTAAAATATTCCATTAATAACTTTTAATACTGATTACACCTTAAAATTATAATATTTTGAATATATACACTCAGATAAAATCATTATTAAAATTAATTTTGGGGCCTCCCTGGTGGCGCAGTGGTTGAGAGTCCGCCTGCCGATGCAGGGGATACGGGTTCGTGCCCCGGTCTGGGAGGATCCCATATGCCGCGGAGCGGCTGGGCCCGTGAGCCATGGCCGCTGGGCCTGCGCGTCCGGAGCCTGTGCTCCGCAACGGGGGAGGCCACAACAGTGAGAGGCCCGCGTACCGAAAAAAAAAAAAAAAAAAAAAAAAATAAAATTAATTTTGTTTCTTTTTACCTTTTTAAAAATTTTTAAATTTAAAAAATTTTTTTGCATATGAATGTTTATTTATTTTTTCCAGCTTTATTGGAGTATAATTGCTTTACAATGGTATATTAGTTTCTGCTTTATAAAAAAGTGAATCAGTTATACATATACATCTGTTCCCATATCCCTTCCCTCTTGCGTCTCCCTCCTTTTTAATATGGCTACTAGAAATTTTTAAATAACATATTTGGTTTGTATTATATTTGCACTAGACAGCACTGCTCTAGAGAAACTCTTGCATCTGTATAACAGATATATTTTATAATCAACAGGCAGATAGATAGGGACTTCCCTGGTGGCGCAGTGGTTAAGAATCTGCCTGCCAGTGCAGGGGACATGGGTTTGAGCCCTGGTCAGGGAAGATCCCACATGCCGCGGAGCAACTAAGCCCGTGCACCACAACGAATGAGCCTGCGCTTTAGAGTCCGCATGCCACAACTACTGAAGCCTGTGTGCTGCAATTACTGAAGCCCATGCACCTAGAGCCCGCGCTCCACAATAAGAGAAGCCACCACAATGAGAAGCCCACACACAGCAACAAAGAGTAGCCCCGGCTCGCCACAACTGGGGAAAGCCTGCGTGCAGCAACGACGACACAACGCAGCCAAAAAAAAAAAAAAAAGCTAGAGAATCAGGCGGAAAAACTGTTAAAATAAAAATTCAACAAAAATGCCAAACACACAATGAAAAAAAAAATCTTTCTAGCCATATTATTTATGCTAGCCCCAAACTGTAAACAACTCAAATGTCCAACTATGGAATGGATTAATTATGGAATATTACACAGTGAAAAACAACATGCAAAAGTATGAATGAATTTCACAAATATAAGAATGAGCAAGGGGTGAGTTAGAAAAAAATACACACTTTGAATCCCATTTATATAAATGGAAAAACCTAACAATTCATTTTCTAGGAAAAAAGTTTAAGTGAAACAAGTAAATGATTATTACAAGTTAGGATGCTGGTTACCTCTTGCTGGAGGAGAAGGAAACACAGAAACTCATTCAGGGAGCTTCTAAGGCAGTGTTTTTCAACGTATTGTAATTACTGTATCCCAAAGGTGCTTTCTTAAGACCTTTTTTCCCCCTCATCATGTTCTCACCCTACCCCTCCACATGAAAATTTAATACCACAGTTTATGTACTATGGCTCTTTGGAAGGCCACAAACTATTGTATTATCTAAGGGCTTTTTTGCCCTCTCATCCCCACCCAACAAGAACCAGTTTTTACCTCCTTAAAAGGGAATCACCTCTGCTGAGAATGCATATTTAAGTTTTTGGCAATGCTTTATTTCCTAACCTGAGGGGTGGTGATCAAGTGTTTGCTTAATTATAATTCTTAAAAATGTACTTATGTTTTATACAGCCTTCTGTTATGTATACTTCACAATAAAAACTAAAATTAGATAAAGTGACTTAAATCGTGCCAAGGACTCAACAAGAGGTGATTATTTCCCTTTCAGAGCTTTTCAAACAAGAACAGCAAGGAAATAAGTTCAACAAGGAAAGAACATGTAATCATGAATTTTTTTTCATCTCCTTCTATCTACCTATGTTTGGAGTGAACCTACAAGTTTGTTGGATATCAACCTCCACTAACGGGAGCTGGCTCTAGTGCAGGAACAGTGTTGGCATACTTTCCCTAAGAAGGAAATAAAAGGGAAATGCCGCTTACACTATATGTAATTTCACAGTTTACCGAAGACTTTGAAGTATATATCCCAATTTCTCATTTAAAAAACTGTACCATAAGAACATTAGAAAATAAAAGACAAATTAACTGTTTTCCCCTTTAGTGTCCCTTCCAGTCCCTGTATCCGCGTATATGCAATTGAATAGTAATCACACGAAAAACTGATGTTACTTTGTACCCTTTTAACATTGTGTCATAAACTTTCATACCAGAAAAATCTTATTTAAAACTGTACTATACATGCTCGTGAGGTAGGCATTACAAGTATTCCTATTTTACAAATTTTCGATTTGAGTGCGGTTGTGCCTTCATTCGACTCAAAGATAAACCAAAAAACACGGGGCGGGGGGTGTTGCGGGTGACGCAGGAGGAAAAAAAGCATCTGGACTTAACCACCACAGTGATCCTCACAGCATCCTTCTACAACCACCCCTCACTACTCCAGGACTTCATAGTTCTCTCCTGCTAGTTCTTCGATCTCCTTCCCTCTTGAGCTACTCATTCTCATCATCCTTCTCTATTTAGTCTCTCCTTTTCGACAATCCCCGGAGTAGAGTCTCATTCTCATTCCCGATCAAGAGATCTACCACCAGCTCCCCTGTTTACCTGACAGCAATCTGACCTCTCAGGACACTCAAGATTCAACGCACCAGCCGGAGGCAACCGGAAACGGAAGTTGTCACCTCGAGTACCTTACGGCAGGAAAGCAGAGGAGAAATTTAACATTCTGGTCCTGGGTCACTGATTCCTGGACCAGGTGGAGGTGACATGAAGGAGGCTGGAAGTGGACATTTTCCCCGCACATCTGTGTATCCGGAGTCTGACCGAGGTAAGAGAAACCGTGGAGGACAGAGGGAGGGGAAGAAGCGACGTGGTCCTTCCTAGGAGACCGGAATCTTTAGACTCTGCACAGGGGGAGGGCCGCGGGCATACTGCTGCCAATCAGCGGTGCTGTTGTTGGAGCGTGGAATCACCCAATGGGAGGGCCGATTGTTGCGCTGCAGTTGGCAGGCTGCTGCGGGAGGCGGTGGCGGTAAGAAGCCGGAGGCAGAGGGGTGACAGGTAGGCGGCGGCGCTATCTCTGGGGGACGCG
Organism: Mesoplodon mirus; assembly: GCF_964341445.2. NCBI lineage: Eukaryota > Metazoa > Chordata > Mammalia > Artiodactyla > Ziphiidae > Mesoplodon > Mesoplodon mirus. The sequence continues at coordinate 35,156,334 of NC_138984.1, forward strand.
GAGTGCCAGATAGGGGGGATTTTCTTCTTCTCCGGCTACAGGAACTATAGAGGGGATCTGCCGAGGGTGGTCTGGGAAGGCGGTAGCCGGGGAGTTGGGTGTTGGTGGTTTCGGAACCTCTAGGAGACCAGCTAGCAGCTTGGGAGGGTCGTGAGGAGAAGGCAGCCGAGGCGGATGGAGGCTGAGCCCTGCGGGGCGACGTAGGGGCCTCAGGCGTGGGGGGCTGCGGTGGCGCCGGCGGAGACGGGAGAGAGGCCGGAGCAAGACGGCGTCGTGAGGGCTGGAAGAATTCCTTGCACGGAGCTCCGAGAGAGAAGAGGACGCGCGGCATTGCAGGCACCTGAGAGAAATCCTAGGGCTTGCTTCTTCTTAGGGCCGTTTCTCAGGGTGGGAACGGAGGAAGCGGAGAAGAAAGATATTTATTGGCGGCCAGATCCTTGAAAGTCTTCGTAGCTGTATATTATGTAATCCTTGGCCGTTATTTACCCAAACAATCAGGTTGCCCCTCCTGGAAGAGGAGGTCTTGCAATCTCTTGATGTGTGAGGATAGTTTTTTCGTTTGTTTGACTGTTTTGTACCCCGGCAGGCTCTGTGGTCGAAGAAGCATGAAGGATAGAGTAGTCACGAAGAGCTTATCCCAAATATGGACTTGGGTTGAGAGATGTGTTAGTCTGAGATGAACGTGGCCAGGTTCACGTTCTGTAGTTCGTGAATTTATTTGTTTTGAGGGTCAAGGCTAACTACAAATCTTTTTTTTTTCTTTTAATCTTCAGGAAAGTGGAGACCCTCAAAAATCTATAGTAGGAGGTAAGTGCAAGTTGGAAAATGACTAGAAGATTAGTTGGTAGATTTTTTTACCCCCTAAATATTGTGGGTGTTAGAGACTGTAAAAATTAGGTGGTGGTCTGATTTTGGTGGGGGGAGAGTCGTCTTTTTAAGCAATTTGCTCTATGAGTCTGAGAAACCAGTTTGAATTATTTATTTCTTAGGTTTAAAAAGTATGTTCTGTGAACCTCTCCGGTAGAGGTAAAATGTATTTACAGACATAATTAATTGTAGATTCTCCTGTTTTTTCTAAGTTTTTATAATTCATTATTTGCACAATGAAATACCGAATTAAAATAGGAATTCCATTCAGTGTGTATTATGGAATGACAGACTACGTTAAAAACTTGATTTTATAGCTCACTGGAAAGCAGTTTTAAAGGAAGTGTTACAAATTTCTAAAATGTGAGCTGATGGAAATGTTGCCTTTAGCTTAGAAGATAAAGACTCATGTAGTATTTATTAGCAAGTGTATCATTTTCCTGAGCTTATTTTAATACTGCATGTCAGAAAAACTTTCTAAAATGTGATTTTGTTTTCTATTATTGATAATTTATATTAGTGTATCCCAGAAACTAAATTGAAAAAAGTTTTTTTTCCACATGTCATTTGGTAAAGAGAGCTGGATCATTAGAGTTTGTTTTGAAATATTTAGCATACTGAGATATTTATCAGTGTTTCAGATAAAAATTTTGATACTTGGTGTTTCATTCTTGGTCGTTTTATCTTTTGGCAAGAATAATACTCTCAGTCCAAAGAACAGTTCTGCTTCTGTTTTAGGTGCAGTTCTGTAGTGTGAGTACCTGTGAACAAATCTCTGCTTTCATGCAGGGTATATGTGTCTCTGTGTGTGTATATATGTGTTTCTTCTTATTATGTAACCAGCCTACTAGAGTTGTCTTAGAGAACTAATGGCTGATTTTGAATGGCCAGTAGGTGTCCTTGTAGAATGCAATAAAGTTGAACATTGAGTAGGAAATTACCAAGTGATTTAAGGAATGCTAGTCCAAACTAGAATATAATAATAATTGGCTGATTATTTATACATCATTAGAAATTCTCTTTTCTGATACACTTCAGTATTGTTTATAAGGAATTTGAAACAATGACTGTAAAGAAGTATAAGTGTTTGCCCTAAAATGGGCTTTGGAAGCTTGTTTTTTAATCCAACTCTTAAGCTATCTTGACATGCGATATGGATTTAGGATTATTTGATTGTTTTTTAATACAGTTTTGTCATCTTATTGTAGTTTATTAGGTTCTAGAATGGTTAAGATTTTCAGCTTGACTGAATTTTGTAATAGAAAAATCAATGCTACATAATGAAAAACTAAAATGATAAAACATGGGCAGAAAGTCTCCAGACAAATTAACAGCTGCACAAAATAATACTTTGTTATTGTTTTTTTAATGCTTTGTTATGTTCTTTTAAAGAATAGAGGAATTTTTGTCTTTCTTTTTCTGTGGCTTAGTTTTTTTGATGTCCCAAATAGCTTCTTTTTACATTTTTATCTGACTGGTAGACAGTGTGCTTTTCTCGGGATGATGAACTGAACATTTGTCATTGTCTAAAATATATAATGGATTCTGGAGGGAGCTGGCACAGAAAGATTAGGGCTGCTATTAGTACAGCCCCTTACCTGCAGAGCTTTCTGCTGTGCTCTTATCACTGTGTAGCTCTGCTCGTTTTGCCTGCTGTAGATACATTGTTAAAAAATAGAGTTGGACCTAATTCAGGTATTCTCCATAAAAGTGAGTGACTCCAAGAGAGTTACATGTGTATCAGAATAATCTAGGAGTTAAAAAAAACAGGCACACGTGCATATCCGTTATATCATCTCCACTTCCCTGCAGAATCTTAGTGGTAGGGGGAATATGAAGGGAGGCAGATATATTTTGAAGGAAAAAAAATTCTCTGGATGATAAGGTTTATGACGGGCTTCTACTTGAGAATCATTGATCTAATTCAAGGCTCTCACACTGTGATGTGAACCAGAACAGTAGTTTTAGCTTGAGAAAAAGGGCTTCTAAATCTATCAATATATTATAGCTCAATAAATTTTCACCATTTAATGTCATAGCTGGGATGATGGATTTTCTAATCAGGAGCTAAAGTTGCCAGAAATAAAAATTGTGCTGAATGTTTTGGTTGGGATTACTTTTTACTTGGCACTTAGCTGCTTTACATAAACCAAGCTAATTTCTTTCATAATTCAGACCTGTGCTTTGCACAGATATTTACTTGTACCTGTTCTCTCAATGTCTCTGAAAGCTATCTAGTACTAAATTAAACTAGAATTGGAAGTTTTCTTGATAAAAGGGTTTTTTTGCAATATTGCTATGATATGATGAAGGTATACATTTATCTTTTTGTAAACAAATAATATATATTAAAAATTGAAATTGTGAATGTGTTGACTTTGACACAGGTCCTGTTTAGAAATTCATGGTATATTCTTATGAATCCTAGACTTTCTGTTTGGGTATTTGTCTGCCATGGAGACAATTACGAGAAAAAGTAAATGAATAGACTTTAATTTTGGAGAAAGGAGTAAAAAACTCAATTATGTAATATATTAAGGGTGTGACTTTGATTACTTATGGGATTATAGTTCTTTCTAAGTTTGAAATACAACTGCCAAAAATGTGGTCATAAAATATGGTAAGTGGCACTTAAATTGTTAAATGGCAAAGCATGGATTACATAATAGTTATTTTGTTCTGTTCCAAAAACTGAACTTCAAAAAAGGTTAGAATCAAACTTATCTATCACTTTTGTCATTATGAATCCTTGCCTTTTTTTCATTGAGGTGTAATTGACATTATCCGTTGACTCTTTTTTTTTCTTCAATTTTATTTATTTATTTGCATGGGTTTTCTCTAATTGCGGCGAGTGGGGGCTACTCTTCGTTGCGGTGCGCGGGCTTCTCGTTGCAGTGGCTTCTCGTTGTGGAGCACGGGCTCTAGGTGCACCGGCTTCAGTAGTTGTGGCACACAGTCTCAGTACTTGTGGCTTGCAGGCTCAGTAGTTGTGGCGCACGGGCTTAGTTGCTCCGTGGCATGTGGGATCTTCCCGGACCAGGGCTTGAATCTGTGTCCCCTTCATTGGCAGGCAAATTCTTAACCGCTGTGCCACCAGGGATGTCCCTATCCCTTGACTCTTGATATTGCTTGCTTCTTATTTAGCTACTAAGATTTGTCAGTTTACCTCCTTAAATTCCCCATTTTTTTTTTTTTTTTTTTTGCGGTACGCGGGCCTCTCACTGCTGCGGCCCCTCCCGCTGCAGAGCACAGGCTCCGGACACGCAGGCCCAGCGGCCACAGCTCACGGGCCCAGCCACTCCACGGCACGTGGGATCCTCCGGACCGGGGCACGAACCCGCGTCCCCCGCATCGGCAGGCAGACTGTCAACGACTGCGCCACCAGGGAAGCCCTCCCCATGCACTTTTTTGAAAAATGGGTGGAGGGAGTTGGATGCTGAGTGGGGAGTGAAACTTATGCTTTTTACATATTCTTTTGTACTGAGGCTTAATTGTTTTTGTTTGTTTGTTTACTGGACGTTTTAGAGCGGTTTTAGATTCACAGCAAAATTGAGTAGAAAGGACAGAGATTTCCCATAAACCCTCTCAAATATGCATAGACCCCCCCCATTATCAATATCTCCCACAGAGTAGTACATTTGTCACAATTGATGAGCCTACATTGACACATTATCACCCAAAGTTCATAGTTTACATTAGGGTTCAGTTTTGGTGTTGTACATTGTATGGGTTTGGTCAAATGTATAATGACGTATAATCACTATAGTATCATATGGAGTAGTATTAAGGTTTTTTAATCAGCAGGTATTCCTTTTGTAGTTCTTTCTTTTTAAATGAAAAAGGGAGTGGGGAGGGGAGCGTATATTACTCCCTTTATACTTTATACGTTATACTATGATTGTAAAACTCATATGGTAGACATGATGTGCTGTAATATCTAAAGTTAATATGAATTTGCAGTCTGTCACAGTACCTACTGTTTTATTGTTTGTGGGAAAAAACTAGAGGAAATGAATGTTTCTGTTCTTCATGGATCTGTTGTCACATCTCTTTGTCATTCTGTACCCTGTCCCTCTGATGTTATTTACTCAAATCAATCTCTAATCCAGAGCCTTTTCTTAATCTCTGGTTCCTATTCTATAAACCTAATTGCCTGCTAGTTGAGGATGACCTGCAGATACCTCAAATACAGTATATATAAAAGTGAATTTGTGGGCTTCCCTGGTGGTGCAGTGGTTGAGAGTCCACCTGCCGATGCAGGGGATACGGGTTCGTGCCCCAGTCTGGGAGGATCCCACATGCCGTGGAGCGGCTGGGCCCGTGAGCCAGGGCCGCTGAGCCTGCGCGTCCGGAGCCTGTGCTCCGCAATGGGAGAGGCTACAACAGTGAGAGGCCCGCGTACCGCAAAAAAAAAAAAAAAAAAAGTGAATTCATATTTTGTCATCTATCTAATGTGCTGAAGCTGGAACCTGGTGTTATCTTTGACACTTTATTCATATACCCCTCATCTGAGCAATGCTATATTCTGTTGACTCTGCCTTTTTATTTACTTCTCTCAATTTCTACAACCACTGGAAATAGTGTGAAGAGTTAGGACCTAGAGGCAGATTATCTAGATTAGAATCCCAACTCCACCATTTATAGCTTCAGTTTCTTTAAAAACAGTTGTACAGTCCAGCAGTTGCACTGTTGAGCATTTATTCCAGAGAAATTGAAACTTACATTCACACAAAAACCTGTACCTGAATGTTCATAGCAGTTTTATTCCTAATAGTCAAAAACTGGAAACAACCCAAATGTTCTTCAACAGGTGAATGGTTAAACAAACTGGCATGTTTATACTGTGCAGCAATAAAAAGAATGAGTTATTGATACATGCAACAACTAGGATGGATCTGAAGTGAAAAAAGCCACTCTCAAAAGGTTACATACTGTATGATTTCCTCTATATAGCGCTCTTGAAATATCAAAATTATAGAGATGAAGAGCAGAGTAGTGTTTGCCAGGGGTTAAGGATCAGGGAGAAGGGAGTGGGTGGCTACAAGGGAGCCTCTCGGTGATAGAACAGTTCTGAATCTTGATTGTGATGGTAGTTACACATATCTACATCTGTTGTAAAATTGTATAGAACTACACACATACACAGACAAATGAGTGCTTGTAAAACTGATGATATCTGAGTAACCCTCTGTGGACTATACCAATGTCAGTTTCCTGATCTTGATATTTTATTATAGTTATGCAAGATGTTACGATTGGGGGAAACTGGGCAAAGGATACATGGGACCTCCTGGCACGTAGTTTGGGAACTTCTTATGAGTCTGTAATTATTTCGAAATAAAAAATTTTTTAAAAGGGTTGTATTAAGGATTAAATGAGCAAACACATATGAGGTTCTAGTTATAGTACTTGCTTGGTTCATCATAAATACATAATACCTCTACTATATATAAAATAGATAACCAACAAGAACCTACTGTATAGCATAGGGAACTCTACTCAATATCTTGTAATAACATATAATAGAAAAAAATCTGAAAAAGAATATATATATATGTATATATACACACACATATATAAACTGAATAACTTTGCTGTATACCTGAAACTAACACAACTTTGTAAATCAACTATATTTCAATAAAGATAAAAATTAAAAACATGTCACCAAGGTGACATTCTATTAAAACAAATAAAATAAATATATAATGCAAATAATAGTAGCAGCAGCAGCAGTAGTAATGATAGTCTAGCCTTCTAACCTCTTACTAAGCCTCTCACTAGGACTGTTCCAGCAGTATTCATATTGGTCACTCTGCCCTCATAGGTCTTTCCTCCCTGTGGTCCACTCTACAGTGTAACCAGAGTTCTCTTTCTAAAGTGCCTATTACATATTACTCACTTCATACGAAAATGTTTAACGGCTCCCCATTGTATTTTCATACATTAATTTCTTTTTTTCAATCGTAGTGGAAAGAAGCATTGGAGTCGGCATGGCTTCCAGGGTGCTATAACATATGAATTAAAGATAAAAACAGAAAAATCTCAAGCGAGTGTTCTCACCTTCAAGAAGCTGTTATTTTAAGTGTTATCTTAAAGTTTATTTGATATTGCTGCCTGAAACACTACCGCAAAATTAAATGACTCAGGACAAAAAGATTTATTGTAATTTTTCATGATTCTGTAGGTTGGCTAAATTGTTCCTTTATTGGTCTCACTTGGCTGTCTCATGTAGCTGAATCCACCTGGAGGGTTGACTGAGTTAAAAGGTCCAAGATGTCTGCACCCACATGTTTGCACATGGTGCTGGCTGTCCATTAAGGTGCTTCAGTTCTTAGTGTGGTTTCTCATCCTCTGGTAGGCTAGTCTGGCATCCTTACATGGCATTCTCAGGGTAGCATTCTAAAAAAGGTGAAGGTGGAAGCTGTAAGGCTGCAAGACCTCTTTGAGGATTAGGCTTTGAAACTATATAACAGCCCTTCCACCATATTCTGATGATCAAAGCAACTCACCAAGCTAGACCAAATTCAAGGGAGTGGAGAAATGGAAAAGGACCTTTGCTGCAGACAATTCAGGCTGCTATAATAAAGTACCATAGACTGGGTGGTTTAAACAACAGACCTCTATTTCTCACAGTTCTTGAACTTGGGAAGTCCAAGATCAAGGTGCCAGAAAATTTTGTGTCAACTAGGGACCCACTTTCTATTTCCGAGATGGCTACATTCTCATTGTGTTATAACATGTGAGAGTGCTCTCTGGGGATCTCTTTTATAAGGACACTAATCCCATTCATGAGAGCACTACCCTCATGACCTAATCACCTCCCAAAGGCCCCACCTCCTAATACCATCACACTGGGAGTTAGCATTTCAGTATATTTGGGGGAGACCCAAAAATTCAGTCTATAACAATAGTCCACAGAGAGATCAGATTATTTTCTGTTTTCTTAATGTAAGAATGAACAACAGTCCAAAAAATGACACAGTCACTATAAGAATTTAAAATTTTTTGCTGGGATCTATCAAATAAAAGTAAAAACACAAGTACCAAAGACATTAAATAGCAAGCCAAGAAGGACAGATTCAAAATCTTCATGAAGTAGAATAATGTGCATAATATGTGGGAGATTCAGCCTTATCTAACTGTTGTGCTACAGTAGTGTTTCCTGAAACCTTGAAGGAGGTTAATCTGTAGAAAGTTCACTGGGTTTTTATTTGAACAGGTTTTAAACAGCTGATTTAACATCTCCATTAAACTGTTTATTTTTCCTAACCTCTCATTTTCATATAATTTGGTTTTGGCCAGTCACAGTAAGCCACATTACTTTTCTAGAACATAACTCCCAAGTGTTGGCAAGAAATTATAGTACTGCATTATGAAATCTTGTCAGTGTACTGAACTATTATAAACACCCCTCTGTCTGAACTGTAATGGTGGTGCACCTTCACAGAGTAGATTCATTCTTTGGTCAGTCTTGCTTCCTACACTCCCCACCACCCCAATTTCAGTGTAATATCCTAAACACTTTATTCTTAGCATTAAATTGAAGCATAACTGAGATGGCTTGTTGTCATCTTAGACCATAAATTTGTTCCTGCAGTCTCTTTCTTACCTTACCAGGTGGGAATTGTGTTTGGCTGCTAGAAACAGAGATAAGAAATAACCGTTGCTTAAATAAGATAGTAGTTCATTTCTTTGTCTTGTAAAAACAAATTCAGAAGTAGTCTAAGACTGGTACGGCAACTCCATAGTCTTGTCAAGGACCCAGTCTCCTTCTCTCTTTCCTTTGCCATCCTTAGCATGTGGTTTCTATTCTGAAGATCACAGAATGGTTGCTGGATATCCAACTATCACATCCATGATCTAGGCAGAAGGAAGGAAGAAAAAAGGCAGAGGACAAAAGGGACATACCTTCCATCTTTTAAGAAAACTTTCTAGGGACTTCCCTGGAAGTCCAGTGGTTAGGACTCCATGCTTTCACTGCCGTGGGCCCGAGTTCAATCCCTGGTTGGGGAATTAAGATCCTGCAAGCCACATGTGGCTGACAAAAAAAAAAAGGAAAGAAGCCTTTCTAGAATTCCCTACACAGTATTTCCTCTGATCTCATTGACCAGAACTTAGTCATTTGGCCATACTTAGCTATAAGTGAGGGTCAGAAATGGCTTTAGCTGATTGTATAGACTAGATCATTGGGGGTGGAGGTGTGCTTCTCTATCGGGTGGGAACTAGTAGTCTTTACCATACTTGCCGCCTGTCTCCTCTGCTGAGTCTGCAGCTGACTGACTGCTTGTTGCTGTTAGGCCCTTCACTCAATAGTCATGAACTAAGTGCTAACTGTGCTAAGCCCTGTCCCAGGAACTGGGAATACAGATACATCTGAGATGTCCTCCCTGTCCTGGAGAAGTTATAGATCTTACAGTTTTCCTGCCCTACCCCCCCACCAAGCAGTCACATCTCTCTCTAGGTATCGGGCGTAGGTATTGTTGATTTCTTCTGGTCTTTGGCTTGCCTTTTCACTCTCAGTTTCTTTTGATGACAGGTTTGATACAGTCCAATTTATCATTGTTGTTGTTATGGTTATGGTTAGTACTTTTTGTGTTTGCTTAAAACATATTTGCCTGCTTCAAGGACACAAAGATGTTTTGCTATGGTTTTTTGTTTGTTTACTTTCACATTTAGAGCTGCATTCTATTTGGAATTTACTTTTGTTGAGTTGTGTAAAGTTAGAGATCATGATACACTCATTATTTTCTATAGGGATATCCAGTTGACCTGGCGTCTTTTATTTAAAAGAATGTCTTTTCCCAACTGCACTGCAATTTGCCTTTGTCATAAATAAAGTAGTCTTATTTGTGTGTGACTTTCTAGGCTCTATTTTTTCATTGGTAAGTTTTAGTTACTATACTTGTACAGTTAATTACTATGGCTTTATAACAGGTCTTAATATTTTACAGTATAGTCCTCCAATTTTTGTTGTTTTTCAAGGTTGCTTTGACTATTCTTGGCTCCTTGTAGTTCCCTAGGGATTTCAGAATCAGCTTGTCAATTTCTCTTTAAAAGGAGAAGAGTGGGATTTTGATTATGATAGCTTTGAAACTAGAAATCAATTGGGAGAGAATTGACATTTTTACTATGAGTCTCCAACCTGTGAACATGGTATGTCCTTCAATTTATTTAGACCCTTAAATTCTCTCAGTGTTTTCTTGTTTTCAGTGTAGTGGTCTTGCACATCTTTTGTTAGATTTCTTTCTTTTTTTAAAAAAATGCTGTTGGAAGTTGTGTTTTTATTTTCTTTAATTTATTTATTTGATTATTTTATTTACTTATTGTTTTTGGCTGTGTTGGGTCTTCGCTGCTGTGTGCGGTCTTTCCTCTGGTTACGGTGAGCGGCAGCCACTCTTCGTTGTGGTGCGTGGGCTTCTCATTGTGGTGGCTTCTCTTGTTGCAGAGCACGGGCTCTAGGCGCGTGGGCTTCAGTAGTTGTGGCGTGTGGGCTCAGTAGTTGTGGCTCGTGGGCTCTAGAGCACAGACTCAGTAGTTGTGGTGCATGGGCTCAGTTGTGCCACGGCATATGAGATCTTCCCAGACCAGGGCTGGAACCCGTGTCCCCTGCATTGGCAGGCGAATTGTTAACCACTGTGCCACCAGGGAAGCCCAAAGTTGTGTTTTTAAAAAACACTAGTTTACAGAAATATAATTGATTGTTATATATTAGCCTTTTATCCAGAAACCTGGATAAATTCACTTATTAATTCTAATAATTATTCTGTAGAATCTTCTGAATTTTCTTGGTACATATTCATATTGTCTATTAATAATAATATCATCTCTAAATAATGACCTTTTTTCTTTTCTGGTTATTCTTATATCTTTTTCTTGACTTGCTGTAGTAGCTAGGCCCTCCAGCACAGTGTTGAATAGAAATGGTGATAATGGTTATCTCTTTCTTCTTTTTTTTTTTGGTATCACTCCGCGACATGCGGGATATTAGTTCCCTGACCAGGGATCACACCCACGCCCCCTGCAGTGGAAGTGTGGAGTCTTAACCACTGGACCTCTAGTGGAGTCCCTCTTTCTTGTTTTCAACCTCAGAAAGTAAGTTTTCAATATTTTATCGTTGACTGTGACACTTGTACAACCTTGGTGTTGTTTCCTCCTTAACTGTTTGGAAAAATCCACTGGTGAAACCATCTGCACTTGAGATTTTCTTTATGGAAAGATTTTTAATGATAGATTACATTTGTTTAATATCCATGACGCTGTATGGATATTCTATATCTTTCAGTGTTGGTTATTTGTATTTTTCAAGAAATGTGTTCATTTCATGCTAAGTGTAACATTTATTGGCATAAAGTTTGTCATAACTTCTTGTCTTTTTTTTTTTTTTTTTTTTTGGTGGTACACGGGCCTCTCACTGTTGTGGCCTCTCCCGTTGCGGAGCACAGGCTCCGGACGCGCAGGCTCAGCAGCCATGGCTCACGGGCCCAGCTGCTCCGCCGCATGTGGGATCTTCCCAGACCGGGGCATGAACCCGTGTCCCCTGCATCGGAAGGCGGACTCTCAACCTCTGCGCCACCAGGGAAGCCCAACTTCTTGTCTTTTTGATGTCTAAAAATTTCATAGTAATTTGTGTTTTCTCTAATAAGTATTACTAGGGGTTTGTCAATTTTATTAATCTTTTCAAAAAACCAACTTTAAAAAATATTTTATAATTTATTTGGCTACGTCAGGTCTTAGTTGCGGCATGCGGGGTCTTTGTTGCGGCATGCAGAATCTTCTGTTGCGGTGCACGCAGACTTCTCTCTGGTTGCAGCGCTTAGGCTCTAGAGCGCACAGGCTTAGTTGCCCTGTGGCCTGTGGGATCTTAGTTCCTTGACCAGGGATCGAACCCACATCTACTACATTGGAAGGCGGATTCTTAACCATTGGACCACCAGGGACGTTCCAAAGAACCAACTTTTGACTTTGTTGATTTTTTCCCTTTATTGTGTGCTTGTTTTCTGTTTCACTCATTTGCTATCCTCTCTGACCTCTAGAGATAGATATCTGTCAATAGATAAAACCACTGATTTTTTTTTTCAGCCTCTCTGCTAATATAGACAATCTTAGCTTTGCAAGGTACCAGGTTAACTGAAACTCCTAAATGCATATAGGAACTATGTCTTTGCTTAATACATGCAAAGTAAGAACTTTCTACATATGAAATAAGGCTACAGCTACATCCCACAAGCTTTAATATATCTTTCTTAGCACTGAGTTAGGCATTTTTACTAACTTTGGTTGTTTTTTGGGGTTTTTTGGCTGTGCTGTGCAGCATGTGGGATCTTAGTTTCCTGACCAGGGATCAGATCTGTGCCCCCTGCATTGGGAGTGTGAAGTCTTAACCACTGGACTGCCAGGGAAGTCCCTAATTTTGGTTTTAATATCTTCTTTGACCCATAGATTATTTAGAAGTATAATTTAAAATTTCTAGGTAGTTGGGGTTTTTTTAGGTTTTTATTTATTAATTGTTGTTAATGATCTCTAGGTTACTTTGGTTGTGGTTAAAGAACATGAATGGCTCAGTTTTCCTGTCATTTACCCTGTTGGGTTTTCTTGTTTTGTTTTGGCTTTTTCCTCAATTGAGAGCCTAGTATCTGTATCCTTAGCCATGAAAGACTGTCAGAGACAGTCTTCCCAGCATAGCTCTCAAGTCTGCCTGCCTGCACTGCTTCAAAATCTGGTGATTGTCTTGGTGGTTCCAAATTCCCAAGGTACAAAAAGACAGTCTCCTTGGCACCAGCTGCCCCTTCCCAGAGTGTTACCAATTTCCTGTGTATCTTTCCAGAGACTAACAGAAAACTTGCTAGTCCTTTTCAAGTTTTTTCCCCACTGCAGAACTTCTCATGAAATAAAAATCCCATGCGATAGCCCAGTATATACGAGATGGTTGGAGTAGGAGCTCCTGACACATTTTCAGTTTGGAAAACATGGGAGACTTTACAATGATAATGTCGTTTAACTCCAAGAGAATATTATTGCAGTATTCTTTGTATTAAAAAATGTTTTGTCAATGGACATATTTTTAAATGCTAATTTTCTTTTTGTGTTTTAGCTTTTAAAGTTGTGATAAGTTTTTTTTTTTTTTTTTTTTTTTTGTGGTATGTGGGCCTCTCACTGTTGTGGCCTCTCCCGTTGCGGAGCACAGGCTCCGGACGCGCAGGCTCAGCGGCCGTGGCTCACAGGCCCAGCCGCTCCGCGGCATGTGGGATACTCCCAGACCGGGGCACGAACCCATGTCCCCCGCATCGGCAGGCGGACTCTCAACCACTGCGCCACCAGGGAAGCCCTGTGATAAGTTTTGAATCAAAGAAGTAGAGTATAATGTGGTCAGCAACTACATGATATTAGTTACTAATTTATGAGAAAAGTATACTTTTATCAATTTGAAAATAATTTTTAATATTTTTTGTGCCAAAAGTTCAAGTAATAGCATTTTCTATGTTCTTTCTCAAAATGATAAAATTTTCAGTCTGTGAAACTTATCCGAAATTATAATGTAGCCATTGATACTTATTTAAGCTTGGTTTTATAGTACATATTAAAATTTTAATGATCGTTGCATGTGTGTGTGTGTATGTGTGTGTGAGATCACTGTAATATGTTTCAAAAGTTGGATTCATAGAAGTTTTGGCTGGAAAGTACTTATTTTTGTAGATTTTTCAGGTGAGGCTCCAGAATATTTAACTTACTCGAAGTCTTTACAGATATTTAATGGTAAATTTGAAACTAAAACTCAGACTTCTTTTTTCCAAATCTAATGTCTTCTAAAATAGGTTTGATAATGGTACATAAGTATAGCCTAGTTATTATAGAAAACTTAAAAATAATCCCAATTATTTTAAAAATTAGATAAACTATATTATAAATGCCTTTTCAGAATTGTTCTTTCTCCTTTATATTACATTCTTGAGGATATTCTCTCTCACTATTTCACAGTTTTTCGTTTTCATTTTTTATAGAGTTGGAAAACATTTAAGTCTCAACAAATGAATTCCACACTTGAACTCTGCCGCATTCCTGTGCCACCTCCTCCATTGGAACACTGATCTTAAAACAGAGGTAAAATTATAGAATTTAACTTTTTAAAGGGTAAAGAATGAAGTTCCCATAGTTAGACATGTTAGAATTTTTGGTAATTTTTGGTGGGTAGCTTCTATATATTAAGCAGTTTTACCTAGGAGAATAGTCACATCTTAATTATTGCCTTTGAATTTTACTTTTGAAAGTGTTTCCTTTTTCATAGTTGTGACTTCTGGGCTTCCCTGGTGGCGCAGTGGTTGAGAGTCCGCCTGCCGATGCAGGGGACACGGGTTCGTGCCCCGGTCCGGGAAGATCCCACATGCTGCGGAGCGGCTGGGCCCGAGAGCCATGGCCGCTGAGCCTGTGCGTCCGGAGCCTGTGCTCCGCAGCGGGAGAGGCCACAGCAATGAGAGGCCCGCGTACTGCAAAAAAAAAAAAAAAAAAATAGTTGTGACTTTTAATTTTTTTGTTACCTAAATTTTACAGCTCTTGAATTACTGAGTTTACTCAGCATAATTGTATTATCTAGCTACATCTAGATCAGTGCTGATCATAGAATTTCTTTGATAACATCTGTATTCTACATCTGTGCTGTCCAATATGGGAGACACCAGCCACATGTAGCTACTAAGTGCTTGAAATGTGGCTAGTGCAACTAAGGAATTGATTTTTTTTTTGATACAATGTTAGTTGTTTTTTTTTTTTTTTTTTTCAGTTTTTTTGGCTGTGCCACACAGCTTATGGGATCTTAGTTCCCCAACCAGGGATTGAACCCAGGCCCCCTGCAGTGGAAACGCAGTCTTAACCACTGGCCCACCAGGGAATTACCAGGAATTGATTTTTAAATTTTGTTTTTCTTTTAATTAATTAAAACTAACTGGACAGTGCAGCTCTAGTTTTTTCCTTAGGGAATTTGGTATTTACAATACAGTAATAGCACATGTTAAGTGCTTTGTTTCTGACTTATACCTTGAAATATCTAGATAGTTGTTGGCCTAGTTTGAAAATTTTCAGTAACATAGCCATTATTTTTACTGTCATATGTTGCCCTGATAATTGTATAGGTTTGTTTATACAATAATTTTGGTCCATTAGAAACCCTTGAGAGCAGTTATAATTTTGCTCACTGATGTGTTAATTTATTTAATCTTTAAAAAAAAAAAACTTTGACATAGGTACTTATATTATCCCCATTTTATAAATGAGGGATTTGAGGCCACAGGTTAGGTAAGTAACTTTCCCAAGGAAACACAACTTGTAGGTCATTGAGGTGGAATTTGAACTCAGGCAGTCTAGAGCAAGAGCCTGTCCTCTTTAACCATTAGGCCATACTGCCTGTTATATCCTGTTTCTCTCTAAGTTGACAATTCCTAAAAAAATATATGTGCTGACTATCAGCTAAGACACAATTTCTACCAGTGTTGTTAGTGGAGAACTTACTGTACTTGTGCAAGTAGTGTGAGTTTGCTTCCTGGCAAGTAGTTATTGACCTCTTTCAGATCATGTTCCAGCACTTTATTATTTTTTTCATTATGTTTTATTCAGGGCTTGCTAATAAAGGTTGCCATTACCATGGTCACCAAAAAGATAATCATTTTCTGTGATATCTTCTTTATTTTGCTTCATACTCTGGAAGTGAGGCAATATGGGCCTGAATTGATCTGCATGCTAGAATATCAGCTTGACTTTTGCTTTTAAATACAGCTTTTAAACTAAAAATAGAACTACCATATGACCCAGCAATCCCACTACTGGGCATATACCCTGAGAAAACAGTAATTCAAAAAGAGTCGTGTACCACAATATTCATTGCAGCTCTATTTACAATAGCCAGGACATGGAAGCAACCTAAGTGTCCATCAACAGATGAATGGATAAAGAAGATGTGGCACATATATACAGTGGAATATTACTCAGCCATAAAAAGAAACGAAATTGAGTTATTTGTAGTGAGGTGGATGGACCTAGAGACTGTCATACAGAGTGAAGTAAGTCAGAAAGAAAAACAAATACTGTATGCTAACACATATATATGGAATCTAAAAAAAAAATGGTTCTGAAGAACCTAGGAGCAGGACAGGAATAAAGACGCAGACGTAGAGAATGGACTTGAGGACATAGGGAGGGGGAAGGGTAAGCTGGGGTGAAGTGAGAGAGTGGCATGGACTTATATATGCTAACAAATGTAAAATAGATAGCTAGCAGGAAGCACCCGCATAGCACAGGGAGATCAGCTCTGTGCTTTATGACCACCTAGAGGGGTGGGATAGGGAGGGTGGGAGGGAGACGCAAGTGGGAGGAGATATGGGGATATATGTATATGTATAGCTGATTCACTTTGTTTTAAAGCAGAAACTAACACACCACTGTAAAACAATTATACTCCAATAAAGATGTTAAAATAAATAAACAAATAAAATAAATAAATATAGCCTTTATACATCAGATGATGGGATGGGTGTAACACAGTAGAAGAAATGATTTTCAGAATTCCATATTGTCTGTTTAAATAGAAAGAGGGCTTGCAGTATGTTTATAACTGTGTTCATAGCTACTTCTAAATACTAAAAGATGCTGATTCTAGTTAGAAAACATATATTTAAAAAATTTCTCTGTAACTAGTACTGTTCTGTTTTCCAAATGAAGGTACTAAAATATATTTATAGGATTTTAGATTTAGAAGGTAATTTATCATTGTAGTGACCTGAAGCCCAAAGGGTTTAAGCGATTTGTCCAAGGTCATATAAGCTATGTGGTTCATTGATTCAATGAATATACATTAATTACCTGTCATATGTCTAGATACCATAATATACTTGTTAGCATTGAGTCCATAGTGAGCCCTCAAATGCTAGCAGAACAGAAAAGGACCCTGTTCTCATGGAATTTGTGACTTGATGGGAAAGATAGACAATAAATAATAAGGTTTAATATACAAGGTATAAAATCCAAAGCCCTAGGAAGGAAATGAACCATATTTGTTTGAATGGAAAATACTGGAGAAGGGAGAAAGGGCTCCTATTTAGATAAAGTCAAGAAAGGCCTGCTGAGATTAACAGGATTGGAAGGAGCCAGTTATTCAAATAGCAATTGTAGGACAGCATTCCAGGCTGGAACAGCCCACCCAGAATCCCTGGGGTGAAGGTGTGCATGAAGCTCTAGAGAAACTGAATTGAGAATATGGCCAGAACATAGGAAGCTGTGGTGGGGGAGAACTATGAGCTATAAGAAAGGGACCACGTTACATTTTTCAACCATAGATTTTATTTTATTTATTTTTTTAAAGTAAGGGTTTTAAAAAATTTTTATTTTAATTAATTAATTTATTTATTTATTTATTTTTGGCTGCCTTGGGTCTTCGTTGCTGCGCACGGGCTTTCTCTGGTTACAAGGAGTGGGGGCTACTCTCCGTTGCCGTGCTCGGACTTCTCATTGCAGTGGCTTCTCTTGTTGCGGAGCACGGGCTCTAGGCGCGCAGGCTACAGTTGTGGCACGTGGGCTCAGTAGTTGTGGCATGCAGGCTCAGTAGTTGTGCTGCACGGGCTTAGTTGCTTGGTAGCATGTGGGATCTTCCCGGACCAGGTCGAACCCGGGTCCCCTGCATTGGCAGGTGGATTCTTAACCACTGTGCCAGCAGGGAAGCCCAAGGATAATTTTTTAAAGTCATATGTGATTATATGGATATGCTTATGCTCTTATCCTTTAAACATTTTGTTTCATTTTAATAAAGGATTGTGTCTTACTTCCTACTTTAATTTGTTAATAAATTACTGTCTTAAAATTAGTATCATAAAATTGGGGAAATATGTTAGTGTTTTGGTTATAATTATCATTAACACCACTATGTTCTTCTATCTAAAGTTAATTAACTTGCAGTCATTTAAAAAATGGTATTGGTTGAAACTAAAGTGATTTGATGTGCCAAATTTGTGGTTATAGGAGAGATCCTACAGGAATTTAAAATAAGAAATTTAACCTGGATGTGATACTTTTTTTTTTTTTAACTGAAGGGTGGTCATCAGGATTACTTGGGAAACTTTTTCAAAATATATATTCTGGGCCCTATATCAGATAGGGATTCTGATGCAGAATATATCACATTTAAAAATTTTGTGTTTCTTTCAAAAAATAATGTTTGGTTTTCTTTTTTATTTTAAGAGCTGTGCTGATGTTTTTTGTAAAGAATTTGAAAAACTTTTTTGGTTAATTGTACTTGCTTTTTCTTATCCCTTTCTATAACATAGTCAACATTGAAAAAATCTTCTAATCCATTGTAGCTAGTAAAAAGATAACTTATTAGTTTATAAATTTTTCCTAAAACACAGAAATCTTAATTTAAGCCATTTTCAGTATTTTAAATATTTATCTAAAAACTTGTTCATTTTGATTTTTTAAGAAAGTGTTTATTTTTATGTGTGTAACAACAGCTAGTTTGAAATAATGAAAAAGAATCACAGTCGCAGCAGGAAAATATAAACTTTTAACCCTTGAACAACACTGGTTTGAACTGTGAAGATACATTTATACTCAGATTTCTTTTCAATAAATATCAATACATGCAGTGCTACACAATGCATGGTTGGTTGAATCTGCTGATAGGGAGGGCCAGCTCTGGGACTTGAGTATTGTTGGATTTTGGTATCTGCAATGGGTCTGGAACCAGTTGTCCATAGAAGATTATACTTAGGAATCAACTTAATTTGAACATGTTGACCTATATGAAGAAAACACAAAATTTATACAGACATATAAAAGATTTTTCTTAAAAAAATTTATTTGGCTACGCCGGGTCTTCATTGCAACACATAGGATCTTTTAGTTGCAGTATGTGGGATCTAGTTCCCTGATCAGGAATCAAACCCGGGCCCGCTGCATTGGGAGGGTGGACTCTTAACCACTGGACCACCAGGGAATTCCTAAAAGAAGATTTTTAATAAAGAGTAGTGCCATGCTTCTGTATTGGATAACTCAATTATGTGAAGATGTCACTTGAAATTAATTTGTAAATTTAATTCCAATAAGGATGGAGTATGGGAAAGAAACTTATCATTAGAAGTCTAATATTCAACTGGAAGAATAAGCAGGCAATAATAATAAAATACATTTTTAGGAAAAAGAATTATTATGGGACTTGTACTATTATAAAGTGCATTATAAAGCCACAGTAATTAAAATATTATAGTCCCGGTACCAAATTAATGGGAAAAGTAGCTCAGAAATAGTTCCAGATATACGTGGGACTGTTAGTATATGATAAAAATAGCATTTCAAGTTAGAAAAAAATGGACATGGAAACAAGGTATTAGGACAACTGAGAAAACAGTTTTTATTGGGAGAAAACATTGTTAGATCTTAATCTCATACTGCATTCTAAAATAACTTTCAGGTTGTTTAAAGAGTAAACTATAGATGTGGTTTTTAACTTTAGGAGATTCAAGCCTTTACTAAACAGGCAGAGTGATTTTTAAAGTACAGTAAAATATATTGTGGTATCTTTTTTGCCGTGTCTCTTTCAAATACATTACAGCATTTGTGTATTAAATTTTGAATGTTTTGGTAACGAGTACTCACTCGAATGTTCTGATACCGATTTTTGTTGTCCTAGTTTTAAAAGTCATATACATCATATTAACAAATGTAGAAAAATTGAGGTATTTATATTTAGATTTTTTTTAGATTTCAGTGCTAAGTTAACTTTATAAATAGAGCAGGAAGAAATTATTTTGTATATGTAACAATCATATGCTCTTTAAAATTATATGATGGATTATGGTCTTGAGAATTTATTTGTATTTGCATATGCTATTAAAAATATTTATATCCTGTGACCTTAAAAATTCAAATTCAAGTTTTAGAGTTTATACTACAGAAGATAACAATACAAATACATAAGTATGTACAAGGATGTGTATTGCAACATTTTTTTGTAATATAAGGAAGTTGAAAACAGATTTATTAGTAAGTAATTAAATAAATTATGGGATTATACTTATAATTAATTACACCCATTAAAAAGAATGAGCTTGAACTATAGGTCTTTCATATATTTTTGACAATTGAAAAAGCAATTATAGAATACTATGTACAATGAACACAACTATATTTAAACTGTATACACACACATATACATATATGCATATACATAAAACATATATGTGAAGAAAAATACATACCAGCTGGTTAACTCTGTTTATCTTTGTGGGTGGGGGAGGTAGTTAGGTTAAGTTCATTTTTTAATAGACATACACTATTTATAATAACTATTTTAAAATTATTTAATAATTGAATATCAATTATTCATATTTATAGCTAAGGATATTTGTAAAATTAGAGGTAATAGTTGGGGTACAGAGGAAGAATAGCTTTTTAAGTTTCCAGTAAATAAAAAGCAAAAATCAATCATTATTAAAATTCAGCAGTGGAAATAAAGGAGTTTTGTGGGTTTTTTTAAAGTTCCTATTTTGTTTATTTTGGAAGATAAGTCCTTTCTGTCACCACTAGAATGAAATTGTGGTTTTCTTCTTTACATGGTAGTATATTTATTGAAAGTATTTACCTCCTTTTCTGGAGTACTTCTCAAAGAGGACGTAAAATTCAGTCTATTTTTCCTCAGTCTTGTGGCCCGTGCTCCGCAACGGGAGAGGCCATGGCAGTGAGAGGCCCGCGTACCGCAAAAAAAAAAAAAAAGTAACCTATAATAATTCCTTGAATTAGTATCATCCAGTATTAAGTAATAAGTCATACAATAAGTCACGTTTAACCTTTTCCAATTGTGTTATGCTCTTTTTTATTGTTTGAATCAGAGTCCAAATAAGATTCATACTTTGGTTCTTGATTTTTTTTAACATATCTTTTAATCTGCTGTCTCTTTTTTCCTCTTGCAATTTATTTGAATAAACCCACCAGTCCATCTTAAGAGCATTTGCTACTTGAGAATAAGGGACATTTCTTACTCCTTTTTGTACTCCTTGCTTATATAATACTTGGTATAGTGCATTATATATGGATATTTAGGGAATGGGAGGGGTTTAGAAAATCTGATTTCTTTTTTTTATTTTTTTTTTTTATTTTTTTTTATTTATTTATTTATTTTTTTTTTTGCTGTACGCGGGCCTCTCACTGCTGTGGCCTCTCCCGTTGCGGAGCACAGGCTCCGGACACACAGGCTCCGCGGCCATGGCTCGCGGGCCCAGCCGCTCCGCGGCATGTGGGATCTTCCGGGATCGGGGCACGAACCCGTGTCCCCTGCATCGGCAGGCGGACTCTCAACCACTGCGCCACCAGGGAAGCCCTGATTTCTTTTTTTTAGATAGAAATTTATTATGGAATATGACACATATTGTCTTTTTGATAAATATGTCTTTTTAATAAAGGAACTTTCATTTTAGTTGCTCTGGAGACATTTCCCTCCCTGCGCAAAAAATTCCTTTTTTCTTTTGGTTACCTTTTGAGCCTTAAATTTAAAACCAAAAACCTTCTGTTGTTTGTCTCACTTAAAAAATAATACATACCAATTTTTATTTTTTTTTATAATTCAAAGTTACATAATTAGAATATCCTCAGTAATCCTTCCCTCAGAGGCCAACACTTAATAGTTTAGTATATATATTTTTCCTCCCAGCTTTTTCACATTTATATAATTTTTAGTGGAATTATTATAGCTTATATACTGTTGTACAACTTGCTTTTTCTATCTGGCCGTTTTTCCATTTTAGAAAACATATAAATCTACCTCCTTCAAAGACCTTATTTCATATAATATATATATATGTTTATAATCAGTTTGCTGTACATATAACCCTTGATTTCTAATTTTTTTACCTTTGTAAAAATCTGTCCCAGTGTTCTATTATGTATAACTTTTTCCAGTTGTATGTGCCAGTTGTATATTTAGTAAAAGTTCTAGGCATAGACTGTGCATTTGTCTTGGGTAATGTGCAGTTTAATTTTACTTAGTAAACTTGTTTTTGCTACTTTGGAGTATAATTGGAAAATAGGAAAGCATTAGGAAAATAGATTTCAAATGTATCATTAAAAATAGAACTTATTTCTTATAAACAGTTCTGTTTTAATTGAACACTAGTCTAAAAGTAAGCTTCCTTATCTAAAATATACACTAGATGAGTTTCTCTTTTAGTGAAAGGCACACATCATTTACCTTTGATAGTTTCTGTAAGTAACACTGTCCTCAAGTTCAGTGCCTTTTTCTTTCAGAGAGAAAAGAGGAATAGAAGGTAGAAGAAGATGCTGGGATCTGAACGTGGCGTTGTGGAAGAATGGTTATCAGAATTCAAGGTAAATTGGATTGAGGATAAGAATGTGTCATATGATTCTATATATCAGTAATTCAGTTATACATTTTCATGGAAAAACTGAAACAAAAGTTATGAAGTAGGAATGGCAAAATATGAAGTAACATGTTTCTGTAGCTGCACCTCTTTAAAAAGGCACTAATGTGAATAATGGCTAGAAGGTAACGTAAAAATGAAGCTAGTAAACTTGTTTTTGCTACTTTGGAGTATAATTGATATGGATTGATATCAATGGATTGATAAGGTGATATATAAATTTTAAGATATATTCAATAAAAGAGGGGAAGCATCCAAGCTTTAATAAGGCACAGGAATGAGATTTGTGCCTTATATTTTTATTTCCTGTGATTAAAAAAATCACTCATTAATTTTATTGAAAACTATATAATTTATAAACACTATGAAAATAAGTGTTTTGTGAACATAAAATACAAGAATTGAAATATATCCCACACTCAGGGACATCCCTGGCGGTCCAGTGGTTAAGGCTTCGCCTTCCAGTGCAGGGGGTGTGGGTTTGATCCCTGGTCGGGGAGCTAAGATCCCACATGCCTCGCGGCCAAAAAACCAAAATGCAAAACTGAAGCAGTATTGTACCAAATTCAATAAAAAGACTTTAAAAAAATGTACACCTCATTAAAAACAAAAGAATATATTGCACACTAATTTTTTAGACTAGATTATAAGGTGACTCATTTCAGCAAATCTTTTTTTTTTTTTTTTTTTTACACAATTTTTTTTTTATTAGTTTCTGCTTTATAACAAAGTGAATCAGTCATACACATACATCTGTTCCCACATCCCTTCCCTCATGCATCTCCCTCCCTCCCACCCTCCCCATCCCACCCCTCCAGGCGGTCACAAATTTCAGCAAATCTTGGTGTAATGTGTGATTTATAATCATTTCTCATTGTTGAGTAGTTAGAAGAATTGTATAACATCCTAACTAATTTGTTTTATTAACTCTCATGGTTATTATATTAATTATTTTTACTTTTCTTAGTTGACTCAATTATAAATCTTTTCAAGAGGAACTCATATAAAATAAAGTTTCTAACTTCTCAAATATTAAGTTCACTTTTGGTTTCCTTTGATGTTTTCTTTTAGGCATTACCTGACACTCAGATCACCAATTATGCAGCAACTTTACATCGGAAAAAAACACTGGTACCAGCCCTGTATAAAGTTATTCAAGATTCAAATAATGAGGTAGGAGAGTTTATAAGAAAAGTAATTTTAATGTAGTACATAATGAAATATGTGCACTAAAACACATACATGTAAGTTTTGCAGTTTTCCTTCTTTTTTTAAAATCCTTCCAGTGGGACTGGAAAACTTTCTTTCTGCTATTTTTCATTCTGATAGTTGCTTTGGCTTTCCCCATGACCTCCCTCTCCATATTTTTAAATGTTTTGATTAAATTTGTTCCTGTTGAGGACAGTATGTTTTGATTCTTGATTTGAGTGACCACCATCTCAGTAGATTATTTATTTAATTTGAAACTTTTCTCTGTTTCCTGTTTTGGAATGTTTCCTTTCCTGGAGTCCAGATTTTAACCATATACTGATTGAGATTTATTAATTTTAAGTATTGTTTGCAGTCCTTTTATTGACAGTAAAGAACTATGTGTAATCACTCTAATTAGTGAATTCAGTCAAACTGGTAACATGAAATGATGCTGCTGTAAGTTTAGCTTGAAAATGATCAGAGAAAGCCTAAATAGTCAGGATCAGTAAACTTAGAATAACAGTTTCCTATTATTTAGCCTGTGCTAGAAGGGAAAAAAAAGTGCAGCTATTGGCTCTATGTGTTAACTTACGCAAAATACACACATTATCTTTCCATTAACACAGTAGTATGACATACAGTTTTATCACCACTGGATTCGTGTATGCTTTAAAATGAAATGAAAGGAACACACAGGAAAGTAGCTTCTTATCTTCCCAGATACAGCCTCCAAGAGTGCCTCTGCTGTGTACTGGAGTGAGTTTGAAGAAGTTCAGGTAATCATCTTCTAACCAGCAGCTTAAC
The DNA here is from genome assembly GCF_964341445.2 of Mesoplodon mirus. Taxonomy (NCBI): domain Eukaryota; kingdom Metazoa; phylum Chordata; class Mammalia; order Artiodactyla; family Ziphiidae; genus Mesoplodon; species Mesoplodon mirus. The sequence continues at coordinate 35,180,606 of NC_138984.1, forward strand.
TTAAAGTGCATCTTCATTTTTGTACTATCACTAAAAGCTTGCTTATTGACCTCTTTCTTTCCTATCTCCTAAACTTGGATTGGCTCTCAGTTGGGCTTGCATCTGTTGCTATTTGTAGCAGCAACCGCAGGATTCATTTGCTTCTTTTTCTCTTGCTATGTATTTTTGAATGTTTTATAACTTAGGTATGGTAATGGACATATATGCATATCCTTCTTGGTCAGGAGTTTTCAAAATTCTGTGTGAATATGAATGTATGTATCCCTTGTTTTGCACTGTCTTAACATTAAGCTTTGCTTATTAAAATGCATTTGTTTTATGCTTTCTCTTTAAATTGTAAGCTCTTCATGGGCAGTGGTCGTATATTCTATATCTGTTAACATATATATCTGTTAATTCCCTAGAATCCAGTATTTTATCATGTGCATAATGAACACTTAATAAATATTGATTAGAAGAATAGTGAAATACATGGAATTCTCTGTCAGTCCACTGGTTGGAACTCCACGATTTCACTGCCAAGGGCACGGGTTCGGTCTCTGGTTGGGGAAGTGAGATCCTGCAAGCCACGCGGCCAAAAAAAAAAAAAAGAATCACCAGGGGAAAAAAAAGAATAGTAAAATACAAAATGAGATTCTAAAATGCTGTCATTTTCATTAGGACTCACAAGTATGTAAAATATATTGGCTTCCTTTTTTTCTTTTATGCTTTGGAAGCTGTGATATTGATATTATAAGAATTAACTCACTTTATATTGTCATACTTCATAATACTAATGTGTGAGACTTTGTCAAGGCTAGAAATAGAAAAATTACAACTTGCGAGACTCAAGCTTAAGACCCAGCAGTCATTATAATCAACCAGTTACTAGAACAGGTCTGTCTGTCCATCCTTTCTCCTGTCAGGTCATAAGATTCTAACCATGCATTCATACTTCAGAAAAACAGAGTGTTAAGTTCCGTAGAATCTCAAAGCAATTCTGGACTTCAGTTCTAGAAGGAGAACCCTTTTAGTCCTGATTTTGTTATATTCTGAAACATAAATGTATTATTTACTTAATAAGAAACAAATTTGCCTTAAATACCATGAAAGTTCTTAAGAAAGTATATTTCCTAGAAGTTCTTTTTTTGTTGTTTTGTTTTGTTTTGTTTTTTGGCCGTGCCACGTTGCACGGCTTGGGAGATCTTAGTTCCCCAACCCAGGATCGAACTTGGGCTACGGCAGTGAAAGCGCTGAGTCCTAACCACTGGACCGCAAGGGAATTCCCAAAGAAGTTTAATATTACATATCATGGCCAACCTGTACTACAGCTCAAGTTTTAATCTCTAGACCAACATGTTGCTTTATTTTTCTCCTTTCCCTCCTTCCAGATCCCTTAGTCACTCTAGCATTTCTTCCACTTCAAGGAGACCATTAACCCTATTGCTTTTTTACATTTGATTGTCCTTTTGCCTCCCTTCAAATGTCTCACTTCCTTCAAATGTCTCACTTGCCTCTTTTCTTAGCTAAATTTTCTTGATCCATCATTACAGTCATTCCCTTGCAAACATTCTGAGCTCCTTTGCCTCTCATTCCCTTAGGTCATATTCTTTGGGCAAAATCTCAACACTGGATAAAACCCAGCCATCCACTTCATGCCTGTACCTGAGCGGCTGAACATACCTGGAAAAAACACAATTTTGTTGACTTTTTCCATTTAAATGCAGGACTAAAAATCATAAATGAGCACATAATACTTCATTGGTACACTGTCCCAGTGTTCATTTTATACCTTCTCTTTCCTCACACTTACTGCCCTTCCTCCTCATTTTCAGTTTGCCTTCTGTGTCATTATAAAAGAAGAAAATAGTTGGAAACTCTATTCTCCCATTCAAATCTACCACTCTACCAGCATCTCTACCCGCACTCTCCTGCCGTTTCTGCTGTTCGATGGATGAAGTATCTCAGGTTGTATCAAAGGCCATCTCTTCCACTTAGGCCTGGATCCCATCTTCTCTAACTACCTCAAAGATTGCTACTGCAGTTATCCCCTCCCTTTCCTCTGTCACTGATTTCTTTTTTCTTAAAACAGCAGTGTTGTTTTTTAAAATTAAGTTATTTTATTTATTTATTTTTGGCTACGTTGGGTCTTCATTGCTGCGTGAGGGCTTTCTCTAGTTGTGGCGAGCAGGGGCTACTCTTTATTGTTGTGCACAGGCTTCTCATTGCGGTGGCTTCTCTTGTTGTGGAGCATGGGCTCTAGGCGTGCGGGCTTCAGTAGTTGTGGCACGCAGGCTCAGTAGTTGTGGCTCACAGGCTCTAGAGTGCAGGCTCAGTAGTTGTGACCCCCAGGCTTAGCTGCTCTGTGGCACGTGGGATCTTCCTGGACCAGGGCTCGAACCCATGTCCTCTGCATTGGCAGGTGGATTCTTAACCACTGTGCCACCAGGGAAGTCCCTGTCACTGATTTTTTTTTTCCTTTCTGATGAGAGGAATATGATAAACAACCATATTCTATTGTTTTAAAAACCTTCTTTGATTTGCCTCCTATTTTATTATCTACCCCATTTTTCTGTCCTTCTTCCCAATGAACTTTATAAAGTATTGCTTATTCATAGTCTCTGTCTACTTGTGCCCATTTCCTCACCTCATATTTTTTCTTTAACCCACTCATATTTGGGTTCAGTCTCCATTATTCCACCCAAACTGCTCTCAATGCGTCATCATGTGGCATGCCTCTTAGTAATTATCATGTCAAAACTATTTGCTAAGTTTGGGGAAGGTGTAAATTATTCTTAAGCTTTTATTTAACGAGAAGATAATGATTTTTAACACCTTTTGCTGTGGGTGATAGCACCATTTAGGGGAGGTCACTTCTGATACTGAGAAATTGAGAACACGATGGCATGATAACATATGCTTAGAATTAAAGATTTTAACAGAGCACATTGGCAAGTTTTTAACAGTCTTATTTTGCAGTTGAGTTGATGAAAATTTACTGGATTGCCAGCCACTCCTCCCTCCTTTTAAAAAAAAAGCAGAGTAATAATTTTGGTAACTCTGTATTTCTTTGCAATGCTTATTAAAATATAGTCTCTACATGCCAATGTACTTGCTGCTGAGGAAGGAAAATAAGGTCTTTATGACATAGACAAACTGTAATTGTACCATGGCCAGTGAAATTTAGAGAAGGCAATTTTAGAGTCTTCTACTAAAGAGGAAAGTAGATTTGAAACGTGGACATATATTTTTAAAACATAAATTTATGAGAGAAACAATGTTTAATTGTCCTAAGGAGCTGAATATTGTTGTCAGTACTTTACAAAGTTGCCAGCAGTTGACCATTTTCAAAAGTTTATTACTTCGTTATTAGCACTACATGGACTACACTATTTGTAATTAAACAACGCTCACCTCCTCCTCCACTTCCATCCTGGTATAAGAAATGCGGTATAGTGATAACATCAGCTTGGTGTCAGAAGATCTGAATTCTGGTGTCTTTCTCCACTACTAATTTCTGTAACCTTGGGCAAATTGTCTGACTGGTCTAGACTTCAGTGTAAGGGGAGACTTGGAATGTTTTTTAATATTTTAAATCCTATGAGAGTGATTTCATATAAAGAGCTTAGTAGTTACTAGACTAGGTGTGTAAATTTTTTTAGCTTTAGAGTTGTTAAGAGCTAAGCTTAAGTCATCTAAGTATATTAACTGTACAAGCAACATAGGATTTGTTGACTTTTAATTTACAGTTTTGAAAGTAATGACTTTATTCTGGAGTGTTAGATTATTATAGACATATATAACTACATTCAAGCAGATATACAAGTGTATATATATATTATTGTAATCATTCAGAATAGAAGTAAGCATATAAATTACTGAATCGTTCTTTTTTTTAAAAGCTAGTGTTACACTATTATATATAAAGTAGATAACTAATAAAGACCTACTGAATAGCACAGGGAACTCTACTCAATACTCTGTAATGACCTATATGGAAAAGAATCTAAAAAGAGTGATTATATGTATATGTATAACTGATTCACTGTGTTGTACACCTGAAATTAACACAACACTGTAAATCAACTATACTCCAATAAAAATTTTTAAAAAACAAAACAAAAAAAAGCTAGTGTTAAATTTTTTTATAGTTTCCTCTCAGTGTTTTATCTGCATTTTAAAATCATAGCCAGTTTTGTGTAGTCTGCAGTTATTCTAACAAAACCAGTCTAAATTAGCAGTACAAGTTTAGGGGAAAAGGGGAGGGTTGTTTAAACTGCTCATTTTCTTCAGTTTTTAAGATTATGAATTTCCTTATAAGTCATATTGTATGATATCATATGAAAAATTATCCAGTTAAAAATTGGAAAAGCTATTTCTGTATACTTCCTCCTTTTCAAAATCTTTCCAATAAATATAATTAGTAGAATTTGTCAGTCTTAAAACATAGAAGTAACCTGTTTTACTTGTATGTATTTAAAATATTAACTAGCATTTTGGATGTCCAAATATTATGTATTGCCAAGTCCCTTTATCTACTGAGTGGTATATAATTTGTTTAAATCATAGTCTTAAGTTGAGATTTAAAGTTTATTTCCAACAAGATTATTTGAAATTATTTTCTTCCAATAGAAACTTTTAAAAATGGAGGATAGTAAGGGTTGGTAATAACAGAAAAGGAAACTCAATATAAAGTAGTACATTGGTTAAAGAACTAATTATCTAATAAGTTTAATAGTACAGTGTATTGAAAGATATGTTGTTATTATCTGGGCACAAAGTACTTCTTGCAGTTACTGGATTGGTCAGTTTAATGTGTAGTCTCTGAGTATAAATAGAGATTGAGGTTTTGGTTGCATTGATTCAGAATAAGCAAAAATTAATGTTGAGAATTTATTTTAAAAATATTATACAAGTATACGTGCCTAAAAAAAAATTACAGTTACAGCCAAAAGAATGGAAATAACTGATGCACTTTATTTTCTTCTTAGCTCCTGGAGCCTGTCTGCCACCAGCTGTTTGAGCTCTACCGTAGCTCTGAAGTTCGACTTAAGAGGTTCACACTGCAGTTCTTGCCAGAATTGATGTGGGTTTATTTACGGCTTACAGTTAGCCGAGACAGACAGAGTAATGGTTGCATTGAAGCACTACTTTTAGGAATTTACAATTTGGTAAGTGGAAAATGATAGTTTGGGAAATTTTAAGTATTTTTTAAAGTCCTCTGAAGTAATACTTGAAGAGTATTTAGAGGAAAATAAATTTAAATGTCTCTTGAATAACTTATTTGAATTAATTAAATTGAGTACAGAGGTGTTTAATAAGTAATTGCTGGTAATGCATTTTATAAAGTAGGTGAAACTATTATAATTGATAGCATTACTAATATTTTATGGCTTATTTTTCTAATTATTTTATTTGGCTAATATTTATGAATGCCTTGCATTTAATTTTTTTAAATTTATTTTTAATCATTTGATAAAACATTATGTATTTGATACATTATTTATGAAACTTTTTTCTTCTAAGGAATTCTTAAGTACTTTAAATGTTATTATTCTGTTGTTTTTTTTTTCTTCCTCATGGTGCCCAGTTTAGAACATTGGTATTGAAATTCCTGCCCTTTGAATTCTTATATTCTGTGTATTCACTGTAAACAGACACTCCACATATTAAAGTTAAGTTTGTAGTTGAGAGGTACCTCAACCAAAGTACCTCACAAAACATTGAATCTCACAAAAAATAAGTATTCTTCTGCACCAGTGCTCATTCCTCTAAGTATTATCCCTTAAAAAATCATTAAAAATCATTTCCATTACTAGAATCTGAAGCATGGAGCCTGGCCTGTGGAATCACTTGTATTTTGTTTAAAATCAGCTCCTGTCACTTACTGCCTGTTTTAAATTTAAGCAAGTTACTTAATATCTTGACTTCAGTTGCCTCGTCCTGTAAAACAGAAATAAAACATTGTTAGTAGGATTAAAAGCAATTAGAAGAACCCAACATTTTTCCTGAGGTGTTTATCAAATGTTTACCACTATTATTATAAATAGTAGTAGTAATAGTTGTATCATAATTAAAGATGAGTTTTTTTAATGAAAAGGTGGTGTAGGTATAAAATTCTTTATTTTGCTACCTTGCCTGATTTTGTCTTTTAAAGAAGGAAATTTGTTTCACATATCACTGTGTTTCTAGTGCTTAGCAAGGCACTTAGTAAATGTTGATTTAATAATTGAGTTTAGTGTTTTAGATTATGTTTGACATTAAGCTATCATTTGTCTTGTTTAATGTAATAAAATTCAGTAGTGGGACAAGTGAAGCAAAAAATTTTGTATAGTGGGATGCCTGACAAGTTCTTGACAGTACTTGTTTGTGCTACGGTTTAATTATCTTTTGGTATCTCAAAAATAGTGTACTGTTTTAAAAATGCTCAATTAGGGCTTCCCTGGTGGCGCAGTGGTTGAGAGTCCGCCTGCCGATGCAGGGGACACGGGTTCGTGTCCCGGTCCGGGAGGATCCCACATGCTGCGGAGCGGTTGGGCCCGTGAGCCATGGCCGCTGGGCCTGCGCGTCCGGAGCCTGTGCTCCGCAACGGGGGAGGCCACAACAGTGAGAGGCCTGCGTACCGCAAAAAAAAAAAAAAAAAAAAAAAAAAAAAATGCTCAATTATATATCAGAAATGTAACCTCAGGTTTCTGTCTTCTTTTAATTCCCTTGATACCTGTGTTCTCTCTTCTCTGTGGTTCTCGATTTTTCTTACCACACTGGATTTCTTTTATATATTAATTTCTCTTTTTTCTTCTTTTCTCACTCCAGCATTTCTCCCTTGCTTCAGTAGCCCAAGAGAGAGTTTTATATTGCCCTCAACTTAAAAAAGTTTCATAACACCCTTCTCCACAGATATATACACAGATATAAATAAAAAGTATTTGGCTTAATTCGAAATTTAGGAATAAAAATTAAAATTTTATTGCCTAACTTAAATCAGGCCCATTCATCTTAGCATAGATGTTCTCTGAGTCACAGTGGCCCAGATGTGGTGGTAACTATTTTGCCTACAGAGTAGTTAAATGATCTTTCTAGGGATTTTTAAACCATTTTCATGCCAAAATTAGAGGTATGGCCATTGTTCACATGTAATTGATACTCTCCTATGACATATTAAACCCCAAAACTAGCCCTGTAGGGAAGTTCTTTTGGGTTTGTGTCTTGGTGATGATAGTTGTTTGTTTTTTTTTCCTGTTGTTTCTTCCTCTGATGCTGTGCAACTACTCAGTCTCTGTCTGACTACCTTCCTTCTAGGGCAGTCTTCTCTGTCTGGATTTTATGCCAGTTGTGTATACTAATATGAGTTTTAAAAGAAACAGACTAAAGACAGTAGAGAAAAGGAGTGATTCAGGAGGAGCATTTCACCCCTCTAATTGCTGGCGTCTGTAGGCAGTTTTTTTTTTTAAACATTATTAGATCTTTTATTATTTTTTAAATAGGTTCTCACAACTATTTTTTTGGGGGGGAGTGCTGCACTGGGTCTTCCTTGCTGCCCTCAGGCTTTCTCTAGTTGCGGCGAGCAGGGGCTACTCTTTGTTGGTGGTGTGCGGACTTCTCATTATGGTGACTTCTCTTGCTGTGGAGCACGGGCCCTAGGCATGTAGGCTTCAGTATTTGTGGCTCGTGGGCTCAGTAGTTGTGGCTCACGGGCTCTAGAGCGCAGGCTCAGTAGTTGTGGCGCACCGGCTTAGTTGCTCCGTGGCATGTGGGATCTTCCCGGACCTGGGCTCGAACCCGTGTCCCCTGCATTGGCAGGTGGATTCCCAACCATTGCACCACCAGGGAAGTCTGTAGGCAGATTTTTATTGATACCTGTAGAAGATTGGCGGTGCCAGAGACTGTAGAAATAGATGCTGTTGACCTTTTCAGTGAAAGATAAAGTGCTTTTAAAAATCACAGGAATGTTTTTGTAGTCAGTAAAAACCACTTAAGTATGAACTTATGATTAATCACTTGGACTACTATTAATCATGTTAATATGTAGCTTATTTCAGGTCATTAATTTATTGCTGAATAATTGTAAGATTTTCTTTTAGTTAAGATTCATCCTGTGTTACAACAGTGTTTTTCTTTTTTTTTTCTATGAATTTATTTATTTTATTTTTGCTACATGCAGGCTTTTTCTAATTGCAGTGAGCGGGGGCTACTCTTTGTTGAGGTGTGCGGGCTTCACATTGCGGTGGCTTCTCCTGTTGCGGAGCACAGGCTCTAGGTGCACAGGCTTCAGTAGTTGTGGCTCATGGGCTTAATTGCTCCGTGACATGTGGGGTCTTCCCTGACCAGGGCTCGAACCTGTCTCCCCTGCATTGGCAGGCAGATTCTTAACCACTGTGCCACCAGGGAAGCCCTGTGTTTCATATTTTAATAAGTGTGGATTTTTTGGCTAAAACCTTTAATTTTAATTTTTTATGTGGTGATTCTACCTTTAGCTTTCTGAGGAACCTCCATACTGTTTTCCATGGTGGCTATACCAACTTACACTCCCACCAACAGTGTAGGAGGGTTCCCTTTTCTCCACACCCTCTCCAGCATTTGTTATTTATAGACTTTTTAATGATGGCCATTCTGACCAGTGTGAGGTGGTATCTCGTAGTTTTGATTTGCATTTCTCTAATAATTAATGATGTTGAGCATCTTTTCATGTGCCCACTGGCCATCTGTACATCTTCTTTGGAGAAATGTCTATTAAGGTCTTCTACACGTTTTTCGATTGGGTTGATTGTTTTTTTGTTATTGTTGAGTTGTATGAGCTGTTTGTATGTTTTGGAGATTAAGCCCTTGTCTGTCTCATCATTTGCAAATATTTTCTCCCATTCCAAAAATACGGAACACTTCACGAATTTGCATGTCATCTGTGTGCAGGGGCCATGCTGATCTTCTCTGTATCATTACAATTTTAGTATATGTGCTGCCGAAGCGAGCAGTGATTTTAATCTTTTAAACTCAGTCATGTTTCAACTAAAAGATCTGATCACTTATAATCTCCCTAGCCTGTATGTAAATTTATCATGAAATTTTGTGTGCCTACTTCATGTCTTTGTTGTCATGGTGTATTTGATTGATTGTAGTAGTAATCTTTAAGTGTTTCTCAAAGGATAACTCAACTACCAAAGTGTACAAATCTGCTTAATAGGTTAGAAAAGATACACTAGGGTAATAATATTTTTATATATTACTATTTCTAAACATTCTCCTCAATTGCCAGTGATATATTTGTTAAGAAAGTAATTATTATTTCTTTTAATATAGTCCTATGATTATTTCATTATCTCTGCTTTTTTTTTTAACCATAGGAAATTGCTGATAAAGATGGGAACAATAAAGTTCTGTCTTTTACTATCCCTTCCTTATCCAAGCCTTCAATATACCATGAGGTAAGTAAGACTGGAAAGGTAGAATTTTTAAAAATTATGTTGAGTAAAAGTCAATTTCTTACTAGAGATAAATATTCCTAACACATCTTTACTGATTTGTTTCTTAATGGAGATGTTTGTTATTAGTGATATAAAGCTGAGCTATTGTCAAGGGAGAGAGAATGTAATTAATGGAAAATTTTCCTCTAGTTCTGGTTTATTTCTTTTTCATTCTTCTACCAGTATCATTTTTGGTCTTTTTTTTCAAAAATACTTTCAAAAATATTCTTTTTTTTGTCTTCCATATTAATTAGAAATCATCTATGTTAGATTGATTTATTTTCATTATTTTTTAGGAAAATAATTACACTTCTGATTTTTGCTTATATTTATTTGGTTGAAGATTGTGAGAACACTGATAATTATATAAGTAGATGACTCCTGTTGAGCTGAACTCCTTCTGCCTGCTCTCTTTAAGGACATAGACTTTGAATCAAGCTTCTTGTCTGTAGTGGCCTTCAGTGCATAAACTTGTGAGGAAAGTGCTTAAAGAAACTTTACCAGTAGTCTAAAAATTAAAATCCATTTTCTTACCAACAAACAGTATCCAGTTGCCTCATAGCTCTATGCAACTATTTATTTTCTCAATTAATTCCCCTGGGACTTTGTTTTGTGTTGAAAATAGAATGCCTCCTATTTAACCAGGGCTGATTTTAGCATAGAACATTTCTGAGTAATAGATTTTGCCTGTGTGTTACAAAATAAAATGGAGGGTAGTGAAGAGTGTCCAAATGGATGGTTCTTCTAACTTTAGAAACATGAAATCAATTATGTCACTATTAAAGAGACATTTGATCCTAGTATTCTTGTTTGTGTTCCATAATTATAACTCTCTGCACCTTGCTTTCTTCAGTGTGGAATGAGATTAATGAGAGCAGCAACCTTCCTGAAGTTAGAAAGACCTCCAGGTTTGAATGCATAGTCCCCAAGAGTGCTCTGCGTTCTGGAAACAAACAACTTAAAGTTGATTCATTTGTAGCCTTTATTCTGTTCAATGACTTTTCTTATTCTGTCCTAAATATAGATTCACTCCATAATATTTCAAAAAACAAAGCAGTGTATTTTTAGTTTTATATATTATATAAATATTTTTTAAAAGGAGCTGTAGAATGTATATAATAGAAAAGTGGAAGAGGTTTTGAAACGGAAGAAATGGTCTGAAACTGTCTTTTGTTGAGACAGAATTAAATATCCTCACATGATATAGATTTTTACTTCATTTTAGAGACACAGTCTCATACTTTACCTTGTTTTTGTAGCCCTCAACAATTGGATCCATGGCTTTGACAGAAGGGGCATTGTGTCAGCATGATCTCATCAGGGTTGTTTACAGTGATCTTCATCCGCAGAGGGAAACATTCACTGCACAAAACCGGTAATGGTCAAAACTGTAGACAGTAAAAATTGTTAATTTATGCTTAAGTTATCTATAATTACTTTGGTTCAGGTTTGGTGTGAGAAAAGACAAAAGTTAAATATGTCATACTAGTGAAATACATCATAGCAGTGAAATACTCATCCGTAAACGTAGCAGCTCTTTGTTGGTCAATAGAGAGTTGTTCACAGGGCCCCATCTAGGTGATAGATAGAATCTGGCAGATTGTCAGGTGGTGCCAAAGTTGGCCCTAGGGAAAAAGAGGTTTCCTGCCTCCCTGCTTATGAGTACTATAAGTACTTCTTTCCATTCCCTTGGTAGCATGTTTCTGCACAAACCATTTACACCTTATTATGGAACTCTTCTGGCACTTATAATGGGACTCTTCTGGCACTTATTATGGAACTCTTCTGGTGTTTTTCTGACATTACCCAGGATATTATGGGTATTTCAGATTTCAGGATTATTTTGTGTTTCAGTCATGGGGGCAGTCTCACTTCGTACCCATTGGTAAGCATGTTGTCTCTCAAATGGAAATTTTCTGGTCCCAAATCCCAGAAGTTGTTGCTAGGTGGCACTTACTGGCTTCTGCCATAAGCTCAAGTCTGTATTCCACACAGGGCTATTGTTCAGCAAATTAATGACCTTGTAAGCTTGGGCAATCTTATTGATCCCAGTTGAGCATGTTCAATTAATATTAGAGGAAGGATGGATGGATTTACATGCCTTCTGTTTTACAATACTAGATAGGGGAAGTGTTCCTCAGACACAGACACAGTATCTGTTCCCATAATGCATTCAGGTAAATGAGACACAGTCACTTCACATAAAGTTCACCCAAACTTTCACCTTAATCCTGTCAATCATCGCAGTCTTAGAGCCTTTCAGTCTAGCCGTTACCAACAAAGAGAGCCTGTGTCACCAGCCCCCACTCTAAACAACTTATCAGGTATGACATAGGTTACTTCCCAGAAGCTGAGGGCAAAGGCTAAAACTTTCTTTGGGCATGGCCAAATTTTTTACCATACATTGCCCTGCATGGTTATTGTGAGAAGTAAATGAGATGATGCTTAAAACATGCTTAGAACAGTGCCTGGAACATAATATATGTTAGTGATACTATTATTATTATTCTTTTTTACAAAATGTTTATTTATTTATTTACTTGGCTGTACCGAGTCTTAGTTGCAGTCTATGGGATCTTCGTCGCGGCATGCGGGGATCTTTAGTTGCGGCATGTGAACTCTTAGTTGCGGCATGTGGGATTAGTTCCCTGACTAAGGATCAAACCCAGACCCCCTGCTTTGGGAGTGCGGAGTCTCAGCCACTGGACCACCGAGCAAGTCCCGATACTACTATTTGTTATATAATATTTTATGTTCATAGTAAAATAGTACTCTTATCTTATTGGTTATAATATTAGAGTTATGGAAGGACTATAGGATCAAGCAGATTTCTCAATTATTGACCTTTGATCAAGTGCTTCAGTCTGGAATTCCAGTTCTTCTTAAGGGTCTTTCCAATATTACACATATGATAGAAAACACAGTGGCTTCCCTTGTTTCCTAACATATTGGAATTCAGCTTTAGTGATTGTTCTTTATTAGCCAGCAGGGTGCTGTATAACACCTGGAGAAGGCCTTATCCCAACTTAAAGTAACAACTTAATTTTTTTCTATACAGTTATGTTGGGGTACTCAAATCATTTAATAATAGAAAATGTATATTAGAATAGTGGTTCATAAGTACTGTTTGCAGACTAGTTTGCATTAAAATCATCTGGTTACCTGATTCCTTTTTTGTTTTCTCATTTTAATTTTTTAAAGTATAACAATATATACTTGTGGTACATTTAAAATAGAACAGAGTATAAAGTAAAAATAGGCAAGAGTACAATGAGAAAAGTATATGTCCTCTTCCCTCTAACCACCCATTTCTACTCTCAGTAGTTAAATTATTAGCAGTTTTTTATGTGTCCTTCCAGAAAATTTTCATGCATGCAAAAGCATATATTCAACCTTAAACACTTGCAGACCCATACACACTGGATTCATTTGTACATGTTGTTGTACAACTTGCTTTTTTTTTTTTTTTGGCCACGCCATGTGGCATGTGAGATTTTAGTTTCCCCACCAGGGATTGAGCCCACACCCCCTGCAGTGGAAGTGCGGAGTCTTAACCACTGGGCCACCAGGGAAGTGCCCATACTATCAGTTTTTAACCACTCTCATTCTGACTAAAATTTAGATTTTTTCCAGTTTTTTTAAACAATCTTATAAGGAACACAATATTTTTTGTATAAATATTTGCATGGGAGCACCAAAGTATCTGTAAAGTAAATTCCTAACAGTGAAATTGCCGTGCTAAAGAATGTCTGCTTTTTCAGTTTGAGTTAGTATTGCCAAATTACCCTCCCCAAAACTGATGGACTAATTGAATCTCCTATGAGTAGTTTGAGAGTGCCTCTTTCCTCATACTAACCCCCAGTACTGGATATTTTCAAATTTTTTAATCTTTGCCAATCTGAACATTAAAAATTGATGTCACATTATTTTACTTAGCATTCCTTTAATTATGACTAGGCTTGAATGCTTTTAATATGTTAATTCATTAAGTATTTTTCTTGACCTGTGAACTGCATATTCGTGTCCTATGTCCATATTTCTTATTGAATTGTGTATTTTTTTTCTAGTGATTGGCAAGGGTTTTATTTGTTTATTTATTTATTTATTTATTTTGTTTGTTTGCACCGAGAGGCTTGCGGGATCTTAGTTCCCCAGCCAGGGATTGAACCCATGCCCTCTGTAGTGGAAGCACGGAAATTTAACCACCGGACCTCCAGGGAATTCCCCGAGAGTTTTTTAAGTATTGAGGAAACTGCACTGTGTTTTATATTTGCACATTTTAAGTTAATTACTGACTTTTAAATTTATTTTAAATTAAGATATAATTCACATCCCATAAAATTCACCCCTTTAAAGTATACAATTCAGTGATATTTAGTGTATTCACAAGCTTGTGCATCCACTACCACTAGCTAATTCCAGGATGTTTTCATCACACTGAAAAGAAACTCCCCTTTCCTTTCTCCCCAGCCCCTGGCCACCATGTATCTCACTTTCTACCTCTATGGTTTTGTCTATTTTAGACGTTTCATATAAGTGGAATTATATAGTATGTGGCCTTTTGTTGTGTCTGGTTTCTTTTACTTAACATGTTTTCAAGTTTCGTTTATGTGGTAGTGTGTAGTTCCTTTGTATGACTGAATAATATTCCATTATGACAATATACATTTTGTTTATCTATCCATCCATCAATTGATGGATATTTGGGTTATTTCCAGTTTTGGAATATTTATGAATACTACTGCTGTCAACATTTGTTTACAAGTTTTTGTGTAAAGATTTTCAGTTCTTTTGAGCATATACCTAGTAGAATTGCTGGGTTATACAGTATTTATTTCATTTTATTTTACTTTATTTTATTTTTATTTTATTTTTATTCCACCACATGGCATGAGGAACTTCCCTGACCAGGGATCGAACCCGTGCCCCCTTCAGTGGAAGTGCGGTGTTTTAACCACTGGACCACCAGGGAAGTCCCTATATGGTATTTAACTTAATACTTAACTTTCTGAGGAACTGTCATATTGTTTTCCAGAGTGGTGTACCATTTTGCATTCCCACCAGCAGTGTATGATAGTTCCAGTTTCTCAACATCCTCACCAATACTTATTTTCCATCTTTTTGATTATATCCATCCTAGTGGGTATGACAATTGGTATCTCATTATTGTGCTATTGTTTTGTCTTTGCTGTATATGTTACTTTTTTGTATAGCCGACTGTATCAGTAATACACACACATACACACACACACACACACACACCCTTTTTTTTTCAATTAAATATGCATTAGTCCTACAGAGCTTATTAAGAAGGACTGCAATCTCCAGATCCCTCTCCCTTCCACTTCTCCCTTCCCAGATGTAACAACTTTTAACCAGTGGTTTTCAGCCAGGGCACTTCTGCCCCCCAGGGAACATTTGGCAATGTCTGGAGACTTGTTTGTTTGTCACAACTGAGTGGGAGGGAGGACTGCTACAGGCATCTCAAGTGTAAAGGTCAGGGATGTTGCTCAACATCCTACCATGCCTGGGCCAGCCCCCCACAGCAAACACTTATCTAGCCCAAAATGCTGATAGTGCTGAGGCTGAGAAATCTTGCTTTTAATATTTACCTCCACTTCTTTGATTAATTTACTGCTTTTTAATTTTTCACTTTGGGCCATTATCTAATAACTTATCTCCAGGAAAGATAAAAATTTAGGTTGTTACCTCTCTCATTGTCCTATCTTATGTTGTAATTCTGGGGAACTCATTATTTAGATTTCTCATTATGAATGATCATTGTTCATCAGAGCTATTCAGGCTGAGCTTTGTGATTAGTTTATTACTTTTCCTTTCCTGCATATCTTTTTGTTTTCCTTGAAGTTCATCGTTAGCCTTTTGTTTTCTTTGTTTACTATGTGCTTTGTAATTCAACCCTGCAAATTTTCTGTCAGTTTTCTACATAGCCTTCCAAGACTTCATTTACACCAGTTATTTTCTCAGTTTTATCTCAGAACCTTTTGACTTATTCCAGTCTGGACTGTGTTGCCCTCTTTGCCTGGTGTACACATTATGTTGGGATCTCCCCTCACTCTTATCCTGGGAATTCTCTTTGTCTTTTTCCTGTGTGGGTGGATCCACTGTTTCCTGCACCCTATATCCTCATTCTTTGTTCCTAGTATTCTGAAATTCCTTTGTGGTATTTCTTGGTGTGGGTTTATTTCCTCCTTTGTGCTGAGCACTATGTGGACCTTTTCTATTTGGAAACTCATGTCCTTCAGACTGGGAATTTTCTTGAATTATTTTTGTTAATTAGTTTAGGCTCCCCAATTTATCTGGTCTTTTACTATTTGTCTTTTATCTATCTCGTCTTTTATTATCTTTCTTCTGGAGCTTTTATTATTTGAATGTGGGAACTCCTGTTGTGGTCCTCTTTCCTCTTCCATTCGCCATATGTTTTTCCTTTTACTTCACTTTCTGTGGTATTTCCTCAATTTCATCCACCAATCCTTTTCTTGAGTTTTTAATTTCTGTCATCATATTTTGTGTATCTAAAAGGTGTTCTTGTTTTCTGAGTGGTCTTTTAAAATAGATCCTTTTTGGTGTTTTTGGTTTTTTTATTTTTTGAAACAACATCTCATCTTTTAGAATATTAATGATAATTTGCTTTATTTTTTCCTCTTCTATGTTCTCTGTGTCCTCCAAATTGTGCCCCCGCCACCCCCCATTTCTTTATTTTGATCTCATTTTCATGTTAGTGAAGTTCCTCAGGTGTCTGGTAATCCTTTTTTCCCACTTATGTTTAAAAGTAGGGGAATAAAAAAAATGAGAAGCTATAGCCATGTTGGTAGGGCTAGTTGATGGTGAACTTCACAACTTCTCACTGGGCCATCCAGCTGGGGAACTTCCCAAGTCTATATCTTTAAGTCTTTCCTCTTAGGGTGGTCAAATTCCCCAAAGAAAACTCTTCCAGTCTCTTAACCAGAGGGCTTGCTGCTAGCATTCTGATGACCACATGGGGAAGGAGGACTTGAGGTCTCAATATCCAATAAGACCCATTTCACTTAAGTTTTCTATTTTCAGTATCTTCCCTTCCTCCCCCACCCCCCGCCCTGACCCCAAATCATAATTGTGCCTGGTGGTTCCCAGGTAGAAATTTCTCTTTTATCCTTTCAGAAAATAAATCTTCAATTTCAGAAAATAAATCTTCAATAAACCTAGCAGCATAGAGAAGGAGAAAGGATCTGAAGATGTGCCTGCTTCCACGTCAGACTTTCAACTCACTTTTTACCTTTTCATTTTGAAATAATTTCTGGCTTACAAAAAATGTTTCAAAAATAGTACAGTGAGTTTCCATATACTCTTCACCACCTATGGGAAGCTTTTTAGACAAACAACGTTCCTGGGTCCTGCCCTCAGAGATTCTAATTGGGTCATTCTGGGTTGAGACACAGGAATACATTATTCCAAAATGTCCTTAAATAACTATAATGTGCATCCAGGCTTAGGAGCCACTTTCTTAGTGATCATAAAGATTAGGAGAGCATTCATTTATTCATTCAATAAAAATTAATTGAGCAGTAATAATGTATTAAACACTATGCTGGACACTAGAGTTAGAGATGAATAAATCAAGGTCTGTGTCCTAAAGTTGCTTATTACTAAATAGATAAAACAGAGGTAAAGACAGAGTTGATTTAGTGGGATAAATGCTGTATTAGAGCTACACAGATAAAGGGAACAGTGTTTGTTTGTTTTAGTTAGAAGAATTAAGAATGGCTTTATGTCTGAGATTAAAGTTTGAGCCAGAATTTGAAACCTTAGCAGGAGTTTCCCAAGTGAGAAGTATGTTCTAATAAGAAAGGGTAGCATCCATAAAAGCAAGGAATTTTGAAAGGTTATGGCATATTCATGGAATGGTATAAGATTGATGTAGTGTTGTGTATGTGGTAGACAGTAGAGGGAAGTAGGGTTGGAGAGGTAGGTTGAGGGTGGGTTTTAAAGGACTTTGTATGCCATGATGAGTTTGGGCTTTATCATGCAGTCAATAGGAATAGTGGATTAATGTAGCATAGAGGAGTCATCTGTTCAAGCATGTTGGGGGTTTTTCTGAGGAAGAAAATATAGATGGCAGCAAGAGCTGTGACCTTTAATAAGGCAAATGGAAATAGAGAAATTATTGAGGTGGATATTACAGTACTCTGAGAAATTATGAAGGTCAATATTAAGGCATTGTTGTTATAACCGTCAAACGAAGAAATCATTTACTACAGTCTCTAAGTAGAAATAATTGTAATCCTTTTTCCTTGTTTTTGTTTTTTCTAGGTTTGAAGTCCTGAGTTTCCTCATGTTATGTTATAATTCTGCTATTGTGTATATGCCTGCTTCATCTTACCAGTCTCTTTGCCGAATGGGCTCCAGGTAAGAAGAATAATTATCATTAACCTTCACACATATTTATTGAGCACATTCTCTCTGGTAGGCACTGTTCTAATTTCTGGTGATACAGCAGTAAACAAAACTCAGGGAACTTACATTCCTATAGGAATCCTTATCCCTCATGCATCATGATTTCTTGAAAATATTTCAGTTATTAAAAGAAGCATTTTCTAGCTCAACATTGAGCTAAGCCAAGATGTTTTAGGTTTAGGGTGGTTTAGTGATATACCTAGTCACTGCCTGGATGCCAATTTTTATAAATCACTTTGAGTGATTTGAATAAATAGTCCTCTACGTAGAGAAAGTCATAAGAAACATGAACTTTTTCCTTTATATATCTCACAAATAACTGTCTGCTTTGGATAAGATTAGCAGTGACATCAATTATGTGTATGTCTTATTTGTATTTGTATATTCTAATCTTTACTAAAGCAGAATTTCTAATAATTTGGACAGACCTGAGCTGAAATTTTAAATTTCCACTGTTGAAAAAAAATTAAGTAATATAAATGAGATTGGAGACAGAGGAGCAGAATTTTGATTATAGAAGGAACACTCAGTTTATCCTGCCCAGTTGATTTTTATTTGAGGAAACTAAGCCCCCACAGAAGTTAAATGCTATTTTAGTTTTTCTATTGCCTCATAACAAATTACACCATGAATTTAGTAGCTTAAAATAGCATGCATTTATTATTTCAGTTTCTTGGGGTTAGAAGTCTAGGTATCATTTAGGTGGGCCCTCTGCTTAGGGTATTACAAGCTGCAGTTAAGATGTTGGCTAGAGTTGCGGTCTTATCTGAGGTTCATTTGAGGAATTATACACTTCTCTTGGCAAAATTCAGTTCCTATAGTTGTAGGACGGGCTTCATTTTCTTGTTGACTGTCTGCTGAAGGCCAGTGGTCAGTTCCTCTTACATAATATAATCACATAACGTGTACGTGTACGCATGCGAATCCTATCACCTTTGCCTTGTTATAAGCAAATCACAGGTTCCAACCACACTCAAGAGGAGAGGATAACACAGGGTGTGAATACCAGGAAGGAGGGATCATAGGAATCAGGGCCCCTGACCCCACCCCTCAAAGAGTCTGCCCACTGCAAATGCTTTGTACGCGTTCATGCTGTTGTATTATTGGGAAGAGACCAAAACTCAGTTTTGCTAAATGGAGGAAGGCCGATCTAAGTTAGCTGTGAGATTGATTTATATATTATCTTAAGGTTCACTTGCCTATAATAACATGATTAATGACTAACAAAATTCTTGTCTCGGGCTTCCCTGGTGGAGCAGTGGTTGAGAGTCCGCCTGCCGATGCAGGGGACGCGGGTTCGTGCCCCGGTCCGGGAAGATCCCACGTGCCACGGAGCGGCTAGGCCCGTGAGCCATGGCCACTGAGCCTGCGCGTCCGGAGCCTGTGCTCTGCAACGGGAGAGGCCACAACAGTGAGAGGCCTGCGTACTGCAAAAAAAAAAAATTCTTGTCTCTAACCTAGATACTGTTATCAAGAGAGTATATTGTTTAAGCACTTGCTGCCTATCTACAGATAAATTTATTTATAAATGACTATTTTTTGGCTCATTAAAACAAATCTGCCATATCTCTAATTGGTAACATTACTGTGGCATGATATAGAGTTTCTTTTTTTTTTTTTTTTTTTTTTTTTTTTTTTTTGCTGTACGCGGGCCTCTCACTGCTGTGGCCTCTCCCGTTGCGGAGCACAGGCTCCGGACACACAGGCTCCGCGGCCATGGCTCGCGGGCCCAGCCGCTCCGCGGCATGTGGGATCTTCCGGGATCGGGGCACGAACCCGTGTCCCCTGCATCGGCAGGCGGACTCTCAACCACTGCGCCTCCAGGGAAGCCCGATATAGAGTTTCTTAATAACAAAAGTGATGATAGAGTTTAGTAGTCCTCAGACTTTTATTCACATATCCCCTAAGGAATTTCGAAAAACTGTGTAGCCTTTGTACACTTTTAAGTTAACATTTAAATTTTTTATTCTGTTTTAAATAGTTGTAAATTATATGATTTCCAGTAGGTAAATATTGACATAATAAAACAACAATTGTTGATCACTATTTTAAATGTATATAATGTAAATACACAGTGATCTGATTGATAACCACCATCATCCCATGTATGGAATAAATGAGCAAGCTTTTCTTTAATAGTCTAACATTCTTTTTCTCCTTAAAATTGAATTTCTGTTCCACCTTATCCACATAATTTTATCCTAATATCGTGCCATATTATACTTACAAATCTTTTATTGATCACCTAATTATACATCTCTGCTACCAAAAAAATGTGTAAATTAAAAATTAAAAAAATATTTCCTGACCATAATGCACGAAACACTAAAAAATTTCTTCTGGACTCACCATTACAATTATTCTAATAAATTAATTTCTTAAAATAATAGAAGTACATAACAGTTTTTGATAATTATTAAGGGTAACTTTTCTGGAAGCATCTCTTAATGAGATGGAAAACAGAGAATTGTTTTTGATACTTTGGTTATTTGTTTTGAGATTTCTGTATCTTCCACTCATTCCATCCTGATTCAGTTTGGGATGTGTGAAAGTTATGCATTTCTTTTGTGAAGAGGGAGAAGGATGATTATGAAAGAGATGCCTATTTGAGAAAAGTTATTACTTGTATTGATATAGTCCACTAGAATGTACGTTTTATGAGGGCACAGATTTTATTTTTATCTTTTTGCCTGTTTACAACTGTATGCATGGGCCCAGGATAGTGACTGACACATAGCAAGTACTCAAAAAATATTTGAGAAATGAGTCATTGAATAAGTGAATTTATGGAAACAAAAATGTTTTATTTAATGTATCAGGAAATCACATGTGATAAATAATGTATTTTCCTAGGGTTTGTGTGAGTGGGTTTCCACGGCAACATGAAAAACACTGGAAAGAACTCTGTGGTCGAATAGTATTGGATCCCGAATTTATGGTGCAACTTCTCACAGGAGTTTATTATGCCATGTAAGTAGGTGTACTGTGAAATTGGGTGAATTCTTTCTAGTGTTTGGAAACTTATGTTTCTCTTTTTTCCTTATTAGTTGCACAACACTGAATTTTTTGTTCCATTATGGACCCATTATCTTGTTTTTCTAATATGAATTTCCTTTAGTACTTTTTTTTTTAGAGAAACTTGTTATTAAATTTAATTTTCTTTAAATACATACATTTTTCCCACCCTCACCCACTTGGGGGAGGAACGGAAAACCCCTACCCCTTCCATTTGGGGGATTCCATGTATAAAGCCTGAGATGGTGAGGGTGAAGTATAAAAATACTATTTACAAAGGGGAAGAGGGTGTCCACTGCGACCTTAATATTCAGACACCCCCATTCCCAGGCCCCTTTTTGCTCCTTTAGAAAAAACCCTGGGAATCCATTTGGGTGTAGACCAAGCCCTTCCTCTGGGGCAGTGGATACTCAAACCCCAACATGGAATAGGAAGCTCTGAGCTCAACCAAAGAACAGGGAACAGACAGCACCTCAGATCTAGGAGGGGGAGGGGGCTGCCCTCTACCCCCCTGTAGTCAGCAGGCCGGCCAGACAGCCTTTGTTTCCATAGGTCCCATGTAAACATTGACTTTTCTTCTGTTCATCCCTGCTCTTGCCAATTTCCTACAGAGCCTCCCTTGCTTCCACTGGAGGCACTTGGTTCCTCTGTCTTTCCTTCCTTCCCTTCTAACCTTCCTCTGGAAGGAGTGGGGAGGGGGCGGGGAGGTCACAGGTGGGGCAGAGCCCATCTCATCCCTTCTTCTAGGTCAGGGCAGCTTGTCCTCCTCAGCGGAACCCTCATGGGAGTGTGCTCTAAGTTCTTTGGCAAATAGGAATGGATTTCTTTTCCCAGAGCAGGGACAAGGCAGGCAGATAGTCCAGTACCAGGATACAGTGGTCCTGATGGGCAAGTCCATCAAAACTGAGTAGCAGGGAAGAAGGTTTCAGGAAGCAGAGAGGTGGGCAAGTCTAGTCTCACCCTGATGCGGGAAGACCAGCCCTGCACCGCCGCCCCTCCAGGTGAGCATGCCCATCACCACCCAACAGTCTTGTTCACCACCTCTTTGTGGAAGGACCAGGCACCCATGAGGCTAGAGGTCTTCTCCAGGCCTTGGTATGGAGGCAGCACTCACACCAGCTCATCCAGTAGGATCCCGAGGCTCTGGGTGGCCTCTGAGGGACCAGCAATGGGCTTGTTACACATGGGGCAGACACAGCACACTTCCAGCCACTTCACCAGACACTTGTGGTGAATGGCATGTTGGCATGAGAGCACACCCTGCTCATCCTTCCCCTTGGAGTCTTCCAGACAGACTGCACAGGTCTGCCCATATAACTAACTTCTTGGCATCACCTTTAAGCACCACCACTTTATATCCATATCGTTTGCTCTAAGCCTGGTTCCAGAGTTTGCTGATAAAATAGCAGCAGAAGATGAGGCTGAGCATGAACACAAAGATGCCCATGCTGAAGATGACCATGTAGATGTTGAGGGGAAGGTCTTGGAAACTGATGGGTGGCATCGAGCAGGACTTGTTGGGGCTCACCAGTCCTAGGCCGCAGAAACACCCATTACACCACTGGAATGGGTGCATAAGTGAACTCCCGGTTGGCTTCCTCAGGCGAACGAACGCAGGTGGCGGGTCGGGCAGGCGGGCTGGGCGCACTGGCTTGTGGGGTTGCAGGAGGGGTGGATGCGGAGCGCGGCAGCCGCCTTCGTCTGCAAGTCGAACTCTCTTTTTTAGTACCTTTTTTTTTTTTTTTTACATCTTTATTGGAGTATAATTGCTTTACAATGGTGTGTTAGTTTCTGCTTTATAACAAAGTGAATCAGTTATACATATACATATGTTCCCATATCTCTTCCCTCTTGCATCTCCCTCCCTCCCACCCTCCCTATCCCACCCCTCTAGGTGGTCACAAAGCACCGAGCTGATCTCCCTGTGCTATGCGGCTGCTTCCCACTAGCTATCTATTTTACGTTTGGTAGTGTATATATGTCCATGCCACTCTCTCACTTTGTCACAGCTTACCCTTCCCCCTCCCCATATCCTTAAGTCCATTCTCTAGTAGGTCTGTGTCTTTATTCCTGTCTTACCCCTAGGTTCTTCATGACATTTTTTTTTCTTAGACTCCATATATATGTGTTAGTATACGGTATTTGTCTTTCTCTTTCTGACTTACTTCACTCTGTATGACAGACTCTCGGTTCATCCACCTCATTACAAATAGCTCAATTTCATTTCTTTTATGGCTGAGTAATATTCCATTGTATATATATGCCACATATTCTTTATCCTCTCATCCGATGATGGACACTTAGGTTGTTTCCATCTCCTGGGTATTATAAATAGAGCTGCAATGAACATTTTGCTACATGACTCTTTTCAAATTATGGTTTTCTCAGGGTATATGCCCAGTAGTGGGATTGCTGGGTCATATGGTAGTTCTATTTGTAGTTTTTTAAGGAACCTCCATACTGTTCTCCATAGTGGCTGTACCAATTCACATTCCCACCAGCAGTGCAAGAGTGTTCCCTTTTCTCCACACCCTCTCCAGCATTTATTGTTTCTAGATTTTTTGATGGCCATTCTGACTGGTGTGAGATGATATCTCATTGTAGTTTTGATTTGCATTTCTCTAATGATTAATGATGTTGAGCATTCTTTCATGTGTTTGTTGGCAGTCTGTATATCTTCTTTGGAGAAATGTCTATTTAGGTCTTCTGCCCATTTTTGAATTGGGTTGTTTGTTTTTTTGTTATTGAGCAGCATGAGCTGCTTGTAAATTTTGGAGATTAATCCTTTGTCAGTTGCTTCATTTGCAAGTATTTTCTCCCATTCTGAGGGTTGTCTTTTGGTCTTGTTTATGGTTTCCTTTGCTGTGCAAAAGCTTTGCAGTTTCATTAGGTCCCATTTGTTTATTTTTGTTTTTATTTCCATTTCTCTAGGAGGTGGGTCAAAAAGGATCTTGCTGTGATTTATGTCATAGAGTGTTCTGCCTGTGTTTTCCTCTAAGAGTTTGATAGTTTCTGGCCTTACATTTAGGTCTTTAATCCATTTTGAGCTTATTTTTGTGTATGGTGTTAGGGAGTGATCTAATCTCATACTTTTACATGTACCTGTCCAGTTTTCCCAGCACCACTTATTGAAGAGGCTGTCCTTTCTCCACTGTACATTCCTGCCTCCTTTATCAAATATAAGGTGACCGGGGCTTCCCTGGTGGCGCAGTGGTTGAGAGTCTGCCTGCTGATGCAGGGGACACGGGTTCATGCCCCAGTCCAGGAAGATCCCACATGCCGCAGAGTGGCTGGGCCCGTCAGCCATGGCAACTGAGCCTGCGCGTCCGGAGCCTGTGCTCCGCAACGGGAGAGGCCACAACAATGAGAGGCCCGCGTACCGCAAAAAAAAAAAAAAAAAAGGTGACCATATGTGCGTGGGTTTGTCTCTGGGCTTTCTATCCTGTTCCATTGATCTATCTTTCTGTTTTTGTGCCAGTACCATACTGTCTTGATTACTGTAGCTTTGTAGTGTAGTCTGAAGTCAGGGAGCCTGATTCCTCCAGCTCCATTTTCTGTTCTCAGGATTGCTTTGGCTATTCGGGGTCTTTTGTGTTTCCATACAAATTGTGAAATTTTTTGTTCTAGTTCTGTGAAAAATGCCAGTGGTAGTTTGATAGGGATTGCATTGAATCTGTAAATTGCTTTGGGTAGTAGAGTCATTTTCACAATGTTGAGTCTTCCAATCCAAGAACATGGTATATCTCTCCATCTATTTGTATCATCTTTAATTTCTTTCATCAGTGTCTTATAATTTTCTACATACAGGTCTTTTGTCTCCTTAGGTAGGTTTATTCCTAGGTATTTTATTCTTTTTGTTGCAATGTAAATGGGAGTGTTTTTTTAATTTCACTTTCAGATTTTTCATCATTAGTGTATAGGAATGCCAGAGATTTCTGTGCATTAATTTTGTATCCTGCTACTTTACTGAATTCATTGATTAGCTCTAGTGGTTTTCTGGTAGCATCTTTAGGATTCTCTATGTATAGTATCATGTCATCTGCAAACAGTGATGGCTTTACTTCTTCTTTTCCGATTTGGATTCCTTTTATTTCCTTCCTTCTCTGATTGCTGTGGCTAAAACTTCCAAAACTATGTTGAATAAGAGTGGTGAGAGTGGGCAACGTTGTCTTGTTCCTGATCTTAGTGGAAATGCTTTCAGTTTTTCACCATTGAGGACAGTGTTGGCTGTGGGTTTGTCATATATGGCCTGTATTATGTTGAGGAAAGTTCCCTCTATGCCTACTTTCTGGAGGGTTTTTATCATAAATGGGTGTTGAATTTTGTCGAAAGCTTTCTCTGCATCTGTTGAGATGACTATATGGTTTTTCTCCTTCAATTTGTTAATATGGTGTATCACATTGATTGATTTGCGTATATTGAAGAATCCTTGCATTCCTGGGATAAACCCCACTTGATCATGGTGTATGATCCTTTAATGTGCTGTTGGATTCTGTTTGCTAGTATTCTGTTGAGGATTTTTACATCTATGTTCATCAGTGACATTGGCCTGGAGTTTTCTTTTTTTGTGACGTCTTTGTCTGGTTTTGGCATTAAGGTGTTGGTGGCCTCGTAGAATGAGTTTGGGAGTGTTCCTCCCTCTGCTATATTTTGGAAGAGTTTGAGAAGGATTGGTGTTAGCTCTTTTCTAAATGTTTGATAGAATGTGCCTGTGAAGCCATCTGGTCCTGGGCTTTTGTTTGTTGGAAGATTTGTAATCCCAGTTTCAATTTCAGTGCTTGTGATTGGTCTGTTTATACTTTCTATTTCTTCCTGGTTCAGTCTTGGAAGGTTGTGCTTTTCTAAGAATTTGTCCATTTCTTCCAGGTTGTCCATTTTATTGACATATAGTTGCTTGTAGTAATCTCTCATGATCCTTTGTATTTCTGCAGTGTCAGTTGTTACTTCTCCTTTTCCATTTCTAATTCTGTTGATTTGAGGCTTCTCCCTCTTTTTCTTGATGAGTCTGGCTAATGGTTTATCAATTTTGTTTATCTTCTCAAAGAACCAGCTTTTAGTTTTATTGATCCTTGCAATTGTTTCCTTCATTTCTTTTTCATTTATTTCTCCTCTGATCCATATGATTTCTCTCCTTCTGCTAACTTTGGGTTTGTTCTTCTTTCTCTCGTTGTTTTAGGTGTAAGGTTAGGTTGTTTATTTGAGATTTTTCTTTTTTCTTGAGGTAGGATTGTATTGCTATGAACTTCCCTCTTAGAACTGCTTTTGGTTTTGGGTCGTCATGTTTTCATTGTCATTTGTTTCTAGGTATTTTTTTATTTCCTCTTTGATTTCTTCAGTGATCTCTTGGTTATTTCGTGGCATATTGTTTAGCCTCCATGTGTTTGTATTTTTTACAGTTTTTTCCCCTGTAATTGATATCTAGTCTTATAGCGTTGTGGTCGGAAAAGATACTTGATACAATTTCAATTTTCTTAAATTTACCAAGGCTTGATTTGTGACCCAAGATATGGTCTGTGGGCTTCCTTGGTTGTGCAGTGGTTAAGAGTCCACCTGCTGATGCAGGGGACACGGATTCGTGCCCTGGTCTGGGAGGATCCCACATGCTGTGGAGCGGCTGGGCCCGTGTGCCATGGCTGCTGAGCCTGCACGTCCGGAGCCTGTGATCCGCAGCAGGAGAGGCCACAGCAGTGAGAGGCCCGCCTACTGAAAAAAAAAAAAAAAAAAAAATTAAAGATATGATCTATCCTGGTGAATGTTTCATGAGTACTTGAGAAGAAAATGTATTCTGTTGTTTTTGGATGGAATGTCCTATAAATATCAATTAAGTCCATCTTGTTTAATATATCATTTAAAGCTTGTGTTTCCTTATTTAGTTTCATTTTGGATGATCTGTCCATTGGTGAAAGTGGGGTGTTAAAGTCCCCTACTATGATTGTGTTACTGTCGATTTCCCCTTTTATGGCTGTTAGCATTTGCCTTATGTATTGAGGTGCTCCTATGTTGGGTGCATAAATATTTACAGTTGTTACATCTTCTTCTTGGTTTGATCCCTTGATCATATGTAGTGTCCTTCTTTGTCTCTTGTAATAGTCTATTTTAAAGTCTATTTTATGTGATATGAGAATTGCTACTCCAGCTTTCTTTTGATTTCCATTTGCATGCAATATCTTTTTCTATCCCCTCACTTTCAGTCTGTATGTGTCCCTAGGTCTGAAGTGTGTCTCTTGTAGACAGCATATATATGGGTCTTGTTTTTGTATCCATTCAGCCAGTTTATGACTTTCGGTTGGAGCATTTAATCCATTTACATTTAAGGTAATTATCATTATGTATGTTCCTATTACCATTTTCTTAATTGTTGTGGGTTTATTTTTGTAGGTCTTTTCCTTTTCTTGTGTTTCCTGCCTAGAGAAGTTCCTTTAGCATTTGTTGTAAAGCTGGTTTGGTGGCCCAGCACCATTTAGTAAAGACACTATCCATTCCCTATTTTATATTCTCATATTTGTTTAAATTAATTGATTATATATGCATATGTTTATTTCTCAGCTCTCCATTCTGTTCCATTGATCTCTGTGTTTTTAGGCCTAAAACTTTGTGATACAGTTTGAAATTAGTAAGTATCATGCCTCCAGGTTTGTTGTTTCTCAAGATTGCTTTGGCTATTCAGGGTCCTTTGTGGTTCCGTATAAATTCTAGGGTTGTTTGCTCTGTTTCTATGAAAAATGTCACTAGAATTTTGATAGGCATTACACTGAATTTGTAGATTGCTTTGGGTAGTATGGACATTTTAACAATATTAGTTCTTTCAGTCCTTGAGCGTGGAATATCCTTCTGTTTATTTGTGTCTTCTTCAGTTTCTTTCATTGAGGTATTATATGAAAATCATAAGTGTACAATGCTCAGGTCTTTCACCTCCTGAGTTAAATTTATTACTAGGTATTTTTAAATTTAATTGTTAATGGGATTGTTTTCTTAATTTCCCTTTCTGATAGTTTGTTATTAGTGTATAGAAAGCAGATTTTTTTTTTTTTTTTTTTTTTGGCCACGCAGTGTGGCTTGTGGGATCTTAGTTCCATGACCGGGGATTGAACCCACGCCCTCAGTATTGAAAGGGTAGTTTTAACCAATGGACCACTGGGGAATTCCCCCCCTTTTTTTTTTTTAAAGAAATGCAGTAGATTTTTGTCATTGCTTTTATACCTACAAGTTTACCAAATTTCTTTATTCTAACAGTTTTTTGGTGTAGTTTTAAGAGTTTTCTACAGTTGACTCTTGAACAGCAAAAGAGTTAGGGGTGCCAGTTGCACAGTTGAAAATCTGAGTATAACTTTAAAGTCAGCCTTCCATATCTACGCTTCAACCAACCACAGATTGTGTATTACTGTAGTTGGTATTTATTGAAAAGCATCCACGTATAAGTGGTCTTGTGCAGTTCAAGCCCGTGTTGTTCATGGATCAGCTGTATTATATATCATGTCATCTGCAAATAGAGACAGTTTCACTTCTTTTTTTCTGATTTGCTAGAACTTCCAGTACTATGTTGTATAAAAGTTGCAAGAGTGGACATCCTTGTCTTGTTCTTGATCTTAGAGGAAAAGCTTTCCATTTTTCACTGTTGAGTTTGTTGTTGACTGTGGGCTTATCATGTATGGCCTTCATTATGTTGAGCTACATGCCCTCTGTACCCACTTTTTTGAGAGTTTTTTAATCATGAATGGATTTCAGATTTTGTCACGTGCTTTTTCTACATCTATTGATATGATTGTGTGATTTTTATCCTTCATTTTGTTAATATGGTATATCATGATTGATTAAATTGTAGACGTTGAACCATCCTTGCATCCCAGGGATAAACCCCACTTGACCATGGTGTATGATCCTTTTAGTGAATTGTTGAATTTAGTTTGCTAATATTTTGTTGAGGATTTTTGCATTTATGCTACGTTCATCAGGCATATTGGCTTGTAATTTTCTTATAGTATCCTTGTCTGATTTTTGTATAAGGGGGATGCTGGCCTCGTGATATGAATATGGAAGTGCTCACTCTTGGAAGAATTTGAAGATTGGTATTATTTCTTTAAATGTTTGGTAGAATTCACCCATGAAGCCATCTGGTCCCAGACTTTTGCTTATTGGGAGGGGTTTTTTTGTTTTTTTTGTTTTTTTGCGTGGTATGCGGGCCTCTCACTGTTGTGGTCTCTTCCGTTGTGGAGCACAGGCTCTGGACGTGCAGGCTCAGCGGCCATGGCTCACGGGCCTAGCCGCTCCGCGGCATGTGGGATCTTCCCGGACCGGGGCACGAACCCGTGTCCCCTGCATCAGCAGGCGGACTCTCGACCACTGCGCCACCAGGGAAGCCCTATTGGGAGGTTTTTGATTACCGATTCAATCTCCTGTGGGTACAGTGATGGGTCTGTTCAGATTTTTATTTCTTCATGATTCAGTCGTGGTAGGTTGTATATTTCTAGGAATTTATCCATTTTCTAGGTTGTCCAGTTTGTTGATGTATAATTGTTCATAGTCCTTTCAGTACTTTTAAAATAGCCAAAATATAAGTAATCATTAAATTGAAGACTAGAAACTGTCAGGTTTTCTGTATGGAACTCTATGTCTTTCTACGTAGTTCATAACCCAGGTTTTCATGAATGCATTAAATAGATCACCCTAAATATCAACACATGATAAAAAGCAATTAATATGTAGAGACTTCTGTAAAATATTTTATTTTTAGAAAGTTTCATGACTTTCTTTTTTTAAAATTAATTAATGAATTTATTTATTTATGGCTGTGTTGAGTCTTCATTGCTGTGCATGGGCTTTTCTCTAGTTGTGGCGAGTGGGGGCTACTCTTCATTGCAGCGGACTTCTCATTGCAGTGGCTCCCCTTGTTGCGGGGCACGTGCTCTAGGCACGTGGGCTTCAGTAGTTGTGGCATGCGGCTTCAGTGGTTGTGGCTTGTGGACTCTAGAGCGCAGGCTCAGTGGTTGTGGCATATGGGCTTTGTTGCTCTGTGGCATGTGGGATCTTCCTGGACCAGGGCTCAAACCCATGTCCCCTGCATTGGCAGGTGGATTCTTAACCACTGAGCCTCCAGGGAAGTCCTGTAAAATATTTTAAATGTTAGTATTGAAATCTTCATTTTGTTCTTGTAACCAAGAAATGAAATGGTGCAAAAAGTAACGTGAAAATCTTGTTACAGAACCAAAATAATAGGACTTGGAAGAATAGAAAAGATGGTTGTTGAATATTAGATATATTTGCTAAAGATAGTAAATAATCTGCTTCTCCATAGGTATAATGGACAATGGGACCTTGGCCAGGAAGTCCTTGATGACATCATTTATAGAGCTCAGCTAGAACTCTTTTCTCAACCGCTATTGGTAAGTTGTTATATTTAGTTTTTATTAAACATTCCTGTGCCTGAAAAGGGCACTAGTAGGTTTAAAATTCAATATGTAATATATGAGGCATTTTAAATCATTGAGGGAAAAAGATTTATTCCATAGTAACAATTGGAGAGAAAACAAAATTGGTTTAGATCCTGTCCTCTTACAACATATCAAAATAAAGTTCAGATAAATTAAAGAATTAAATGTCTTTAAATCCTTTAAGAAAAGAAAGAAGAAAAGTTATAAATATTTACTCAAATTTCTAGAGAAGGAAGGACTTTCTAAGCTTTAGTGATGGTGACACATCACCAAAAAAGGTTGATTTTTTTTTTTCCTACATAAACATCTAAATTCTAAACCATCAGTTTTTGTTTGTTTGTTTTGTTGGCTGCACTGTGCAGCATCTGGGATTTTAGTTCCCTGACCAGGGATCAAACCCATGCCCCCTGCAATGGAAGTGCAGAGTCTTAACCACTAGACCACCGGATAGTCCCTAAACCATCAGTTTTTTAAAACCAAAATTAATATGTGGTATACAAATTGAGAAAAATATTATCAACAGGCATGACAAAAAAGCCAATTAATATTTTGTTCTATATAAAAATTTCATACTCTTCCACAAAATAAATATGTCTCCAAAGGGTAAATGATCAATCAAAAAATAAATGTGAACATCCAGTAGCAGAGTAAGGAAGGCATTCTCTATGTTACCAGTAACAGTATGACACAACTCTGATCATCCCTTTGCAGTAGCAGTTTGGTAATGTGTGCGTATTTTCTTTGACCTACTATCCCATGTGTAGCAACATTTCCCAAGAAACTACTTAAAGTTTTTTTTAAAGTATTGTGGACACTAGATCAATATTAGTTTAATTGCAAAGGAATCAGAACCCTAAACGTTTTACAGCAGAGAATGATTAAGTTATGTTATTTACTTGATGAAGTTATATGTTTGAAAATTCATATTAAAGGAACATGCTAGCTGTGTTAAGTGGTAAAGCAGTATACAACTATTTTTAAAATCTAGACAGGACAAAGGAAACAAAACAATGTTATAATGGTGATTACTCTCCAGGCACATATCTCACTCTCCTCCACGGAGGGCAGAAAGTGGTGGAACAAAATGCCAGACGTGTTTAGGGAAAATTTCTCCTCATGGAAACAAAGCTAATTTTTTAATTAAATTTTATTAGATTAAATTTTGCATGTTATTTATCATCTGAATAATCAGAAACTCATTCTAAACTTTCCTATATCAGGGTTCAAATGTTAAAAACACTTTTTCTTTCTTTGGAATGTTTTTTCTCTTTGAAAGTCAACAACTTCAAGGAATCGATGGGGGTGTGTGACTCACATTATTTTAAATGAATTCTCATTTTAAAGCCTGCCTAAAAGAATATAGACCAGTGGAGATACAGACATTTCTGACACATTATGCTTGTATATTTTATAATAGATGTTTTAAGTACATATTTTAAAAAGTAGGGGAACATGAAGTGTAAAATAAGCATAAATTGTATATTGGGTGTAAATATATAGAGACTTACATTATCATTTTAGGTTGCCAATGCCATGAAAAACTCATTACCATTTGATGCTCCTGATTCTTCACAAGAAGGCCAGAAGGTACTTAAAGTCGAAGTCACTCCAACAGTGCCGAGGATTTCTCGGACTGCGATTACAACAGCTTCAATCCGTCGCCATAGATGGAGGAGAGAAGGTGAGTACGAAATCCCTACAGCCCACTCACGGATTAAAGTAAGTTTTTACAGACTATATTAGCACATGATATTATAGTACTTTATGTAATTACAGTAAAATTGTTTAGTTGTTAAAAATAGCACTAGAAATATGGTTTAAATACCTGAATTCATTTTAATATGTATATATATTTTATAAAGCAGAAAGATGTTATTTAGACTGCTCTATGAATGTTAAAACAGAAAATAAGATCAAGTTAATTTTTGTCTTTTTTTGAACTAGTAATAACAATAGGAAAGAAATTTCTGTAAGCCTGTTACCATACTGGGAAAAAAGGTGCCTGTATGAGAATTGTGGGAGAAAACTATTTAACTGGCCAAACTAATGGTATAATACAGCTATCCATAAAAGAATTGATTTTTATCTTTCTTTTTCTTTTCATATAAGTGCTGAGTCCAGCAGTATTTCATAGGCGTATGGTACTTGAATAGTCAAGCTGTCTTGCCTAAGAGATATTAATTGCCGTTTTAATGATCTCTATTTTTCTCTCCTGTTCATTTGCAAACCTCACATTATTCATCTGCTGCCTTATGTGTGTGCATGCTGTGCACACACATGTAACTATATAAATAATATTTGCGTTTATATCATATCCATATATACATTCTCTTATCTGCCTGGGTCAAAATGCTCAGAAAAGAATAGAACAGCACAAAAACACTAAAATTTTATATGTTGAATCCCAGATGGCTTTGACTTCTCAAACGAGGCTGACTCGAGTATTCCTGGCTCCCCGATCCAACACGGCTCCACTGACCTAGGGATCAAACGTGTGCAAGAGGGGGAGGTGCTGGTGCGCAGGACTCCTGAGCACGGCTCACCGGAGCCCAACTCAGCAGCAGCCACAACAGAGGGTAGGACAGAGATGAGGAGGCAAAAGTCAGTGAGGCAGTTGCTGGAGAAGGATCCTGGCTCTCTATCCCCAAGCAGAACATCTTTCCATTCTAGTGTGTGTTTCCACTACCCCAGGGTATATTAGCTCCTCCTTGCAAAGTGCACCCCCCCATATGGCTAGCACCAGGTCAGGTACAATCTTTAGTTACCATTTGTGCTGGCCTGGAGTCTGCATCCCTGTGTAATTAAAGAACAGCTTGGCATGGCTACTAACAAGGGAGAGGCCTGTCTCCAAAAGGTCTGCAAATGCTTGGGATTTTTTCATTACTGAGCATGTTTATTCTAACATCAGGAAAGGAAAAATGCACCCAATGGACCTGAGCCTTATTAGTCACTATGCATCAATTTCATTTATATAGTAATGTATTCTTTTGAAAATATGTGAGGAGAGTTGTAAAGCATTAACACATTATCTTTGAGAAACTGGACTAAAGTGGAGCCGGCTAATTTGTCTCTAGTCCCAGGGTGGTCAATTAACAAGAATTTCTTATCTCTTTGACAGAATAAACAAGTATTGATTGGCTTTTTATAATCGTCGAGTCAGGTTGCCTGGGTCTAACTAGTGAACTACTGACATCTTTCCTCTATAAATGTGCTGTCCTGGTGCACACTACATTTTATCATTTATTGTAAATAATGATTGCCTTATAAAGCTCCCAAACAGAATTGAAATGTATTATTTAGAGGTTATAAATCCTAGCAGATCCTTGTTTCTACAGTGTGGGTATCTCAAATGAGAATTTTTTTTACCCCTCCCCTGCCACCACACCCACGACCACTATCTGGAAAAGAATACTTCTCTCTGATAGGAAAGTATTATTTGTAGTTTTACATGTGATGCCATAGAAGCTGGTTTTGTGAAAGAGGAAACTGTGGCCTAATAGTTTTTCATTATTTAATATATTGCTGCTGTGGAAGCTATACACTAATTTATGAAATATAGCAAGAAAAGAAGTTTTAGAATAGGTTACATATTTTTACTTATTTTAAAGACCAAACATACATGAAGCAGTTACCTTCTACCTTAGGGAAATCTCTTGCTTTTTGGTGCATTAGAAATTTGAGCATGCTCAGTAAGAATCTAAATCTACCCTCTGTTCCCTTGCCCATTTGCCCAGATTGACCTTACTTCATTTAACATTGTTGCATGTGCATGATCTAGGGACACAAAGAAGTTGGTGCTATGAAGAGAATCGTGTGAAAGACGCAGCCTTCCCTTTTTGTTCTTCTGTATCTCTTTATGTTATCCCTGGGAGTCAGTCTTATCTTGTATAATCCATAAAAATAAGTATATGAATAGATGTCGAATTCAGAGTTGGCCTAAATTGAACAACAGTCTGTTTCTCCACATTCTTGATGCCTAAATGAGACACTTGAAGTGTATCTACTACCATTGTTAGAATATTGGAGTATTTGTGCTAAACGGAAGTACATTAACACTTGATGAAATTCTAAAAAGTATGGGATTAGATAGAAACATTTCTTCCTGTTAATCATAAGTCATACTCTTTGAAAAAGAAATCAAAATAGAATTCCTTTAAAATATCCTATTAAATGTTAAAACATTCTATTTTAATATTTCCTATTACTGGTAAAATTTCACTTTGTGAGGGTGGGGTGTAGCCACAAAGAAAGAGGAATGAGTCCCTTTGGTGTGTTTGAAATTTCTCAAATGATTTTCCCTTTTAATCTAGCTTAATTGTAGCTTTAAATCAATATTAGTAAAAGCTAATTTATAAGGAAAGGCAGACATAAATAGAAAAGTTCATTAAAAATCCTTTTTGGTTGCCTCATCTTTGGATCATGAATAGTATTACCACCCAGGGAGAAAACTAGAAAGGAAAAAAGTTGTTATACACAATTGCCTTTTTATTCTTTGAGGCTTTTTAAACAGAAATATGGAAATTGCTAAAACCTATGAAAAGTTTTGGTAATTCTGAAGTCTTCTGGAGCTTTTGGATTAGCATCAATAATTGGTCTTCTAAAAGAAAAAGAAG
This sequence comes from Mesoplodon mirus, assembly GCF_964341445.2. Classification (NCBI taxonomy): domain Eukaryota; kingdom Metazoa; phylum Chordata; class Mammalia; order Artiodactyla; family Ziphiidae; genus Mesoplodon; species Mesoplodon mirus. Next base: position 35,215,550 of record NC_138984.1, read on the forward strand.
GGAATTCCCTGGTGGTCCAGTGGTTAGGACTCTGTGCTCTCACTGCCGAGGGCCCAGTTTCAATCCCTGGACAGGGAATTAAAATCCTACAAGCCGTGTGGCGCAGCCAAAAAAAGAAAGAAAGAAAAAAAGAAAAAGAAAACATGTTTTCTAATGGTTTTAAATAGTTTTATAGTTAAAGTTTTATTTATTATATGTTGAAATTGAAGGGAGAATATGAGCCCATCACCTACCTTTATCCCGATTGTGAAGTAACATTTTATTTGTGACTTTTAAAAGCTGGATTTAAAGTTATTACTAAACTGAGGACAATGCTTGTGATTAAAGTATATTCAGTGTTCCACTATACTGAAATAGCATTTCTTAGTATATAAAATATCAGTAGATTCTTTTGCATGGTGGTTTTTATGTTATCATCATCTCTTTATGGCCATATTGCTTGGGCATCAGATCTGCATGTGGCAAGATTCAGAAGCTAGCACTAAGTCTCTCAGTCTCCTTTCCTAACCATTGTATATACCCAATGATACATTTCTCTTCACTCCTAGTTTTATATTACTGATATTAATTCTGAACCAGTAACTATCTTTTCTTGGGCATTGTGGAGTTCTTTAGAGTAATTGTAAATAAATTGCTAAGATGATGTCATATAAATATAATTTAAAGTTTTTGTTTTGCTGTACATTATTTTGCTGTTCTTTTGAAGAAGGGGGTTGAGAGAAGTGGTGTCAGCTGCATTTTCATATGGCTTTGCATGATGAATAAAGATTGTTAAACTGCTGGATATAACAAGATGCCTTTTGCTTTAAGGATAGCCTAGTTCATTCTTCTTTTGAAGGAAAGAAATAACTAATCCATGTGAGAAAACATTTTTATTTTTTTCAGGTACTGTGTTAAATAAAGATTGTGTTTAAGTATTTCATGTATATTTTACTTAGGTAACTTGTATCTCAAAGTAATGTTTTTTCAGATTTCTTTCCTAACATTTTACCTTAACTATAATATTGATATCTGTATGTAGATTCAGATTTAACTTTCTTACAGTCTGGTAAACATATTTTAAAGGTAGCAAACTGCTATCAGTTTTTGAAAGAAACAAATGTTCTACTTTCTAGAGAATGTTGATCATACTTTCAGTAAGAGAATTGGGCTTTCTGGAAACCCCAAGCTAAATATATTATATATGCTTCCTTTCTTACAAAATCCCAAGATAAGGATTCTTTCATTAACTGCAGTTTCTGCATGAAACGTAATGAGACACTATAGTATTTTGTGATCCCGACAATAATATATCTCAGTACTAAAAATATTACAGAAATACATCATATAAAAATTATTGTATATATTATTTATATATTATAAAATAGTAAAAATTCTTCCTCAGTATCCCTGCTGGTTCCCTACCCTTGCTCTCTGATAATCAAATATTTTCACATTAATCGATGAAGAAGATACGGAAACCAGTGAGTAGAGATTTTCATAAGACAAAATGTGAATATGAAGTTACTGGAAGCAATCTAGAGTTTTTAGTTTAGAGTTAGAAAATGTACTAGTTCCATGTTAAAGGTTTTAAAGCCATTTAGAAGCACTTAGCTGTTGAATAAATATAAAATTTCATTGTAGTTAAAAAGGGTTTGGGGATGAGTTTTTGACATTATTCTGGGTGACTGAAATTAGAAGGGGGTCTCATTTGTAAGTTCTATTTCATGATGGGTTAAGGAAGATATGAGGAAAAATTTTTGTTTTTTTAAGTAGATATGGTCACCTCAAATTGACAAGGTGTATCATAAAGATTTATGTAACAAAATACTGTATTTTACCTTAAGTTGTTTTGTGTGTCTAAATATTGATAGTATGCTAGGTTTGTTTGTGGATAGTTTTACAAAAGCTAGCCTAATTAAAGCTAAATGAATAGAATGAATAACATTAGAATTCTGTATAGATTAAGGTTTCTTCCCCTAAATTATTTAGGGGAAGTGTTGATAGCAAGGGCCATTGCTGACCTATAGCAAACATTACCTAGGAGATAAGGTCAGTTGAGTTGTTATTCACAGTTGCTTCTTATTTAATTTAGCTATTGCTGAGTCTGTCTGATTTGTTTTTTAGGTGCTGAGGGTGTAAATGGAGGAGAGGAGTCGGTAAACCTGAATGATGCAGATGAAGGATTTTCATCAGGGGCTTCCCTCAGCAGCCAGCCAGTTGGCACCAAACCATCCTCCTCTTCTCAGAGGGGAAACTTAAGGAAAGTAGCAACTGGGCGTTCAGCCAAGGACAAAGAAACAACTTCTGCTATCAAATCCAGTGAGAGCCCTCGAGATTCAGTAGTTCGCAGGCAGTATGTACAGCAACCAACTGATCTTAGTGTAGATTCAATTGAGCTGACGCCGATGAAGAAACACCTGAGCCTGCCTGCTGGCCAGGTGGTGCCAAAAACTAATAGTATAAGTCTAATTCGGACAGCCAGTGCTTCCTCAAGTAAATCGTTTGACTATGTAAATGGCAGTCAAGCAAGTACCAGCATTGGGGTTGGCACTGAGGGTGTTACTAATTTAGCAGCTAACAATGCTAATCGATATTCAACTGTCAGTCTGCAGGAAGACCGGCTAGGTCAAGCTGGAGAAGGTAAAGAGCTCCTCAGCCCAGGAGCTCCGTTAACCAAGCAGTCTCGATCCCCAAGTTTCAATATGCAGCTAATATCCCAGGTGTAGTCTTGACATCCTCTCTCATCTTTCTGCTTACCTTCTAAACTGAACATTTCATGTGCAAGAAGACACTTCATCCCACTTGTGAAAATATTGGTCATCATAAACAGATTTGATTTAGTTTAGGTATCTTCATACTGTATTTTGTATGGAAACAGCAATAAGGTTTTCTTTTCCCTCCTTCCTATGTCTTCTCTTCACCTATTCCTTGTTAATGTGTTTGTGAAGCAGTAGAAAATGTTTGTGTTTTCCACACCTTCCTTTCTCCTTGGGTGAAGTGCAATCCATCGTAGGCTGATCGGTCCCATTTCAACACTGTGAGACTGAGGTTATGTTAGAGGAAATGGTGTATATGATCCCTATGAATGATTCTTCAGCTTTTGTTTAAAAAAAAACGGGTTTGTTCTCATAATCTATGAAGATTACTGGGTCATATTTTTCTCTCTTAACCAGGAGTGCCTCAGAGATTCTGCTATGACTTTGGACTTCTCTGAGTCTGTGCAATTATTTTCTTGAGAAGCATGGGGAAAGGTGGTAGACTGCTGCACTTTTTCATTAAAACGAGGGTGGCTCTTTTTTCCCCCATCTCCTTTATCTCGAGGACACAATGTTCAATTACTGAGGCATTTAAATCAAGTTGTGGCCGCCTCTGTTGGAGGACAGGGCTCTAAGTTGATTGTGTAATAGATAATGCACTTTCTCAATGGCTCTATAGTCATTATTAACATGTCTTCCCTCCTCCCCACAAGGACATAAGGTCATTTCTGTCCTTAAAGTTTGAACAGCTAATAAATCAGAGAATCCAAGGGGCATGTTCTATTTCCCAGGAATGATTGACACTTTGGTGCTGGGGTTTTATGGGGGGAGGGGGTAGTTTTTGTTTAGCTTGTGTGGGATTGTGTGTGAGGAGAAGTTTTGATTGTTTTTTTTTCTTTTCCTTTGTGAGCTGTTGACGACTGAAGTAGAATAGGTACGTCTTCAGGTAAAGAGAGGGATTTCTCAACCCACTTTCTGTGATGTCAGACTATTGGAGAAACCCTTTCAGCTGCTTTCTAGATGTACCTAAATTCAGTCAGATATTTTGGATTAAGAAACCTGAAGTCCTGATAGATCATATACTCCAAGGAAATACATCAGGGACAGATAATTGGCTGAAAACACTGACGCTTCAATGTGACACATTTTTATAGAACATTTCTACCAGGGGGTACTGACTTGATTTCTCCTACAAGGACCACACTGCCTTTGTGTTTAATGTAATGCAATTTGTGTACCTTCTAATCATATATCTGCAAAAGTTTCTCATTTTTATAAAATATCATGCCAGTAAGCTAGATGTTGAATGTATGTAAGTAGCATTTGGTAACTGTGCTAAGAGGCTACAAAAGTGCATTATTGGTTTAAAAAAAAATATTTTTTAGTTCTGATTTGGTTGGATAAGGTTTCTTTATGACCTCTTCTGGGTCTCAGGCTCTAATCCTTGATTGAAATAGAAGAAGATATATTGGTTTTTGAAAATCAGTGTATTGTGACTTGAACTGCTATACATTCTTCCACACAGTATGTCAGAGTGATTAGTGCTTTGTACATTTAGACATTTTAATTTTATTGTTGTGAAAGAAAAATATACTGAATTTATAGAAAGCAAGTATTCTCCTAATTAACAAAGTTTAAAATATTATCTCTACTGATTAAAATTACAATAGATTTTGATAAATAAAATAACCAGAAAAATGCCTCTTGTTTTTTTCACACCTAAAAATCTACCCATCCCCCCCCCACCTTTTATTGTAAGAGGTTTTTGTAAGGGACTTTCTGTTAGAATCTTTATAAGAACAGTGAGATGCTTGTTTGAATTTGGTGGTGTGTAATATTTTTCAGCTCACATGAAAATGGAAAACTAGAACCTGAACTATTACCTACAACATTGCCAAAGTCCGGGGGAAAGCTAAAAGTTGATAAACAGAGATTTGTTGATTTGTGTATATATGTATGTTTGTGTGTGTGTGTATAGTGTGTATATGTATAAATCACAAAGAATATTTTAGATATCCCTTCTTTTCATTGAACTAAGGGATGTCAGATAAATGAATTAAAAGCAACGAAATAAATGAGGTATAAAGGTCTATAACATACAGAGTTTCAGGTGTGAAAGGAAAAGAGCATTGTACTTACTAGGGGGTGAGATCTTGGCCGTGGCTGGAGATCAGTCACTTTATGGCAGAAATGTCTGGTTGATTTAAGAGACTGAAGGGTTGTTTTTAATTCAACACATTGTGCATTTATTGGCATCTAAATCTAGCATGATTTTAGTTAAAGCACAAAAAAATACCAAATAATACCAAATTACAACAAAGGCTATAATAAATATAATAAGCTCTCCCTCTGGTTTGTTAGAAATCTTATGTTATACCTGAAAAGTTGGTTCTGAAAAACTTTCACCGTAGAGAATTTCATTTATTTCTATGTGTATTCGTATATATTTTGTACATATACATAGCTGTTAATATTTCATGACCCTCTAACATTTGTGTTCCATTCTTTTAAGTGATATAATTTGGCCCCAAAGAAGAAACATTTCATTTAGTTCAAATTTTGCATTCGGGGTCTTAGAACAGATTTTCTGTGCAAGATATAGTTAAAATGGAATGAGTCAGTCATAAACCATAGTCAGATTTTCTAAGAGATTTTTGATATTCATTTGCATTATTTATTGGCATTTAATGTAAAATAGTTTTCAGATATACAGCTGTTACAAATATATGCCAGCAATATTCACGCTTTATCCTTTAACAACCTTTTGTTTCTATACTTCCTAATTTCCATTTTAAAAAGTTCTTCCATTTATGGACAAGCTAGTTAGGGAGAAAATACTTGTTTTCTATAACAAAACAATTTGATTGATGCCATCTGTGCCAGGTTTGATTAAAAAATACAAAGAAATATCTGAAAGCTTTGGGAACTCTCCTCTATGACATTAATTTGAAATCATGTTACTAGAACATTTACGTGTTCTAGAACAAACCAAGTGTAAAGTGAAAGCTACCTACCTTGGAAGTAAGATTTTTAAATATAAAAATATTTTGAGAATCTGGAGGGGGATGATGGTTGTAATTTGAATTCCTGACCCCTACCACCACTCTTACCCTCTTGATGACTCTCCTGTGCCTGTTTATTATAGAATCAGAATTTTTGTGCTAAAGAGACCGTAGAGATAATCTAGCCAGTCTCCCAGCACCCACCCCTCCATATCCATCCTCAGGAAACTGAGGCTCAGAAAGGTTGTAATGTGATCAAAGTCACATAACTAAGAAGCAGAACCAGAATTAAACTCCTGTCTCCCGTTGAATGCGTATTAACACCCCACTGCCTCCTTTTACCCGTCCTATGGTAAATGTAACACTCTCCACTTCTGTAGCTTCTTTACAGTTCTGGTCTAGTAGTTGGTGAATACAGCATGTGAAGAAAGGTATTAAATCCAGAAAAAAATGTAGAGTAGTAAACATAGATGAGGAAGTGTTGGAAATGTAGGTATCTATACCACAGATATAAGGATAGATACATTTTTCTTATTCTAATTTATGCCTTACTATTTTCTGCCACATAGCAGTTGAATGCTGCCATTTTATAGTTGATTATATTTCTGGGGATTCATTTAAATGCAAAAATAAACCCAATGAAATGACTTTGATCAGTGTTTCTAGCTATCTTAAGTAATAGCTTTCACAGTCACCTAGATGGCAAGCTAATTGTATTGCACAGTGGGGTATTGCAAAGTAAAGATTAAATAAATTTGATTCCACAATTTCTAATGTAAAGAGACTGGACCTTATTTGTGCCCAGAGCAGATAGATAACAGCAATATTTCCTTATGTGATTGAAAAAGATATATAGTGTGAAGCTTACGGTTCCATAACAGAATGGTGACCATGTCATTTAAAGTGTATGTACAGTATAAAATATCTTAGTTACAGTAGTCTCAGCTATATAAGCTCAATATTTCCAACCTACATTCTCAAACTCCACTTAGTAGTTTTAAAGTAATTATAATTATTTATTAGACACTGGAATACTGAGAATAGCTTCTTTCAAATTGTTTTGTTTGCACTATTTTTGTGACTTTTAATGAAGTGGGGTGTTTTTGCTACCTCACTTGGATAGGTTAGTATGGGTCCATTTTTTGAGTACTTTAGTTGTTGACAATCAGTTGTCTCATTTCTCTGCATGTTCATTTGTAAATAAAAACACTAGTATCTGTCTTTAGTGGGTAGTACACTATACAAACACTGGCAAGGAAGATCTCTCTATTTCTGATCTTAAATTACAAAGTGAGGTTTATGGTTTTGTTTTTTTTAATCAGTATTCATTTACATACTTGTTTTTCAGTTTAAAAATGTTTAAAGGCCATGCCAGCGGTCAGAAAATCTACAAGAATTTCAGAGCAACTTTTCTATACTATGGCTATGTTAAACAGTCTGAACCTGAGACTTTTTATCTTTCAAGTTGAATGATTATTGTCATGTTTCAAACCATGAAGTCGGTTGAGACACTTGTTTGTAATACTTTAATTTTTTTAAAGTGCTTTTTAGAAACAAATTGTTTGAGAACCAATTAGAAATATTTGATAGCTTAAACTCTAAATATTAGAATATTTGCCAGATTATAAGAAGATGAAATGCAGTGTAAAACTGTTAACATGCTAAAAAAAAATCATGAGTCACCAGATTGGTACAACTTTCCATTGCCAAGGTGGTCATGTTGATAAATATAAGACATAAATTTTAGTATTACCTGCGTTGTGTACCTAATGGGTATATCATATTGGCACTGAACATACATAGGAAATACTATTCATAGAGTCAACCAATGTGCACTTAAACTATATTAGATTTTTGGCGGTGCCAGAAATTTGTGTGGTGATATCAACCCATTAGAATTAGAGGAGTCATATCATCCAACCTTCCCCTGCCCATGTAGGTACATTCCTTCTGAACCTGACCACACAACCACAACATTTTGGTTAACTTCAATCTCTTCAGTATTTTTGTAGTCTTTGCCATTAGTCACATGAGAAATACACACAAGAGCAAACAGTTCAGGATAGACATTAGTAGAAAGCTGGGACTGATGTGAAATAACTGGCAGCATAGTACAGATATGTAAGTTATATGTTTTGTTCCTGGATTTTAAGAAATTGTTTACAAATTAAGTCACATTCGGATGTCTGCTATTATGCTATTCTGTTTAATATAGATTTTACCCCCAAAATTAGAATTAGGTGTAGCTTAAAGTATAAATGAGTCTTTTTTTCATAATTGCATACCTGGAGGTAGGTTTAATAAAGAAAGTCTTTTGTTTTCAAAGAAAATGAACTTAATTGGACAATCCATCCCCAGCTACAGAATTGATATCAATCTGGTTTGCTGTATTTGAGTGTCAAAAGTGCCGTGTTAATTATATCAGAGGAAGTTCTTCACATCTTCATAAATTACAAAATTTACCAAAGAAAATGTATTAACCAAATATAAATTTTGGAGTACCTGTTAAGGAATGAGGCTCCTTTAACATAAAGGATTGATTTCTAGCCCTGGGGGAAATGTTCTTCCATCTGGAACAGATATACAGTACTTACAAGATTCCATTTGAGGTTTTCTTATCATGTTGGTAAAATGTCAACATTTATACTTCCAGCAAAAGTACCAGTGAAAGATTAAGTCCAAATATTATTTCTTACGGCACATTTTCATGTCTCCTTAACTCAGATTGAGGATTCTACTCATCAGTATTAAATAAAAGGGGGAGGGAGGAATTCCTAAAATTGGCATATTGTATGATATTGTGACTTTTTAAAAATAAAATTGGGTAAATTATGGAAATGTATCTTTTTAAATGGGCAATGTCAATTATATCTAGTAAATATGATATTGGCTAAAACAGTATGTTTACATATTTATGTACATGATCACTCTGGGTATTGGTTTTTTTTGTAGAAAAACAGGATTGGGTTCAGAAAGCTGAAATACTCATTTTTAAATGTATAGCTTAATAAGAACTAATGGATTTACTTAAACTATTAAATAATGATTTTTTTGGAAAATATAAAACTGTATATTAACTGATGTTCCAAACAGGCTATATGTATTGTTTTTTCATATCAGTTGGTAGTTAAAAAGTAATGAATGTGTTGATCAGCTACCTTAGAAAAGAAGATTGGCTTTCTAACAATTACTAATGTAGGTTTTTGTGGGTTTTTTAAAGTTTTATCATCCAAACTGAATTGAGAGATATGTTCAATGTTCTTTGTTGGTTTTAAAATATTTGTAATAAGTTCATTAACTACAGTGGATTCTTATTCTAAAAATTATGCTGGCTTTACATTCAGTTTAACTGGTTAAGTGAAACCGTTTTTATGGTGCAGATTATTTTTCCACTTTCTCATAATAATTTGGCTTTCCTGAGCTACAATTTCTGAAAAGTTTTTACTGCTGTAACATTAGGTAGTCTGATCTCTGTCACAATGGACAAGTATACAGGAAATATCCCACTTTCACATGTTTGCTTCATAAAAGGATATAGATTGTATAGGTCAGCTCTTGCGTTTTTGTTTGTCTTTTCACCAGCATCAACCTATTGCTTGGTGTAAACTTCCCAAGTATTCAGAGAATAGTGCTGGTTAAAATTTAAATAGGCTAGGCATGAAGAAAATATGATCTCTATTGACTGACGTCCTTTCAAACTAGGACTAGTGAAAACATTCATTTTTTTTCAGAAGTGAAGAAAAAAAAACGTACATTTAAGATCATATTTATTGGTGCATGTAAGCCATTATCTTAACTGTCTTACTGAACTGGTTAATGCTGTTGATTGTTGCAATGTGAAATGTAGTCACTGTTGACCTTGTAAATATCTGCCAGAGATGAAAAAATATTTTAAGTTATTGTAAATAAAGATGTATAAAATTCATTAACAGTCTGCAATGCAGAAACATATCTAAGATGTTAAATATTGTGTTTCTTGAGAGATGTGTAATTTTTCCCTAGATGTATCTAGATATATTAAGAATGTAAATTTTCTTTTGTACAGTATAAAATACAGCTTTATTTGGCTTTTGACTGGATTTCCCGGAGTTAATTTTATATCTACCTAAGTTTCATATATTAAAATGGTCCTTCATTGCATTTTTCAAAGCATGCAATTTTATTTATGCATGTCTGAACTTTTTACTTTTTAATTTTTCTAATACAGCAGGTTCTTATTAGTTATCTATTTTATACATATTAGTGTATATGTGTCTCCCAATACCAGTCTCTCAATTCATCCCACCCCCACCCCACCCCCACTTTCCCCCCTTGGTGTCCATACGTTTGTTCTCTACATCTCTGTCTCTATTTCTGCCTTGCAAACTGGTTCATCTGTATCATTTTTCTGGATTCCACATATATGCGTTAATATACGATATTTGTTTTTCTCTTTCTGACTTACTTCACTCTGTATGACAGTCTCTAGGTCCATCCACATCTCTGCAAATGACCCAATTACGTTCCTTTTTATGGCTGAGTAATGTTCCATTGTATATATGTACCACATCTTCTTTATCCATTCGTCTGTCGATGGGCATTTAGGTTGCTTCCATGACCAGGCTATTGTAAATAGCGCAGCAGTGAACATTGGGTTACATGTGTCTTTTTCAATTATGGTTTTCTCAGGGTATACGCCCAGTAGTGGGATTGCTGGGTCATGTCATATGTAGTTCTATTCTTAGTTTTTTAAGGAGCCTCCATACTGTTCTCCATAGTGGCTGTATCAATTTACATTCCCACCAGCAGTGCAAGAGGGTTCCCTTTTCTCCACACCCTCTCCAGCACACCCATTCTAACTGGTGTGAGGTGATGCCTCATTGTAGTTTTGATTTGCATTTCTCTAATAATTAGTGATGTTGAGCAGCTTTTCATGTGCTTCTTGGCCACCTGTATGTCTTCTTTGGAGAAATGTCTATTTAGGTCTTCTGCCCATTTTTGGATTGGGTTGTTTGTTTTTTTAATATTGAGCTGCATGAGCTGTTTATATATTTTGTAGATTAATCCTTTGTTGATTCATTTGCAAATATTTTCTGCCATTCTTGGGTTGTTTTTTGTCTTGTTTATACTTTGCTGTGCAAAAGCTTTTAAGTTTCATTAGATCCCGTTTGTTTATTTTTGCTTTTATTTCCGTTACTCTAGAAGGTGGGTCAAAAGAGATCATGCTGTGGCTTATGTCAAAGAGTGTTCTTCCTATGTTTCCCTCTAAGAGTTTTATATGTCTGGTCTTTAATCCATTTTAAGTTTATTTTTGTGTTAGGGACTGTTCTAATTTCATTATTTTACATGTAGCTGTCCAGTTTTCTCAGCACCACTTATTGAAGAAAATTAATTTTCTCCATTGTATATCCTTGCCTCCTTTGTCATTGATCACAGGTGTGTGGATTTATCTCTGAGCTTCCTATCCTGTTCCATTGATCTATATTTCTGTTTTTGTGCCAGTACCATATTGTCTTGATTACTGTAGCTTTGTAGTATAGTCTGAAGTCTGATTCCTCCAGCTTCGGTTTTTTTTTTTTTTTTTTGCGGTACGTGGGCCTCTCACTGCTGTGGCCTCTCCCATTGCGGAGCACAGGCTCTGGACGCGCAGGCTCATCGGCCATGGCTCACAGGCCCAGCCACTCCGCAGCACGTGGGATCCTCCTGGACTGGGGCACGAACCCGTGTTCCCTGCATCGGCAGGTGGACCCTCAACCACTGCGCCACCAGGGAAGCCCCAGCTTCGTTTTTTTCCCTCAAGATTGCTTTGGCTATTCGGGGTCTTTTGTGTCTCCATACAAATTTTAAGATTTTTTGTTCTAGTTCTTTAAAAAAATGCCATTGGTGATTTGATAGGGATTGCATTGACTCTGTAGATTGCTTTGGGCAGTATAGTCACTTTCACAGTTCTGATTCTTCCAATCCAAGGCCGTGGTGTATCTCTCCATCTGTTTGTGTCATCTTTGATTTCTTTCATCAGTGTCTTAGTTTTCTGAGTACAGGTCTTTTACCTCCTTAGGTAGGTTTATTCCTAGGTATTTTATTCTTTTTGTTGCAATGGTAATAAATGGGATTATTTCCTTAATTTCTCTTTTTCTCCTCCCTTTACATGCACTCCCTAGAAAAATCTCTTCTATACCTGTTCCTTATGGCTATTATTCCTTATTGATGGACCAAAACTTTGTTTTCTCTTTTATATCTTGTTATGCCTTAATCGAAAGTTGCTGGTGTAGATTAGCAGTTCCAGAAGAGTGGCTTAAGGCAACTCATCAAGCCTGTTTTTCTTTTTCTCCTCGACTCTAGTTCTGCATTAGTTAGGAAGAATGAGCTTTACCAGTTGACAGTTTCAATTTTCCTTTTATTAAAAATGTATTACTTGGGGCTTCCCTGGCATTCCCATGGTTAAGACTCCACGCTTCCACTGCTGGAGGCATGGGTTTGATCCCTGGTCAGGGAAGTAAGATCTCGCATGCCATGCAGTGCAGCCAAAAAAAGAAAGTATTACTTGCTCATTTTGAAAACCTTAGAAAATACAGAGAAAATACAAAGGGGAAAGTCACTTTAAGGTACTGTAATAAAATAGTGAATATTAATAAGATAATGGAGGCACTATCCCTCCACACACATACAAGTCTGGTCCAGGTCACAATACTTTATGGTCCAAAGATGTATTAAGCAAAAACAACATTTATTCAGTGCTAGGATGTGCCAGGCACTGTTCTAAACACTTTGATGAAAGTGCCACAATTCAATATTCAGTTTATACAAGTGTCTGATAAGTAGTTATTCTTCCTTTATAAGAAAAGGAAAGTTCATCTGTCCAAGGTCACAGAGCTAGTAAATGGTAGAGCTGAGATTGAACCCAGACACTCAGGCTCACAGACTTATGCACTTAACTATCAAGATACTGCATCATACAATGTTGATTGTTCTCAGCTATTAGTACACTTGCCTTATCCCCACAAGGCCAAGGCCCCTGTGGGAGTTGGGAAGGAAAGGGAGATTTGACCTCAGTAGAGCTAGATAACTAGCAGGGAAATTAAATCCATGAAAGAATTGAGTCCTAATACACTAGGTATCCATAGTTATAAATTAAGTTTTCTCCTACATATATACAATGGTTCTAATTGTGTACTATCCTTAATTATGTACCATTCTCTGGAGAAATGAGAAAATAGTCTTTCTGTGGTTCATATGAGGAACCTCAATTGAGAAAAGCTGGTTTAGACCATAATAAAGTAGAAGAGGCTGCCAAAATACAGAACTTAAAAATATTTTAGTTCCTTCCTCCCAACCACCGTGGAAAAAAGTGGCCAGGTAACTTAGGAAGAAATCAGTATTTTGTTAGACTTACTTGAAATTATTTTATGATTTAATGTTATTTTAAACTACATGGGAGAGGGTAGAAATAAAAGTCTTTTGTGTTTAGGGCCTCTAAAGGTCTGTGGCCCTAGGTCATAATCCAAATAGGATGGATACAATCTGTGGTAACAGCCTTAGTTTTGTTCAAGATGTTATATCAGAAAGGGGTGGTACTGACTTTTAAAACTTGAAGGGCCAATCACTTTTGGCACTTTGTCTTAGGGAACAATGTTTAGTACACATTGAAGGACGAAAACTTTTTTTTTTTTTTTTGTGGTACGTGGGCCTCTCACTGCTGTGGCCTCTCCCGTTGCGGAGCACAGGCTCCGGACGCGCAGGCTCAGTGGCCATAGCTCACGGGCCCAGCCGCTCCACGGCATGTGGGATCTTCCCAGACCGGGGCACGAACCCATGTCCTCTGCATCGGCAGGCGGACTCTCAACCACTGCGCCACCAGGGAAGCCCCAAAAACTTTTTTTTATGGCAGATTATGTTAACCAGTACAAACTTAGGTTCTGAATCACTGTATAATTTAACTAAAAAGCACTATTACATTCAAAAAGATTAATCACGGGATTTTAAGAAATCTATAGACATTAATTTATTATCAACTGCTATAAATAATGGTGTTACGCACACTGTAAAATTATTTCTGAAGATTATAGTCTATATCTAGTTTCCCAGAACTTGAATTACTGTGTACACATTTTTTAGGGCTTACTCTGCCAAATCTTTCACTGCTAATTTGTGTGTGATTTATGAAGGCCTCATTATCCCTGGTTCAAGAAAATCCTGCAGATAAAATAGCTTCTGGTTACCATATTTTATTCCTAGACACTATGAGGTAATCACTTTTGTTTCCTGAGCATGATTAAAATCAATTGATATCTTTAAATATCTCTCAGTAGAAATTACTTGCTGAGGCATCTGCCACTGACATTCTAGACCTACTGTACCCTTATCAAGTGTGTGTTTAATGCATAGCATCTAGGTCATTTCATATCTGACAAAAATTTATTGCCAGTTTTCATTTTCCCTAGCTCAGTGGTTTTCACCCCTAGCTGAACATTAAAATCATCTGGGAATCTTTTTTTTTTTTTTGGCTGCGCCGGGTCTTCGTTGCAGCACACGTTGTGGCCTGCAGGGTTGCGGCATGCATGATCTAGTTCCCTGACCAGGAATCAAACTCAGGAGCCCTGCATTGGGAGCTCAGAGTCTTACCCACTGGACCACCAGGGAAGTCCCTGGGAATTTCTTTTTTAAATTCTGATGAACAGGCCACATTCAGACCCTCTGGAATTGGGATATGGCATCAGTAGTTTGTTTTTTTTTTAAAGTAAATTTATTTTATTTCATTTTTGACTGTGTTGGGTCTTCATTGCTGCATGCAGGCTTTCTCTAGTTGTGGCGAGCAGGCGCTACTCTTTGTTGCAGTGCGTGGGCTTCTCATTGAGGTGGCTTCTCTTGTTGTGGAGCATGGGCTGTAGGCGTGTGGGCTTCAGTCATTGTGGTTCGTGGGCTTAGTAGTTGTGGCTCACGGGCTCTAGAGTGCAGGCTCAGTAATTGTGGTGCACTGGCTTCGTTGCTCCACAACATGTGGGATCTTCCCAGACCAGGGCTCGAACCTGTGTCCCCTGCATTGGCAGGTGGATTCTTAACCACTGCGCCACCAAGGAAGCCCAGCATCAGTAGTTTTAAAAGCACCCCAGGTAATTCTCATGTGCAGTCATCATTGAAGACTCTCTTTAATCCTATGACAATCTTCTGGCATTCATACCTAAACTTTCCTTCTTCCATCCAGAACCACTGACTCAGTAAGAATGTTTTCCTAAAGAAATATATTAAACAGTAACGACAATATAAGAAAGGCAGTAATCCATTCCATAAAAAAAATATTCATTCATATCAATGTTGCAATTTGCCTTCTCTAATACCTTAATCAGGCCATTGAACACTATGGGCATCAATACAATTTCATTGGCCCCAAACTTAAGCCCCCAACACTTTGAGGCCCTTGTACTTCTTGGCCTGCCCTAGTTCTATTCCTTTCAGTTTCTGTTCCAAAGCTTTATCACTTTAAGTATCACTTTCTCAGCAGCCTCAACTCTTGCTTCCTCCATAAAATGGAGGTCATCAAGCTAGAACACTCTTAATTTCCTCTTCTCACCTACCACTTCAAAGAACAACTATATCTGCAACTATCCTCATCCCCTCGCTGCCTGCCTCAGAAGATGAAGTATCTCACTTAATTTCTTATTGTACTCAACATCTCTGGGGAATTCTTAATTTTCCCCCTTTGGATTTAATCTATACGCTAATGACCCCTAGATCTCTCTCTCGAGGCCTTGACCTCTTGAATGAATTTCAAACTCATATCCAACTGTTGGCAGGATGTTTGAATATCCCTCAGGCACTTCAAAGTCAAGATGCCTCAAGCTAAACTCAATTCTTCTACTCCTTCCCTCTATTTGTAATCTCTCTTTCATAGCACAATTGGGAACTTATACCCAAGCAACCAAACCAGAAACCTGGGAATTATATCTTTCCTCTCCCTTACCTCTATAACCAGTCTCCAAATCTTGCTGACTTTGCCTATTTTTTTTTTTTTTTTTGCAAATCCATCATTTCCTCTCAACTTTTACTACTACAGCTCGAATTCATGTCTTACTTTATATCCACACTGCTTTGATAGCCTCCTAACTAGACCCCGTGCTCCTCTCAAATTTATCTTCCTTTAGTGATTAATATAAAACTCCTATCAATTATTCAATGGTTCCATCACAGAGGATAAATTCTATGTTCTTTAGCCTGGCCTTTACTTCTCCCATCCCATCTCCTATCATTCTTTTTTTTTTAAAGATTTATTTATTTAATTTATTTTTGGCTGTGTTAGGTCTTAGCTGCGGCATGCAGGATCTTCGTTGAGGCATGCAGGATCTTTCATTGCAGTGCGCAGGCTCTTCGACATGGTGCTCAGGCTTCTCTCTAGTTGTGACGTGCAGGCTCCGGGGCACGTGGGCTCTGTAGTTTGCGGCATGCGAGTTTAGTTGCCCCATGGCATGTGGGATCTTAGTTTCTTGACCAGGGATTGAATCTGCATCCCCTGCATTGTAAGGCGAATTCTTTACCTCTGGACAACCAGGGAAGTCCCTCTCCTATCATTCTTACTTACACTTAAGATTTAAGTAACACCAAACTTTGTATTACCACACCCAGTTTGTATTACCATACTTTCTTCCTGAAATTCCTTCTATACACCACTCCCCACCCCCACCCCACCCCCGTTCTCTACCGTTTAAAGTTGGAATGGCCTTTACTCTGCTATCCCACCCTCTTACTGACTTACCCACCAGGCTGAGCTAAATGGTATTTGTCCTAGCAGTTCTCAGTAAATTCTATCTTTGCACTTAACACCTTAGTATTGAAATTATCTGATTCCTTCTACCCAACTAGAATCTTAAGGGTAAGGGACATACCTGGGCGCTATGTTCCTGGTACAGGTAGGGGCTCAGAGTTCATTGAATAAACCGAACAGTTCTAAAAAGAAGACCCAAAGACAAAATGGATTTTTTCAAACAGCAAAAGTATCAATATAAAGCTTTTCATAAGACTGGCAATAAAAACAAAAGTTAATTGAGTTTCCCAAATTTAGGAACAAATGCAAATATCTCTTAACTTGTCCGCAAGAACTACCTGGTCCTGGTTGATTAACCTAGATCTTTCACTGACATCTGTGCAGCCATTTAAGTTATATTTCAATTTGCAACATAGGAACTGGTATTCTTGAATTTGATCTTCTAAATGGGTAAAAACTCGTTTGAATATAAAAATAATTAAACTTGAAAAAATGATTTCACATTTTTAAACTCAGTCATCTTCCTGAGGAAGAAATACATAAAGACATTCTGATCTGTTGTGCTGACAAATGAGATCATTGGTGAAAAAAAATGTGCAGCTGATATCTTGATGCTGCAGTCTACTGTTTAAAAATTAAAACTTTTTTCTTTAGAAATCTAAACTTGATGACCCACATTCTTTTTTATATTCCTTCTTTTATAAAGTCTTTATCTCTGAGGTATTTTTAATTACAGTTCAGAATAAATTTTCTTCTGGTTCCTACATAGTCTTTTTGCTCCTGGTCTATTTGTTTTGCCTCTTTCAGAGTTGAGGCTTTATTCAAGTTTGGTGAAGCAAAAATTGACTGGAAAGTCTGCCTGCAGGGGCAGGGATTATCAGCTAACAGGTTTCAATGTGGATCAACAGATCAACTGGCTTTTCCCATTGGGGCCTCCTCATCTTCTGATTAGTCTTCTGAAGAATAAGTGTTTAAATAAATGACTAGTTGCCAGTGCTCTGGGAGCCAAACAAGAGAAAATTCCTAGTCTCCCACATAATCTTCCAGTTCCACCCCCACCCCCAAACTCAGTATGACTTCTCATTTCTACTCTGTTGAGTCTCAATCCTCTGGTTCACCTTGTGAACGCCTGCTATTATGCTAAGTATGACAAGAGATCAAGGATCTAATTGTTCCTTGTTTCAGACTTTGACCATTTCTCCAGTTCTCAGTCCCATTCTCCTCTTCTGACTTCAGAGGTTCCTGTACACTAATTCCTGAGACTAACTGGAGTTCTGGGACAGGAACAGACTTATTGTCGTTATTCTTTGCTGGCCTGGGTTTCAGCTTACTGTGCTTTGCCTGATCACTATACATCTTCCAAAATTTTATGAACTTATCTCACTTCCTTTCCCGTTCTTTTGTGTGTATGTTTATACTTCAAAAAATTTTTTTGACTCTGTTATTTTAGTGGCATTTCAAGACAGTGTTCAATTCACCATGTTTAATCAGATTCTATTAGAGACTTTTAAAGCCTGGTCCTAAATTTCAAACTATAACCCAATTAACTGCTGGCATCTCTACCCCCTTAAGATATACACAAAATTGACTTGGTCCTCTCTTTCTCTTGGAAAAATCTAGTGTTCTACACAAAATGTGTGTGAATACATGCGGGAGTTGCCATTTTATGATCACCTCTATCTTCAACTTCCTACCACTTCTGAATTCTGGATCTCCATTCTGAATGGTATAGCTCTTTGTTTTTATCTAGCCTAGTATCAATCTAGAAGGGAAACTCAGCTCCTTCCATTTTCCACACATATACCATTAAAAACAAAAACAAAACCCACTGCTCACACCAAGTCCTCTGAGTTTGCAGAAGAGTTTAGTGAAGATTTGAGGGGGAGATGGAAGAGAGTTTACATCATAGAAACATAAAGAACATATTAGTTGAATATTAAATATTCCCAGATCTTCACATTTTTAAGAACTTTTCAAGCACTTCACTGTTAACTGTTGGCTATGTTTTCTTTCATCTTCTCTCTACTCAGCCCCCCAAATTCTTTATCTCCAATGTAGAGAAAATTACCTTTCTCTTTTGTTTTCTTAAATCCTGCTAACCAAAATGGAATACTGAGCTATCCAGGCTACACCCATTTCCATTTCCCAATCTGATGTCCTAAACAGCTTCCAAAATGGTGTGACTCCATCTGTCTCTTCCTTCCCTCTGCTCCCACTTTTCACCTCCTTTATCCAGAGTGATCTTTCAATACAAATCTGACTAGTGCCCTAAGGGCCAAACTAGCCCTTCATAACAACAGATCCAACTTTGGCACTTGTGGCACTTGCCTCTTGGCCCTTTATACACCCACTATATTGATTTGGGCCTTCTACCTGGAAAACTTTACCCCTCCTCTTTTTCTGGCTTAAAGCTACTCAGTCCTCAGGTTTCAGTTTAAATATCTCTTCCTCCAAGAAAATTGTTCCTGAATCCTGCTGTACTTTAATTAGATATTCCTGCCAGTGGTTCGATAAACACTGGACTTCCCAAATCGTAGCATTTTTCTCTATATTGTCTATTCAGTATCTTCCCCTATAGGATCTACTGTGAGGGCAGAGACCGTGCTCAGCTCGCTCAAAAGTGTAACGTTATTATCTTGTACGTAGGTTTTGTTTTGAGTGAATCAATGAATCCAAATAAAATCGTATTATTAGTGGTGACACTGTTACTCCAGCAGGTTCATTCCTTTTCTTCCTCATTATCTTTTTCCTCAGCTTTCTCCGCGTCTATTCCTTCTATTTTCCCTGTCTTTTCATCCTATTAGCAGTCTGATTCCCATCTCCACATTCAGTGACCCAGCCGAAATTCTCTTCTTACCAGAGAGCATTGCTCCCCGCCTCCCCACCCCAAACCCCTGAGATGCACTTGATCCTACCTTTCACGCCAAATGAGGTAAAGTTATAAATAAATAAATAACTAAATAAACAAACAAATAAATCAATAAGTAAACTCAAATTCATTCCCATTATCTTTTTCCTCAAAAGAAGGTATAAAGAGAAACCAATGAACACTTTCAAGATTGCGTCAAGACAGAGAGCCCACTCAGCCCACTACAACTCCTCCAGTTTCCTCAGATCTAACCAACACTTCTTTCTCCCTTCACCGGAAACGGAAAGAGGAAAAGCAAAGCCCAGAACCCACCGCTTAGGGATTCATTTTCTTCGGGTTTCTTGTGGGCGAGGCCATCAGACTGGCGCCGACTGGCGGGCAGAGCCGTCGCTCTCAGGCAACTCCACTTCCTATTGGCTCCCTGGGGCTCCGCCTCCTGAGCAGGGCGGGAGATTCGGTGTGCAGCTGGGAGGCTGCCCTTCCCCCCCACCCCCCGCCGGCCTGCGGAATGCCCCTGCTCGACCCTGCGACCCCGCGACCCTGCTTCTGCACTGCCTAAAAGAATTTGGCCTTTCCCGCTGGGGCCGAAGCCGCCTTTCCAGCGGCGACCATTCAGCGGGGTAGCGTCCGGCAGGCACGAGGCGGCCGCAGGCGCGCCACCCGGAGACCTGGCGGTGCGTGGTTGGGCGGCGGGGCAGCTTGCCTCCCTCTCCTGCTTAGCTCGGGGCTTGTGAGGTGAGTCCAGGCGCGCCCAGTCCCCGGCCTTCACCTCGGCACTCCGGGCAGCGTCGCTGCGCCTCCCTCTCTGCCCTCCCCAGGCTGCCCCCGGCCCCGCCGGCCTGAGGACCCTCGGCTGGCCGAGAACGGCCAGCTGGTCATTTGCGCGAGGCCCAGACCGAAGTCAGTAAATACTTGTTGGGGTGAGAGGCTCCCTCTTTAAAGACCGTTCCTCTGTCCAGCAGTGATGGGCCTTCTGTGCAAGGGATGTCTGTTACCAACGTATGTTTCCCGGCGCGATGAGCCTTCCGCGTGCAGAGGGAGAACTGTAAAAATCCATACCGAAAGTAGTAAGGTGTCCTGGGAGAGGAACAGGTACAATGAGGGCTGAGGAGGAAGAGATCTTGTCCCAGAACTACCACTGGAGCGAGAGCCCTTTGATGTCATCCCAGCCTGGAACCACCAAATGAATCCTCCTAACTGAACACAGTCACCCTGGGACAGTGCTTGGTTGTAAAATGTTGATAAACCAGGCTCCTTTGGTAGAGCTTTTTAAGTTAAAACAAGTTGATGCAGTACTTTTTCGCTTTACAGCTGAAATCCTCATAGAACCACTACACCTTCCCCTAGTTAAATTGCAATCTGAAGAAAAATAGCATGGCCCTACACCTTTGTGTGATGGCACTGCACATTAAATGGGCATCATTCATTCAACGTTTATTGAGCACTTTTTCTGTTAGCTGTGCTAACGAAAATTGATCAGTAGTCGATCTAAGAAAGAAGTGGAAAATTTTATTTGAGCCAAACAGGGTTATAACTCCGAGAACAGCCTCTCAGAAAGCTCTAAGAACTGTTCCGTTTGTTAGAAGGCAAAGCACTGTTAGATGTTTTTGAGACTGTGGGCTGTACATTAAATGGCATATTATTGACAGTTTACACAATCCAAATCTACACATACAAAGCAAAGAGTGGGTCATGGGTCATCCTGGCCCCTTACAAGATAAGAAGGAAGTTATCTCCTAAAGAGGTCTGGTTAATGCAGATGCGCAATACACACTAAAGTGGAGGGAGGAGGCCCAGGTAGGCAAAGAAAAATTTTATGTTTATGTTTAAATATGTTTAAATCGTCTTGCCATAAAATATGAATTTTATTTCGTCAGACATTAGTTGGGATATGGAGTTGTACAAGAGATCTGCATGGTTAAGTTGAAATTTAAAGTAAAAATACCCGTAGTAAAGAACCTAGTTAGCATTTTCATAGGCCAAGCACATGGTTTCATTTAATCGTCACAACTTTGTCCAAAGTCACACAGTTGTAAGTGTGGAGTTAAGATCGGAACCCAGGTTTATCTGATATTAAAATTGGTGCATAGCCACTAAACTATACCACCTTCTTTTTTTAAAGGATTATTTTTTAATTTTAGCAAATCTTTTATTTGCTCTCAAAGGGGAGAGTGTATTGTGTTAACGCTCATTTGGTGCTGCTGTATTACCCTGTTAACTCCTTGAAAAGAGTCTACTTAAAAGTAAACACCAAGACAGTGCATTGAAGAGTAAGTGGTCACTAAATATTTTCATTTTATTATGCGATTGTACTGGGGTTGTTTTGTTTTTGTTTTCAGAAAATGTTGGAGAAGAAGGAAGGAAAGGCTTCTTTCAAGGTTTTTGTAGAAATTTCAGTTTTTTGATTCTGTACTGTATAATAAGATGCCTTAAAATCTAGAAAAGGAAATTACGTATAAATGCATTTGGCTACAAACAAGACTAAGTTAGGCTGCCTCTGTGCAGACAATTCTTACATAAAATACCATACGGAAATTGCCTAGGACAATATTAAGTTGTCTAGAATATTTGTTTTTAAATTTTCCTTGAAAATCTTCTTTCTCCCCCGAAGGGACTACTAAACTTTTGCTAATAAGAGGTAATGTAACTGACCTTTACTCCTTTTGATTGCCAGGAAGCTAAGAGCCCAAATTCTTTGTATGATTTTATTTTCTGCCTTTCTTTATATTTTCCCTCATCCAGATTTCCTATTAGTGTGTATAGTTTATCATTTGCTGTATTGCACTGCTTATTGTCATTGCTTCAAATCCTTTGTAGAACACAGCAGTATATAGGTTTAAATAATGTAGCCTATGCTGCTCTTAAAAGTATGCTTGATAGAACTAGTGATGTTTAACCTAATGAACTAGAAACCTAGAGGAACTGTAGAAGTTCTTGGATATTTGAACCACTGTGTGGGAGAATGACTAAACATATTATGAATAGTTTCCAGAGGTCAAGACAAGCATTTAGGATAACAGATTTGTGTTTAATGGCAGGAGAAGTGTGTCATTTAATAAAATGATCAGGGTCTTTGGAATTAGTCAAACTTGGGTTTCAGCCCTAACACACTTTCTAATTGTGTGAATTAGAGTGAGTAATTTAATCTTTAACCTCAGTTTACTCATCTGTAAATTGGGGGAATTAAATACATTTTAACCATCTCAGAGAATCTGAGGATTTATTGATCTGGTATACATAAAAGTGCCTAACACAGTGCCTGACAAACAGCCCCTTAAAAAACTTTATTTTATACAGATAGAAAGAAATTGTGTTTTTTAATTTTGTATAAATGTCACATAGATGCATTAAACTTCTTCTCTAATACACCCAGTTCCCCATAATAAGAAGCAACCTTCATGACTAGAAGGTTGGTCCAAATGGATATGTTCTACTGGCAGTGGCCATGTAAATTATAGATGAAGTATAATCTTTGTACACAAAGTATAAACCTAATGGAATTGTTGTGAGGATTAAATGAGAATACATATAGAATATTGAGAAGAGTGTCTAGCACATAGTAAGTGCTCACATTTTGGCCTCCCTCCACCTACTTGCCCCCACAAGTTAGATCTTCTCAGTCTCTAAGGCTCCCTGGCCAAAATGGTAATGGTCATTTTGCCTTTTACTGTGCCATCATAACAACTTTGGCTTTCTAAGATCTGCCTTTATCTACTCATCTTGTTTGTTAAAACTCATGAACTTCTTTGGTTGCTTTCGTTTTCCTGTTAGCTGGCCCGACTGAGTTCTTTTTCCAATTACAGGTGACTCTACTTGAATTTCCCAGCTGCAGAATATGTAGTACCTTTAAAGGTAAATGAAAACTGAGACAAATCATTTAAGTGTGCTAGTTACAGAAGAAAACTTGGCAACATTTAGTAAGTTATCTGCATGCAGATAACTGACTCATGGGGGACTCAATCTGTAGATCCTCTTGTCAGGGGAAAAGGCATAAATAGGATTTATGAGAGAGTGAAGAGAGAAAAAAATTCATTTTTTGAGTAAACTGATTAGCTGACAACTAGTTGGAATCGTTTATTTGTTTCAGGCATTAGCATTATAAGTTCTGAAACTAAATTTTGTCAGCGGAGCCAGAGTTGATCAAACTTTTGCTTGCCAAATCCGAAATTTGTTCAGTGAAGAACTGACTCTAAAGTACTGGAAAGATTCATGCTTACTCTTTAGTTACCAGGATACCTAGAAAGCCATATCCATGATTGTCAAGTTGTTTGGTGAGCATGCAGTTTAATAGTAAAGGGAGATGCTTGAAAATTATTTGATCCAGTCTTGGTACACCAAGTGAAGCACACAGACTTCCCCCAGTGGACTATATCTTTCTAGTGAACAGATATGACAATCCACCAAACCATTATTCTTTGTTTGGCTGGCCCTTTTCTAAACTCTCATGTATTAACCACCCCCTTTCTAATAATGTTGTTATTCTGTATATTGGTTAGAGCTTTCTTTACAGGCAGAATTATTTTCTTGTCATTATATTTTAGTTGCCTTGATTGGATTTGGCTTTTTCCTAATCTCAGTCACTTCTTCCTCTCTTCCATTTTTCAGATAAAGAATTGAGTTACTTATTATCAAAAACACAATATTGATACAATAATGATAATGTATTTTTTCATACTTAAAGACTTTTAAAACTTTTATGCAAATACATGTATTCATTATGTGAATGTTTATTTGGCTGTTGATACGAATTTTTCATCACTTCTGAGTGCTTTATTGCTTTTGTTTAGGTTGGCAATGATGAGCAAGCTGGAATCAAAGGAAGACAAGATGCTGGAGGTTCAGTTTGTGGGAGATGATGATGTTCTTAATCACATTCTTGATAGAGAAGGAGGTACTGAATGATTATACAATTGAAGGGATGCTTATATAATGGTTATGTATTATTTCACTTTTAAAAATAATTTAATCTTCTATTTTGAAAATACAGCACAGAATATTTGATCTAGTAAGACTGCAAATAAACCTTAATTTTTAGTTTAATCCATTCAAAATGTATTGAAAATTAAAAATAATAAAGCCTCATCTAATGTGAAGTGCTCAGTAGTGGTGGTAAGTGATAACCACCCATTGTAATTAAAATGTATAGTCATTTTGACCCCCCAAAATATATAATTTAAAGGTTTTGTTTTTTTAACTTATAAACTTTGGAAGAGAGATCTGTACCTGAATCAAAGAGAAAACACTGAATTTTTTTCCAGCTTTTAAGTAATGACAATATTATAGTATAGTTTATTTATTTAACTGTAGTGTTTAGAAAGAACTTATACCTGTCATGTTCTGATTCTTTGGATGTTCTTATAGGAGCTAAAATAAAAAAGGAGAGGGCCCAGCTTTTGGTCAACACAAAAAAAATAATAAAGAAGCCAGAATATGATTTGGAGGAAGATGACCAGGAAGTTTTAAAAGATCAGAACTATGTGGAAGTATTAGGACACCATGTTCAAGGTATTTGTGGAGTGAGGGGGGTGGTCGTTGTTGGGGTTGGGAGTGTACGCTCATATTTCTGTGAGTGGCTGAAATTGCTTTGCAGGATACATAAAAGTAGTCTGGTAGGTTAGGCAACATTGTGCTACAATTTTTTTTTTTTAATTTATTTTGGCTGCACGAGGTCTTAGTTGTGGCATGCAGGATCTTCGTTGTGGCATGTGGGCTCTTAGTTGCAGCATGCAGACTTCTTAGTTGTAGCATGTGGACTCTTAGTTGTGGCATGTGGGATCTAGTTCCCTGACTAGGGATCGAACCCGGGCCCCCTGTACTGGGAGCACACAGTCTTACCCAGTGGACCACCAGGGAAGTCCCTTTCCCAATTTTTTAAATTGTAAGATACCCATAACATAAAATTTACCATCTTTACCATTTTTAAGTGTACAGTCCAGTTATATTAAATACATTCATAATGTTGTGCTACCATCACTATCATCCACCTCCAAAACTTTTTATGTGGTGTGCTATAATATTTTATTTCTCATCAGAAGAGCATTACTTTAGGGCTTCCCTGGTGGCGCAGTGGTTAAGAATCCACCTGCCAATGCAGGGGACACGGGTTCGAGCCCTGGTCCAGGAAGATCCCACATGCTGTGGAGCAACTAAGCCCATGCGCCACAACTACTGAGCCTGCGCTCTAGAGCCCATGAGCCACAGCTACTGAGCCCGTGCACCTAGAGCCCATGCTCCACAACAAGAGAAGCCACCGCAATGAGAAGCCCGCGCACCGCAACCAAGACTAGCCCCTACTCACTGCAACTAGAGAAAGCCCGTGCCCAGCAATGAAGATCCAACACAGCCAAAAATAAATAAATAAAATAAAATAATTTTTTAAAAAAAGAAGAAGAGCATTGCTTCAGATTTTTTCTCTATAGTTGGAAAGGTAGGAAGCACTGAGTTTCTACTGTACGTTTTTTAATCTATACATAGTTCTTTTTTTTAAAAAAACCAGTCTGGTGCTTAAATATTTTTAGAAAGATAGTCTACAGACCAAGCACTCTAAAGTTGTTTTTTTAAGATATCTATACTTTTAACTAATTTGAAATAATTTCATAAAGCAAGTCACTTTATTATTAACTTGATATTCTTTACAAGAATAGTTAGAAGGAAGATTCCAAGAAGTAATGTGTTCCAACCTAGGTATGCTGGTGTTATGTTTTTTTACACCTAAGCCAGATTCCTGCCAGACGGTGCTTAAAAAATCTTAGTCTTGAATTATAATTTACTTAACTTAGGGCTCAAAGAGCACAGATTTATATCAGGGTGCAAGGAGCATAGACCTACTTAAGTTGACTTAAAAAAATAAAGATCAAGGAACAAAATCAGTATTGTTGGGCACTAGGGGCATTGGAGCTGGGAGCATGTTACGAAATGAGGTACTTTGCTTTCACGTATCTCCCGGTCTCCCTCAAGTCTTCTCTGTGCATCAGTTCTGTTCTCTCTGCCACCTGTCTCCCTCATGTACATGTCTTTTACTCTCTGATATTTGACTTATAAATGGCCACTGTGACTACTCCCAACCTTTTTGTCACCTCTTGAGTGATACTGCTTCTGGATTTGTTCCCAGTGTTAAATGATATGATATAAAAAACAACCATTGTCCCTCAGTAGGCTTACTGGGCAGGGCATATTCTTGTTATTTATTTACTTGTTTGTTTGTTTATTTATTTATTTATTATTTTTGGTTGTGTTGGGTCTTCGTTGCTGCACGCAGGCTTTCTCTAGTTGTGACGAGCGGGGGCTACTCTTTGTTGCCGTGCGCGGGCTTCTCACTGTGGTGGCTTCTCTTGTTGCGGAGCATGGGCTATAGGTGTGTGGGCTTCAGTAGTTGTGGCATGTGGGCTCAGTAGTTGTGGCTCGCAGGCTCTAGAGCACAGGCTCAGTAGTTGTGGCACACGGGCTTAGTTGCTCCGCGGCATGTGGGATCTTCCTGGACCAAGGCTCGAACCCATGTCCCCTGCATTGGCAGGTGGATTCTTAACCACGGGCACTACCAGGGAAGCCCTTAGGGCATATTCTGAATAGAACTTTGGATTCTTGACTCTTGTGTTAGACCTAAGAACAGATTGAAAACAATATTTTTTCTAAGTGTTTTTTAAAAATAGTTTCTTATTGTAATGGTAATATGTATCTGTAGTAGAAACTCAGTGCTTTCTTGTAACAGCACCCACAGCAAATGATATTTGGAGGCACACTGAAATAAAGAGGAAAATTTGGGATTTCCCTGGCGGTTCAGTTGTTAGGACTTGGTGCTTTTACTGCTGTGGTCCAGGTTCAATCCCTGGTGCAGCCAAAGAAAAAGAAAGAAACAAGAAAAGAGGAAAATGCTCCAGACCAGGGATAAATGCCTTGGGCTTCTGACCCCTGTTCCCACCCCCTCTGCAGGCCCTGACTGCATCCTCAGAGGCCTGAGAGGATCAATACTCAGCACACCTGTAACCCATGTCTTTAATTTCTGCACACTGGTTGGGGAACTTTGCTTTAAAGCTGTATTTCTCAAGCTTTTAAAAATTATTATCCCCTAAGGAACCTTTCTAGACTTTTTCTCCTTATCACCCCCCACCCATGAAATTTAATACTACATATATGCTGTATATCTCTTATGTACTAAGATTCTTTGGAGGGCAACAGACCATTGCAATATCTAAGATGTTTTCCACACTCCCCCTCCTCCCACCAAGAGCCATTTCCGTTGCATCAGGAGCAGTATTATTCCTGTTGAGAATGCATGCTTTAAGAACATGGACCTGGGACTTACCTGGTGGCGCAGTGGTTAAGAATCTGCCTGCCATTTAGCTATCAGGAACAATGTTGCTATGAATATACATCTATCCTGCTATACATATGTACTAGTTTTTCTGGAATATATCCCAAGTAGTGGAATTTCAGGGTCATAAGATACGGGTATCTTCAACTTTACTGGATAAGGCCAAGCTGTTTTTGTGGTTGTTTAACCTGTGATCTCTTAAAAGTTCATAGAGTCTGTCATACAGAGTGAAGTAAGTCAGAAAGAGAAAAACAAATACCGTATAGTAACGCATATATGTGGAATCTAGAAAAATGGTACAGATGAACCTATTTGCAGGGCAGGAATAGAGACGCAGACGTAGAGAACGGACATGTAGACATAGAGGGGAAGGGGAGGGTGGGATGAATTGGGAGATTAGGATTGACATATATACACTACCACGCATAAAATAGATAGTTAGTGGGAACCTGCTGTATAGCACAGGGACTCAGCTCAGTGCTCTGTGATGACCTAGATGGGTGGGATTGGGGGCATGGGGGTGGGAGGGAGGTCCAAGAGAGAGGGGATATATGTATACATAGAGCTGATCCACTTCGTTGTACAGCAGAAACTGACACAACATTGTAAAGCAATTATACTCCATCCAAAAAAAAAGTAAACTGAAAAAAAAAGAATCTGCCTGCTAATGCAGGGGACACGGGTTTGAGCCCGATCCAGGAAGATCCCACATGCCGTGGAGCAACTAAACCCATGCGCCACAACTACTGAGCCTGCGCTCTAGAGCCCGAGAGCCACAACTACTGAGCCCGTGCACCACAACTACTGAAGCCCGCGTGCCTAGAGCCCGTGCTCTGCAACAAGAGAAGCCACAACAGTGAGAAGCCCACTCACTGCAAGGAGGAGTAGCCCCTGCTCGCCGCAACTAGAGAAAGCCCACGTGCAGCAACGAAGGCCCAATGCAGCCAAAAATAAATAAATTAATTAATTAAAAAAAAGAACATGGACCTGTTGACAGTTTGTTGTGTATCTGTCTGCATATACATGCACACACATAAGTTTGTCTGAGTACAGGAAATGGGGCTGTTCATTTATTTGGTTATGGGCATGTACGACAGAGGAGCCCGTAACTTACAGTTAAGTCTTGCAAACGTGACTTTTCCTGTTTTGCTTTGTTTTTTCTTCTTTGCGAAAATGTGTATAGGGGTGGAGAGTGGTGTTTCAGATAAGGTGTAGGAAGGAGAGTTTTCTTAGTTTTCTTTTAATGTTTTCTTTAGGGAAGAAAAGGTGACATCTTTTACCATCTTGCTTAACTTTATTTGAGATACTGAACAATAAGCTTCTGCCTAATCCTTAATTACAAACAGAAGGCAGTAAGGATTTTTTTTCTTTTTTGGCCACACATCTTACTTAGTTCTCCAACCAGGGAACGAACCTGTGTCCCCTGCAGTGGAAGCACTGAATCTTAACCACTGGAACACCAGGGAAGTCCTGATAAGCATTACTTTTAAAACACAGACATTTCACAAAGAATCTTAAGGAATATTTAAAAGGAAAAAACTTTTCAACAAGGGCCTTTAAATACTTTATTAATCAATCCCTTTACTTACTATTGAAGTATAAGCTGCTTCTTATAAGCAACACATATCTTGACATACCTGGCATAACTCTTATGTTCTATTAATCCATCCACTCTGGTGAAAAATCATTGCATGGAGGTGCTAGGTGGTCTCAGGCATTAAACAGAATGTTTTCTGAAAGATCTCCCCCAAACAATCAGACAGGTGTCCTCAAGAGCAATTTGCCTTATTGATGCTTCTCTTAAACGATTTGTTTTTTAATTTTATGAACAGAATAATTCTTTAATTGATTATAAGTTGGCTGTTCGAAAATTCTGAGACAAATATGTGGTCCATCCATAGTATTTTTAAAATTTTTTTATTTATTTATTTATTTTTGGCTGCGTTGGGTCTTCGTTGCTGTGTGCGGGCTTTCTCTAGTTGCGGCGAGCAGGGGCTACTCTTCCTTGTGGTGCGCGGGCTTGTCATTGCGGTGGCTTCTCTTTTTACGGAGCACGGGCTCTAGGCATGCGGGCTTCAGTAGTTGTGGCTCATGGGCTCTAGAGCACAGGCTCAGTAGTTGTGGCCCACAGGCTTAGTTGCTTTGCGGCATGTGGGATCGTCCCAGACTAGTGCTCGAACCTGTGTCCCCTGCATTGGCAGGAGGATTTTTAACCACTGTGCCACCAGGAAAGTCCCAATCCATAGTATTTTTAATTTAGCCTTATTCAGAGTTCCATTTTTGAACTTAAGGATGATGTCAGATTTTTAATTGTGGTTAAATTAAAAATCTATTTTTTAAAATTGTAAAAAATATTGTGGTAAGATACACATTAATATACAATTTACCATCTTAACCATTTTTAAGTATATAGTTCAGTATTAAGTATATTCACATTATTTTACAACCTATCTCTAGAACTCTTTTCATCTTACAAAACTGAAGTTCTGTACTTAATTAAACAACTACCCAGTCCCCCCTCCACCCAGCCCCTGGAAGCCACCATTCTACTTCCTTTGACTCTATGAATTTGACTACTCTAGGTACCTCATATAAGTGGAATTGTACACTATTTGTCTTTTTGTGTTTGCCTTATTTCACTTAGCATAATGTCCTCAAGGTTCATACATGTTTAGCAAGTGTCAGTTTCCTTCCTTTTTTTTTTTTTTGAGTTTCCTTTTCAAGGCTGAGTAATATTGCATTGTATGTATATACCACATTTTGTTTATCTATTTATTGGGTGATGGACATTTGGCTTGCTTCAGCCTTTTGGCTATTGTGAATAATGCTACTAGGATGATCTTATTTGCAAAGCAGAAATAGAGACACAGATGTAGAGAACAAACATGGATACCAAGGGGGAAAGTGGGGGGGATGGGATGAATTGGGAGATTGAGATTGACATATATACACTATTGATACTATGTATAAAATAGATAACTAATGAGAGCATACTGTATAGCAGATGGAACTCTACTCAGTGCTCTGTGGTGACCTAAATGGGAAGGAAATCCAAAAAAGAGGGGCTATATGTATATGTATAGCTGATTCACTTTGCTGTACAATGTAATAATGCTACTAGAACATGGGTATAGAAATATCTCTGTGAGATCTTGATTTGAATTCTTTTGGGAATATTCCCAGAAGTGGAATTGCTGGATCATATGGTAATTCTATTTTTAATTTTTTTGAGGAACCACCATACTGTTTTCCATAGCAACTACATCATTTTGCATTTCCACCAACAATGCACAAGGGTTCCAGTTTCTCCACATTCTCACCAACACATGGTGTTTTCTGTTGTTTTTTTTTTAATAATAGCCATCCCAATGCATGTGAAGTAGTAGTGTTATTTCTTTCTAAATTTAACATATTGTTAAATTCTTAGAGATTATTCTCTGAACAAAAAAACCTCTAATAACTGAATAATAATATATTCTAACCTATAAATAATACATAGTTTCCCCTGTTAGACTTCTGAATTATTTCTAAGTTTTTATTATTATAACTAATGCAGTAGTGATTACCCTTGAACATAAATCTTTGTTCAGATGTCTTATTTTTTTTATCAGAGATTCCTCAAATAGAATTACTGGTGAAAGTATATGAACTTAATTTAAAAAATAGTATATGAACTTTATAAGGCTTACATATTGCTAACTTACTTTCTAGGAAGATTGTATCAACTAGTATTAAGATCCCTCATCAGCATTAAACATTTTTTCTTTATTAGCCATTTTAACTTCTGTGAATTGTATGTTCATAGTTACTTTGGTATTGTCTATTTTGAGTAATTTTAAAACTTAAAAAGTTTTATTTATATATTATACTAAATCCCTGTTGGCCAGTGTGATTAGAGCCATTGTTAATTGGTCAATTTATCAAAATATCAGAACAAGGAAATCATAAAAATAATTATATACTCTACACATTTTGTTTTACATATAAACATATGTAGATATTTATGTATAATTGTCTTTTCTTTAAATATAAATTTGCCAGTCAGCTGGTTGAAGAACAGCAGCACCTTTCAGTTTTGGTTTTGGGTTTTTTTAGATAGCATATCCATAATCTATTATCTAGGATTTCAAGTTTTATTTCCTTCCATTAGATTGATCATTTAAAGACACTTTGATGCAGTCTGACCATAGTGTGCTTTTATGTTTTTCAATTTTTTTCTTAAATCTTTTATGGTTTCTCATCCATACCTAATTTGAAATCAGTTGTTTTAGTTAATAACTTTTATCGTCTTTCTAAAGCATTTAATTTAGTTTACATAGAAACTACTTTTATTTTTTATTCATATTTTGTCTGTGTGCCAAACATTTAATTTACATAATTACAGTAACAAGTTCTCCATAAACAGACTTATCCATATGTGCATATTATAGATATATGATAGAGGTAGCATTGGAGATCACTAGGCTAAGGATGAACTGGTCAATAAATGGTGTTGGAACAATTGAGTATCCTTATGAAAAAAGAAATTGGGGGCTTCCCTGGTGGCGCAGTGGTTGAGAGTCCACCTGCCGATGCAGGGGACACGCCGGTCCACGAAGATCCCACATGCTGCGGAGCGGCTAGGCCCGTGAGCCATGGTCACTGAGCCTGCACATCCGGAGCCTTGCTCCACAATGGGAGAGGCCACGACAGTGAGAGGCCCGCGTACTGCAAAAAAGAAAAAGAAAAAAAAGAAATTGGATTCCTAACTGCCATCATAAACAACTTAATTACCTTAATTAAAGATTTACACATGAAAAGCAAATTATAAATGCTTTTACAAGAAAATATAGGAGAATATGGCTTTGGTCTTAATTATAGAAGAATTTCTTTAAAAATGTGTAATCAAAAGAAAAGATTGAGGGCTTCCCTGGTGGCGCAATGGTTGAGAGTCCACCTGCCCATGCAGGGGACACGGGTTCGTGCCCCGGTCCGGGAAGATCCCACATGCCGCAGAGCGGCTAGGCCCGTGAGCCATGGCTGCTGAGCCTGCGCGTCTGGAGCCTGTGCTCCGCAACGGGAGAGGCCACAACAGTGAGAGGCCCACATACCGCAAAAAAACAAAAAAAAAAAAAAAAGAAAAGAAAAGATTGACAAATTAATTAAAATTGAGAACTTCTCAAAGACAAACCACAGCTAGGAGAAAATATAGCAAAAGACATATCTATTAAAGAACTGTTACCCAAAATATACAAAGAGCTCTTAGAACTCAACAATAAGAAAATGAACAACCTGATTAAAAAATGGGCAAAGGACCTGGACATTTCACCAAAGATACCCAGATGGCAGATAAGCATATGAAAAGATGTTCAACATTATATGTCATTAAGGAATTGCAAATTCAGACAACAGTAGGATACCACTACACCTCTGTTAGAATGGCCAAAATCCAGGACTTCCCTGGTGGTCTAGTGGCTAAGACTTCACCTTCCAATGTGGGGGGTACAGGTTCAATCCCTGGTCGGGGAGCTAAGATCCCACATGGCTCACAGCCAGAAAACCAAAACAGAAAACAGAAGCAATATTGTAACAAATTCAATAAAGACTAAAAAAAGTGGTCCACATGAAAAAAAAAAATCTTAAAAAAAAAAAAAGAATGGCCAAAATCCAAAATATTGACAACACCAAATGCTGGCAGAGATGTGGAGTAACAGGGACCCATTTACTACTAGTTGGAATGCAAAATGGTACAGCTCCTTGGAAGACAGTTTGGCAGTTTATTACAAACTAAACATATTCTTACCATGTGACCTAGCAGTTGTGTTCCTTCATATTTACTCAAATGAGTTGAACTCTTTTGTCCACCCAAAAACCTGCACACACAGATGTTTGTAGCAGCTTTGTTCATAATTGCCAAGGCTTAGAAACAACCAAGAAGTCAACCAAGGATAAATAAACTGATACATCCATGCAGTGAGATATTATTCAATGCTAAAAAAAATAATACGTTATCAATCTATGAAAAGACATGGAGGTGCCTTAAATGCATATTGCTAAATGAAAGAAGTCAATCTGAAAAGGCTACATACTGTATGATTCCAACTCTGTTGACATTCTGGAAAAGGCAAAACTATACAGACAGTAAAAGAAGACATTGGTTGCCAAGGGTCAGGGATAAGGAAGGGATGAATAGATGGAGTACAGAGAATCTTTAAGGCAGTGAATCCATTCTGTATGATACTATAATGATGGATACATGTCATCATACTTCTGTCAAAACCTATAGAATGTACAATAGCAAGAGTAAACCGTAATGTAAACTATGGACTCTGGGTGATAATGAAGTGTCAACAGAGGTTCATCGATTCTAACAAATGTACCACTCTGTTTTTTTTGTTTTTGTTTTTTAATTTTAATTATTTATTCATTTTGTTTTTTTACGAATGTACCATTTGGTGTCAGATACTGATAATGGGGGGAGGCTGTGGATATGTAGGGCAGGAGGTACATGGGAAATCTCTGTACCTTCCACTTGAGTTGGTTGTGAACCTAAAACTGCTCTAAAAAATAAAGTCTGTTTTTTAAAAATCCAGTACTTCTCTTCATCAAATGACATTATCAAGAAGTGAAAAGACAAGACACAGGATAGAGAACATATTTCTTCTTTGGAAATAAGAAACCCTTAAAATGGTGTTAAGCTTCATTAGTGACTAGGGAAAGAAAATTAAAATGCCTTTCCCCATGAGATTCATTTTGTACCCACTAGATTGGCAAAGACTAAGGAGTTTAGGTAATACCAAGTGTTCGTGCATATACACACCAATGGGAACTCTTAAGCAATAAAGGGAGCAAACACTGACTTCGGAAAAGTTTGGCACTTTAATAAACTCATTAAAGGTTTGGGGACTTCCTGGCATCACAGTGGTTAAGAATCTGCCTGCCAGTGCAGGGGACGCAGGTTTGATCCCTCGTCTGGGAAGATCCCACATGCCACGGGTTAACTAAGCCTGTGCGTCATAACTGCTGAGCCTGTGCTCTAGAGCCCATAAGCCACAATTACTGAGCCTGCATGCCACAACTACTGAAGCCCACACGCTCTAGGGCCTGTGTGCCCCAACTACTGGGCCCACGTGCTGCAACTGCTGAAGCCCACATGCCTAGAGCCCATGCTCTGCTACAAAGAGAAGCCACCACAATGAGAAAACTGCGCACCGCAGCGAAGAGTACCCTCTGCTCACCGCAACTACAGAAAGCCCGCTGGCAGCAATGAAGACCCAGTGCAGCCAAAAAAATTAAAAGAAAAAGTTTGGCACAATAATAAACCCATTACATGTTAACATAAATTACATGTATTTTGATGAAAAATATCTATTTCAAAAAATTATTGAAGAGGGCATAGTTTTATATTTTTGCAAATCTCTTTACTGTCTGACTTAATAGAAAACAGCTGGATTTTCACATCTTTTCATGCATTCCGTTAGCTGACAGGGTGGTGACATCACCACACATCATGTAGTTTCTGGATTACCTCAACATACACTCATGATTGAGGGTCAGAAAGTCAGATCTTGTCTTAGTGTTACTATGAAACAGTTTCAGCCTCAGGGGCCTCAGAGACACCCTACCCGCCACTCCGTAACAGACTACATTTTGAGAATCACTGTGATAGCAAGTAGACTACTAGCCATGAGTGTCCGGTATGTTGTAGGTAGCAGTTGTTACTTAAAGGGAGAATTAAAGAATGAAATTAAGTCAGGGTCTTAGTTGAGAGTAAGAGAACTTCTATCATATAACAACTGTTTAAATCTCAACCTCAGGGCTTCCCTGGTTGTGCAGTGGTTAAGAATCCGCCTGCCAATGCAGGGGACATGGGTTCGAGCCCTGGTGCGGGAAGATCCCACATGCCGTGAAGCAACTAAGCCCATGCGCCACAACTACTGAGCCTGTGCTCTGGAGCCCACGAGCCACAAATACTGAGCCCGCACTCCTAGAGCACATGCTCCGCAACAAGAAAAGCCACTGCAATGAGAAGCCCACACACCACAACGAAGAGTAGCCCCCGCTCGCCACAACTAGAGAAAGCCTGCATGCAGCAATGAAGACCCAACGCAGCCAAAAATAAAATAAATGAAATAAATAAATTTATAAAAAAAAAAAGAAAGAAGCATAACTAATAAAGTCCCTTTTGTCCTCCCTCCTCAGGCAACTTCTATCATGAATTGAATGCATATCCCTCTAGTCTGGAGTGTTTTTTAGTGGGCTTTTTATTGTTGTTGTGTTTGTTTATATATTGTTGTGTATCTGTGAATAACATGTTTTCTGTGTTTTAAAATTTATGTAAACAGTATCATAGTTTCTGTGTATTTTTAATATCTTATTTATAAATATGTATTGTTAAACATTTGTGCAAGACAGTGAGGGGTACAAATCCTAAGTTTTTATTAAAATTCTGTCTTTTTCTTTTCCTGTTAATTAACCTCACCCATTTTTCCTAAATGTATATTGCATTTTTCTTTCAGAATCCTTGAAAAACGGCTCTGCTACACATGGTGGGAATAAAGTTTATTCTTTTCAGAATAGAAAACACCCTGAAAAGATGGCTAAATTAGGTATGTTGCTTTTCTGACTTCTGTAGTCACTATTCACCTTTTCTAAGGTGTATTTAACCACATTTCCCACTGTTATCACCCCACTGCATTCACTAAAAGAATGAATGAGGGATGTTATTTTATTTTCAACCATACTTAAAGTCAATAGTTTTTTTCATGCTCAGATGTCTTCTGTTCTCAGCTAGTTTCTAAGGTTATAGTAGAGACCCTGTCTTAAGAGTCCTTCCCACAACATCTAGCATAGGCTCTTAACAAATTTTTGTTACGTAAACGAGTGACTTAAGTCACACAGAGATATTCTGAATTTATTGAATAAGAGTTTTACACTGTATGTAGAAGAAAAGAGTTCGTATTATAGAAAATTATTTATGTAAAATTGTTAGGAATGGGCTGTTCTAACATTTTTCTTACCCAGGTTACCACTTATACTAATTACACGTGAATTACTGATTTTCAGAGAACTAGACTTAAGTAAATTATATATAGCATTAAAATTAAACTGGCAATTTAATTCTTTTTAAAAATTCAGGTGGCACTATT
Organism: Mesoplodon mirus; assembly: GCF_964341445.2. Taxonomy (NCBI): domain Eukaryota; kingdom Metazoa; phylum Chordata; class Mammalia; order Artiodactyla; family Ziphiidae; genus Mesoplodon; species Mesoplodon mirus. The sequence continues at coordinate 35,252,333 of NC_138984.1, forward strand.
CTTGGATCCTGTGGCATGAGGGGTCATCAGTTTTGAAAGCTTTGAGGAAAGGAAATAACATGTGAAAGCACTTTAAAATTAAGGAGGTCCATAAGTTTATGGAAGTTTGGGAATACCAAAAAGTTAAGAGCAAGGGAATAATAATTAACTACCTGGCAAAATGTAGTCGTTGTATAAGAGGACTTATAATCTATAATTATAGAACATCTATATATGTGTCTTAAGTGGTGTATTTTTATGCAGTCATTATAGTCAGTGATCATTTAAACATTCAAAGTCAAATGAATGTCACACTTGTTGAGTGTTGACACTGATGAGGGACATATAAGAAGTAATTATAAGACCTGTGTTTCTGAACATAATACAATTTAAGCATTTGCAAAATTCAGTTTTTCTGAGAGATATAATATTATATGCATCATTAATTTTGAACCTAACATGGTACATACAATAATTTACACTAATTGATGTGTTTCTTAGAGTTTATTATCTACATAAAGAAATCTAAAAAGTTTTTGATACAAATGAACTTATTTACAAAACAGAAATAGACTCACAGACCTAGAAAACACACTTACGGTTACCAAAGGGGAAAGTGGGAGGAGGTTTAAATTAGGAGTCTGGGATTAACAGATACACACTACTATATAGAAAATAGATAAACAGCAAGGACCTACTTACTGTATAGCACAGGGAACTATACTTGATATTTTGTAATAACCTATATGGGAAAAGAATCTGAAAAAAACGGAATCACTTTGCTGTACACCTGGAACTAACACAATGCTTTAAATCAACTATACTTCAGTAAAAAATAAATTAATTTAAAAAAAGAAATTAAAAAATTTTGATCTGTAAAAATGACTGAATTCTGTGTAGGATCTCTGGGACACCAGAGGAAAATGCTAATATAATTACTAGAGGAAAGATCAGATAGACACCAAGGCCAAAGTGAAACCCTAATGACAATGAAGCATTGGAGAAAGAGAACTAATAGTGAAAAGAAAAATGGAACCTCACTGGAGTAATCAAGTAGAAGTTCCCTGAGTGGATAGTCAACATGCACATAACTGCAATGATACATGTCTCATATCTATATGTGCTGTGAGGAACTTAAGTATTGTTATGATGGGCATTTCTGTCATCACATCTGAAAGAAATATAGTCATGAAAAGATAGTTTTCTGGATAGTTTAAGACTGATCATACTTTCCAAAATCTGTGTTTAGTTAGGACCTGTGTTTAGTTATGTCACTCTTTGACTTATTAAGTATTTTTGCTAATTGTGTTTACATCTAAATATATCAATAAAATAGAATGCCTTAATTTTTTAAAATAAGGTATGATCTGTCAGAAAATCATATATTACTCTGAGTATAAAAGATGATTAAATATAATTGGACTAACCAAGATATAGGGCTAGAAATAGAGCAAGAGGTAGATTGGAAGGCTTTGTAAAACACAGAGAACACGTCCAGGATGAGTAAGTAAATGCAAAGAAAAAGCAAAGGTAGAATTACCACATGGAAAGGACAAGGACAGTAAGGAGTTTGACCAGCTTGGAGAAAGATGAATTTAAGGAAATTGAAACTAGATTGGATAGATAGGAGCAGATAATAACCTGATGCGAAGTTATTATTAGGCAAAGAGGAGTTTTATTTTAAAATTTCTAATATGTTGCAGACCAGTTGTTGTGTGAAATATAATACAAGTGAATTAGAAAATTAAATAAAATATTTGCCCCAATTTTTTATTATTGAAATTAATATCCATACATGGATGACTGTCTCTTGTTTCCTTTCCTCTTCAATTCTTCCTTTTTCTTCCTTTCTCCTTTTGTAGTTTAAAGTTATTTAAAAGCAGAGAATTTTTATGTTTCAATATAAAACCAAAATGATCTCAGCTAAGTTACTTTGTACTTTTGTGGCTTTTTGTTGATGTGAAGGTTTTTTTCCTATCCTGTGGATCAACAGCCTTTAATCCAAACATGGCATATTTTTCTGGTGTAAAGAGAAGGCCAACGCCTGAGCTTTAGGTACTTGCAGGTTAGAATGCTTAGGAGGATGAGGGCAGTGAAGTAGAGATGGAATAACTACCAACAGTAGCCAGGGACCAGGCTAATACCATGGAACCCAGATGGAGGAATAATTTCAAAGAAAGATATAAAAAACTGTAATGAATGATACAGAGGATCAAGGAGGTTAAGAAAAAAGAAGAAGCCAGTGCATTTGTAGGGACTGTCATGAATATCTTGGGTCAGTTCCAAGATTGGATAAAGCTGTGTGACATAGGTTTAAAAGAGTTTGAGTCAGTGAAGTGGCTTAATTTACACAAATTCAACTATACTTTCTCTTTAAAAAAAAAAGATGGAAGAGAATTTAAATAGTGTTCTCAGTGAACAATGTTCTTAGTGTATGAAATGTAAATCTATTCCTTCAGTTAGACTCAATTCCCATATGCCTATCATAGTGTGAGAACGTGAGCATCTTTAAAGATAAACATTGTATTTTTCATTTTAAATGGGCCCCTTTTAAAAATATTTATTTATTTATTTATTTATTTATTTATTTATGGCTGTGTTGGGTCTGTGTTGCGTCTGTGTTGCTGCGCACAGGCTTTCTCTAGTTGCGGCGACCGGGGGCTACTCTTTGTTGCAGTTCGCGGACTTCTCATTTCAGAGCTTCTCTTGAGGAGCATGGGCTCTAGGTGCGTGGGCTTCAGTAGTTATGGCATGCAGCCTCAGTAGTTATGGCATGCAGGCTCAGTAGTTGTGGCTCACGGGCTCTAGGGCACAGGCTCAGCAGTTGTGGTACATGGGCTTAGTTGCTCTGTGGCATGTGGGATCTTCCCGTACCAGGGCTCAAACCCATGTCCCCTGCATTGGCAGGCAGATTCTTAACCACTGCGCCACCAGGGAAGTCCTGGCCCCTTCTATTCAGAAGCCAACTATTTCATCTGATGCTCAGTTGAAGAAGTGCCATCTGGGACTTCCCTGTCCAGTGGCTAAGACTCCACGCTCCCAATGCAGGGGGCCTGGGTTCAATTCCTGGTCAGGGAACTAGATCCCATGTGCATGCCGCAACTAAGAGTTCGCATGCCACAGCTAAAGATCCCCCATGCCACAACTAAGACCCGGCACAGCCAAATAAATGAATAAATAAATATTAATAAAAAAAGAAATGTCATCTGTTCAGTGCTATATCATATTTTATACATTATTAATATGTGTTAGAGTTTTAGACACAAGTAATAAACCACATTTTATGGGAGACTTAAGAGCTTTAAAAGTATAATTTTAAATATACACAGTTTTCAGTTGATTTTAGATCCCACTTTCTGGCCATTCTTTCTTAAGTGTTAGCAAAGATGTGCCTCAAATATATATGGTAAAGAAATGGAAGGAGTATAAACCTGTCAATGGAGAAGAGAGGGAGAGTGTGTGATAATTGGAGAAACCAGCAAGGTCAAAGTTAGCTCTTTATTTGTATTTTTTTGCGAGACTTGTGGATAACTGAAGGAAGACTTGGAAGACAGCGAGTAAAGGTGAAAGCAGTAGTACTTTTAATATGGCTAGGTTTATTTATCTTTCTGATATTAGTAACAGCAGGTTTCTTTTTTTTTAATTTATGTAAGTGAAATAAGGCTATTTCCCCTCTTAATCTACTGTTGTCCATTAAAAGTTTTTTTTTATATATTTCTTTTGTCTGTTTACAGCTTCAGAACTAGCAAATACACCAGGAAAAAGTGTTTCATCCAATTTGAAGAGTGATCCTGAAATTACCATAGACATTCCTCAATGTAGCAAGGGTAAGATTTTACTTCACTTCTTTAAAGAGAGTTTTCATAGTTGCTTCAAAGTTATAGTATGTTACTTTTCTTTGTCTAAGTGCAGTTTTATATATTTTCTTCTTTTCTGTTCTGGAAATTCATTCAGTAAATGCAGTTAATACCCCAACCTGTGTGCTTTAGTATACCCGTATTTAGCTATCAATAAAAGGGGAAAAGATCTGTGTGGGGTGAAGTTGTACAGATTGACAGGGCCAACTAGAAACAGTCTTAAATCCTGTTGTCATTTGCTTGAGTTAGCCAAATGTTCGTGGAAGATTTGCTTTGGCAAATACTATTTGAAATAAGGTTTTGGGGATTTGGAAGTCTTTTTTTTTTTTTTTTTTTGCGGTACGCAGGCCTCTCACTGTTGTGGCCTCTCCCATTGCGGAGCACAGGCTCTGGACGCGCAGGCTCGGCAGCCACAGCTCACGGGCCCAGCCGCTCCGCGGCATGTGGGATCTTCCCGGACCGGGGCACGAACCTATGTCCCCTGCATCGGCAGGCAGACTCTCAACCACTGCGCCACCAGGGAAGCCCTGGAAGTCTTATAGTTTGGAGAATTGTGGAGCAGTTGTTTTTGAATGACCCATTCTAACTAGATTAAATAGTGTACTTTTAAAATATTGAACAATGAAAAGGACTCCATTTTTTCTTGTTACATGAGTGCTACAGAAATGTCATTAATGGGAGAAATCATAAAATTAATAGTGACAGTTCAGCCTCTAGTGGAGATGCAAATAATTGAGAATTCAATAATATGTAGTGGCTTCTGGGTAGAACCTGCACCTTTGCTTTTAATGAAACTAGGCTATTATGGAAAATGAAGTATTTGTAGTAAGTAATGGCTTTTTGTTTCATTCTTTAGGGCATTCTGCTTCAGACGAAGTTCAGTTGAAGGTAAGCAATTGAGTAAAAGCAAGGAAAACCCTTAGTGTTACAAAGTTAAGACATGATGAAAAATATCCATTTCATCTCTTAATTTAGATAATACTTTTATCATTTATAGGTATTTGCCAATTAAATACCTAACTTACAGATAAAGAATCTGAGGCTCAGAGAGGTGAAGTGACTTGTTCTGAGTTCACCAAACTAGGAAGGAGAAAAGCTGGAAAATGAAGCTAGGTCTTCTGGACCCACCTGTTGTGCCTTTTCTGTGTCAGAACTATCCTTGGGTGTTTTGTTTGTTTGTTTGTTTTTAATTTAATTTAATTTGTTTACTTTTGGCTGTGTTGGGTCTTCTGGCATTCTTTTTCAAGTTGTGGATCACAACACATTAGTGGATCTTGTTGATTCCCTAAGAGACCATCAGAAAACCTGTTGATCAGTGGTATTATATTTACATACCACAATAAAAGAGAACATCAGTCTGCGAGTCTTAGTGCACTGTCTTAGAAGGGGGAGCTCAGGAGAGAATATGTATAGGGCTTGGGGATCTGGACTCGAGGGGTTTAAGGCACATCTATCAAGATGGGGAACTGATCTGTATTAGACAGAATTCATGGCATAGTATTTTAGGAGTAGTGGACACAGTGAGGAGAGGGTCTTGAATTGAGTTTTTGTTTTTTTTTTCCCTGCGTTACGCGGGCCTCTCACTGCTGTGGCCTCCCCCGCCGCGGAGCACAGGCTCCGGACGCGCAGGCTCAGCGGCCATGGCTCACGGGCCCAGCCGCTCCGCAGCACGTGGGATCCTCCCGGACCAGGGCACGAACCCGCGTCCCCTGCATCCGCAGGCGGACTCCCAACCACTGCGCCACCAGGGAGGCCCTTGAATTGAGTTTTGATAAGTAGACCAATGTTTGATAAGCTAGCTGTTTGCCCTGGTAAGTAGTCTGTTGTCCTGATGGGAAAACAGGTTGCCCAAATGAGCAAACTGTCAAGATAAATTAGTTTGCAGAAATTTCTGTAGCAAACAGTGAAGTTATTTAATAGTTTATAGCCTTATCTTTTTGAGCAAGAATTTTCTGAAATGGTTATTTTGACACAAATATTCTCAGACCTGATAATTAAGCTATATGGATATAGGTTGTCTCAACTCTCACTCTTGAAATCAGTTTAGTAGGGCATGATCTACAGTTTAAAAAAATGAAATAGAATAAGTTAGATAATTTCTATTTTATAAGTATTATTTAATTATAATTTGGTCAAGTTATATATGCACATGTGTACTGGATCAAGGTGGCAAAACGTTAAAAAAAATTGTAAGGATCTGGACCAAAGAAGTTTGAAATATACTGTGATATACTTTATAAACCCAATAGGTGATCAGATCACCTATTATAATAGTATTCTTAATATCCCAAATAAAAATTTAGTTATAATATTTGTAACTGGCACCAACAACTTATCACAAGATAACAGACTTAAATTTTTTGTCATATTTTCATGTTGCCAAAAAAACACAGGGTACTTTATCTTTTTATCAGTACTGTTAAGTTATCATGTATACACCAGTAGGCATTTTACTGTGCTAGAAATTGAATGGTGTTAAAGTATTCTGTAAGGAAAAGAAAAACGTGCGTTATACTTCTGTAAAATGTTTAAAAAATTAAAAATACAGAAGTAAAAAGTAGAAATCTTTTTTCTCTCCTTCTCACAGACTACTTTAACACCAGTAAATTTGTCGTACATGCAAAGGCCCACTGCAGTAAGTATAGGAGTCCCATATCCTTGCTTACTCATCATCTCTGGACAGTATTACCTTTTTTTAGAAAAAATATCCTGCTAATCTGATGGGTGAAGAATAATTCAAAGGCTGATAAGCTTTTTCTTTACATAATAATAGAAGTGCATCCTTTGCAGGTGTCTGGACTACAACTTCTAGAACCACCCTAGGAATCCTTCGGAATTCGTTGTATCGTTTTTGTTGTCATACTCTCCCCCCGCAACAAATTCATATATTGTTGTCTTCCAGGTCTAGGAAAGAGCTCATCTGGTTCTAATGTCTATTGAAAACAAAATATTTTTCTTCCTTTCTAGCCTTTCTTTCACTCAGAGACATCATTAATTTCATGTCATCATTATTATTTTTTTTTACATCTTTATTGGAGTGTAATTGCTTTACAATGGTATGCTAGTTTCTGCTTCATAACAAAGTGAATCAGTCACACACACACATATGTTCCCATATCCCTTCCCCCTCGAGTCTCCCTCCCTCCCACCCTCCCTATCCCACCCCTCTAGGTGGTCACAGAGCACCAAGCTGATCTCCCTGTGCTATGTGGCTGCTTCCCACTAGCTCTCTATTTTACGTTTGGTAGTGTATATATGTTCATGCCACTCTCTCACTTTGTCACAGCTTACCCTTCCCCCTCCCCATATCCTCAAGTCCATTCTCTAGTAGGTCTGTGTCTTTATTCCTGTCTTACCCCTGGGTTCTTCATGACATTTTTTTTTCTTCGATTCCATATATATGTGTTAGCATACGGTATTTGTCTTTCTCTTTCTGACTTACTTCACTCTGTATGACAGTCATGTCATCATTATTATTTGACTATTTAAACTATATTGCTTTTTTATTTTTAAACAGAACAATGATAAAAGTGAATTTCTGTCAACAGCACCTCCTCGTGGGCTAAGGAAAAGACTAATAGGTGTGTATTTCTTTTTACACTGAGTTTTTATAAAAAGAAGCATCTAAACGAGGCAATAATCGTTAAATATACAGGTTCTAGTCTTAGAATGCTTACTTTTTATCTTTGGGCTGCCACTTACAGGGACCTCTCTATGCCTCAATTTTTTTCATTTGCGAAATAGGGATAATAATGGTACCAGCCTCCGAGTTATTTTGAGATTAATTGAAATAAAGGATGTCAAAGTGCTTAGCGTAGTGCTTGACCTTGGTATGTGCTTAACAGGTGTTGGCTATTATTACCTTTTATTATTATAACTACTTATTGCTATTTCTTTTCATGAAAGAGAGGATATGTTCATGTCTTCAATTAAGCTGTAGATTCCTTAAGGGCAAGGACTATATCTTATATTTTAACTCATAACACTTAACACTATGTCTTTACATTATAGTCAGTGGATATTGAGGTTAGTTAAAATTCTTCAATAAAATAACATGCCTTTTAGTTTATTTGTCTGAGACAGTTTTAGAAATAGTTCTATTGATTTATTTAGAAGTTTTATCAATATATTGAAACAATTTAAAATATTTACTTACAGTTTACTGAATACTATACAAAGCCAAGTAAACAGACATGGTTCCCACCTTTGGGGAAATTAAAAATGGCTTTGGGTTTTTTTTATGTTTTGGGGGGTTTTTTTGGCCACACCACATGGCTCACGGGATCTTAGTTCCCCAGCCCAGGGTTGAACCCGGGCCACGGCAGCGAAAGCGCTGAGTCCTAAACACTGGACTGCCAGGGAGCTCTCTGGTTTGGGGTTTAAATATTTAATTCTGGGGCAAATGACTTTTTGACCTTTATATTTCTGAAAGATGTCAACTCCTTTCTTGGGGTTGACCCCTTGATAATGATATTAGCTAACACTGTTAAATCTATGCCCTGTAGCCCTTCTTTTTTCAAGGTATAGAGTTAATAATACATTTTTAATCAACATAAAAATTATAACACTAAATTATTGGATATCTGAAGCAATAAAAGATGATATATGCAATTGATTATTATTATTTTATGTCGAATACATCCCACATCTTAAGTTTCCTCCTTACCCCACAGAAGAATCCTTTTTAGAGAGAAGGTGAACTTCCTTCTCCTTCTCAATCACCACCAAACAAATATATCAACATGTGTGATGTAAATAGGGTAAAGACATTGTCTGGTACCTCCTACCACTTCTAACCCTTGCATCTACCATGGGCAGCAATCAGTGCAAATCTGAATCTGCTAAGCTATGTATGCCCACAAAATCAAGCCTTTTTTTTTTCTTTTTCAGTATCTATATTTGTTATTTGCTGACTCTGGATATCCTGAAATAACGCTCTTCAAAATGAAGAGTGATTTGCTTAAAATTATTTCATTCATATTTTGGAAGTTAACCTTTTATGATAGTTTTATACTTATTTTGTTGAGTGTAGGTTTTATCCTTTATGATTATAAAACTAGCTTTATTATTTCTGGAGAGTGGTGGGGGTGGCTACAGTTTGTTTAAAACTATAATTCTTACATCTACTCTGGGACGGATTGTGCGTCTGTATTAGTAGTACTTAAAGTAGTAGCTGTCATTTATTGAGTGCTCTCTCAGTTAGGATGGCATTTTCAGTAGGCAGCAATGGAAAATTCTATAACAGTGGCTTAAGCCATGGACACTGAAGTATCTCACATCATAAGAAGTCTAGGGATACACAGTTCACGGTTGATGTAGTGACTTAACAGTGTCATGAAGGGTACAGGTTCTTCCTGTCTTTTCGCTTTGCCGCTGGCATTTTTCTTTAGTTTTGATATTTTATATTGCAAAATGGCTTCCATAGCTTTAAGCTATGGGTATAAGTAAGGGGCTTTCCTTCCATAAGTGAGGAAAATCTTTCCCAGAAGCTTCCAGCAAATTTCCCCTCAAGTTTCATTGGTTAAAGGTTTACATAGCCAACTCTAGTTGCAAAGGAGGCTGAGAGAGCACGTATCTGGCGAAGGAAAAGAGAATTAAATTACTGTGATTATTTTCCCTTAGGGTGGAGCACATTGCCACATTTTACAATGAATTCTGTTAGCAAGGAAGAAGGAAAGAGAATGGTATTAGGTACGACTGACAATTTCTGCCACATTTCCTATGTGTTAGGCATTGTTAGTTGCTTTACATGCATTTCAATGTAATCTTCACAATGCTTTATTAAATGAGGCACTGGTAGCCTCATTTGATAAGTGAGGAAACTGGTGCTCAGAAAACTTACATAACTAGCTCTGGTGAAATCATCAGCAAGTAATGACAAAACCAGAAGTCACAATCTCTTACTTCAAAGCCCACACTCTTCCTAACACCCCACAATGCCTCTCTTGTCAAACTGTCCAATTTTCCCAATTGCTTCCTCCCCACACAGTTCCAAAGTTTCATTCTGACAGTGAAAGTGAATATTCTGCTTCCAACTCGGAGGACGACGAAGGGGTTGCACAGGAACATGAAGAGGACACTAATGAAGTCATATTGAGCGAACAGATTCAAGCTCAGAATAGAGTAGTTTCGGCTCCTGTTTGCAAAGAAACGCCTTCTAAGAAAATGAAAAGAGATAAAACAGTAAGTGAAGAGAGAGACTTTAAAGAAAAATCAGTAATATCTCAAAGATAAGCTACCTAAGAGAGAACATAATTTTTTTTCTTCACTTTTCTACATTTTCTCAGCCTTTCACATAAATTCCCACATATATTTGTGTCTATTTCTGCACTTCGTATCCTGGCCTCTCTGTATCCATATTCATGTATCAGTACCATAGTATATGCTAAAGGTGACAATTCAGTTGAATTAAAAAGAGCTTTTAAATAAATATTAATTGGATAATTGGAGGCAAGACTTCTCAGTATATACCTTTTTATATTGTTTCATTTTTGTAACATTGCTGATGTAAAGTCAGTGTAAGTAATAAATGATGTGACTGTGGACCTATGTTGCGTTGTTTGGAGAACACTGCACATATTATGGCCTGAGAAAAGGGTAATTATCCCAGCGTGCTCTGTAAAGACTCAGAGCAGACTAGGAAACCTCCTGCTTGAATGACTTTCCATTCCTTCCTTACCACCACGGAGCTCAGTCCTACCCCAAATCAGTAGACCACGTGGTGAGTCATTTTATTGGAATAGTAGGCAAGTCTTTTTTTACCTTGCTGTTGATGTCTTTCTCATTTCCACAGTCCTTCAACTGTACTAATTAAAGGATTTGCTAGGAGTGTGTGAGGCAAAACAAAGGTCCTGACGTGTAAAACCCCTTTTTTTTCCCCAGTCTAAATGGGAATTATATGTTGGAATTTAGGAATCGTTTTTGGGCCAACTACTTCAATCTAGTCATTTTCTTCAACTTTTATGATCCTAAGAGTTACTCAGTTTTATTACTGGAATTAAATTTGCTTGGTCCTTAGTCTGTGTTGTTGCTTCAAAAAGAAAATACTGACTGCCAAGTAAAGAATTTCACATATCCTGTTTATGCTAATTTTACTGTCTAGTCCTCATGTAAAACAAATATCTGAAACTAAGAACTCACTTTGCTTTGTCCACTTTCAGAGTGACTTAGTAGAAGAATATTTCGAAGCCCACAGCAGTTCAAAAGTTTTAACCTCTGATAGAACACTGCAGAAACTAAAGAGGGCTAAACTGGATCAGGTATGTTGCAAGGAGTGTTACTTGTAAATTGTTCTTATTGTGAGCTGAAAAATATGGTACATAAGCAGCAAATCTGAAGAATAAGTGTACATAGCAGAATACTATCCTGATCAAATGAAACACAAATTAGTGTGACATCACTATTGCATATTTTATTATGTAAATGGTAACTGGTTCACTGGATTAGAATTGTTTGACAGACTCTAATTATACATATATAATTGCATATTTTATTTTGTAAATGGTAACTGGTTCACTGGATTAGAATTGTTTGACAGACTCTAATTATACATATATAATTACATATTTTTCTCTTATTTATCGTTTCTTCAGGATCTACAATAATCATCAGGGTCATAGTTTCTTTTTTTAATTTATTGAAGTATAGTTTATTTACAATGTTGTATTAATTTCTACTGTACAGCAAAGTGATTCAGTTATACCCGTATATATATATTTTTCATATTCTTTTCCATTATGGTTTATCACAGGATTTTCTTTTTTTAACATCTTTATTAGAGTATAATTGCTTTACAATGGTGTGTCAATTTCTGCTTTATAACAAAGTGAATCAGTTATACATATACATATGTCCCCATATCTCTTCCCTCTTGCATCTCCCTCCCTCCCACCCTCCCTATCCCACCCCTCTAGGTGTTCATAAAGCACCGAGCTGATCTCCCTGTGCTATTTGGCTGCTTCCCACTAGCTAGCTGTTTTACATTTGGTAGTGTATATATGTCCATGCCACTCTCTCACTTTGTCCCAGCTTACCCTTCCCCTCCCTGTATCCTCAAGTCCATTCTCTAGTAGGTCTGCATCTTTATTCCTGTCTTGCCCCTAGGTTCTTCTGACCATTTTCTTTTTTTTTTCTTTTCTTTTTTTTTTAGATTCCATATATATGTGTTAGCATACGGTATTTGTTTTTCTCTTTCTGACTTACTTCATTCTGTATGACAGTCTCTAGGTCCATCCACCTCACGACAAATAACTCAGTTTCGTTCCTTTTTATGGCTGAGTAATATTCCATTGTATATATGTATCACAGGATTTTGAATATAGTTCCCTGTGCACGGTCATAGTTTCTTTGATATCCATATACCATTAATCTCTGTTATCAATTTAACCCACATATTCATTGAACCTCACACTGGTCATAAATCGAAGACTGACCTGACTCTCAGTTGAAAACCTTGCAAAAAGCAGAGGATATTCTGCTTCTTGCTATTATGGAAAGCCTGCCCATTGCAGTAAGGTAACAAGGTTGCTATATACTCTGGTTCCAGTGTCTCATTTTATAAAAAAAATAGCATACAGTTAGACTCAGGGCTTTGACAGATACCTCACTAAGAGAGGACAAAGAACCATCTGAATAAGAAAATCTTTCATTAGCAAGTGGGCTTGAGGGACTTCCCTGGCAATCCTTGGTTAGGACTCCGTGCTTCCACTGCAGGGGGCATGGGTTCAATCCCTGGTCAGGGAACTAAGATCCCACAAACCACGCAGCCAAAAAAAAAAAAAAAAAAAAGGAAATGGGCTTCATAATTTAAGTCAAGAAGAGATTGTTATTGACTCAGAATCAAGATTTTATTATTTTCTAAAATAGGAATTCAGTGCAATTTCCTAAGGTATACAGGGCTTTTGACAGAGTTTCCAAGCTATAGAAAAGAGAGAAGAGAGGTTTACCATAGGGTAAACCTATATGGCTTGGATGACGTGGTGCTGTGTGGTTGGGGGTTTTTGGTTTTTTCTGTTTTGTTTGTTTGTTTCCACCTGTCTCATAGGTATTGCAACTCAGATCAGAGACTAGCTGAAAACGTGTCAAGAAACCAAGCTGTTCAAGGAAGAGATGGCACTAACATCTGCATAGTGCATGTATTTTTTTTTTTTTAATACATCAGGTTCTTACTAAGTCATCAGTTGTACACACATCAGTGTGTACATGTCAATCCCAATCTCCCAGTTCATCCCACCACACCCATACCCACCTGCCACCACTTTCCCCCTTGGTGTCCATATGTTTGTTCTCTACATCTGTGTCTCTATTTCTGCACTGCAAACCAGTTCATCGGTACCATTTTTCTAGGTTCTACATATATGTGTTAATATATGATATTTATTTTTCTCTTTCTGACTTACTTTACTCTGTATGACAGTCTCTGGATTCATCCACGTCTCTACAGATGACCCAATTTGGTTCCTTTTTATGGCTGAGTAATATTCCATTGTATATATGTACCACATCTTCTTTATCCATTTGTCTGTTGATGGGCATTTAGGTGGCTTCCATGACCTGGCTATTGTAAATAGTGCTGCAGTGAATACTGGGGTGCATGTGTCTTTTTGAATTATGGTTTTCTCTGGGTATATGCCCAGTAGTCAGATTGCTGGGTCATATGGTAATTCTACTTTTAGTTTTGTTTTTTTTTTTGCGGTACATGGGCCTCTCACTGTTGTGGCCTCTCCCGTTGTGGAGCACAGGCTCTGGATGCACAGGCTCAGTGGCCATGGCTCACGGGCCTAGCCGCTCTGTGGCATATGGAATCTTCCCGGACTGGGGCATGAACCCATGTCCCCTGCATCGGCAGGTGGACTCTCAACCGCTGTGCCACCAGGGAAGCCCTCGTCTAAGAGTTTTAGAGTGTCCGGTCTTACATTTAGGTCTTTAATCCATTTTGAAGAGGCTGTCTTTTCTCCACTGTATATCCTTGCCTCCTTTGTCATAGATGAGTTAACCATAGGTGCGTTGGTTTATCTCTGGGCTTTCTATCCTGTTCCACTGATCTATATTTCTGTTTTTGTGCCAGTACCATATTGTCTTGATGACTGTAGCTTTGTAGTATAGTCTGAAGTCAGGGAGTCTGATTCCTCCAGCTCCGTTTTTTTCCCTCAAGACTGCTTTGGCTATTCAGGGTCTTTTGTGTCTCCATACAAATTTTAAGATTTTTTGCTCTAGTTCTGTAAAAAATGCCACTGGTAATTTGATAGGGATTGCATTGAATCTGTAGATTGCTTTGGGTAGTATAGTCATTTTCACAATATTGATTCTTCCAATCCAAGAACATGGTATATCTCTCCACCTGTTGGTATTATCTTTAATTTCTTTCAACAGTGTCTTATAGTTTTCTGCATACAGGTCTCTTGTCTCCCTAGGTAGGTTTATTCCTAGGTATTTATTCTTTTTGTTGCAATGGTAAATGGGAGTGTTTCCTTAGTTTCTCTTTCAGATTTTTCATCATTAGTGTATAGGAATGCAAGAGATTTCTGTGCATTAATTTAGTTTCCTGCAACTTTACCAAATTCATTGATCAGCTCTAGTAGTTTTCTGGTGGCATCTTTAGGATTCTCTGTATATAGTATCATGTCATCTGCAAACAGTGACAGTTTTACTTCTTTTCCAATTTATATTCCTTTTCTTTTTTCTTCTCTGATTGCCATGGCTCAGACTTCCAAAACTGTGTTGAATAATAAGGGCGAGAGTGGACATCCTTGTCTTGTTCCTGATCTTAGAGGAAATGCTTTCAGTTTTTCACCATTGAGAATGATGTTTGCTGTGGGTTTGTCATATATGGCATTTATTATGTTGAGGTAGGTTCCCTCTCTGCCCACTTTCTGGGGAGTTTTTATCATAAATGGGTGTTGAATTTTGTTAAGTTCAACAAATTCAAATTTTGTCAAATTTTGTCAAAAGCTTTTGCTGCATCAACCTAAATGCCCATCTATTGAGATGATCATATGGTTTTCTTCAATTTGTTAGTGTGGTGTATCACGTCGATTGATTTGCTTATACTGAAGAATCCTTGCATCCCTGGGATAAATCCCACTTGATCATGGTGTATGATCCTTTTAATGTGTTGTTGGATTCTGTTTGCTAGTATTTTGTTCAGGATTTTTGCATCTATATTCATCAGTGATATTGGTCTGTAATTTTCTTTTTTTGTAGTATCTTTGTCTGGTTTTGGTATCAGGGTGATGGTGGCCTGGTAGAATGAGTTTGGGAGTGTTCCTTCCTCTGCAATTTTTTGGAAGAGTTTGAGAAGGATGGGTGTTAGCTCTTCTCTAAATGTTTGATAGAATTCACCTGTGAAGCCATCTGGTTCTGGACTTTTGTTTGTTGGAAGATTTTTAATCACAGTTTTTATTTCATTACTTGTGATTGGTCTGTTCATATTTTCTATTTCTTCCTGGTTCACTCTTGGAAGGGTATATCTTTCTAAGAATTTGTCCATTTCTTCCCGATTATCCATTTTATTGGCATAGAGTTGATTGTAGTAGTCTCTTAGGATGCTTTGTATTTCTGCGGTGTCTGTTGTAACTTCTCCTTTTTCATTTCTAATTTTACTGATTTGAGTCCTCTCCCTCTTTTTCTTGATGAGTCTGGCTAATGGTTTATCAATTTTGTTTATCTTCTCAAAGAACCAGCTTTTAGTTTTATTGATGTTTGCTGTTGCTTTCTTTGTTTCTGTTTCATTTATTTCTGCTCTGATCTTTATGATTTCTTTCCTTCTGCTAACTTTGGGTTTTGTTTGTTCTTCTTTCTCTAGTTCCTTTAGGTGTAAGGTTAGATTGTTTATTTGAGATTTTTCTTGTTTCTTGAGGTAGGCTTGTGTAGCTATAAACTTCCCTCTTAGAACTGCTTTTGCTGCATCCCATAGGTTTTGGGTCTTCGTGTTTTCATTCTCATTTGTCTCTAGGTACTTTTTAAAAAAAATAAATTTACTTATTTTATTTATTTATCTTTGGCTGCATTGGATTTTCGTTGCTGCGCGTGGGCTTTCTCTAGTTGTGGCAAGTGGGGACTACTGTTCGTTGTGGTGTGTGGGCTTCTCATTGTGGTGGCTTCTCTTGTTGCAGAGCATGGACTCCAGGCATGCAGGCTTCAGTAGTTGTGGCTCACGGGCTTAATTGCTCTGCGGCATGTGGGATCTTCCCCGACCAGGGCTCGAACCCATGTTACCTGCATAGGCAGGCAGATTCTTAACCACTGTGCCACCAGGGAAGCCCTGTCTCTAGGTGCTTTTTTATTTCCTCTTTGATTTCTTCAGTGATCTCTTGCTTATTTAGTAATGTATTGTTTAGCCTCCATGTATATGTGCTTGTTTTTTTTCCCCGTAATTGATTTCTATTCTCATAATGTTGTTGTCAGAAAAGATGCTTGCTATGATTTCAATTTTCTTAAATTTACTGTGGCTTGATTTGTGACCCAAGATGTGATCTATCCTGGAGAATGTTCCATGTGCACTTGAGAAGAAAGTGTATTCTGCTACTTTTAGGTGGAATGTTCTATAAATATCAATTAAATTTACCTGGTCTGTTGTGTCATTTAAAGCTTGTGTTTCCTTATTTATTTTCTGTTTGGATGATCTGTCCATTGGTCTAAGTGGGGTGTTAAAGTCCCCTACTATTATTGTGTTAATGTTGATTTCTCCTTTCATGATTGTTAGCATTTGCCTTATGTATTGAGGTTCTCCTGTGTTGGGTGCATAAACATTTATAATTTTTATATCTTCTTTTTGTATTGATCCTTTGATCATTAGGTAGTGTCCATCCTTATCTCTTGTAACAGTCTTTATTTTAAAGTCTATTTTATCAGATACGAGTATTGCTACTCCAGCTTTCTTTTGATTTCCATTTTCATGGAATATCTTTTTCCATCCCCTCACTTTCAGTCTGAATGTGTCCCTAGGTCTGAAGTGGGTTTCTTGCAGACAGCATATATATGGGTCTTGTTTTGTATCCATTCATCAAGCCTGTGTCTTTTGGTTGGAGCATTTAATCCATTCATGTTTAAGGTAATTATCTATATGTATGTTCCTATTACCATTTTGGGTTTGTTTTTATAGGTCCTTTTCTTCTGTTGTGTTTCCCACTTAGAGAAGTTCCTTTAGCATTTGTCGCAGAGCTGGTTTGGTGGTGCTGAATTCTCTTAGCTTTTGCTTGTCTGTAAAGCTTTTGATTTCTCCGTTGAATCTGAATGAGATCCTTGCTGGGTACGGTAATGTTGGTTGTAGGTTCTTCCCTTTCATCACTTTAAGTATATCATGCCACTCCCTTCTGGCTTGTAGAGTTTCTGCTGAGAGATCAGCTGTTAACCTTGTGGGATTTCCCTTGTATGTTATTTGTCGTTTTTCCCTTGCTGCTTTCAATAATTTTTCTTTGTCTTTAATTTTTGCCAGTTTGATTACTGTGTGTCTCAGCGTGTTTCTCCTTGGGTTTATCCTGTATGGGACTCTCTGTGCTTCCTGGACTTGGGTGGCTCTTTCCTTTCCCATGTTAGGGAAGTTTTCGAGTATAATCTCTTCAGATGTTTTCTCGGATCCTTTCTCTCTTCTCTCTCTTCTCCTTCTGGGACCCCTATAATGCGAATGTTGTTGCATTTTATGTTGTCCCAGAGGTCTCTTAGGCTGTCTTCATTTCTTTTCATTCTTTTTCTTTATTCTGTTCCACAGCAGTGAATTCCACCATTCTGTCTTCCAGGTCACTTATCCGTTCTTCTGCCTCAGTTATTCTGCTATTGATTCCTTCTAGTGTATTTTTCATTTCAGTTATTGTATTGTTCATCTCTGTTTGTTTGTTCTTTAATTCTTCTAGATCTTTGTTAAACATTTCTTGCATCTTCTCGATCTTTGCCTCCATTCTTTTTCCGAGGTCCTGGATCATCTTCACTATCATTATTCTGAATTCTTTTTCTGGACGATTGCCTGTCTCCTCTTCATTTAGTTGTTTTTCTGGGGTTTTATCTTGTTCCTTCATCTGGTGCATAGCCCTCTGGCTTTTCATCTTGTCTGTCTTTCTGCGAATGTGGTTTTTGTTCCACAGGCTGCAGGATTGTAGTTCCTCTTGCTTCTTCCTTAGTGCATGTATTTATATATAAGCAACATCGGGGAAGGAGAAGTGGATCCAGGGTCAAAGTAGGACTTCATAGGACTTAGAGACAGACAGACCTGTTGGAGGATGAAAGAAACACCTGTTACTGATAGTGAAGAAAGGAAGGTCTTTCATTAATCGTGGACATAGCTGACAGATACAGTCATAGGAACGTGTCAATGAGCATTTATTTCTCATGTCTGCGGGTCACCTGGGAGTTGGCTGATGTAGGATTTGCTCCACGTGTCTGTCTTCCTTGTTGGACCTCCTTGGAAAGCTAGCAGACGCATGTTCTTTTCATAACAATGTCAGAGACAGAAGAAGTAGAAAAACAAAAGACCTCTTAAAGCCTGGGCTCAAACTGTCTCAGTGTCACTTCTGCCTCATTCTAGTGGCCACAGTAAATCACGTGGCTGAAAACAAAGTCACAGAACAGGGGACGGGGACTAGAATCCACCCGTTTAGTGGGAGGGATTGCAAAGTCACATGGCAGAGGGTACGGATAGGAGGAGAGGCAAGTGTCAGGGCTAATAATGTAATTCTGCACAGATACTAAAGTTTGAAATGAAGGTGAATAGGTGACATAACATTTCAGAGTTCACATTAAGTGTGAGTATGCTCTGATAATACAGTATAAATAACTACTGAAAATGACACTAGTGCTTTATCTGCTTTTCAGGGCTCTAGACGTTAGGAAAAACAACATCAGATGGAGAGAGAAATTTTTGAAATGTATTACTTTACAGTTTTACTTAGAATTTGTCCTATTTCTCTTTAAGTATAGGGATGAATAAAAACTGTATAGACTAGAGTGCCTGGAATCTTGGCTGCTGCTTTAGTCTTCAGTATTAGAGAAATATTTTACTTAAAGGATAAAATCATGAAAACACAGTCATGCCAGGGTAAAAATGCATATACAGCTTTTTACTAGAGTTTTCATTTCAAGAAGAGAGCTGTGTTTGAGTCACTAGCGTGAATTTCCAAGTTTGGGGTACAGAGCAATGTATCTTCCTCAGTTTATTTTTACATTATTGTTTTAAAAACTTTGCCATACTTACCAAAGATAAACGATTTGTTAGAAACAGCTTTTAAAGAGGAGCAGTGAATTTTACTAATGATAATGGTAAATTATAAAGAAACTTGACTGTTTTCTGAGAATTAATATTGAATTGTTACCTTAAGCTTTTACAGTTTTTCAAATCCATAGGTTTTTAAAAGAGTGTCTGGATTTGTTGTCAAAGCTGGGAGGCAGGTTTAATCGTCTCCTTATGGTAACAATTTTTTTAGAAATTAAAGACTTATATTGATATTTGGAATTTATAGTCATGTAAATGGTTCTAGAGAAAACGTAGCAAATTCTTTACTGTTTTACATATTTGTACTTAAAGAATGTGTAAAACATTTTAAGAAAGAAATATTGAAATATTATGTGTATTCTCAGTAGAGGCACTCATTACCAAACCTGATTAAAGTAATATTTCCACTGATGGCCTCTTCTAACCTCTGCCTGTAAGGAAATATTTTTAGTGTGGATTGATGTGATGTATGTGGATTGAGAGTGATTTTCTTCCCTCCCTCTTTCTTTTTTTTTATAGCAAACTTTGCATAACTTATTGAGCAAGGTTTCTCCTTCCTTTTCTGCTGAACTTAAACAACTAAATCAACAGTATGAACGGTTATTTCATAAATGGATGTTGCAGTTACAGTAAGTACTATTATCATTGTAAACCTTTGTAAAATAAAGAATAATATATATTTACATGTCTATGTTAAAATCAAAGCACTTTGACATTTAATTTTCTTTTTGCAATGAACTTGATGTGTATTTTTATTTATATGTAAAAATTTCAAAAAACAGGTGTTTTCCCAATTTTATGACCCAAATGTAGATATGACTCTTCTCAGAAATTCCAATTTTCAAGAAATTTGTCTTTTCTAAGTTTTTTTTTTTTTTTTTTTTTTGTGGTACGTGGGCCTCTCACTGTTGTGGCCTCTCCCATTGCGGAGCACAGGCTCCGGATGCGCAGGCTTAGCGGCCATGGCTCACGGGCCTAGCCGCTCCGCAGCATGTGGGATCTTCCCGGACCGGGGCACGAACCCGTGTCCCCTGCATCGGCAGACAGACTCTCAACCACTGCGCCACCAGGGAAGCCCTGTCTTTTCTAAGTTTAATCAGACTTGAAAGCTATTATGTAAAATAGCCTTTCTTAGAATTATGAATTATTACTTATAAAAATATTTGAAAATATAATTTGTCAAGATTGATAAATATATCAGTTAGATTTTAATTCAGTTTTTTTTTTTTTTTTTTTGCGGTATGCGGGCCTCTCGCTGTTGTGGCCTCTCCCGTTGCGGAGCACAGGCTCCGGACGCGCAGGGTCAGCGGCCACGGCTCACGGACCCAGCCGCTCCGCGGCATGTGGGATCCTCCCAGACCGGGGCACGAACCCATGTCCCCTGCATCCGCAGGCGGACCCTCAACCACTGCGCCACCAGGGAAGCCCTGTCTTTTCTAAGTTTAATCAGACTTGAAAGCTATTATGTAAAATAGCCTTTCTTAGAATTATGAATTATTACTTATAAAAATATTTGAAAATATAATTTGTCAAGATTGATAAATATATCAGTTAGATTTTAATTCAGTTTTTTTAATTCAGAGTTTCTAAAATGAAATAATATATATTTTTCTTTCAATCTCATTCTGTTTACATGTACTGTAGACCTTCAGAATTTCATGAGATCTGTTCTCTAAACATTATTTTACCATTTTAAAATTGTTTCTTAGAATATTTTTTTAACTTTATCATTTTTCAAACACCTCAGGTTAAATTTAAATTTCCATTAAAACATCTAGAAGAATGATAAAGATTAAAACCTAGTAATTTTTTTCTATAATTACTTTTATATTCGTATTTAAAAGGACCTTAGTATAAAGAAGTGCTTGAAGTGTATGCTAAAATGTGAATGGTGCAGTAAGAACATAAAAATTGCTAGAATTTTCCCCAATTGATCCTGGTTTTCTTTGCCAATAATAAATCAAAGGAGTATGCTAGTAAGAAAATGATTATCTTCCCTGTTAGGACCTCACCTTCTCTCAATAACTATTTATGGGTCTGTTCATTTTGAATTTATAAGGCAGATCTTCACTCTGATCCCATCCCCCAGTCCACCAATTCTTCTTTCTTCCCATATGTCAACTTTGATAACTTGATTTGCCTTGCTTCCCAGCATAGACCTCATAGTCAGCTACTTCAGAATTGCTAGCTCTCTGAACTCCCTTGCTTCTTTTTTCTGCTGCTTCTGTTTTGCTAATCTCTGCCTTTGGGGGTTATCTCTTTTCTTTTCTATTTCCAGGCTATCCTGCATTGCTGCAGAGCATCACATAAATACTGTTTCTGATTGACCTCTGTAAAAATCATGGAGTTGAACTTTAGCCTCACCCCTAGTGCTTGGTGTTCTGGGTTGTCTCATTTACTCTCTTGGCTTCAGTTGCTTTTTGTATGTGAATAACTGCCATAACTATATCTCTAGCCCAGCGAGATCTCACTCCTCAGCAGCAGATGTGAATGTATATTGGAAGTGTCCATGTGGATGTCCTGTAAATAATTCAATATACATAAAATTTAACTTATCTTAAATCCCTGAATCCCACCTGCCCCAGCTACCTCGCATAGTGGATGCACCCCATTCATGTAATCTATGCCAAAAAACTGAGCTATTCTTTTTTTTTTTCTTTTTGCGGTATGCGGGCCTCTCACTGCTGTGGCCTCTCCCGTTGCGGAGCACAGGCTCCGGACGCGCAGGCTCAGCGGCCATGGCTCACGGGCCCAGCCGCTCCGCGGCATATGGGATCCTCCCAGACCGGGGCACGAACCCGTATCCCCTGCATCGGCAGGCGGACTCTCAACCACTGTGCCACCAGGGAGGCCCCTGAGCTATTCTTAATAGTCCCTTTCACTTAACCTTCCATGTCTAATCACTCTCCAAATCCAAGCAATTTAACCTGTAAAGCTCTTGACACATTTGTCCCCATGACACCTAATTCAAGTCCATAGTCTTTGGTGGTTTTACCCTCCTTCCTATCCATTCCCCCACTCAGTCAATGTAATCTTCTAAAAAGATCATGTTACTTTCCTATTAAAACCTTTCACTTAACACCTGACTATTTACCTTTTTTTTTTTTTTTTTTTGTAGTACGTGGGCCTCTCACTGTTGTGGCCTCTTCCGTTGCGGAGCGGAGCACAGGCTCCGGACGTGCAGGCTCAGCGGCCATGGCCCACGCGCCCAGCCGCTCTGCGGCATGCGGGATCAGGGCACGAACCTGTGTCCCCTGCATCGGCAGGCGGACTCTAAACCACTGCGCCACCAGGGAAGCCCCTGACTATTTACTTTTAAATGCTCATGTTCCTTGGAATAAAATCCAATTAATGTCTTAGTTGATTTAACAACACTTTTGTGACCTGGCCCCTGATTACTTTTCCAGTTTAATCTATCAGTTAAAACTCTGCTTCAGCCTATAAGACTTTTTAGTGTCTTGTACCTAGTGCCATGTTCTCCCTTGCCTCTTATTACTTGAAAGGTAGTAGGAGTTTGAGAGAAAGTTGGAACTGCAAGCTTGGTGTACAGTTAATGAAACTGTGCTTTTTGCTTTATATAAGTTGGGAATCAATATAGTTATTTAGCCATGCCATTTCTTCCTGTATTCTTTATAAGCTTAAATTAAGGAAACTGGTTGATTATAAAATTGGCAATAAGAAGTACTGAACTTTAATTTCAAGTGCTGTTTTTCTTACAGCCTGGGGTTCAACATTGTGCTTTATGGTTTGGGTTCTAAGAGAGATTTACTGGAAAGATTTCGAACCACCATGCTGCAAGATTGCATTCATGTTGTCATCAATGGCTTCTTTCCTGGAATCAGTGTGAAATCAGTAAGTTTTAAAAATGTTGAAGGGAACAACATCATATCCCCTGCCAATCCATATCCCCATGTTAATGAGGATGCTATTTCATATTCTGGAGCATTCAGTTTTTGTTTTTATTGTAATAGTTTTCACACTAGTAGGATTGCACAGTGCTTAAGATCATGTGTTTGGACTCAGAGGGTTCTAGCTTTGAATCTCCATCCTTGAATTTCCTATTTGGTAACTGATAATGTATTAAATCTTAGGGAAATGTTAGCTGTGTTTACTACATTGAATACCAACAGTACTTCTCTCAAGGATAGGATTATGGGGGACTTCAATTTTATTATGCTTTTATGTCACTTTAGTGCTCTAAAAATAATAAAAATATAAGAATGGTTTATAGTTCTTTGATCATTTTTACTCCAGATGCTCATATCTCTTCATCATTTGAAAATTAATTTAAACCTTTTGAGTTCTGGATATTAACCAATGTAATATTCCTTTTTAAAAGTGTCCTTAATGTTTGGGTCCTCTTTCATTTGATAAATCTATAGTTTTCTAATACTTCTCATATTGTTAGTTTTTTGTTTTGTTTTGTTTTTACTACCTGCTTATGTTATCTTTACACCTTTGCTATTCTTCCCTGTTTCCTTTTAGCGATAACTTATGCAAAGAAATGAATTAGATGTACTTAAGTACCAGTAGAATTTTTTTTTTTTTTTTGCGGTACGCGGGCCTCTCACTGTCGTGGCCTCTCACGTTGCGGAGCACAGGCTCCAGACGCGCAGGCTCAGCGGCCATGGCTCACGGGCCCAGCCGCTCCGCAGCATGTGGGATCTTCCTGGACCAGGGCACGAACCCATGTCCCCTGCATCGGCAGGTGGACTCTCAACCACTGCGCCACCAGGGAAGCCCTCCAGTAGAATTTTTGAAGTGATTTTTCAGACTTAGTGGGAAATCCAAATTTATTTTTAATTTATTAAAAAAAAGGATGGGTTTGCTAGTTGTATTTATCCTACATGACAGAATAAGTTATAACTGATGTACCTCTTGCACTTTTATGACATAGATCCTGAATTCTATAACAGAAGAAGTCCTTAATCATATGGGTACTTTCCGCAGTGTGCTGGATCAGCTAGACTGGATAATAAACAAATTTAAAGAAGGTAACGTGAAGGAGATGCTCTATAGTTTTAGGGTGAAGCTAAGCGTACTTATTTGTGTACTAGTGTACGTAAAATTGAGGATTGTTTTAATAATGATACTTTTCTCAATGCTGATTTAGATTTTGATTTCTTTAAAATCTTTTTCTGTGAACTTTTTCTGTGAACTTCAACTTACCTAACAGGAAAGAATTACTCCTGCTACCTTGAATTTATATAGCCAAAGCCTCTTTTTTTTCCCCCCAAAACCTTTTATTTCAGGATAATTTTCAAGTTTTGTTTGGCCAGTGTAAAGTGTTTCCAGTTAATTGGTACCTCTATGTCTGATAGTTTTATATTGTTTAATATGTTTATAAAGCATTCTTATCTTTATCCTGAGTAAATATCAATGCATTTGAATAATTTCATATACTAAAGTCTGAGAAATGGGGAAAAAACATTTGTTGTTCTTTTGGTGTGAATGTTTTTGTTATATGAGCATTTCAGAAAATTAAAAATAAAATTATTTAGGGTCGAACAATTGTCATTTAGTCATTGCTTAACAATTAAATGGAGTAATTGGTTATGCTTAATGATTTAATGGATGATTTTGATATTGTTTGTACGCTCAGTAAAATAGGTGCCTGAATCATTTATTATATATATTTATATGTAGTTACTCTATTATATATAATCTGTATTATAATAAATATATATTATATAATCAGTATTATCTAAATATAATTTATATTTATATTAAATAATTTATAATTATATAAATCATGTAAATGTTTTACATAGATATAATATAGATGTTATATAATTATGAATTATATAAATTATAATTGTATATTACATATGTAATATAATTATATGTTTGTTTACATATAATTTAAATACTGACTATGGTGACTTCTAGAATTTGAGGAACTTTGGACTTTCAAAAATGTGTCATCTCAGAATCTTTGTCACTATATTGTCTGTGTTGTCCCTCCATCCCCAGTGGAAGAGAAATGTACTTATTCTCTTTAAAAGGCCATCTTTTGTCATAAATGCCAATGTCCCATTTCTTACCAGCTCCTGAGGGACTTAGCAATGGCTTTTAAACATGTATAGAACTTCTTCCATCTTAAGAAAAATATTTACCTGATTCTACTGCCCTTTCACTCTATTTTATTTCCCTATTTCAATATGATTTGAGAGTTTTTGAAGACATGTCCTGCCTTCTACTTTTTACTTGTTTCCTTCTTAATATCTTGCCTCTGTGCTACCTGAATTGTATGCTTGAAGATCATCTGTAATTTTCTTCATACTAAAAATACTGACCTTGGGCTTCCCTGGTGGCGCAGTGGTTGAGAGTCCGCCTGCCGATGCAGGGGACACAGGTTCGTGCCCTGGTCCAGGAAGATCCCACATGCCACGGAGCGGCTGGGCCCATGAGCCATGGCCGCTGAGCCTGCGCATCCGGAGCCTGTGCTCCACAACGGGAGAGGCCACAACAGTGAGAGGCCTGTGTACCACAAAAAAAGGAAAAAAAAAAAAAAAAAACCACTGACCTTGCCTCACCCTTTGTTTATCTTGATCTCTCCAGTATTTGATGGTGTTGACATCTCCATCATCCAACTTCTTTCTTCACTGACTTTTATGATATTTTACTTCTCTGACCTTCCTCATGCTTTGGGCAATATCCTAAGCCTCTCCCCTTCTTTTGTCTCTTGGCTTTTGTGATAACCAGGGTTTTCTATATTCTCCTTTAATGCTTAATGAGAACTCTTTTTTTTTGGAGGAGGGGACGACTCCCTCCTTTATCCCACCTTGCAATTCAACATGCACAGATTCACCTCCAATCCAATATGTATCTTGCCTTATTTCCTATGCCGTATTAAAACTGGTTTCTTCATGGTCTGATTCAAGTGTTAACCATTCCAGTTAAGTCTCTAACTGCTCCAGTGTCTACTGATTTCCAGTGAATTTCTTTTTTTAAAAAAAACTATAATAATGTCTTGCCTGTTTTATGAGTGACTGACATAGCTTCTCAAATAAATTGCATACCCCTAAGCAATAGTTCTTTTGTCCTGTGCTACTTTGATATATTCTTTAATACAGTCCTTGCATGTGGTAGGGGGCTTCACAAGTACTCACTGAAAATAATAATTGCATCCTCTTTCCTTTTAGAGTCTTCTTTAGAACTCTTTCTTCTTATCCACAATTTGGATAGCCAAATGTTGAGAGGAGACAAAAGCCAGCAGATTATCGGACAGTTGGCATCTTTACGTAATATATACCTTATAGCATCTATTGATCACCTCAATGCTCCTCTCAGTAAGTTAAATATTACTATTTTTCCTTCTTGAGATATCAGTCTTTGAAAATTAATTTTCTTAATGTTGTCACAACATTTTTATTGTTTTTAAGTATGCTTTTCCTTTGTTGTGTGTTTAAAGACATAGTTGCCAAAAATATAGGTGTCCTCAATCTGATTGAGAACATAATTCTTGGAAATAAAAATTTAGATAGTAAAGGGTGTGTTTTACAGCTAAAGTTTCATGAAGGAGAGGAGACCCAACTATTATTTTGGTTTCTTTCTACTCTCCTTTGTGGAATTGCAACATTTATTTTATGCATTTAATTCAGACTTCGTGATAATCCTATAAAATAATGTTAAATTTTAAAAATTTTTAAAAGAATGCCTTGGTAGTGCTAATATATTTTAACTTGTATTTAATATACAAATAAATATTCAGATGTTGATTGACAGTGAAATTAGATTGTGAGGTACTGATTTAGATGGGGAAATAGCAAAAATGAAAATTTTCAGGATTCACTTTTTATTTAATGCTTTCTGTTCTTTCCTAGAGTGGAATCTAGTAACAAGACAATATGAAAATAATTAGTAATTCTTGTTTTCTTTGATCATGTACTCTAGTGTGGGATCATGCAAAGCAGAGTCTTTATAACTGGCTTTGGTATGAAACTACTACATATAGTCATTATACTGAAGAAACCTCCTATGAGAATTCTCTTCTGGTTAAACAATCTGGATCACTACCACTCAGTTCGCTAACCTATGTCTTACGAAGCCTTACCCCTAACGCAAGGTAAGAATGAAAACTATAGTTTCTTTTTCAAAAAACGCTATATATTTTAAGATATGGCATACTAGGTTTTAATGGCGATCCTAAAGTCCTTACTTAGTTTGCAGGATTGAGAGAAATGGTAGTAATAATAGTTGCCAGTACTGGGTTATGCATTAGGTAGACTACTCAGTAGTAATAATAAATAATAATAATAAATATAATAATAAAGCAGGAGTACCAGCATTTTTGTTTTTAATAGATTTTTATGTTTCTGAGTAAGAGCATCTCAGTGTTCATCATAGAGGAAAAAGTAGAATTTTGATGGATTTTACTTAAATTTGATAGTTATTTTTAATTACATATTGAACATTATGATTCAAACACAGGGCCCTTTACATGAAATAGCTCATTTGAACCTCACAGCTCCTCTAAGGTAGATAGTAAAGGGCACAGAGATTTTGATCCAAACCTGCATGGTTCCAAAGCTCATGCTCTTAAATCTTGAACATCTTTGTATAGTGTCTCCAGTGAAGCCCTTCAGCAGCCTAACCAAGAGGCATATCTGAATTAATAAAAGCAATTAATAAAGGTTAAGGAAAGTTGTATACAACATAAGCCAGCAAAAAATAAATTGCATAATTAACCTGTTGAAAAAAGGCGTTTAGTAGCCTCACAGGAGGCCACAGAGAAACGTAAGAGGCAAGTCCTGAGCATTCCTTTCCCAACCACCCCCCTGCCAGTATCTCATACCACAGTGCAGTGCGAAAACTAGGAGACTGACATTGGCATAATCCAGAGAGCTTATTCAGATTTCACCGTTGATATGTGCACCCATTTGTGCATGTGTGTGTGTTTAGGTCTGTGCAGTTTTGTCACGTGTAGCCTTGTGTAACTACCACAATCAAGATACGCAGCTTTATCATCACAAGACTCCCTTGTGATGTTAACCCTCAAATGCTAATTTCAGTGAATTTTATTACTCTATAAAGCTGTTTTTGTACACTTGAAGATTATCATTGCAGTAATAGTGAAATATGTATTAAATGAATATCTAATCAAAATTTTTGATGGAATTGGGAATAGAAAAAGTGTTCATTTAATTTTACTATTATGCTTACTCCTAATGGACTATTGCAAGTTATTACATATAAACTTGGGAATCTATGCAATGTAAATGCTCTAATGCAATTATTTTTTAGTTGGGCATACCTAAATGTCTGTGTGCTAGTCTCCAATGCTTTTTTGGTTCATTCTGTACACTCCAATATAATTTAGTCTTTACTTGGTATGAATGTGATTGATCAAAAAAATCTTCAGCAAAATTCAGCAATGTAGTCAGTGGTAGTACTTAGTTATAAAGTGGTCATTAAGATGATCCAAAATATGCTTATAGAAATTATCTTCTAGACTGTCATAAAAATGAAAATGCAAAAGGTTTTAAATTTTTGCCAAATCCAGGGACTTCTGGGGAACTTAGTTTGTGTAACACTGCTTCCAACCCAATAATTCTACTTGGTACACACTCCTACAGAAACAATCCAAAATATGAAAGAGTATTTATTTACAATTGTATTTAATTTAATAAATTAATATTTTTTATTAATTAAAATTGGACGTAATGTGAACATCCAAAACCAGTAGGGAAATGGTCAGTTTGTGGTACAATAGATGAGCAGAAATTAAAAACTTTAGGAAGAATTTTTAAAGACATGGGAAAATCAATAAGTGAAAAAGAGAGGTATAAAATGGTGTATACCATATGTAAATGCATGAATTTATGTTTTCACACTGCCTTGTTCCACAAAGACTTGAGAAAGCAGCATATGCACGTATGATCTCCACATCAAATATTAGTGGCTGTTATTTTAAGGCTATGGGGTTAATATTTTCCTCTTTAGTTTTATTATATATTCCAAGTTTTCTATAGTGGACCAACCTGTAGTCTAAAAAGAACAAGTTGACCCTGAACAACATGGGGGTCAATCCGTGCCTAACTTACAGTCAGCCCTCCATATCCGCAGTTCCTCTGCATCCGCAGGTTGAACTAACCGGGGGCTGTGTGGTACTGTAGTGTTTACTGTTGAAAAATATCCACGCATAAGTAGACCCATGCAGTTCAAACCCGTGCTGTTCAAGGGTCAGCTGTACTCCTAGATCTTCTTTAAAAGGAAATAAAAAAGCTTCTCCTTTTTAAGTAGACCAGGATATGATGTTCCTTGAGAAAGGAACAGAAGGTAATACAGACAGGCCAGGTGTTTCACACTCTTTGTGTATTTTACTATTAGCTGTTATCTTTGTATGTTAACATTGTGGATTTGAATTCCTGTTTTGTTTTGTTTTTTCCCTAGGGGGATTTTCAGGCTACTAATAAAGTATCAGCTGGATAACCAGGATAACCCTTCTTACATTGGTATCCAATATATATTTTTTAATTTATTTATTTTATTTATTTTATTTTTGGCTGCGTTGGGTCTTTGTTGCTGCGCACAGGTTTTCTCTGGTTGCGGCGAGCGGGGGCTGCTCTTCTATGTGGTGTGCAGGCTTCTCATTGCGGTGGCTTCTCTTGTTGGGAGCACAGGCTCTAGGCGTGTGGGCTTCAGTAGTTATGGCACGTGGGCTCAGTAGTTATGGCTCGTGGGCTCTAGAGTGCAGGCTCAGTAGTTGAGCCGCACGGGCTTAGTTGCTCTGCGGCATGTGGGATCTTCCTGGACCAGGGCTCGAACCCGTGTCCCCTGCATTGGCAGGTGGATTCTTAACCACTGCACCACCAGGGAAGCCCCATGGTATCCAATATTTATGATATTAAATTGTGTGACTTTTTGTTTCATCCCATAAATTCTTTTTTCTAGAATCTAATAATAGCACTGCAGTTTTTCACAGCAGTGAATAAATGGTTTGCTCTGTGATACCGTGTCTGCCATATCGAAAATTTTCAAGCAGCCCTACAGATACACTGCTGAACAGGCTGTTTGCCAGTACAAATTGAAAGACAAATCCAGCTTAATTTTAAAATTTCCTGTGCTACCTATGGATGTGTGTCTACCAACTACATATATTTCATATGCTGGACATCTTAGATTTTCTACCCCTTGAGTGAAATAATGTGTTAAATTTAAACACACATTTTAATAATCATTCAGCTCTCATTTGACTTACTAGTTCCCTCTTTAAAAAAAAGTCAACTTTATTCACGCTGTTTAAAACTGTCCATGGGATTATGTCATATTTGGCCACAGTTGACTGCTTTCAACCAATCAGTTCTCTTTTAAGAATGTAAGCCACAGTACATAACACCTAAGTATTCCCTAGCTTTGCTTCTTCCAGAGATACTTACTTCAACACTTACTGGCTGCTTTGACATACTTTGGTAATAGCACTTTTTTTCTGTGTTCTTCGGCATGGGTATCCACATATGGGGTTATGTCTTAAATACTGACTTTTGTTCACATTATCTTTTGAACTCTCCAGGACTTTCTTTTCAAGACTTTTACCAGCAGTGTCGGGAGGCATTCCTCGTCAATAGTAATCTGACACTTCGGGCCCAATTAACTGAATTTAGGGACCACAAGCTTATAAGAACAAAGAAGGTGAGACTTTGCTGCTGTAGCATTGTGCGCCACGATTAGTGTATCTCATTTACTTAAGGACACGTGTGCCTGATTACGAAACTGAGGTTGCCTGATGGGTCACAAGCATCCATTTAGGCAGTGTGCCGTTTGAGTTCTGTAGACAGAGAGAAGGTGAAAGAACTCTGCTTCAGAGCAGAGAGGCAGACCTATGACTTCTAGTCCAGAGTAACAGGCCATTAGAGATGAGTCAAATAATCCTATTGCCTCCTCCCTCTCTTCCTTCTACCCTATCATTAATCCAGTCTATATTTATTGAGCACTAACTTTATATGAGATATTTCACTAAGCATTAGGATACAGAAGTTAGCAAAAACCTAATATCTTTTCTCATAAAGCTTAAAGCCTAATGGAGGAGATGGACATTTGCCAAATAATCACACACACGTAAAATTTAAGCTGTGGTAAGTCCTGTGACCAGAAGGGACGTGGTTCTGACAGAGTGTATTACAGTAGGTAGACTTGACCTGGTTATGGGCATCAGAAGAGACCACTGAGCTGAGACCTAGGGAGACTAGGAGACGACTAGTCAGAGAGGGAAGGGAAGAGAATTCTAGGCAGGAACAGCATGTAAAGAGGCCCCAGAACAAAAAGGCAGCCAGCATGACACAAATGAGGCTGAAAAGATAGTGATGTAAGGGCTAGACTATGCATGACTTTTAGGCCAAGGAAAGGGTTTTAATCTTTATTCTGAAATAACGGGGAGTCATTTAAAAAATTGTTCTGACAATGGTATGGAGAGTGGAATGGGGCAGGGTAAGATGGGGATTGCCAGAAGTCAAGGCACAGAGACCAGCTAGAAAGGTGTTAGTAGCCTGCGTGAGATGATGGTAATCTGGACTAGGGTAAAGAGAGAAGAGTGGTTGGATTCAAAATTGACAAGAATTGATGATAGACTGGATATGGGAGCCAAGGGAAAGGAAGGTGTTGTCATGAGTGATTCCTGGCTTCTGGCTTGCACAACCAGAGAGATGGTGGGATCATTGGATGAGAAGCTGGAAGAGCAACATTTTGGGGGAGACATAGCATGAGTTCATGGTCTTATATATTTGGACTTACTCTGTTTGAGGTTCTTCTGAGATTTCCGAATAGAGATGTCAGCTAGGCATTTGGATTCCTGGGACAAGATACCAGAGAAAAGATCTGGGCTAGAGATACAAGGTTATGATTCCTACATATTTAAGTTATAACTGAAACCAGGCATTGGTGAGACTATCTAGAGAGAGGACATATAGTGAAATTAGAGGGCCAAGAACTAAGCCTAGCAGTGTGACATCTAACGGCCAAGTAGAAGATAAGCCTGCAGAGGTGAAACAGCCACAGAGCCAAGAAGAAAACTAAGTTGTCACAGAAGCCAAGAAAAGCATGTTTTTTTTTGGTTTTTTGTGGTATGCGGCCCTCTCACTGCTGTGGCCTCTTCCGTTGCGGAGCACAGGCTCCGGATGCGCAGGCTCAGCGGCCATGGCTCACGGGCCCAGCCGCTCCGCGGCATGTGGGATCTTCCCAGACTGGGGCACGAACCTGCGTCCCCTGCATCAGCAGGCGGACTCTCAACCACTGCGCCACCAGGGAAGCCCGAGAAGCATGTTTTAAGAAAGAACGGTCAGGGACTTCCCAGGTGGTCCAGTGGTTTAGACTCCACGCTTCCAACACAGTGGGCACGAGTTTGATCCGTGGTCAAGGAACTAAGATCCCACGTCCCACATGCTGCGTGGTGCAGCCAAAAAAAAAAAGGTCAGCAGTCTCAGGAGCTGCCGAGGGGCCAAAAAGACAAAGACTGAAGATACATAATGAATTTAGGAAACTGGAATTCCTTGGAGGGCTAAGCAAAAGCTCTTCTGGTGACATGATAATGGTGGCAGTAGGTAGGTTGGCCTGGATTGAGTGAAAAGCAAGGAAATAGAGACCACCATTTATAGACAACTTTTCTGGAAAGGTGCCAGGGTTATATGACGGATGGAGAAGAATGAGGAATCTAGTGAGGGTTATTTTAAAATGGGAGATACCCGAACCTATAGCCAATGGGAAGGATCCAGTTGAAAGGGGACTAAAGGAACAGAGAAGTCAGTGGTATAAGATTTTAGAAAGAGCAGGAAGGTGGAAAATAAAATACCCACGTTCTCATCCTTTAGTCTTTTCCACTATAAAGCGGCTTAACTATAAATTCAGTGTATTTAATAGATATATATGCCTGTGTGCCCTCTGGCCTTAAGTTTTATACCTTTATATTTATATAAAATATTAATGAAATCAAATCAATTTTTTGTTTAACCTACAACAGGATTCAAATATATCTCTTACGAATGACTAACATCCAGGGTATTCTTACATCTTTTAGGGAACTGATGGAGTGGAATATTTATTAATTCCTGTTGACAATGGAACATTGACTGATTTCTTGGAGAAGGAAGAAGAGGAATTTTGAAGCTCTCCTGTACTCTTGAATCTTCTGTGGAAGAGTTGTACCCCAGCTGCCATTCCTCTAGTCTAAACTATTGTGTTTACATCCAATATTAGACTCTTTTTCCAATGTGTAAGATTTAAAATTGGGAGGGGGAATGTCATCAATTAGAACCTTGATTATTAGCCTGGCTGGCGTACCATCCTAGTACTATGCAGTGGTCCTCAAGTTGGAGAAAATGTGCCTTTCATTCATTACCTCTCTGGAGACTTCTTGCTGGAAGGAAAAGTGTGCTCAGGGACTATTTGGAGCGGGATGTTTTGAATTCTTTTCTACCAGAGATGATATTCCTAATTTTTCGAGGGCCTTTTAACACTCCTGGAGCTATTTGCACATGTGCTCGTTCCAGAGTGTGGAAGTACACAGACCTTGCAGCATCACGTACGTCGGCTTTATTTGCTTTTCCATGTGTCAGAATTGAAGCGTGTAATAGAGAAGGCAGGTCATCTCCTACTGTTTCTGAGATGGCTTAACAAAAGGTGTAAGATTGGGGGACAGTAGGTAATTCAGCTTTCTCCTTTTGTATTTAGGCTACATGCTGATAGAGGAAGGAGCATGATGCTATTCAGTTGGGAGAGTAGGAAAAACAGAGAGAGTATAGAGGATGTGTGCCCATCCCAGAAGCACATGAACAATAACAGGTCGTGCTGCTCAGGACAGTTAATGTCTATGCCGTCACCTTCATGATGCAAGTTAGAAGCCAGGCTAGAGAAACACAAACCTGAATTTCATCTTAGTTATTTTTTCAAGGCAACAGAAAATAAAAATTTAACTATTCTTGTATATCAACATGTTTTTCTTTTCTTGAATAACATACAGATAACCAGCATATTAATGGCTGGCTTTAAATGAATTTGATTTCTCTATCAAGAAGGCTTAAAATTCACTGTAAGACATTTCCATTTTTTTCTTAAAATGACAATTTCAAACCTCCTAAATACTCAAGCCTGTTTTTCTCTTAGGAAAGAAAAGAAGGCTAATCTTGGCCACTGTAGTCAGCTGATGATAGTCTTCACATACTCCCTGAACTATTTCATACTTGGAAATGAAATTCTTCATTAAAAGAGCACTGTAATATACTGCATCAGCATTTCTCACTCATTTCTCATCTTGTAAACCCCTTTTATGAAAATATTTCCCAAAATGATCAGAATTTTTAAAATCATTTCTTTGTGTCATATAATGAAGTAATTTTATTTTAAATCCATGTATTAAGGGGTTTAGTCTTAAGCATAATTACTAATAAAAATATTTAAATTTATACATGAATAGGATTCTAAAATTTTTTAATTGTACCAAAGGATATTCAATGAAAAGTGATTTTCCTTACCATCCCCTGATCCAGTCCCTTAGGCAGCCATTGACAGCAGTTGAAGCATTCTTCCCGAGGTATTCTATGCACATCTAAGGGTATTTGTCTGTATTTCTCATTTTAAAAACACAAGTGGTGGCATATGATACTTGCTGGTTTGCACCTTGTTTTTGTTTTTTGCTTAATATATTTAGTTTATAATAACTTACAGTATAAAAAAGTATACGAAATCTTTAATGACCTAATGTGCAAACTTTGCATTTGCCCTTAAATATCTACTGGTTTATTTTTATAATTTTTGTGTCTATACTGTTTGCAAGCAGTATGTGTGAATAGTCTTTACTATTAATAAACCAATTTGGATATAACCATTTTTTTTTTCATTTATAGTACTGGGTTTTTTTACTAAAGGTATCTTGAAGTGCTTCAAAAGTTTTATGAGTGCATCTTACAGTTCTGATGGTGATCTTGGCAGAATTATATGTTCTTCATTACCTGTTTCAACATCAGTGTTGCTTAAGCTCTTATCAATTTGATTGCTAAGGCTCCTAACTTCTGCTGTTACTTGCTTCTCGCAAGATTGAACAGACCTGAAACCTTGAAAGACTTTTCTGGCTTCTCTTAATAAAATGGCTATTTTAGGCCAAAAAAGGCACAGGGGATGCAGGATAGTTACACTGTACAAACTTGGCATAATACTGAATTCCTTAGGCAGGGAGTTCTAAACCGGTTCTTGTGATACTCCAGAAACTGAACTTTCTTAGCATCATGTTTGCCATTTTAATATATGAACATGTCATTCATACAAAAGATCAGTAAGTTCAAGGGATGGTGCATAGGTTTTACTTAAAAAAAAATTACTAACAAAACTTTAGAAATGTACAGTTGACCCTTGAACAACACAGGTTCGAATTGTGTGGGTCCACTTAAATGCAGATTTTTTCCAATAGTAAATACTACAGTACTACACAATCCACGGTTGGTTGAACCCATGGATATATAAAGAGACACTGAGCATACACAGGGAGAGCCAACTATAAGTTATACTTGGATTTTTTACTGTGCAGAAGGCCAGCACTCCTAAACCCCACATTGTTTAAGGGTCAACTGTATTATTCCCCCCAACCAATTCAAACCTGGAGCCAGTAGCAAGTTCACAATGTATTTTCCTACATTCTAGGAGGTGAGGTGACTCTTCCAGCTTAGTCCTGAGTAGCTCTCAGATATAACAGGGAGTCACGAGAGTCTGCCTCATCACAGACTGTGTCTCCTAAAAGCCAAGGGATAAACTGTCATGTAAATGACTTTCTCAGGCTTTTTGTAATTATTTGATTTCTCTCCCTTGGGAGAGTCTCCCATACTTTAATTTTTCAAATTGCTGTTAAGCCATGTTAATTCATGTTTGCTGAGAACTTACTAAGTAGAAGGCTCTGTGCCAGGCAGTGGAGAGAATATGAAAGTGTGATGTGAAATATCTAGTTGAGGTTTTAACAGCATTAAAAATTACAGTATCGGGCTTCCCTGGTGGTGCAGTGGTTGAGAGTCCACCTGCTGATGCAGGGGACACGGGTTCGTGCCCCGGTCCGGGAAGATCCCACGTGCCGCGGAGCGGCTGGGCCCGTGAGCCATGGCTGCTGAGTCTGTGCGTCCGGAGCCTGTGCTCCGCAACGGGAAAGGCCACAACAGTGAGAGGCCCGCGTACCGCAAAAAAATAAATAAAAATAAATTTAAAAAGTTACAGTATCCTTAATGTGTTGAATAAAGTAAGTTTGAAATAACTAATGCTATGGAAAATATAACTTTAAGCATGAGTATAACAAAGCTCATCACCAAATTTTCATTATTTTGGCATATATCACTTGGGCCTCAAGTCTTAAGTATTTAGGTCACCTAAATACTTTAGCACCTTTACTTTTGCTTCCCAAAGTGTGGTCCTCAAAATGGCAGCATCAGCATCTCCTGGGAAGTTAAGAAATGCTTGGGCCCTTACTCAGGCATCTGAATCAATCTGCATTTTAACTAAATCTCCAGATGTTCTGGTACACATTAAAAGTTTGAAAAGCAATGATATATACAAGTAAGCAATCAACATGTTAAAGTTAACAGTTCAGAAAATTTGACAGCTGAAAGTAAATAATCTTGAGTGGTACTTTATTTTTTAAAAACTGCACAGGAAGAAAAATAAAAAATAAATCCTGCATAGGATGTGTTTGGGGGTATTTTTAATTATTTAGAAATGCTAGCACGCCAATAAAGAAACTGGATTTAACATAAAATTACTTCCTTCAGATCCTTACTGCCGTCGTCAGTCAGTTACAGATGAAATCACATCACACCTTGAGTGTGCTATAAAGAAAGGAGGGTTTAAAACGAGCTGCTGGCCTCAGTTGATTTCTTCATCATCACCTCTGACCATACCTCCCCTGCGTTGTGCTCTCCACCATGACAATAATTACTTGGGTTTTTCAATGTGCTGTGCTGTTTCTCTACTTAGTGCACTTGTTCAAGCTGTCCCTCTTGACTGAACTCTACCCCCTTTTCCCAGAAGACCTTCCCTATAAACCCTATGCATATCTTTATCATAGTTACTTAAGAGTTTATTGTAACCGTCATCCAAATTTCTGTCCTATCCTCCCCACATCTCTATGGGCCCAGCACACAGAAAGCGAACAATGAATGAATGAATGAAGTAAATACCAGTAAGACAGTCTCTCAAAGCTGCTATCATCTCATTCTCTCTACTTTGACAAAGCTGACCATCTCATTGAAGCCTTCTACTTGGCTTCTGACACTTAGCTGTTCTCCCACCTTTCTTGGTGGATCCTCCAACTCTAACTGGGGGGCATTTCATAAGGCTCACTCCTGCTGGTTATTTCTGTAGTGAATCAGTATTACAGATGAACCACCAAGAATATAAGTTAGGATCCCAAAGCCTCCAGGAGAAAAAAGATTGGTAGGAAAAGGATCCTACAAAGGAAATATAAAATTCTATGCTTCTCATCTTAGACAAATAGTATTTTAAAAGATTTGCTTTTGCCATTACCATAGTAACATGCTCAGTGGAGAAATTGGAAATACATATAAAAGCATTAAAAAGAAAAAACGGGGACTTCCCTGGTGGCGCAGTGGTTAAGAACCTGCCTGCCAATGAAGGGGACATGGGTTTGATCCCTGGTCCGGGAAGATCCCACATTCCGCGGAGCAACTAAGCTCGTGTGCCAAAACTACCGAAGCCTGCGTGCCTAAAGCCCGTGCTCCGCAACTAAAGAGGCCACTGAAATTAGAAGACCACACACCACTACGAAGAGTAGCCCCCGCTCGCCGCAACTAGAGAAAGCCCATGCGCAGCAATGAAGACCCAACGCAGCCAAAAAAAAAAAAAAAAAAATTAAAAAAAACACCTCTCATCATACTCCCCAGAGAAAATCACAGTTAAAATGGTTTTTTTTTTCCCTTCAGTATTTCTTCCATACCTCTTATATCAGTTTTGTCATCAATGTATTTGATTAAGATACACTGTAGTTAAGCACACAGGCTCTGGAGCCAGACTGTCTGAGTTTGTGTCCTAACTAACTCCATCACTTCCTAGCTACGTGGCCTTGGGCAAACTACTTAACCTCTGTTTCAGTTTCCTCATCTGTAAAATGGGAGTAACAATACTTATATGCTTGTTTATAAAGGATTGAAAGTGTTTATAAAGCACCTAGAAGAGTGCCTGGCACAAAATTAATACTGTATAAGTACTCACTAACATTATTTTGAAAGTTAACCATCTTTATATTGAATACATTACTAATAAAATTATAGGTGAGTTACCTAAAAAGCAATAAAGCAATAATTACATGAATAATGATCACGTATATTTAAAACAAAAAGCAAAACTCATCCTGAGGGACTTCCCTGGAGGTCCAGTGGTTAAGACTCCGTGCTTCCACTGCAGGGGGCACTGGTTTGATCCCTGGTCAGGGAACTAAGATCCTGCATGCAGCACAGCATGGCCAAAAAAAACACAAAAAACAAAACTCATCCTGATAAATCTCATCCTGATTCTGAAATTTAGGTGGGAGATTAGTGATCTAGGAACAGAAACGTATAGACAGACCTTATCACCCTCCAGAGGCTACTACCTATATATACGTGTTCTAATCCCAAGTTTTTAAGGTTTATATGTATATATATATATTTTTTTGAAAAGTATATTTTTAAAATAACTAAGGACAGAGAGATATAGAATGATACATCCCATCTATAATTAAGCTAAGGAGATGACTACTTGAGCTATTGATATTTCCCAAGAATGTTAAGTAAACAGGTTTACTCCATCTTTCCTAGAGGTTATAATGAATACATATTATACAATATATTCTTTAATTTGTTCTTTATAATAATTGTTCTTTAATGGTTCTTATATTATTGTTTTTACCTTCTGAGCTACAGAACATCTGGTGAAGAAGATCAAGAAACCAGAAATGATAATGTACCTTCTAAGACATTCTTTCAGAAGGATACCCCACTGATTGATGTTATGCATTTGAGGTGGGAGCCATTCGATTTGTAGATTGTGTCATCTGGTTGTTCCTGCATGCATTATACCACATGAAGAGGGTCCCTGTCTATTTCTGACACGATAATATTAATCTTATTCTCCAAGTAAGCACCCAGCATATCTCGAAGATCAGAAAGAAAGCCTCGTTCAGTGTTGCTGTGTTCACAGAGGATCACATTTATTCCTTGGGAAGCAGCATCTAGAACATCATGATGGGACATCTCACCTGCCAACAAAAGAAAGAACAAATATTTAAATATTAGACACAGAGTCTGAGGAATGCTGAACCATAACAGCAGAAATACCAACTTTGCATTCTGTATGAAGCAAATGTAATGCAGCAGAACTTTACATATAAACCTAGAAAGTTATATGCGTGTTTCTTACATGTCCTCCAATTTAAAAAGAGGTACAGAATTCCAAATTCTTTCTCCTTGGCAGATCCAAGGCAAGTAACCAAATTCACACATCCAACAGTATCTAATACTGCCATAATTAGACCTGTAGGAACACCCATTCAAAATGTTTCCACAATAAAATAAATGACCATTGCTAAGTAAAATGGGGCTTTCAAAAAGTTTCTTTCTTATGTAACTATTAAATAACAAATACCTCACGAAAATCCTAGGCTTACAGCGACGTGAAGCCCATACACTGCAACGAAGAGTAGCCCCCACTCGACGCAACTAGAGAAAGCCCGTGTGCAGCAAGAAAGACCCAACGCATCAATAATAAAATATAAAATGAATAAATAAATCTTAAAGAAAATCCTAAGCTTACTTCCCAGAGACTCCTTTACACTTTGTGAGTACCAAAATTTTCAGCATCAGCCGTAGTCTAATTCATAAGGATGAAATGAACTTAAGGTTATTTCTAAATTAAAAGCAAGGTATTTTCCTTTGACTTAGGCAAAACGCCTAGAAGTTACTGGTGGAAGAGGATCTCATCTTTTGTGAAAAGATTTTGGGAAAACTCAAATGTTTTGAATTTTAAAGAACACCATTTATGAATCTGATGACTTCCAACTTAAAAGCAAAAATATATTATGCACAATTTGGCTTGTTCATAAAAAGCATAATTTTGAAATACATTTAAAAGACATAAAGGCATTAAAAAATGGTTCTTAGAAAAAAAAAGCCCCCCTGCCCAAATCTTCAATTCCCCACACTCCCCCCTACCCAAATATGCATCATTTCATTATAAGGAATAGTTTTTATTCAGGCACCTTTTAAAACATCTTAATCTAAGTAACAGTAGAGAAAAAGTAAAAGGAGAAAAAGACACTAGGGTGGCTCAGTTAGAAGTCATGCTTTAGGAAGGAAAATCTGGCTGCCTGGACTGTTATAAATGCACTGGCTGGAGAAGGCATGGAAGTGGGAAAATCCATAAAGACCCTGCAATAACACCAGAAGACAAAGGAAAGAAAGGCTGGCTCAGGATGGCAGCTATGGGAAAGAAAAAGCAAATCAAAGACAATTTATAATTGCAAGGAGCAAT
The DNA here is from genome assembly GCF_964341445.2 of Mesoplodon mirus. Lineage (NCBI taxonomy): Eukaryota > Metazoa > Chordata > Mammalia > Artiodactyla > Ziphiidae > Mesoplodon > Mesoplodon mirus. The sequence goes on from NC_138984.1 coordinate 35,292,860, forward strand.
CTCGCCATCTGCTAGTCTCTCTAGGATATTACCCTTTATGACCTAACACATCAAGCTCAAAGGAAGGGTGATGAAAACTGGTATATTGGCTGGGGCTTCCCATCCCTGAAGTTATATTCAAAGTGATGCCTCACAGACCATAGACATCTTAAGTTAGCCAGATAAGAAGATATTTTCTGTTTCCCCAACTAACCAGATAGGAAGGACATTTTAACATTTTGCAACTGTGTGAATTTATCTTATGTACATATTGCTTTATAATAAAAAAACTAATTAAAAAAAGTCATTTATGAAGAAACAGACACTCCAAACTGAGAGATATACAACAAAGCAAATGGCCTACACTCTTCAAAAATGTCAATGCTCTGAAGACAAAGTTTAGAACTATTCCAGAGGTAGTGTGTGATCATGGATTGGATATCAACCTGAAATCATCACAACATGGTCATATAAGAGAATGTCCTTGTTCTTAGGAGATATAATGCTGAGGTATTTAGGGGTAAAAGGTCACCATATCTGCAATTTATTACAAAACAGTTTGGGAGGAAACATGGAAATATATAAATATAGTTATGCATACACAAATATATACACACATATATTGTATGATATGTTACAGAGAGAGAGAGAAAATGTACAAATGTGGCAAAATATAACCATTAGTAATCTAGGTGAAGGGTATACAGGAGTTCATTGTACTATTCTTGCAACTTTTCTATAGTTCTGAAATTCCTTCAAAGTAAAATGTTAAGATTTTAAAATAGAAACACCATGTTGTAAGATATCAAATTGCCTATACACTGAAAGTTTATTTCAATCTGGTATAAATTTGAGGGCTTATAAAAATCTTGCCTCTTTTGAAGGATAGAAAAGAAAACAGGTAGTGGTCACATACATTTTTAGTTGGTTCAAAAAATACATCATGCTTGCTCAGATGCTGCACCTCTATACTTAGGGATGTGACAATGTTTCAAGTGCAGCAGCCTCTGTAAGGGGGTGTGCTAGACAAGGCATGGGTGTGGGTGGCAGGAGAGGCCTTAGTAACGGAGGGCCCCAGAGGTAGCCAAAGGAACGGCCAGGGGCTTAAGACCCTTGAGTCTAGTCCTAGAAGTGGGAAAAGTAATCTTTAACCTCCAGTCTCCTAACCCTCAGGAGGCACAGAGGTAGAAATACTGCTGGTAGCAGCAGTGTACAAAGCGCCTCCAACTCCTTGGAGGAATGATGGGCCAGGTTACCAGTTAGGTATTACCCACAAGGACAGAGTATAAAGCCTGGGAGCCAAACAATTAATGTCCAATAAGAAATGCATACTGTAGGTTAAGAACAAAGTGACAGGAATCGGGAGAGGAAGTCATGACCACCAGGGGCAGGAGCTGGACACTGTCAAGAAAAAGCTTCTCAGGGGAGGTGTCTCTGAGCTTTTACCACTAGAAATTTAAGAAAGGGGCAGGGCTTCCCTGGCGGCGCAGTGGTTGAGAGTGTGCCTGCCAATGCAGGGGACACAGGTTCGTGCCCTGGTCCGGGAAGATCCCACATGCCGCGGAGCGGCTGGGCCTGTGAGCCATGGCCGCTGAGCCTGCACGTCTGGAGGGGCAGAGAAGACATCTTAGCCAGGGAAAACAGCATGTACAAAGGCTGCATGAAAGAGGACGAAACATTTAGGCTTCACCAGGACAGCTGAAGGAGATCACTGAAGGGTTTTTAGTTTGGATAATATTATCCACCATCATATTTGTACTTTTGAAAGTTAGTTTTGTGGGAGTGTGTGGAAGATTAAGATTAGAAGCTTGATGAAGTACTTCAGGTAGAGGATGCCTGGATGGAGATACAGGGAAAAGTTCTAGAAAGATTTTGGAGTTATAACTGATAGAAACTGATGATTGTCTTTAGGGCTGAGTAAGAGGAACCATTTTCTACCTAAGACGACAAGGTAAAAAGTGTCCTATTATCTTACATATGAAATCTGAGAGAAATCATGTTTAGGAAGAAGTTAAGTTAAATAAGTGCTGAACATCAGTTTTTTAGATAATCTAATTGTTTAATGATTTTTTTCCCCTCCACAAAGAATATGGTATGTTCCCAATTTTGGCACAGTCCCTATTTATTTCAGGTTCAAATAACAGATCCATCTATATGTCAGATGCTGTCCTAAAGCCTGCTATTATTAGATCCATCTATATGTCAGATGATGTCCTAAAATATGCTTTTTTTTTTTTTTTTTTTTTTGCGGTACGCGGGCCTCTCACTGTTGTGGCCTCTCCCGTTGCAGAGCACAGGCTCCGGACGTGCAGGCTCAGCGGCCATGGCTCACGGGCCCAGCTGCTCCGTGGCATGTGGGATCCTCCCGGACCGGGGCACGAACCCGTGTCCCCTGCATCGGCAGGTGGACTCTCAACCACTGCGCCACCAGGGAAGCCCTATGCTATTTCTTAACTTGAAAAAAAATAAATCAAGGTAGGGAAGGGATGCACAAGGGTAGAAAAAAGATCCAAAGGCTGTCCTACCTGTGAGGTAGAGGTCGGCCTCTGTTCCCTGAAGGACGCTGCTCCCAGAACCAGCGCACACGGCCACGACTTTGACTGGGGACTCTTCCAGATAAAGGAAACAAGAAGCCACTACTTTATAATTCCCCTTCATTTTAATATTATAATTTATACCAAGAATCCTAAATGTAATGCAGATTTCACTCCTAGTCTCATCACCAGTATGTGAATTTTGCTTACCAAGTTTTAAAAAATAATAAAACACATCTTCACATAGGCAAACAGACTATTCCCTGGCATTGCAGAGCTAACCCAAGGCAGCATTATTATTCCTTCAGACGTATGTTGCTGCAGAAGCCCATATGAGGGACCCCTGAATAGGATCAACCACTATTAGCACTAGGCTTTGGGCTTCACTGCAATGCTGCTCAGTAAAGCAACCTCACCCGGATCTCCAGGTAACAGTGAGAAGTAAGCAGGTAACTCTCTGTTCCCAGGTAAGGAAGCTAAGGAACTAAAAGGGCTAGTTAGAGGATGCTATGAATGGATTTGACACACATTTTGTTTTAATATCGTATTTATCCTGAAAGAGCATCCTCTGAAGAGTGAAATACAGAATGTTTCAAGCCAAAATCTAATAAGTGTTTAGCACTTAGGTTTCTAGAATAGACACTTCATTAGCGGTATTTCACAAGAGTGGCACTGGAGCTGGTCAGAAGTCCAATCCCATCTCTGCCACCAACCCTTTTTGGAAACAAACACTCATGAGTTGTTTGATCCAGCTGTGGACTTTGGATAAGTTTCTCGCCAAACCTCAATTTTTTTCACCTATACAATGGGAATAATAACACTTCCCAGACAGCTAACGTCAGCTAGCGTTTACTGCACTTAATGTGTGCCAGTCACATGAATTATACCACCACCTCGATGAGTTAGGTTTTATTATTTCTGCAGTTTTTACAGACGAGGCTACCAGGACACAGGGGGTTAAGTAGCCTGTCAAAGTCATGCAGCAGACAGGACAAATGTGAACCCAAGGCGTTCAGATTCCACACTCAGAACACCTGCGCTCCACTCGCCGCCTTCACGGTGGGAACTCACACACTCAGGACACCAGGTACAGTGCTAGGCTCACTGCAGGGGTCCAACAAATGTTCTGCCCGTTGCTCTTGTTACCCAAAATACTGGGGAAAGCCAAGAGAAAAGGCAGTGGCTACAAAACTCAGAAACCGCACTGGATCACATCACTTAGCACTACCTCACTATAAAATATTGCCAGTATTGTAAAATTTAAGATTCGTATTGTAACTGGAGCAATCACAATTTCCAGCTTTCTTCCTGGACATTGGTAGGACTGCACTTCATGCTCTCCCTGGGTTGAATAATTCTGGACAGTGAGTTGAACAGAGTACGTATGTCCAGACTAGAATGTTTACCTGGTGGTTTGAAACCCTCCCTCTGCAACGGCAACCAGTCTACAAGGAGCAAACTTCCCCCACCGATTTGAGATGAACGCGGAGTGTGCCTGAGAAATAAATCTTGTTTAGGCCAATGAGATGTATACCACAGTATAACCTCAACCACCCTGATCGATAAAGTAAAGCAGTCATCTCCTGTGAGCTGCTAACACGTTGCTATCATCTGTACTGACACAGCCAAGAGTTTC